>NC_084798.1:88686997-89298941 GCF_963169125.1 Humulus lupulus
AGGCTCCGAGTTTTTCAAATGGAAGTTTCTGGACTGGGAGTTATCGAAGTGGCATGTCTGGTGAAGACCTGCACCATCGTTTGAGTTCGGCTCAAAGCCCTCAGGCCACCCCGAGGGCCGACCTCCGAGATCGCCTCAACTCTCAGAGAGGAGATCCAGCTAGAAATGGTAGTCGTGCTCACCAAGGGGAGGGTCTGTCGGCAGTACGTGACAGCGGGAATGTCCTGCCTAACTTAGCTCAAGATGGGAGGGACAATAACCCGCCTAATGCTTACTATGGGACTGGAGCTGTTGAACAGCCCTAGAACAACCAAGTAAGGACCAAACCCTAGAGCGTCTAGCTTAGATGGAGGATCTAATGAGGAAGCTCTTATCGGAAAAGGAAAAAGATGAGTATGACTCGGGGGACAAACTCGAGCTCTTCGCCTGTAGCATAGCAGCCACGTCGTATCCACCTGGTTTCTGTATGCCCCACTTGTCCAAATTCGATGGGGACGGAGACCCGTCGGATCATTTGGGTATGTTCAACACCCTGGTGATGGCCCACAACATCGATCCTAAGCTAAGGTGTTTGATATTCCCTTCCGCCCTGACTGGGCCAGCCAGGCAATGGTTCAAGCAGAATAAAAAGCAGTCCATCAGCTCGTGGTAAACCTTTTCTGCCGACTTCAAGAGGGCATTCCGAGCTTCTCAGGCTGCCCGCATTAAAGCGGAAACCCTGGCAAACGTAAAGCAGCAGCCCGAGGAACCTTTGAAAGCTTACCTGAGCAGATTCGCAAACATCATGGCTCGGGCCAAGGACGCAGATGATAGTTCCAAGCTTTTGGACTTGAGGACTGGAATCCTCGTTGGAGGCGGACTCTGGGAAGAGATACAGAAAAAAGGTGTCAGCACCGTGGATGAATTCTTAAATAAGGCCCAGGGATGGATAAACCTGGAGGAGGCGCGAGCATCGGCCGCGGGAACCAGCCAAGCCCCTGATCAACCTGCTGAGGTGGGAACGGATGTCGTGAAAACGACCCAAACCGTTACACAGAATAACCAATTGGGTGGAGGCAAGAGAAAAGGGAGCAGCGAAGGCAGCCAGCACGGCCCAAAGAAGAACAAACCCATGGAAAAATTTAAACTAGTCTACACGACTTACATCGAGCTCACAAACACTAGGGAGAACATTTTCCTAGCAAACTCTGCTCGCCTTCCCTGGAAGAAGCCGGACCCTTTGAAGCACCAGAAGGCTAAGCGAGACCCCTCCAAGTTTTGTCGATTCCACAACGACATTGGCCACAACACTGACAATTGTAGGCATTTGAAGGATCAGATTGAGACTCTCATCAGAGCCGGACCCTTGACTTAGTATGCGCGGAATAGAGTTCCCGCCGGTCAGCCGGCTCTAGGAGCTCCGATAAGTCAGCCTGGGCCCCGGATAAATCAGGACACCCCTCCTCCTGTGATAGGAGGAGAGATCTCCACGATCTCCTGAGGCCCCCATCTAGCCGGCACGAGCAGAGGTGCCCAGAAGAGAAATGTCAATGAATTGAAGGCTCATAATGGAGTGGAGTTCATCCCAGAGCAGCATCTACCCAAAAAACAATGATTGGAGAGGAAACCAATCATATTCACCGAGGAAGATGCGAGTCACGTCCAGTTCCCCCATAACGACCCTCTGGTCATAACCGCCCAACTCGCCAACCGGAGAGTTAGGAGGATATTGGTCGATAATGGGAGCTCGATGAACCTACTGTTCCAGTCTACGTTGGAAAAGATGGGTTTATCTGTCACCGAGTTGAAAGCCACCTCCATGATGCTATATGGATTTTCCAGAGAAGGGTCGGCAGCAATTGGAACAATCGAGCTGGTGATTACCTTGGGAGAGGGACCCCGGACTGTCTTAAAACTCCTCGAGTTTATGGTCATCGATTGTCCTGCCGCGTACAATGCTATTTTGGCTCGGCCTACATTCATAACATTTGAAGCTATAACCTCCATCTGCCACCTCGCTCTAAAATTCCCCTCTTCTTTAGGGATATGCACGGTCCGAGGTGATCAACTCGCTGCTAGGGAATGCTATAGCATTTCTATGAAGGGAAAATCAAGACCTGGGCAGCAAACGATGACCATCCAGGGTGGGAGTGAGGAATCTCAGGAAATTGTACCTAGTCCTGAGATAGAAAATCCTCAGAATGCCAAAGGGGAGGGTGTCATCTTAAATAATGATATCGACCCCATAGTAGGCAAGGATAGATCCGAGCTTCAGGCCATCGAAGAGCTCAAGGAGGTAAATATCGACCCACAAGACCCCTCGAAGGTGGTGAAGCTCGGGAAAAACCTATGTAGCAAAAGGAAGGCGGAGCTGATTAGGTTTCTGCAAGAAAATCTAGATGTGTTCGCCTGGTCTCATGGAGACATGATAGGGATTGGCTCGAGCGTCATCATGCACACCCTCCACTTGGATAAAAATGTGCCTGCAAAGTCCCAGAAACAAAGGCGCCTAGGAACGACCCGAGCTGAGGCCCTAGAGCAAGAAGTAGCCTGGCTCTTAAAGTGGGGCTTTATCCGCGAGGCAAAGTTCCCGATCTGGGTCGCCAATCCTGTGTTGGTCTCGAAGCCCAATGGGAAATGGCGGACCTGCATCGACTTTTCCAATCTGAACAAAGCCTGCCCCAAAGATTGCTCCCCATTGCCAAGGATTGACCAATTGGTAGATGCCACGGCGGGGCCCGAGCTCATGTCTTTTATGGATGCGTACTCGGGCTATAACCAGATCGTTCTGAATCCGGCAGACCAGGAACACACTAGCTTCATGACCCCAACTAACCTTTATTGTTACAAGGTCATGCCTTTCGGGCTGAAAAACACAGGAGCTACGTACCAGAGGTTGGTAAATAGGATGTTTACCAATCAGATCGGGAAAAATATGGAAGTGTATGTTGACGACATGTTGGTCAAGTAAAAAACTACCGATTACCATGCCTCTGATCTGGAGGAATGCTTGAAGATTTTGAGAGAATACGGCATGAGGCTAAACCCCCAAAAGTGTACTTTCAGGGTTGCGTCAGGAAAATTCCTGGGTTTCATCGTCAATACCAGGGGAATAGAAGTGAACCCCGATAAGATCAGGTCGCTACTCGAGATGCCCTCATCCCGGTCGTGAAAAGACGTTCAAATTCTGACAGGAAGGGTGGCGGCCCTTAATCGGTTTATTTCTAAATCTACCGACAAGTGTTTGCCATTCTACAACCTGCTCCGGGGAAATAAGAAATTTGAGTGGACCAAGGAATGCGAACGTTCCTTCCTCGACCTGAAAGCACATTTAGCCGAGCAACCTGTATTATCCAAACCAACGATAGGAGAACCTCTTTTCCTTTACCTAGCTATCACGAAAGATGCGGCTAGCGCCGTACTAGTACGGGAAGAAGACCGGTCTCAAAAGCCAGTCTATTACATCAGCAAAAGGCTTCTCGGAGCTGAATCTTGGTATCCGTTGATGGAAAAGATGGCCTTCTACGTTATTACGGCCTCCCGAAACCTCAGACCATATTTCCAGTCCCACTCAATACACGTCATAACCGATCAGCCTTTAAGGCAGGTTTTGTAGAAACCTGAAGCATCGGGACGTCTGTTGAAGTTGGCTATCGAGCTCAGCCAATTTGAGATACTGTACATACCAAAAACTGCTATAAAAAGCCAAGCCTTGGCTAATTTTGTGGCAGAATGCACAGGATTCTGAGAAAACCCGGTGGAAGAATCAACTCAAACCTCATGGAAATTCTTCGTAGATGGCTCGTCTAACGAGAACGACTCTAGGGCTGGAATCATATTGATATGTCCAGAGGGACATCGATTCCACTCGGCGTTATGATTTAGATTCAAAGAATCCAACAACGAGGCCGAATACGAAGCTTTATTGGCTGGGCTAAGGGTGGCCCAGGAGCTGAGGGCCATCTCCGTCCAGTGTTACAGTGATTCCCAGCTCATGGTAAACCAAGTGTTAGGAGAATACCAAGCATGGGGAACCAAGATGGATGCTTACCTAGCCAAAGTAAAGAAAGAGCCATCCACTTTTGAGCACGGCTTAATCGAGCAGATACCCCAGGAGCAGAACGCTAACGCTGACGCCCTGGCGAAGCTCGCCACTTCCGGGGAGGCAGAAACTTTGGGGCTGGTGCCGGTAGAATTCTTGGAAAGACCAAGCATAGAGGAAATCAGGGCAGAGGTCGAGATGATCGACACCAGACCGACTTGGATGACTCCCATCCTCGAGTATCTCACAGCAGGGAAGTTATCCGATGAGCGAAATGACGCAAGGAGGGTACTTTACCAGGCTCTGAGGTATACAGTGATAGATGGGTTATTATACCGGCGTGGCCTCTCTTTACCTTTCCTACGGTGTGTTCTGCCAAGCGAGGCGAAGACCATTTTGCAGGAGGTGCACGAGGGCTTTTGCGGAGATCACGTTGGGGGAAAAACCTGGCCTTGAAGATATTGAGGCAAGGGTATTATTGGCCCACTCTGTCAAAGGACTCGATTTCCTACGTCCAAAAATGTGACAAGTGCCAGCGATTCGCCACAATTGCCCGGGCTCCTCTGGTCGAGCTGAAGATGATCTCGTCCCCATGGCCGTTCGCAGTCTGGAGGATTGACCTGGTTGGTGCCCTCCCCACTGGAAAAGGAGGAGTTCGCTACGTGGTGGTGGTTATCGACTATTTCACAAAGTGGGCAGAAGTAGAGCCCCTGGTGACGATCACTTCAAAGAGGGTCCTCGACTTTGTGGTCAAGAATATTGTTTGCCGATACGGGCTGCCAAAGAAGATCGTGTCAGATAACAGAACGCAGTTCGATAGTGATCTCTTCACCAAATTCTGCGAGAGGCACAACATTGTTAAAAGTTTCTCCTCCGTGGCCTATCCCCAGGTCAATGGGCAGGTCGAGGCTGTCAACAAGACACTAAAAGCAAGCCTTAAGAAGAGACTAGATGAAGCCAAGGGAGTTTGGCCCGAACAGCTCCCCCAGGTACTGTGGGCATACCGGACCTCGCACCGAACTTCGATGAGTCACACACCTTTCTCCTTGGCTTGTGGGAGTGAGGTCGTCCTTCCTTTTGAGGTAAAGGTAGCCTCGCACAGAGTCCAGACATTTGACCAAGACCGGAACGACAAATTGCTCTGCGCGTCCCTCGACCTAATTGACGAAAAACGAGAAGCTTCACAACTGCAGCTCACGCATTATCAACAAAAGATCACTCGCTATTTCAACTCAAAGTCAAGAAACGCGTCTTTAGCGTAGGCAACCTGGTACTCAGAAGAGTCTTCTTAGCTGGTAAGGATCCCAAGGATGGAGTGTTGGGACCAAACTGGGAAGGGCCTTATCTAATAACAGAGGTCGTGAAGGAAGGAACCTTCAAGCTAGCTCGACTTAATGAAGAAGTAGTCCCACAGACTTGGAACACGATACACCTGAGGAAATATTATCAGTAATACTTTTGTAAGGCTTAATTAGAAAAGCCACCTTTGTTTATTAAATAATGAGAGATAATCGTTTCACGTTGTCGTATATGTTTGTGGATGTAATGTTAAAAAAAAAGGGGCGGGGGGTTACGTTTCAAGTAACCACGAAAGGTCCTTTCCTGATTACTTGGGGGGCATAATATGTCCTAGATACGACCAGGTCCTAAAACTTAGAAGTTGATTCAAATTGATTAATTGATGTTTTTCTTAAAAAGCACGAGATATCAATAAAGGATTAACACGAACTAAGTTTTTAAAGTTAATGTCCTGGATACGACCAGGTCCTAAAATTTAGAAGTTGGTTCAAATTGATTAATCGATGTTTTTCTTAAAAAGCACGAGATATCAATAAAGGATTAACACGAACTAAGTTTTTAAAGTTAATGTCCTAGATACGACCAGGTCCTAAAACTTAGAAGTTGGTTCAAATTGATTAATCGATGTTTTTCTTAAAAAGCACGAGATATCAATAAATGATTAACGCGAACTAAGTTTTTAAAGTTAATGTCTTGGATACGACCAGGTCCTAAAACTTAGAAGTTGGTTCAAATTGATTAATCGGTGTTTTTCTTAAAAAGCACGAGATATCAATAAAGGATTAACACGAACTAAGTTTATAAAGTTAATGTCCTAGATACGACCAAACCCTAGAACTTAGAAGTTGAGTTTAAATTGATTGATCGAAATTTTTATAAAAAAAAAGCACGAGATATCAATAAAAACACTAACAGAAACTAAGTTCTTACCAAATACGTTGAAAATGAGTAATGATGAAGGTAAAAAATAGATTAAAGTGAAATCTGGGGAAACCAATTGTCTCGAGGAGAGAAAACCTCATGGTAGAAGATTACAAATAAAAAATAAAAAAGAGAAGGATCAAAAGTCCTAGGCCCCTTCAGGCCGCTCCGACGAAGTCACCCCTTCGGCATCCTGCTCGGCTGCAGCGGAAGTCTCCCCAGTCTCAGAGGGCACCTCCTGTTGAAGTCGAGCCTTAAACTTCTCAAGGAAGGGCTTCCACACCTCCGGTCCCAGGAAGGAAAAGTCACCATCCTGGTTGAAGGCCAAGAAACGATACAGCATGGCCTCCATGGAGGAGCTGGAAGATGCCCTCTCTGCCACAAGGGCGGCCTTGGACTCCTCAAGCTCGACCTTCGCAGCATCCAAGGCGACCTGTGTAGCCTCGGCCTCCAGCAGCTTAGCCCGGTTTGCCTCCAGATCGGCCTGCGCAGCGACCAAGGTGTCCTGCACGACCTTCTCGCTTTCCCTGGCAGCTGTCAGGGCAGCCTTGGCATTCTGCTCTTGTTGTTGAGCAGACGTAAGAGCGGTCTTAGCAATCTGGAACTCACCACTGACCGTGTCAAACCTAGCCCTGGACCGAGCTATGCTTCGGAGTAGGGCCAAAGCTGCCTGCAAGGTCAAAAGATGATAAGGCATGTGCTTTATAAAAACCAAAGAGAACTGTTGATTAAGCAAACTTACCGTGAGGCTCATCCCCAGTGAAGACTCCATAACATTCTCGGGGCTCCTCGCCTCAATCTCCCGCAAGTCCCTGGGGGTGGCATTGTAGCAATGATCCACTATATAGGTCGCGGTTTCATAAACCGTCCCTCAAAAGGCCTCGGGGATTTTCTCCAGGGCCTGAGTGTTGACTGGGATGCGTACGGTGGGAGCCGGAGCTGGAAAGGTCCCAGATGGTGCCTCCAGTTCCCGGTTAGAGACCGGAGGTCGCGGGGGAGGTGGGGGAATCTTCTCTACAGCAGGAGGATCGTGGCCTTTCCCCTTGGCGGGAGACTTGGAGGTGGTCCCGGCAGGGGGAGTTTTCTTGGTCAGCCGGAGCTTCTTTACCAATGGTCCAGACGACCTGGAGGGAGGATTCCCCCCTGGAACATGGATCGCAGAACGTTGTCCCCAGGCTGTGACATCTCCTCGCCTGAAACCAAACCAAGGAAGCGTTAGTAGACATATAAAAATACTTGATAAAAGATAAAAAAAAAAGGTCTAAAGAATCTAAAGAATGTATTGAAAAGGTCCTACCCTCCGAGCTAGAGGAGGAATCTATTGCCACGACCTCCGGCCGCGGAGCTTCTACGGGGGAGTCTAAGATTATTACTTCACGAATGAGAGGGGGCTCTGGGTTTGGATTCGCCTCAGGATTGGACTCCTCTACATACTGCCTAAGCCCTGGAGCTACTACACCCTCCAGAAGGGAGGGCCACGACCTAAGCTTGGTCCTGTACTCCTCAAAAAAGGCTGACCTAAAGGCCAAGGTATTGTCTACTACTACAGTGCCCCTAGGGCGGGCCATGTCATAGCGCAACACTAGTTGGTCAATGCACTGGAGTAGAGTTATGTTACGATCTAGGTCATTTTGATGACGATGTATGAGTTGGCTGGGGTTAAACCTAGCAAGCCGTAGGTCTGCGGCAGCCCTATCTAGGTCCTTAAACAAGTATGGGTTACCTTGGCTAGAGGGGCCCGCTGCTGCCCCAGACTAGGTCCGCTCCGCGTTGACCCCCTGAGCGATCTCAAGAGCCGGCTTCCGATGCACGAGCGGCACCTCGTCTTCCTTGTCCTGCTCGTCGTCATCCGCACACCCCCCTCGGGGATGGGTGCCATGTCGCGAGTTGCTGGGATGGTCCGCGACCTCCTCAAGGCCAGGGTCTGGCCCGGAGAAATTAACTTACACGCCAGCATCATCTCATCAGACACGAGCTGGCGGTAGTCCTTTTATCTTGGAGGGAGCCCCGCCAAAGTTTCATATTGACCCCCGAGGGTCACTGATTTAGCCGTCCTCGCAAAAATAGCTGCACGATGGTATTCAAATCAATACGTGTGAAAAGAAACAAGTCAGCGACAATTTTGCAAGCTAAGAATAGAAAGAACTTTCAAGGACGGTTGAAGTAGTGGTGGTCGCAATTGCGAAACCCCGTCGACATAAAGAACTGGTCCTTGAAGTCATTGGGGTGGCTGGGCAGCTCGATGACTGCGGCAGAGTTGGGAAAACGGGTCAAGTAATAGAACCCGTCGCCTCGCCCCCGTTGATCCGGTCTGGCTTTGAGGCAGAAGAAATAGAGAATGTCCGTCGGTGTAGGGACCTCCCATTCCTGCTTCAGGAACAGGTACCTCAGCCCCGCTAACAGGCGGTAGGAGTTAGGGGGGAGTTGAAAGGGGGCCACCTTCACGAAGTTTAGGAAGTCTGCGAAGTACTGGTCCAGTGGAAGAAAGGCCCTGGCCTTGAGGTGTTCCTCGCTCCATGCCGCGAACTCCTCGTCGAGCGGTGTGCAGCTCCGCTCGCCCTCGAGGGGAGGTCGGGCAATAAGAGCGCCTGTCCCTATTTCGATGTTGTGGGATAGCAGGATCTTGTTGACCTTCCCCTGAGTTGTAACCTTCGAGACAATCCTCTCGGCCTCAAAGAAGGCGTCAGGTCCCACCTCGACCTCTTTCTCCATGGTGGGACCGAAGTGGGGGATAGTGGAATCTGCTACCACCTCCTTCCCCTTGATAGCATGCTGAGATGACGAGCCGACGAAACTCTTTTTGGGCATCTTCTTCCTGGGTCCCATCTGGTCGCCTAACGAACAAAGATCAAGAAAATTTAGAAAGGCGACCTAAAAATAGGAAAGGGAATCTAGCGCGAGAAATGATTTTCCTTACATGAGCTGAGGTAATCTCAGTCCGCGGTGCATGAGGCCACGCGGTTCTATGAACACGCGCCCGCGTTCACAACGGGTCCCCGATTGCTCGGGATCCGTGTGTCAGGAGGGTCAGGATAATGCTTGCCTTGGAGGGAAAGTTTCAAAAAGCAAAACCACCTGGGAAGCGTGACCCCTAAGCTACTCGGTTTTTGCACCCCAGAAACCTATCGCCTTGCCCTCTCCAAACAAGCATTTCAAAAGATTACCCAGAAAAGTCACCCCAGAACTATCTTGTCCTATGCGTCACATTCCTAAACATATTCTCATATGGTTGATACCCCTAGGATAAAAACCTACGCACAAAACACCAGCCAAAAAGAAAAAACAACCTACAATGTGCGACTAAGAAAGAAGTTCACCTAAACAAGAGACACGGAAACATCTAAACGTACAGCAGGCAGAGGACTTACATTTTTTTTTGCTGTGTGAAAATCAAAAAAGGCGTAGGAGTTGGAATCCTAGTGGAGCCTTTAGAATCGGAGTCACGGAGAAGCCCTTGTATCTGGAACGCAGAGACTTTTGGAACGATAACCGGAAGGAAAAGGGCTTCTGAGGCTAAGAAGAGAGAAGATGAGGAAAAAAATTCAAATAAAGGGTGGCTCATGCGAAAGGTGGCCAACCTTATATATACGTAAAAGGCAAAGGAGTGAGGACCGTTCGATCGTCTTAATGCGAGATACGAGGGTCACAACTCGAAAGACGAAACGACAGCCAAAGATAGGCTAGGCCATTTAATGCGATTCTCGGAAGATGGACCGTCACCAACCACGATGCTCCACGTATCCGATACCAGCGCAATAGGCGGGACATGAAGAGTTGAAAAGGAAGCCTAAAAGCCCCCACTGTGGTCACATGTGACGTCACGTGTCACGAGCAAGGGCTTGGGGGGAAAATGTACGCCCTAAATATCCATGAGTTATTAGCGAGCTGGAAAATGGTATAATTCAATCCGCCACATGGAAACCGTACCCGGAGCTGCTGTTACGAGTCTCCACCTCTTTAGCCCGAGCCAATCAAAGGGTTAGCAAGTATGCTTGAAGGCATTAGGTCAGCAGTTTGGATATCATGAGCTGACGCTACATCGAGCTCGAGGTGCGGCATAGATCTGGCACCCCTAACTATTTGTGAAGTCAACCACGCAATGTAAATGTGCGCATATCAGACATCACGTGTCTACTCCATTCCTGAATTCTCGGACACGCAGCATAAACGTGCGTGTTCAGGCACCCAACGATTGGTTTGTGCCATATGGCCCATTATCCCCCTTACCTATTGATTAGACAACACTTCATTGTTAGGTTTTAGGAATTAATCATAAGTGTCACAGAGGTGACATGATTGGTAAGAAGGTCACGGGATGACCTCCTTTACCAACACCCAAATATCATCTCCCTATAAATAGGGAGACCCTGGGCATTGCAAGGGGTTGGGGGTTTTTGATTGTAAAGACACACTCTGTAAGGAATACTCAAGAGATATCAATAATATTGACTGGTGGACTAGATAGATTTTAACCTTCGAACCACCTAAAAAGAAGGGGTGATAACCTTCCCACCATACTAATTTTGCCAGTTTGGAATATAAATATTTACACATTACAGTTCACTATTTAGCACTAATCCATCCCATTTATTCGTATAATTACCTGTTGGCGAAGAACCGCGTCAACACATATCATCACATTTACATTCATATAACCATACAAGCATGCTTTAAACTAATAAATTCACACATAAACCAATTGTGCCCTCCCGGCACACTAATCAAGGCCCTTAAGCCTTATTAGTGATTTTGGGTCGTCACAACTATCCCCTCCTACTGAGAATTTTGTCCTCGAAATTTACCTGAATAGCTCGGGATATTGATCCTGCATCACCGTCTCAAGGTCCCAGGTCGCTTCCTCAATCTTACTATTTCTCCACAACACTTTAACTAACGTAATCGTCTTATTCCGTAGAACTTTGTCCTTCTGATCTAAAATCTGAACTGGTCGCTCCTCATAGGACAAATCTGTCTACAATTCTAAGTCCTCATACTTCAGCACATGTGTCGTATCTGAGACATACTTCCTCAACATAGAAACATGGAATACATCATGAACTCCCGACAACGACGGTGGTAAGGCCAACCTGTAAGCCACCTATCCAATCCTTTCTAGAATTGCGAAAGGTCCAACAAACCGAGGGCTTAGCTTGCCCCTTACTCCAAATCTCCTGACCCCTCATAGTGGTGAAACTCGTAAAAACATATGGTCCCAAACTTGGAACTCCACGTCCCTACGCTTAGGATCAACGTAGCTTTTCTGTCTGCTTTGCAAAGCAAGCATTCTGACTCGGATCTTCTCAATAGCTTCATTTGTCTTCTGAACCATGTCTGGCCCGAAATACTTCCTCTCACCCATCTCATCTCAATGAATGGGCGACCTCAACTTTCTTCCGTGTAGCATCTCATAAGGAGCCACTCCAATTATGGATTGATAATTGTTGTTATACGAAAATTCAATCAACAATAGATACTTACTCCAAGATCCCTCGAAGTCAATCACACACACCCTAAGCATATCCTCCAACACCTGAATCGTTCTCTCAGACTGTCCATCAGTCTGAGGATGAAAGGCTGTGCTAAATTTCAACTGAGTCTCCATGGCTCTCTGCAGAGCTCCCCAGAACTTGGAGGTAAAGATAGGGTCTTGATCAGATACGATAGACTTAGGAACCCCATGGAGACGAACTATCTCCCTTACGTACAACTCTGCATACTGTTCCACTGTGTAAGTTGACTTCACTGGTAGAAAATGAGCTGACTTGGTGTATCTGTCCACTATCACCCACACCGAGTCATGAAGTCCCACTGTCCTGGGTAGACCTCCCACAAAATCCATGGTAAAGTCTTCCCACTTCCACTCGGGGATACCCAAAGGCTGAAGCAATCCCGCTGGTCGCTGATGCTCAGCCTTCACCTGTTGACATGTCAAACATCTTGCCACATAATAAACCACATCCTTCTTCATCCCGGGCCACCAATATAATGTCTATAGATCCTGATACATCTTTGTGGTACCCGGATGAAGCGAGTACGGTGTAGTGTGAGACTCATCTAGTATCTCTCGTCTGATCCCTTCATCTGCTGGAACACAAATCCGTCCCTGATATCGAAGCATACCAGCCTCAGAAATAGAATAATCATTAGCTACCCCCGCTAAGACATTCTGTCAAACTTCCTGTAACTGCACATCCACCAATTGACCTTCCTTGATCCACTCTAGTAAGATTGACTGCAAGGTAACATTAGCCAATTGGCCCACCACCAGCTCTATCCTTGCCCTGGTCATCTCATCTGCTAACTCCCTGGAGATCTTAACAGAACTAAATAACTGCCCTGAGCCTCTCCGACTCAATGCATCTGCCACAACATTGGCTTTTCCTGGGTGGTAAAGAATATCACAATCATAATCTTTAACCAACTCCAACCAACGTCTCTGCCTCATGTTCAGATCCTTTTGGGTGAAGAAATACTTCAAACTCTTATGGTCAGTGTATATCTCGCACTTCTCCCCATACAGATAATGTCTCCACACCTTTAGTGCGAATACCACTGCCGCCAGTTCCAAATCATGGGTGGGATATCGCTGCTCATACTCCTTCAGCTGAAGTGATGCATAAGCTATAACTTTCTCATTCTGCATCAACACACAACCTAAACCCATCCTCAACGCATCACAGTATACCACAAACTTTCCTTCTTTTGAAGGAAGACTCAATACAGGTGCAGTAATAAGCCGTCGCTTCAACTCTTGGAAACTATCCTCACACTTCTCTGACCCAACGAACCTCTGATTCTTCCATATCAATTCTGTCATTGGTGAAGCAATCTTCGAGAATCCCTCTACAAACCGCCTGTAATAACCTGCTAACCCAAGGAAACTTCACACCTTCGAGGCATTCCTTGGCCTCGGCCAATCCCTCACTGCCTCCACCTTGGACGGATCCACCTTAATCCCCTCTGCGCCAACTATATGCCCAAGAAAAGTCACCTCTGGCAACCAAAACTCACACTTATTAAACTTGGCATATAACCGATACTCCCTTAACCTCTGTAAGGCCTGTCAAATATGTCGCTCATGCTGTCTCTGAACTGGAGTATGATAACTCTACAAAATAGAGTTATTTTACCACTTTTTATGTGATGGTTCAACATAGGGCATGAATTCAGCATGTATAATCAAAATCATGCCCAATCCGACTTATCATATCCCATTGAACAAGAAACGAGCCCATCTTTAGAGGATACCCTACAACAGTTTATTTAATCAACCTACCAAATCTTACTAGCCCAGTCTCAGTCAATCTCAAAAATTGAAACAATAGTAGGACAACTTGCAACTGTTATAGAGTCGGAAAAACAAGTTTATCCCAATCAACCAATTCCTTATCCAAATAGTCGAATTGAAAATGAAAAGGAGAATGAAGTTGTTGAAGAACCTGTAATATGCATCCAACTCCCTAATAAAACCAAAGAGTTGGATGAAATAATTTTCGAGGCTCATAAGGAAAACGAAAAATATATAATTACATTTCAAGAGCCCATAATTGAACAAATTTTTATATTTACTCAAAATGAAAAGGAGTCTAATATAGATATGCAATTTTCTTATTTTATTGATATTCCATTAAAAGTGCATATTTCTAATTTTCTTATAGGTGTGATGTTATCAATTATTATTTATGGCATTTGCATCAAAGTCATAACTCACCCTATTAATGAAATTTTACACCATAGCTTTTCACTAATATTTTACCCAACCAAACATTTCATCTTTCCAATACTCTCACACTTACTCTATTTATCCTACCACTTCCCAACACAATTAAATTAATCAATTCATTTATTTTAATTTGATTAATTTAATCTCCATATTTTGCCTATAAATAGAGTCTTGTAAGACCATTTGGGGGGCTCTTCTTCTTCATCTTTTCAACATCTTCTACACATATTTTTCTCTCTTCTTTTCACTATTTTCTCTCTACCATTTTCATCTTTTGAAGAGCATGTCAAGTATGTTATTTTGTAATTTTTATTTCAATCTATTTATGAGCTTCTAATCTTTTTCAAATGTTATTAAGATGATGATGAAGCAAAATGTAACTAGATAGTATTTTTTTATTGTATCTTGATTTCCCATTTGTGTAACATTGTTTATGGATTTTTCTATCAAAGATATGCATTTTTCATCTATTATTGAGTGTTAAAGCATATTACACTTAGTTCTTCATTATGCAAAAATATGATATTCTTTGATTAAATGTTTTTCATTAAATTGTTCACATCTAATTCTTAGAGCATAAGTATCATATTTTGCCTAAATATAATCTCTTTGATTTTTTGTAGTTTCATTAGGTTGTAACACAACTAATGCTTAGAAATTATATCTTTTATAAGTGATGAAAAATCCTACCTTTTTTTAAAGTAACTTGTGCTTGAATAGAAAATGTATTTTGAAAAAAATATAGTGTGATTTATTTCAACTATATCTAAACTTGGGAATCAATATACTTACAAATACTATTGAACTTGCATTTTGTGGATTCTAATATCTTAATGATCTTATTTTACATATTTCATTTGAAAACCATTTTTCTATTTAATCTTAAATCTTTTTATTACTTGTCTTTTATTTTTCTAAAACAAAATCTCATCAAATATTTGGAACTAGGTTAGAATATTCTTTCTTTGTTTGAAATAGTTTCTTTTGATGTTAGTCAACTCCCATGGGTTCGACCTCGTACTTACATGAACATTATATTCCGAAACGATTCGTGCACTTGCGAGTTTAAATATTAAAACACCCTCTTTTGGGATCAACAGAGTACACCAAGATGTCATCGATGAAGACAATGACGAATTGATCCAAGAAATCCTTGAACACCCTGTTCATCAGATCCATGAAAGCTTCCCGGGCATTGGTTAAACCAAAAGACATGACCAAGAACTCATAGTGCCCATACCGCGTTCGGAATTCCGTCTTCGGTATATCCTCGTCCTTGATCCTTAGCTGGTGATAACCAGATCGAAGATCAATCTTTGAGAACATCGTCTTTCCCTACAGCTGATCGAAAAAGTCATCGATCCTGGGTAGAGGGTACTTATTCTTGATGGTCAACTTGTTCAATTCTATGTAGTCACATCCTTAGAGTCCCATCCTTCTTCCTAACAAACAAAACTGGAGTGCCTCAAGGAGAGTAGCTAGGCTTGATGAATCCTAAATCCAGAAGTTCCTGTAGCTGTATCTTCAACTCCTTCAACTCTACTGGTGCCATCCTATATGGTGCTCTTGATATTGGTTCTGTTCCCAGTGCTAACTCAATAACAAACTGAATCTCTCTGCGCGGTGGCAATCCTGGTAGCTCCTTAGGAAACACATCTAAAAACTTACAAACCACCTTGGTCTCTCCCGACCCCACTAGAAAAACCCTGGTAGTGTCCACCACACTAGCCAGAAAACCTATACATCCATCCTGTAACAAGTCTCTGGCTCTCAACGTTGATATCATGGGTACACGGGGTCCACATACCGCACCCACACAGATAAAAGGATCCTCGCCCTCAAGCTCAAAAGTCACCATCTTCTTCTTGCAGTCAATAGTAGCCCCATACCTGACCAGCCAATCCATCCTTAAGATCATGTCAAAATCCTCCATATCTAACTCAATCAAGTCAACTAAAAGATCTCTACTATCAACCATTACTGGCAGTGCCCTGATCCACCTCCTAGAAACTACCAGTTCCCTAGTAGGCAATAAAGTCCCAAACCCCGCAGTCTGATACTCACTAGGTCTACACAATCTATTAATTACTTTACTAGAAACAAATGAATGTGTAGCACTAGAGTCAATCAATACAGTAAAAGGAGAGCCAGCGCTAGAAAGATGACCTGTCACTACCGATGGACTAGCCTCGGCCTCTGCCTGTGTCAAGGTGAACACTCGAGCTGTAGTCAAACTGTCCACCTTACCTACTTCCCCTTTCTTCATTGTTGAGCAGTTCTTCTTGAGGTGCCCCACTGTTCCGCACACATAGCAAGCCTTCGCCTGACACTTGCCCTGGTGGCGTCTTCAGTACCCTCGGGCACTCCGGATAAGTCCTCCACACCTCACTGCTGCCCTGACGGCCACCCTGACCACCCCAACCCCTCTTATCATGACAAGCGGTGATCGAAGTGTCAGGGGTCTTCCTATTCACATCACTGGGGCCTCCGCCCCTACATGACCCATAATAAGGAGGCACCACTCTGTAACCCTCGTGCCTCGCTGCACTTTCCTTCCAAATCTTGTTCACTGCTTCCTCAGCGGTAAGAGCCTTCCCAAGAGCCTGGGCATAAGTTGTTCCCCCAGGTACTGTTGTGATCCTAACATCCCGGGCTATCATAACGTTAAGCCCTCGAATAAACCTGTCTTGCATGGCTGCATCTGTAGGCACAAGGTCTGGTGAAAATTTCGCAAGTCTATTGAATTTTAGGGCATACTCAGTCACTGTCATACTGCCTTGCACCAACCCCACAAACTCATTAACCTTTGCAACCCTGATGGCAACATTGTAGTATTTCTGGCTGAACAAATCTTTAAATCCTTCCCAACTCAATGCAGTGACGTCCCTAGTCTGTGATGCCACTTCCCACCAAATGCGAGCATCCTCCCTCAACATATAGGTGGCACACACCACTTTGTCATATCCCTCTATCCTCATAAAGTCCAGGATAGTAGTAATCATAGTCATCCATTGTTCGGCCTTCAGTGGGTCAGGTCCTCCCTCAAAAGTTAGGGGATGCTGCTTTCGGAACCGCTCATACAATGGCTCCCATCTGTTCTCAACCTCAACCGGCTGAATAACAGGCGCCACTACAGGTGGCACAATAGGTGCAGCACTCCCTGCTGGAGTCTGCTATCGCAGAAGATGAATTTGTTCATCTTGGCTCTGTAATCGCGCTTTCATCTCTGCCATAATCTGCTGCCAGTTCTCAGGGACTGGCGGAGGAATCTGGCCCTAGTCATCACCTTCGGTCCCAGACTTAGTGCCGGCTAGTCACGCAGATTTTCTTGGACGCATAGCTATCCAATTCAATCTGCAATCAATGACTCGACAGTCAGACCATGATTACAGGGTAAAAGCTTTCCCAAAATTCACCAATGGAGCATAACCAACCACAAGAAATCAAGATATAGGCATTCATCCATACATTCACCTATATGTACATAATATGAAGTTAATCATTCAGATATTCATTTACATGCACAGCGATGCTAATAAGCATGCCTCAATATCATCACACAACAGTCAAGGGCCAGGCCCTATCAGTATCTCATGCTTCCTATTAATTCAACAGATAACAACATTCATAATTATTTCCAAGCATACAATCTTATAAGCACATATACACATACCAAACCCTGAATCGAGCTTGTCTCTAGCAACGAATGTACATGTCCAGCCGGTCTTCAGGAACCCTTAAACCGAGGACGCTCTGATACTAAGTTGTAACGCCCTGGGTAGCCAAGACCATTACACTATGTATTTATAAAGGTGCGGGACTTGCTAATCAATTCATTTAGTTAAAAACATGTCACCGACATCACTAATAAACTAGGGTTAAAAGGTTTTGGTTATAAAATGTACATTTCATATAATTAAATGTTTTACACAAGGGATCCCAAAAGAAACAGTATTTTAAAGTCAGTATACAAAATTTCTAGAGTACAAACAACCACTAGCCACTCTAAGGGCAAAACCAACATTTATGGTTCTCCTATTCTTGTCTCCCCTCAATCGTGGCGGTCGAGCAACTGATCATGTACATTCTGCCTTCAGAGCTCTCTGATTCAGGGCTTATCAAGCTTGCCCTTGCCTTTACCTGCACCACGTAGCACCCGTGAGCCAAGGCCCAGCAAGAAAACATTACGTTATAGTACAAACAATGATAACAATTGAATAGTTCTTAAAGCATGATCATATACGTAGCATACCACATAATCACATAGTCCACAGAATTAACCAAAGAATCAACAAATTAACACTCAGCTATTCAGCATGACCAATCAACCTATCATTAATAATAATCAAATCACATGATAATCAGGGTCGACAACCTTAGGTCGCACTCTCTATTTACCCCACTGACTCTGGTCCGCTGAAACCGAGCTCAGTACATAATAAGCTGTCCTCAGCTACCAGTGGCTGAGCCGCGCCCTGTGCGCTAATGTAAACTCCGGCACTCTTAGGCCATTTTTTATTATTTACATGGCATAGTACCATCCTTTATATAGAATACAAAATAGGGAACCCTTAGTCCCACTATAAATTTATAACCTGGTGCAGTTTTTTTACCTTTAATTTCCAAGTATACTGATTACGAGAGAAGCCTCTTGAGCACGATCCGTTTCCCGAGCCCTAGCTTAGTACATAGTCACAACCAAGATAAAGGATGCCATTTATAATTATAAAAAGGCTTCTGTATAAGGTTCTAGTCTCTGGAACATCGAATTCCACCAAACACGGTAGTAGAATTGATCCCGAGCACCCTAGGTTAAGTTCCCAGGCTTAAAATCCCAAAAACACAATTTTCCTTAAGAGTCGCTGCTCAAGCTCCCTATGCCGCGGCATGGCCCCAACCAGAGGCTTAGCCTCACCCAGAAACTGACACGGGCTATGGCCCTACATGCCCCATGCCGCGACCCGCCCTCCATCTTCAGCACTTATCAGCTACAAAGGGCCGCGGCACACCAAGAACTATACCGCAGCCCGACCCTTTCAAACCCAGAAAAACCACCATTTTTAACTCTCAAACCTCACTCAAAATCATCCAAAACCATCCCAATTCCACAACTCAGTTATCACAAAACTTCTAACACATTTCCAGCAACACAATCTAGCAAAATCTTAGCCTAGAAACTCATCAAAATCCCACTTCAATCTCTAAATCCGAAAAGCTTAAAAACATCAAAACTACTCAATAAAACAGTAAGATTCAGACATTAGATCATAAATTCTAGCTTACCTTCACTAATGAACCAATTCTCTAAGAAATTTCTAAGCTAACTCCCAAGTTCCAAGCTTCAATTCAGCCCTTCAATGTCAAAACCCATAAACACCTCAAAACTCGGCCATAACCACAAAATTTAACCACCATGCATAAAACTTATGGCTTACCTTAATTCTTGAGTGAATCTTTAGCTAATCCTTGAGCTAATCTCCTAAATCCAGTTCCAATTCTCTGATATCATGCCAAGTTCTTCTTGGTTCTTTGTGGTTTCCTTTGAGAAAGAAAGAGAAGAGGAGGGAAGGTTGATTGGGCTATTTTTTCTACCGTTTTCTAAGTTTTGTCTATCTATCCTTAACCACTGATGAACCAATTCTCTAAGAAATTTCTAAGCTAACTTTCAAGTTCTAAGCTTCAATTCAGCCCTTCAATGTCAAAACCCATAAACACCTCAAAACTCGGCCATAACCACAAAATTTAATCACCATGCATAAAACTTATGGCTTACCTTAATTCTTGAGTGAATCTTTAGCTAATCCTTGAGCTAATCTCCTAAATCCAGTTCCAATTCTCTGATATCATGCCAAGTTCTTCTTGGTTCTTTGTGGTTTCCTTTGAGAAAGAAAGAGAAGAGGAGGGAAGGTTGATTGGGCTATTTTTTCTACCGTTTTCTAAGTTTTCTCTATCTATCCTTAACCACTGATGAACCAATTCTCTAAGAAATTTCTAAGCTAACTCCCAAGTTCCAAGCTTCAATTCAGCCCTTCAATGTCAAAACCCATAAACACCTCAAAACTCGGCCATAACCACAAAATTTAACCACCATGCATAAAACTTATGGCTTACCTTAATTCTTGAGTGAATCTTTAGCTAATCCTTGAGCTAATCTCCTAAATCCAGTTCCAATTCTCTGATATCATGCCAAGTTCTTCTTGGTTCTTTGTGGTTTCCTTTGAGAAAGAAAGAGAAGAGGAGGGAAGGTTGATTGGGCTATTTTTTCTATCGTTTTCTAAGTTTTGTCTATCTATCCTTAACCACTGATGAACCAATTCTCTAAGAAATTTCTAAGCTAACTTTCAAGTTCTAAGCTTCAATTCAGCCCTTCAATGTCAAAACCCATAAACACCTCAAAACTCGGCCATAACCACAAAATTTAATCACCATGCATAAAACTTATGGCTTACCTTAATTCTTGAGTGAATCTTTAGCTAATCCTTGAGCTAATCTCCTAAATCCAGTTCCAATTCTCTGATATCATGCCAAGTTCTTCTTGGTTCTTTGTGGTTTCCTTTGAGAAAGAAAGAGAAGAGGAGGGAAGGTTGATTGGGCTATTTTTTCTACCGTTTTCTAAGTTTTCTCTATCTATCCTTAACCACTGATGAACCAATTCTCTAAGAAATTTCTAAGCTAACTCCCAAGTTCCAAGCTTCAATTCAGCCCTTCAATGTCAAAACCCATAAACACCTCAAAACTCGGCCATAACCACAAAATTTAACCACCATGCATAAAACTTATGGCTTACCTTAATTCTTGAGTGAATCTTTAGCTAATCCTTGAGCTAATCTCCTAAATCCAGTTCCAATTCTCTGATATCATGCCAAGTTCTTCTTGGTTCTTTGTGGTTTCCTTTGAGAAAGAAAGAGAAGAGGAGGGAAGGTTGATTGGGCTATTTTTTCTACCGTTTTCTAAGTTTTGTCTATCTATCCTTAAGCAATTAAGTCAATCTCGGGGCTCGGGTTACCGGAAACGTCCCCGAGGGAAAAATGGTAAAATTCCCCAGTATTCCCACCTAAGCTTCCTAACCTCAAATATATATCCAATTATTTATTTCCATAACTCGATAACCCAAATAACCATCTAATACCCAAAATACCCCTTGACTTGCCCCAAGTCAAGTATTAGGTCCTGTTGTGGCTTTTCCGCTAACTAGTTCCCTAGGATCGCCTCAAGTCGCATGCTGCAGATTTACCCACATAATAATGTGGTCCTCACAATTATAGCATATCATCACATTTACATTCATATAACCATACCATCATGCTTTAAACTAATAAATTCACACATAAACCAATCATGCCCTCCCGACACACTAATCAAGGCCCTTAAGCCTTATTAGTGATTTTGGGTCGTCACAATTTTGGTTAAGTAAAAAGCAATAAGCTTTTCCACATGTCAAGTTGTAGTTGAGCATCTGTAAAAGAGTTTGAAAGATTTTATAAGTAGTACTCCTTTAATTAATTATACTCTAAAGTAGCAACAAACAACTCTTAAGGATAAATAATCATTATTCCATTCCTAGTCCTAGGGCCGACTCAAGCACTAGGCAA
Source organism: Humulus lupulus (assembly GCF_963169125.1). Taxonomy (NCBI): domain Eukaryota; kingdom Viridiplantae; phylum Streptophyta; class Magnoliopsida; order Rosales; family Cannabaceae; genus Humulus; species Humulus lupulus. The sequence goes on from NC_084798.1 coordinate 88,708,554, forward strand.
GTCGAGCCACAACCAAGGCCCTATGTTTTAGGAGGCTCCTTATTTCTTTTCTTCATTTTTATCACTGTTTAGATAATTTTGCAAGAATATGGGTATTTAACTTTTTCACTTTTTTATGACTTTTTTACTTGAAAGTTGATCTTTTATGAGATTTTATTTCCCATAAGTTTACAATATATATATATACAATATTGCCAAAAATCTAACAGAAAATACCATTTTGGTCACTGTGTTTTTCCTAAATCCGCGATGGGCCCTTGCGTTTTGTTAAATGACAATTGGGACCCTGTGTTTTACAAAATGGATCAAAATAGTACCCTAGACCCAATTTTGGTCAAAATATTTTCAATTATAAGATCAATTCTCGAGTCGTTAGTGATGTGATGAGTTCAGAAAAGTGGAGAAAGTGGTCGAGGAGCTAAGAATGAAAGATTATATTTGACATTTTTTGACCAAAATTGGGTATAAGGTACTATTTTGATCCATTTTATAAAACAAATGTCTAAATTGTCATTTAACAAAACACAGAGGTCGATCGCGTATTTGGAAAAAACACAGAGGCCAAACTGGTATTTCCCAATTTCTAATTATAGTTATATTTTCTTTGATTTTGAGGGTAATTTCTTTTATCCATTTTTTATTTTTTATTCCATTATCCTTTTTCCCATTTTTTCTTCTTTTTTCACATATATTTTAATATTACATAATTGTTTTGTTATTATAATTTTTTTAAAAAAAGCATTTTCTTCTATATGTATATATATATATATTTTCAAATGAACTCTTTTACTCTTTTCTTTTCTTTGTACGCTGTTTCCTTTTCTTTTCCAGATCAAGTTTTTTTTAACTCGGGTCAAGTAACTAGTTATCTAATAGATTACTTTTCAAATTTATATATATATATATATCCAAATCTAGATGATCTCATCAGTGTAACTAGTGACTTATATTATAAGTAATCAGTTACCATCTAGATAACTTATTATTTTCTTAGGGGTAACCAATTACCTATATTATAATTAACTAATTACTATCAGGATAACTTGTTACCATCTTAGGGGTAACTAGTTACCTATCTTATAAATAATCAATGACTATCAGGATAACTTGTTACTATCTTAAGGATAACCAGTTACCTATATGATGGTAACCAGTTGCCACATATTTAATATTAGTCTTATATATCATAGTTAGATAACATCCTACAGAATTATACATGCTGGTATAAAGCCCATACAACACCATGAGATTATGGTGTGCATTCATAGATACATAGCCACTAAATGGTCATTTGTAAGGATATAGAAAAACCTATCTTGGATCCCTAGTTGTTACCTTGGACCAAGACTATCCTCTGCCCAAGTTGTGAAACCCTAAGGGGCTAGCAATTCCAACAAGCCTTCAACAATACAAAATGAGTCGTGGAATATGCTGTTAGGAGTGTGTCCTAAAAGCATGAAACACATTTGTTTTTCTGTGAATAAATAAATACAATGGTTTATTATTATTGTTATATTTAGATTGTTAAATTATTGTTTGAATAATTTTGTAAATATCAGAAAAATTCCATATTCATTATTGAGGGTGTGATCTTGTATTAGTACGAGAGAATTAAGAGCACATGAATAAATAAAAATAGTCAAAAACAACAAATTAAAGTTATGGAATTCTTTAATTGGAGTTGTAAGTACGGTTTACTGAGTATCATAATGATACAAATAATCTAGATTCAGATTATTGATGTGGAAAGACATCTCGGTAAAGGTGCTTTATATAATATGATTATATATGACATGGACCGATATGAATTAGAGTCTTTATCCAAAAACCATTTAACAATAAAGACTTGTAATTCATATCATAACTGATGATCATTTATAGATCAACCTAAATCCTGAGTGTTCATGAACTCCTGTTCATGTTTATTAAATCTTTTGATTCATTCGTTAAGGTCTCTTCAGAGAATGAGGCTAATGACTTTTGTTTTGGAGATTTAATATCATGGATGGCTGGGAACATGTATCAACAATACGGAATCTAATATTTCCTAACGGATCGTATATTAGTTCCCTTAAGGGTTAATTCTGGAACTGAATGATTTTGAGCTCAAATCTATAATTAGATTATAGATTAATTATTCACTAGTGAATTAATGGTACTTAAGGCATACGAAGTAAATTAGAAAGGTAAAATGGTAAATCTTCCATTCTAATTTATGAACTAATTAATTAGAGGGTTGAACTATTGTAAGATGGTTATATCAATGGACGACTTAAGAAAAAGATTTCTGTAAAAGTATATCTATAACATAAAGAATGCAATTCTAAAGTTATAGTGGAGTAATATCAGAATTAATAAATTAACTATTATAATTAAAGAGTTTAATTATTTAGTTTCAATTTATTGGAGCTTAATGTTATAGGTCCATGGTCCCCGAAATGGCTCAAACAATCACTGTCAAAGGCAAATACAAAAAATGGGTAAAAATGACTTATATGATAAGTAAAATATTTTTCTATGTATCAAACACAATTATTGTTTAATTGTGTGTAATTAATTAATTAAGAATTAATTAATTATTTGATTTAACAAAATTATAATTAATTTTAAATTAATTTATTTTTGGGATTTTTGGTATTTAAACAATAATAAAAATTGGGAAAAATCACATACCATCACATGCATGTGGTACACGTGTGGCACACTGCACATGCACTGTGCTACACGCATAAGAGAGTTTACTCAGTCTCTTGATTCCACAATTTTAGTTATTTAAATATTAAATAAATAATGAGATATTTTAATATGATTAAAATATTATTATTTAAACAAAAATCTGATAACTGGTCAGTTATTTTGAATTTATTTAAAATAACAAATATTTTAATATATTGGATATTATTAAATATTGGATATCAGTTTTTTCACAGAACGTAACTTTTCAGGGATAGAAAAATATCTAGGAATCTCTCTCAAAGAAAGAGAACAGTGACAAAAACTAAAGTCATTGTTCTTCACAAAACCTAGGTCCAAACTTTATCAGATCTCATGTGTTGAGAACATCTGATAAATAGTTTATTGTCTATTATTTGTATAGCGAGCCAACACTCGTTCTTTGTGTGCCTGAGAACATTTTGGAAGATCTTGGTGTGAGATCTCAAGGATTTAGCCATACGAAAAGATAGCAGCAAGGAAGGACCTGAGGTAATTTTTCTGTTCACGTCCTTGATTCAATATATATATGCATGTGAAGAAGTAGATCTAGAAATCTTATGGGATTAATCTAACAATTTGATTGTTGTTCCGCTGCGTATAATCTCTGATTTGATCAATAAAAACCAACAAATGGTACCAGAGCCATCTTCACATATATATGTATTGAATCTGTGTGGGTTTAATTTTATGCATTTATTTATTTTGATGAATGAATGGATAGCTTAATGTGATTGAATGCGTGGAAATGTTGAATCGTTAATTGTATGGTGTTTTTAGGTTAGGATTTGTTTATAATTAGATCATTGTGTAAGCCATTAAATGACATAGGATTTATGTAATTTTATTTGGTTTTCGACACCATAAAATTGTAATTGCGATCACACAAAAGTCAAAACGGAGCCCGGGATTCAGAACTCAGCCACCGATCCTCAGAGGCCGACCTCCGAGCCGAAGCCGGACATCGTACGGACGGGTCCGTACGGATCCGTACAGTTCAGTCCCGGCGACCCCGTTTGACGCCACGTGTCCTCACCTGACTGGTCCAGAATTTTTTTTTCTGAAATTAATTTGTTATTTTTTTTAATTTTAAAATGTTTAAATATCCTATTTTTGAAATTTGATATTTAAATAATGAGATATTTTTGTTATCTTAACATTTTTTTAAATATCTTATTTAAAATTTATTTTTTCAAAATAACAGATTTTAATTTAAATTCATTTCAGTTTTAATTAAAAGTTGTTTTATTTAAAAAGAAAAATAAAAATAATGATTATTTAAAAAAAAAATTAATTAATCAAAAATAATTAGAAAATTGTTTTCTTATTATTATTCTAGACCAACAACGACACATATCCTACCGACAGTAAAGTAAAGAAGCCTGATGGAGATCAAGACGGTCTTATTTTATTTTTTAATTTTATAAAGTGGCTGTAAAATTAGAAATACCCAAAAGCACCCGGTTCAACATTTATTTTTTATTTATTTATTTATTTAAATAATTATTTTCATGTGATTAATGTGATTGATAACATGTTCATGCATTGCATGCCATACATGAAAACCAACACAGTCATAATCATGCATCTCATTAGTAGAAACATGATTATTAGGATTGTCATATATGTTTATGTGAATTGTTTTGTGAAATTAATTGCATGTAAATTACTTAGTTTTATTTTGAAAACTTGGTAAAATATCACACCAATTTTTAAGTCTTTATGACTTAATTTCTTTAAACCAACTTTATTTTAAAAGTGTTTTTTAGTAAAGATTAGATGAACATGATTGGTAATTTAAAATTGGACAATGACCTAGAAACTCGCTTTCTTTCCAATTTTAATTATGTTCATAAAGGTTTAAAGATGTTATAATCAATTTGGAATTAATTAGGTTAAAAACACTTATTTCAAAATAGTGAGTGGGAGAGGGTTGATATCTCAAACATAACCCATGGTCTCCATTATTAATATAACACTGTGAGATATGAATAGCGCCTCGCGACGGCTTTGTTTTTGTCCCCCTAAGGAAGGTGTCTGGACATATCAATAGCAAGGTTATATTTCTTATATAGATAGGAACTAATGATGTATTTTAGGCTTGACCGACCCTAAGGCAGCATGTCCTAAGTTAAGTCATGAACTCCGAAATAATGGGTTACACTCACAAAGTTATGATTAAGCTCGCGTAGTGGATAATCATAACTTGACCAAACTAAGCGGTACTTTAATGTTTAAAAGAGAAAATAAAGATTTATTTTAAGTATTAAACAATAAAGATAAGAATGTCTTATAAATTCTCTAAAATTAATTTGACTGACCCTAAGGCGACACTGTAATTGTTAGAAAAATTTATCGTGGAAATTAATCTTTATTTTATGTGTTTTAATTGTGCTCATGCATCATGTTTAATTTCTGAAAACTTTGATATTTATTATTCTAAATATAATAATATTTATTTGTACTTATTTATTACCAGCAAAATGTCTATTGGTGAATTACACACCGATGCCTTTCTCAAATCCTTGGTTTTTGAACCTGGAAATATGCAAAACTGGTTTCGAGGCATGTTAACTATTTTTTAATATAAGAAGATGATGTCAACTGTCTGTGAAAATCCTCCAATAGAACCACCTCTGGCTACTAGCTATGAAGCAGAAGAAAAATATGCAGATTGGATGAAATCCGATCGGTTGGCACGTTATTGCATGCTTTCAACCATGCCTGACGAAACAAAGGAAAAATATATACACTATGACTCAGCACATGAGATGTGGCGAGCAATGACAGAGGAAGTCTATGCTGAGTGTCATCGTTTATATCAAACGAAAAAGGTGAATAAGATCCACATATATTTTTTCAACTTTGAATACTAGATTCAAATACTATGAATATCATATTCAAATTTTTGGATAGTAGATTCAAAAATATATGCCACTAAACTATTTTTCTTTTGTTTTTCCTTTTGCAAAATCAGAACCCTGAAAAGGAGGAAGAGACTGATGAGGTTTTTGGTAGCAAGTAAGGAGCTGGAGAAGTTGGAGAGCAGTAGTTTTTATTTAGTAATTTTATTGTTAGTTGAACAATTTAAATTTCTTTATTTTGTTTTAGAAATTTTAGATTTCTTTAAACAAAGAAAACTACAGTCTAGAAATTTAGTTTATTGTTAGTAATTTTGATTATTAATGTTTGGAAACTTATTTCTATTTTTTGCATAACATTTATTTCTTTTATTAATAAAGTAATTATTATTTAAAGAAACTATCTATTTACTTGTTATGCAAATGCTTTGGGATAAACAAAGTTTACATACTCAAAATGAATGACAAATTTTTTATAATTTTGAATTATTTAAAAACAGCTAATCCTAAATCTATTAAACTGATTCCGATAGTGAAACATATCTGTAGCACTTGAGATTGGGCCATATTGGTCTAGACGGAATAAATAGGCTGGTAAAGGATAGTCCTTTAAGAGAACTATCTATTGGATCTCTTCCTGCCTGTAAATTCTGTCTAGAAGGCAATACGACCAAGAGACCTTTCTCTGCTAAAGGTTCAAGAGCCACAGAACCCCTTCAGCTAATACATATGGATGTTGCAATCCACTTAATGTACAAGCAAGAGGAGATTGTGAATATTTCGTCACTTTCATTGACGATTATTCGAGATATGGTTACCTATACTTATGCAAAGAAAATCTGAGACTTTTGGAAAGTTCAAAGAATTTCAAGTAGAGGCTAAAAAGCAATTAGGTAAATCACTAAAAGCACTTCGATCTGATCGAGGAAGAAAGTACTTGGACTGTGAAATCAAGAACCACCAACGTGAGCATGGCATTCAATTCCAACTCACTACACCTGAAACAACACAGTAAAATGATGTTTCAGAAAGTCAGAATAGAACGTTATTAGATATGGTTAGATAAATGATGAGTTTCTCATCATTACCATTGTCATTCTGGGGCTATGCGATTCAATGTGTTCCATGCATATTGAATTATGTTCCACCTAAGTCTATCCAAAAGACATCCATAGAATTATGGAATGGTTGTAAACTTAGTTTACACCATTTTAGAATTTTGGGATGTCGTGCATACATGCTTAAAGGAAAGACCGGGAAGATGGAAACACGCTGTGAAGTATGCATGTCTGTGGGATATTCCAAAGGGACAAAAAGTGGATTTTTTAATAGTCCAAAGAAATTAAAACATTTGTATTGACAAATGCAACTTTTCTTGTATATGACTATGTTAATAACCACAAACCTCGCAGTAAGATTGTACTGGAGGATATGGTCTCAAATAAAGTCGCAAAGTCACCAGTAATAACCAATGAAAAACGGCAAGAGGAACTGCTAGTTCTAGTTAGAATAGTAGAGAACTTCATCGTAGTGGGAGGGTTAGTAAGTTACCCACGTATGGTGAACACGAGGTTCAAATGCTTGTGTTTGACACAAACAAAGAAAATCCATTGACATTTGAAAATGCAATGAATCATTCTGACAAGGAAAAATGGCAAGAAGCCATGAACCAAGAAATGGAATCGATGTATTCCAATTCTGTCTGGGTTTTTGAAAATCCACCTGAGAATATCAAACTCATTGGTTGCAAATGGATATTCAAGAAGAAAAAAGGAGCGAATGGGAAAGTAGAGACTTTCAAAGCAAGGCCTGTAGCCAAAGGTTACATACAAAAGAAGAGGGTGACTATGAAGAAACCTTTTCTCCTATAAGAGGGGTTGACTATGAAGAAACCTTTTCTCCATTATCCATGCTAAAATCCATTTGTATACTCTTGTCCATAGCTGCGTGCATGGATTAAGAGATCTGGCAAATGGATGTCAAAGCAGCTTTTTTGAATGGCTGCCTTGACAAAACCATTTACATGTCTCAACAAGAAGGGTTCAAATTGAAAGATCAAGAGCAAAAGGTTTGCATGCTTCTTAGGTCCATTCATGGACTCAAAAAAGCTTCTAGATCTTGGAATCTTAGATTTGATGACACAAGAAAAACATTAGGTTGTTGAACAAAAATGTTGATGATCCTTGTGTCAATAAACAAATCAAAGATGGTATAGTAGTATTCCTCGTTCTTTATGTTGATGATATCCTACTCATTGGGAATGATGTAGAGACATTATCAAATGTAAAGAACTGGTTAGCTGAACAATTCCAAATGTAAGATTTGGGAGAAGCCAAGTATGTTCTGGGCATAAAGATTCTTAGAGATAGACAGAACAAAACTTTGACACTGTCTCAAGCAACTTATTTTGATAAGCTGCTAAGGGTGATATACCAACCCATTCTGGAGTATTCCTTTCCTAGGAGCAGTGTCCCAAGACACCTCAGGAAAAGGAAGACATGAGATAGTATCCCTATTGTAACGCCCTAGTTACCCCAGAACAGTTACGGTGAATGGTGGATCGGAAATTTGACTCGCTACCCGAGTCCTTTGGTCAAAACATGCTCTAAGTGTAATTAATAGGTTAAGGTATAAAACTAATAAAAAGGAAATGGATATTTTCATTACAACCTGCTCTGCAGAGCTAATCAAAACATTTACAAGTTGTTCTCAGTACAAAATGGTCATTACTGTTTTAAATTTACAATCTCGCCGACCTAAGCGGCAAAAATAGGGTAAACCCCCTAGTTCCTCTGAGAACGCCTTGGCCGTGGTGGTCAAGCGGCCGCGTATGTACGCATCACCACCTAAGCTCTCCACTCAAGGCTGGGTGAGCTTTTCTTTCCCTTTACCTGCACCACATAGCACCCATGAGCCAAGGCCCAGCAAGAAAACACAATGAAGCATGATATAATATCAACAATGACCATAATAATCATTCAGGACCAACAGTCCAAACAAATAGGTGACAGTCGCCAAAGTCACTAATTATGGGGACATCACCCTTTAACCATGTGACGATAGGATCACCAGGCTTAATTGATAAGAGAACCTTTCATAAGTTTGAATAGGATAGGTGTATGGTGAATAGTCACCAACATAACCTTCCTCATGACCATAGAGTCATAATCTTGGAACAACGTTCCCTAGCCATGTGACAAACAGTCACCGGGGCCATATGCCCTGGCTCTGAATAACTGGTCTTAGACCAGACAAGCGCTTATAAGTTCATCGACCTTAGGGTCAGTCCAGTGTTAATACCCCATATGAGTCATTCTTGCTGATATCGATTAGATCTAATCTTCATTTGGCTCAACGTTCATGACGCTATGCCATTTCTGACTCTTTAGGTCAATGTCCCTAACTAATCAGTGCCATATACAGATAATCAACATTCACTAGCATTTAATATGCAATCCATGTCCACATTCATCAACCAACATGCCTCAGAAAAATCATGCATGTCACATATACACAGGGTGCAGTTTTCTTACCTCCTGTTCGAGCGAGAATTAATAGTAAGAACGACCCTTGAGAACGATCAACCTTTTGGTCCTTTAGTGGTTACCTAGTCATAAACAATTATGTAATTCCATCAATAAAATGAATAATAAAAGGTTCCCAAACCAAAACCTAGCCTCCGAGACATCAAACACTACTAAACCGGGTAGTAGGATCGACCCCGAGGCCTAAGGCTTGGATCCCTGAGCCAAAAAGCCATTTATGGCCAAAAAGCCACTACGGGCCGCGGCCCTCTCTGACCATGCCGCGGCCCGCCCCCCAAACAGAGGCGGCCAAACTCAGCATCCCTCAAGGGCCGCGGCCCTCCCTGGCCATGCCGCGGCCCAACCTCCAGTTCAGCCAAAACCCCCTATTTTTCTTCCCTTATGACTTCCCTTGGAACTAACCCTTCAAACCAAGTTTAAACACCACTCAAACCTCCAATACAACCCCTAAAATTCATCCATATCACTCCCTTAGCAAAACCCAAGATAAGCCCCAATCAAAACTTCCATCAATTCCAATAATCCACCATAAAAACACAAGCTGAAAACTAACACCAAAACAGAGTATACCAGTAAACTAATGGCTGGAATCTTACCTCAAACTTAGGTTGTGATGCTCTTCAATGGTGTAACACTCTCCCAAACTCCCAAGGTCTATTTCCCAAGCTTGAATCCTCAACAAGATTACCAAAAATCACAAAGAAAGTGGAAGAAGGAGAAGGTACGGGAAGCTCAAGAATTTGCTCTGTTTCTCTCATCAACTTACAGCACAAAGGAGTTTATATCTATCCTAGGGGTAAAAAGACCATTATACCCCTAGGTCATTTAAGGGCTTCTAAAGGCTCCCAAGGGCATATTTTTCCTTTCCAACATATCTCGTTTATCATAATTAACGCTCTCCAATTCCCGCTATTCTCAATAATCTCAAACACCAATAATTCATATCTCGTTACCCTCTAATGCCCGGTAACGCTCTAATCATTAAAATTACCCCGAGACTCCTCCCGAGCCTCGAACTTAAACCTGTCATGACCAGACCGCTAATTACTAATCCAAGATAGTCTCATGTCGAATAGCTCGAATAATCCCACATTATAATGTGGTCTCAACATATATCAATGACATGCATACAAGTATACAATTACTCCCTCGACGGGCCAAATTACCATCACACCCCTGTAATTAAACACGTGGACCCACATGCATGCATTTAACATCATATTATAATATAATTCACATATACATGCATAATATAATTTAATGGCTTAATTAAACAAGTATGGCCCTCCCGGCCTACTAATCCCGCCATTAAACCACATCGGAGAATTCGGGGCATTACACCTATGCCTCAGCAGTAGGCAGTCTGATGTACGCCATGTGTGTACAAGACCTGACATTTGTTATGCAGTAGGGATTGTCAGTCGTTATCAATCCAATCCTAGATTGAGTCATTGGATTGTAGTGAAGAATATTCTCAAGTATCTTAGAAATACTAGAGAAACTATATGCTAGTATATTCAGGTGGAGACCTGAACCCCATTGGTTACACTAATTCTGATTTTCAATCAGAAAGAGATAGTCAGGAATTGACTTCTGGATCAGTGTTTATTCTTGGAGGAGGAACATTAGTCTGGAAAAGCATTAAGCAAACCAGCATTGCAGACTCCACCATGGAAGCCGAGTATATTGCGGCTTGTGAAGCAGCTATGGAGGCTCTGTGACTCAAAAGTTCTACACAGATTTGGAAGTAGTTCCAGAAGTGGAGAAACCACTTGTTCTTTACTGTGACAACAGTGGAGCAGTGGCCAATTCTAAAGAACCAAGAAGCCACAAGAGGGGAAAGAATATAGAGCGCAAATACCACTTAGTCAGAGAAATCGTACATAGAGGAGATGTGTTCATTCTAAAATCGTATCAGAACACATCCTGGCAGACCCGTTCACGAAGACGCTTCAAGCAAAGCAATTCGAGGGTCATGTACGTAATATGGGATTGAGAGAAATGCCTCACTTGCTTTAAGTACAAGTGGGAGATTGTTAGGAGTATGTCCTAAAAGCACGTAAAGACATTTGTTTTTCCGTGAATAAATAAATACAATGGTTTATTATTATTGTTATATTTAGATTGTTAAATTATTGTTTGAATAATTTTGTAAATATCAGAAAAATTCCATATTCATTATTGAGGGTGTGATCTTGTATTAGTACGAGAGAATTAAGATCACATGAATGAATAAAAATAGTCAACAACAACAAATTAAAGTTATGGAATTCTTTAATTGGAGTTGTAAGTACGGTTTACTGAGTATCATAATGATACAAATAATCTAGATTCAGATTATTGATGTGGAAAGACATCTCGGTAAAGGTGCTTTATATAATATGATTATATATGACATGGACCGATATGAATTAGAGTCTTTATCCAAAAACCATTTAACAATAAAGACTTGTAATTCATATCATAACAGATGATCATTTATAGATCAACCTAAATCTTGAGTGTTCGTGAACTCCTGTTCATGTTTATTAAATCTTTTGATTCATTCGTTAAGGTCTCTTCAGAGAATGAGGCTAATGACTTTTGTTTTGGAGATTTAATATCATGGATGGCTGGGAACATGTATCAACAATACGGAATCTAATATTTCCTAACGGATCGTATATTAGTTCCCTTAAGGGTTAATTCTGGAACTGAATGATTTTGAGCTCAAATCTATAATTAGATTATAGATTAATTATTCACTAGTGAATTAATGGTACTTAGGGAATAAGAAGTAAATTAGAAAGGTAAAATGGTAAATCTTCCATTATAATTTATGAACTAATTAATTAGAGGGTTGAACTATTGTAAGATGGTTATATCAATGGACGACTTAAGAAAAAAGATTTTTGTAAAAGTATATCTATAACATAAAGAGTGCAATTCTAAATTTATAGTGGAGTAATATCAGAATTAATAAATTAACTATTATAATTAAAGAGTTTAATTATTTAGTTTCAATTTATTGGAGCTTAATGTATAGGTTCATGGTCCCCGAAATGGCTCAAACAATCACTGTCAAAGGCAAATACAAAAAATGGGCAAAAATGACTTATATGATAAGTAAAATATTTTTCTATGTATCAAACATAATTATTGTTTAATTATGTGTAATTAATTAATTAAGAATTAATTAATTATTTGATTTAACAAAATTATAATTAATTTTGAATTAATTTATTTTTGGGATTTTTGGTATTTAAATAATAATAAAAATTGGGAAAAATCACATGTCATCACATGCATGTGGTACACATGTGGCACAGTGCACAGGCACTGTGCTACAAGCATAAGAGAGTTTACTCAGTCTCTTGATTCCATAATTTTAGTTATTTAAATATTAAATAAATAATGAGATATTTTAATATGATTAAAATATTATTATTTAAACAAAAACCTGATAACTGATCAGTTATTTTGAATTTGTTTAAAATAACAAATATTTTAATATATTGGATATTATTAAATATTGGATATCAGTTTTCACAGAACGTAACTTTTCAGGGATAGAAAAATATCTAGAAATCTCTCTCAAAGAAAGAGAACAGTGACAAAAACTAAAGTCATTGTTCTTCACAAAACCTAGGTCCAAAACTTTATCAGATCTCATGTGTTGAGAACATCTGATAAATAGTTTATTGCCTATTATTGGTATAGTGAGCCCACACTCGTTCTTTGTGTGCCTGAGAACATTTTGGAAGATCTTGGTGTGAGATCTCAAGGATTCAGCCATACGAAAAGACAGCAGCAAGGAAGGACCTAAGGTATTTTTTTTTTTCATGTCCTTGATTCAATATATATATGCATGTGAAGAAGTAGATCTAGAAATCTTATGGGATTAATCTAACAATTTGATTGTTGTTCTGCTGCATATAATCTTTGATTTGATCAATAAAAACCAACATATGCTTCATTAATGACCAAACCACATAAAAGCCCTCTTATTTTCCATTACAATTTTCTTCAAGTTTTTCCTTCATTTATTAATTGACGGAAAATAGCACCAACATATATAATTACTATGTGTGAATTTATTTTAATAAATATAACATCTATTTTTCTCTTTTAATATTTAACATCACTTTAATTGTATAATTTACCAAACACTCTTTTATAACTTTTCTAACTCATTGCACTTTAAAATCTATAATAAACCAAACACTCAATAACTTTTTCCCACAATGTGTATGTTTTTCCCTCAACATAGCTACAACTGTTTTTTCCCACATCACAACTGTACCAAATTGGCCTTTAAAGTTCCAAAGTGCACGTACAGACCCGATATTAATTTTTTCTATTTTTTTAGAAACCAAGTCTTATAACGTCTGGCTTAATGATTGTAGCCATTTTTAAAATGTTTCAACTTTTTTTAGAAAATAATTAAGAAAAAAGAGTACATATATATTAGGATAAATGGTTCATCCCCCCCCCCCCCCCCCCCCGCGAACTATAGTACTTGTAGACTCTTGCCCCCCGAACTTATTTGGTTGGATGAAATGCCCCTCGATCTTTGTTCAAAAGATGTCCTTCTATGACCTTTCGTTTATTATTTTAACGAGTTGGTGATTTGGTGATTTGGTGCTGATGTGGTGGATTTGGTAAGTAGTAGTTCAAATGATAAATACCCTCAAAGGTATTATGTGCCTGTTCTATAGTCATCTTCTTCTATGCCCTAGCCCTAATTTGTCTACATATTCTAGACATTTTTTTTTTGCTGGACACCATTTATATGTTGTAATCTTCATTCCCCTTAGTGGAGATCATGTTTTCATTGTCATCTTCAAGAAAATCAAGACATAGTACAATAAGGTATGAAGATGAAGAAAGGAATAATTGCTTGGAACTGTTTCTAGTGCGCAGTAGAAATTGCGGTAATGGTAGTATTGTATATAACAAAAAAAATTCATATAAACAACTTTATATGAGGATCCTTTTATATGCAATATGTTAATCGAAAAAATATGTATATGTATAAATGATACGAAATGATTTACCTCATGTAGCCTATCAAGAATCCTTGAATCTTTTCATATATATTTCGATCTTTCTATCCTCGTTAGAGCACTCACACCAAGATCTTCCAAGACGTTCTCTACACCTCAAGATGTGGGTGGGCACATAGAGAACAAGAATCAAATTTGTGAATCAAAAGTATTCTCAACACATGAGACTCTTGATTATAGGCTAGAGAGAAAGGTTTATTTTTGTGAGAAAAAGATGATTAGTTTTTCTGATTCTTCTTGTAAAAACTTATGCTCTTATTTTCTATTATATAGAATATATAGGTATTATTATCATAATAATAATAATGAAATGGAATTGATCGTCTTAATAATAATAAAATAAATGATAATTAAAGACAAAGTCTTACATTCCATTTAAAAAACCATTTTCAAAATATTTTATTTATTAATTAAATAAATGAATAAACCAATAACTGATCATTATTAATAGTGGTACACGCATAGGGCAGTCCGGGAAGCTCTATGCGTGTAACACCTCCCTAAAATAACGAGATTTGATTTTTCATGCATATTTATTTTAATTAATTAATAATTAGAAATTCAAATAAGGTATCATCTTTTTAAGGAAAAGATAACAACTTGAATTTCAAAATTCAAAATTCAAAATTTGAATTTTCATTATCATCTTATTATTAATTAAATAAATATAATAATCAAAACCAATTTTGACTATCCATATTTATTCTTTCTCACTTAAATAAAATAATTGATTAAAATCAATTTCTTTATTTCTACACAATTTCAAAAATTGCATTAATGCAATAATAAATTGTGTAACTTGAATTATCAAATAATTGTATATTTATCCCGAAGAATAAATATTCTCTCAAATAGCTCATTTACAGTTTGACCCGTGTATCAACTCTTACCTGGAATAATGTTGATAGAGCCGCCCCGGGGACCTATGGACCAATAATTCCAAGCTCCAATAAAAGATTATTAACCAAAACTCTTTGAATCAATAATCATATTTATTAATTTCATGATTACTCCACTGTAAATATGAGACTGCACTCTTGAGAATTAAAGACATATATTTACTGAGTACTTTATTGTAACCATAAAATGTCCATTGATATAATCATTACATACAAATGTATCCTCTATTGATAATTCATAATAAGTGGGAATAAAATTACTATTTTACCCTTTTAATTATATCTTGATTCCTAGTGTACCATTGAATTTACTAGTGAAGCTGATTATGAATTTGACGTCAATAACTTTTTCAGTTCCAAAAGCCAACCCAATAGGGAACCATCATTGAATCTATAAGAAGGTATAGTTTCCATTTATGTTAAGCTATATCCCCAATCATATACATCATTGAGTCCCCAAAATAATAGTTCTCAGCCTGATCATTCTGACAAACCATAGCGCATGAATCAAAGGATCAAATGACATATATAAGAGTTCATAGTAACTTCAGGATTAAGATCAGTTTGTATACGATCATCAATTGATTTATTTTATAATACTATGAAACGATATTTATACAAGTATTATCAAATCACATCTGGTCCAGTTCTACATCCTCTCAGTATGCAAAGTACCTCCACTAAAGTATCGTACTACACTAGTAACTCGGATCTAGGTCACATGTATTCATAATACTAGTGAACCGTACTAGAAATAATTAATCTAAATATTCCACAACTTTATTTTACTCCGAACTATTTAAGTCCATTATCTCAATCTCGATCCTCTTATACCAATATGAGATTGAGACCACATAGATGAACCTGAGAATTTTATGATATTTGCTTAATATTATTAATAATAATATAGTACATAAGCTACATATATACAATAATTCAATTCATTTATTTATTTCATTAAAATCATTGTCAACTACAATTGCTTTAAGGGCACAATTCCCAACAATCTCCCATTTGCACTAAAGACCCTTAACCCCATGCTTCTTACATGGCCCTAAAAAGATTTAATAGATAAAGTCTTTGTGAACGAATCTGCAGGATTATCTTCACAGGCAATCTTTAAGACAGTAACATCTCATTCGTTGACTATCTCTCAGATCAAGTGATATTTCCTCTCGATGTGCTTTCCCCTTTTGTGACATCTGGGCTCCTTTGAATTAGCTACTACCCCATTGTTATCACAGTTTAGAACAAGTGGCTTATCCATGCCTGGAACAACTTCCAGATCAATATAGAACTTCCTGAGCCACACAACCTCTTTAGCTGCTTCACAAGTTTCTATGTATTCAGCTTCCATGGTGGAATCTACAATACTGGATTGTTTAATACTTCTCCAAACTACAATACCTCCTCCAAGTGTGAAAACTGATCTAGATGTCGACTATCTTTGTCTGATTGAATATCAGAATCAGTATATCCAGTGGGGTTCATGTCTCCATCTGAATACACAAGCATGTAATCTTTAGTATGTCTGAGATACTTGATAATATTCTTTACTACTATCCAAATACTCAATCCAAGATTGGATTGATAATGACTGACTATCCCTACTGCATAATAGATGTCATTATAGTGCACAACATTGCATATATTAGACTGCCTACCACAGAGGCATAGGGATACTGTCTCATGTCCTTCTCTTCCTGAGGTGTTTGTGGACATTGTTCTTTAGACAATTTAACTCCTGAACAGGTACGCATAGTGCCTTCTAGGAGTTTTGCATGCCAAAGCGTTATAGCACTTTATCAATATAAGTTGCTTGAGACAATGCAAAAATTTTGTTCTTTTGATCTCTACAAATATGAATTCCCAAAACATATTTGGCTTCTCCCAAACCCTTCATTTGGAATTGTTTAGCTAACCATTTATTTACTTTTGATAATGTTTCTATGTTATTCCCAATGAGTAGAATATCATCAATGTAAAGAATGAGGAATACCACAATCTTATCTTTGATTTGTTTGTAAATACAAGGTTCATTAACGTTTTGTCAGAACCAAACGTTTTGATTGTTTCATCAAATCTAAGATTCTAAGATCTTGAAGCTTGTTTGAATCCATAAATAGAATTAAGAAGCTTGCAAACTTTTTGCTCTTGACCTTTAACTTCGAACCCTTTTTGGTTGAGACATGTAAATGGTTTCATCAAGTAGCCATTCAGAAAAGTTGTTTTAACGTCCATTTGCCAAATCTCACAATCCATGGAAGCAGCTATGGATAAGAGTATGCGGATAGATTTAAGCATGGCCACAGGTGAAAAAGTTTCTTCATAATCAACTCCTTTTTGTGCGTAGCCTTTCGCTACTAGCCTTGCTTTGAAAGTCTCTACTTTCCCATATGCTCCTCTATTTTTTCTTGAATATCCATTTGCAATCAATAGGTTTAACATTTTTAGATGGATTTTCAAGAGTCCAGACAGAATTGGAATACATCGATTCAATTTCAAGGTCCATGGCATTTAGCCATTTTTCTTTGTCAGAATCTTCCATTGCATCTCTATATGTCAATGGATCATCTTTGTTTGTGTGAGACAGAAGCATTTGAACTTCATGTTAATAGTGAACTGGTTGTTTATTAATCCTCCCACTACGACGAAGCTCTCCATTGTTCTGACTAGAATTAGCGATATCCTCTGGTCATTTTTCATTTGCACTGCTGGTGATTGGTCTTGTTTATTTGAGACCATTTCCTCTAGTACGACTTTACTTTGAGGTTTGGGTTATTTATATAGTCATGCTCCAGAAAAGTAGCATTTGTAGATACAAACATTTTGTTATCTTTAGGACTATAAAATAAACCACATTTTGTTTCTTTGGAATATTCTACAAACATGCACACTTCAGTGCGTGATTCCAACTTTCCAGTCTTTCCTTTAAGCATGTGTGCAGGACAACCCCATATACAGAAATGGCGTAAACTAGGTTTAGTACCTTTCCATAATTCCAATGGTTTTTTCTAAATAGACTTAGATGGAACAACATTGAGTATGTATAGATCACATTTATTGCATAACCTGATAATGACAAAGACAATGATGAGATACTAATCATCGATTTAACCATATCCAATAAGGTTCTATTCCGTCTTTTTGAACCACCATTTTGTTGTGGCTTTCCAAGTATAGTGAGTTGGGATTGAATACCATGCTCATGTAAATGGTCCTCAAATTCATAATCTAAATACTCTCCACCTCGATCTGATCAAAGTACTTTTAGTGATTTACCTAATTGCTTTTCAACTTCTGCTCTGAATTCTTTAAACTTACCAAAAGTTTCAGATTTCCTTTGCATTAAGTATAGGTAACCATATATCAAATAATTGTTAATAAAAGTGACTAAATATTCATAACCTTGTCTATCTTGTACATTTAATGGACCACAAACGTCTGTATGTAAAAGTTGAAGTGGTTTTGTGGCTCTTGAACCTTTTACAGAGAAAGGTCTCTTGGTCATTTTTCCTTCTAGGCAACATTCACAGATTGGGAGAGAACCAATAGATAGTTCTCTTAAACGACCATCATTTGTTAGTCGTTTAATTCTGTCTAGACCAATATGTCCCAATCTAAAATGCCACATATATGTTTCACTATCAGAATCTGTCTTTTGTCATTTAAAAGATCTGTGATTTGTAGTTTTAAATAATTCAAAATTATAAACACGCTCAACATTGGACTCTAACTTTTAAAGTCCACCTTCAGACTTTCCAGAACAAATGTCAAAACTATATTTTGAAATAACAATCGAATTATTATTAAAAGAAATATTAAAAACTTGTTCATGCAATTTTGATAATAAGCAAATCAAATTTTTAGAAAATCCAGGAATAAAATAAACATTGTCCAACACAATAAATTTATTATTATAAAAAACTAGGCCACCCTTCATTTTCTTCAAATTACCATTTGAAGTGGAAGGCTTGGTTTCAGCAACATTTGCTTCCTCAACCTTAGTGGAACTTTTGTTTAGAGATTCAAAAGTTTGCAACTCATTCAACAATTGGGTCATGTTGTACTCCAACTTGTTCATAACATAGTTGGTAGTAAATGTCGCAAAAGCTGGTGTGAGAAATTCAAGTATCACACTTACTTGAGTTCTCTCATCAATGGTCACACCATGGATTTCTGCATCGTGCAATATGTTGATCATGTCTAGAACATGTTCTTTGACAGAAACATTTTTCTTCATTTTCATATTCATGAAGCTTCTAGTAGCATCATGTTTCCACTTATTAGATCACTGGCCAAACATGCATTGTAGAAATTTCCACATCTCAAAAGTTGTTTAAACAGTTTCAAACTTCTTTCTGAGCACAACGCTCATGCTAGCAAGCATATAACATTTGGCCTTATTGTTAGATAAGATCCAATTGTCATACTTTTTTGTAGAAGTTTTGGCAGTAGTGAGAGCAGGAACCTCAAGACATTCCTCATTTAGGACAAACATGTGGTTTTCACATATCAAAACTGTTGGCGTTTTATGCCCTAATTAAAACCCAAATTCTTTATAATCTCATTTTATTATCAATAAAAGAATAGAAATCATTTTTTGACTTGGTAAATCACTTTGCTCACGTGTTTTATTTTCATGATTATTTGTTTAATATAAATTTCTATTAAATCCCGAGCATATAGCTAATCGTATTTATAGTGACGTAATCACAGTGGAATACAAATATGATTATATGTTCAAAATAAGTTAGACGTATGATTAGTCAGTGCATAGGATTTACATTGACTTGTCAATCTACGATATGATCTACTTACACATTGCAATGTTATGTTCTTTCCAGAACATTAGCAAAGTAGATAAGATCAGATGTATTTGTTACATCAGACTGGACCGATATTGATAGTTGATAAGATAAGTAAACATACCGTTATTATCTATTCTAGTCATATCATATAGTTGACCATAGGTCAATTCATTCTCAATTAAGAGTGGTTAGTATTCTTACTGATTGCATTATTTGAGTTCTTTGACTTGTTCGTTACCAGCTTACCCTACGGACTAGCCCATACTTACATCTTGGGAACTCGGTAGTATAATTGAGTGGGAGTGTTAATCATAGATATGAACATCTATAGCTTTTGATGAAGAAGTAAAACAATAGTTTCCTTTTAGTTTGGTTCAAGGTGTTAAATGATAGAGATCTCATTTCAGTAATTAAATTAGTTTACTAAAATATCATTTACAAGGAACTAAGTGTTTTAAGGATATAATACAATGAGGGGTAAAACGGTTGTTTAGTCCTATCTTATTGTAGACCATCTATAGAGGATTGAGTGAAAATTATGGTTGTAACAATGGATAATTAATAGCGTATCTATATTTGTTATAGAGCGTTATATGAATTCAAGAGTGCAATACCGAGTCTATAGTGGAGTCACGAGGAATTAATAAGTTAGTAAATTTATTTGTTAGATTTATGATAACTTATTGGAGCTTGATTTCATAGGCCCATGGTCCCCATTATAACTTGGATAAAATCATCTAGATAGTCTCAATTAATTGATTTAACTATCAATTAGAATTATCAAAGTTGACCAGGTCAATTTTGGATAGTTTCACAGAGTTGTGTAATTTTGAGAAGAAAAGAGAAATTATGGCAGATTTATTAATTAAGATAAATTGGTATCTAAATTAATAAATAAATTTAAATCAAAGGTTCAAATTATAAATAATTAATTTGATAAAGGATTTAAATAATTATTTAATTAATTAAATCAATAGAAAATAATACAAGCCTTGATTTTAAGTCCAATGGGCTTATAATCAAATGAGAAATTTTACAGGCCTAAAGCCCATGATAATTTCGACCTAGGGCTTTAAAATGGATATTATTTTATTAATTTTTTAATTAAATTAAATAGCCTAATTGAGTCTATAAAAGGAGTGCTTAGAGAGAAGTCAAAACATAAGTTTGATAAGTCACAAGTCAGATTTTCTCATAGTTTTAGATTCTCTCTAAATACAAGTCCTTTTCTAAGCCTCTTTGTTATTTTCTCTTCTTCTCTCTATAACTATCTCATGTGTTGAGAATTTTCCACACTAGTCTTGGTAATTCTAAGGATACATTGGAAGACTGTGAAGAAAATAGAAGATCGGTTCAGTTTCTTGATAATACTCAGCGACAGAGAGGATACAAGAGTTACAGAAACTGAAGGAATGACTCTTTAATTCCACTGCGTATACTGTAAGTATTATATTCATTGTTTCTCTTTGAATTCAATTTTAGAAACATGTTTTAGGTTATCTCGTATTAATTTGTTTAATATTAGATGTACATGAAAATAAATAAAGATTCTGTATAAGTTTTCCCAATAATTGGCCTCAGAGCCTTTGGTAATCTTTATTTTCATGCATGAACATGTTTAAAATTTGATTATTTGATATGTTTGAATAATTGGATGGTTTTTATGTTTTTATGAAGCATATTGATTTTATGTGAATTTTAGCAATTTTTAAGTTATTTTGTTGTATTTTCTATGCTATTAAATTTTATATATGCTTTATTTTGTATAAAACATGTTAAAAATTAATTAGAAAATTGTTTTGGTTTGAAAAATTGCACAAAAAAAAAAATTTCGAAAATTTTTGCCTGGCTGCCATGCACGCGCACCACCCACGCATGCCACCATGCGCATGCCCGCGCGCACCCACGCACATGCCACGCCCTGGATATTGTTAGTTAGATATTTTTATGGATATTTTAATTTGATTAACTGTTTTGAGATATTTTAGGGTTGTTATAACTACTTATTGTTATCCAAAAAGCGGGTATGGATGACATGTGTAACGCCCTGGCTACCCCATAACAGTTACGGTGAACGGTGGACCGGAAATTTGACTCACTACCTGAGTCATTTGGTCAAAAACGTGCTCTAAGTGTAATTAACAGGTTAAGGCATAAAACCAATAAAAAAGGAAATGGAGATTTTTATTACAAACTGCTCTACAGAGCTAAACTAAACATTTACAAGTGGTTCTCAGTACAAAATGGTCATTACTGTTTTAGATTTACAATCCCGCCGACCTAAGCGGCAAAAATAGGGTAAACCCCCTAGTTCCTCTGAGAACTCCTTGGCCGTGGTGGTCAAGCGGCCGCATATGTACACATCACCACATCAGCTCTCCACTCAAGGCTAGGTGAGCTTTTCTTTCCCTTTACCTGCACCACATAGCACCCATGAACCAAAGCCCAGCAAGAAAACATAATACTTTTCATAAACATTATCAAATGATTATCATTATAATCACATTGAACGTTAAGCTTTCAAACCAATAAGTGAACGTCACATGATTTTAGCGGGGGAGAGTTGCTGCTAAGTAAGCCGCTAGCCTCCAAGCACTTATTTCATTCATCGACCCTCGGGGTCGGTCTGGCATTAATGCTCTTTGAGCCATTCAATGCTAATAGTCGATTAGATCTAATCTCTGTTGGCTTGAGTGATCCACGCTATGGCCGTTCTGACTAATAAATCAGCACTATGTGACCAGTGTCCAGTATCACTGCCGAACTTGGCTAGGAAGTCACAGCTTCACAGCTGATACTAACACCTTTGCCAATTCTGACTATCAAGTTAGTGCAACGTGACCAATGCTCAATACCACTGCCGAACCTGACTAATAAATCACGGTTTCACAGTTGATACTAGCACCTTTGCCAAACCTGACTAATAAGTCAGTGCTATGCACAAGTGAACAACATATGCTAAGCATTCCATGTTCAATCCATGTTCATATTACACAATCAACATGCCTTACAAACATCCATGCATGTCTCACTTGGGGTGCAGTTTTCTTACCTCCGGGTTCCGAGCTAGAACAAATAAAAGAGTGACCCCGAGAACGATCGACCTTTTGGTCCTTTAGCGGTTACCTGGTCATAACCAAATTATGGGATTCCATCAATAAAATGAATAATAAAAGGTTCCCAAACCAAAACCTAACCTCCGGGACATTAAACACTACTCAACCATGTAGTAGGCTCAACCCCGAGGCCTTAGGCTTGAATCCCCATGCTAAAATCTCCATTTTGGCCAAAAATTCCTTAAGTGCTGCGACCCTCCCTTGCTGCGCCGCGGCGCGCCCTTCAGACAGAAGGGCTCCCTCCTGATAGACACCAAGGGCCGCGGCGCACCCCTGCTGCGCCGCGGCGCCCAGCCCAGACCAGCTAGAACGCCCACGCACGAACCAGATTTACCCCTGTGCGATTTCTTCTCAAACCAGACCTTCAAACCTCCATAACACCTCTTCCAAACATGTAATTGAACCCCCAAACAACACCCTTAGATCACTCTCAACAAACCCCAATCAAACTAACACTAAAACCCCCTTTGATTCATACTTCCTACATCAAAACTCTAAGGCTGAAACCAACAATCAAAACAGAGCATGTATAAAAACCAGTGGCTAAAACTCACCTTGAGACTAGCTTTAAACCTCCCACACAAGCTAAACAAGTGCTCCAACCCAGCCCTTCAATCTCCCTTGATTGAATCTCCACCAAGAACTCAAAACCCACAAAAGAGAAGTGAAGAAGATGATGTACGGGAATGGAAGAAGCAAACCCCTATTTTTGTTCTATTTATTCTACCACCTTCTACAGTCATAAGAGTCTCATATATCCACCCCTAAAATGACCAAATTGCCCTTGTGTCATCTAAAGCCTTCCAAGCTACTCTAGGGGTAAAATTGGTACTTTCCGCCTATCCCGTTAATTATAATTAACGCTTCCCAATTCCCGCTAATCTCAAAATCCTCAAACACCAATAACTCATATCCCGTGACCCTTTAATGCCCCATAACACTCTAATCATTAAAACAACCCGAGACTCACCCCGAGCCCCGAGCTTAAGCCTGTTATGACCAAACCGATAATTAACATTCCCTGATCGTCTCATGCCAAATGGCTCGAACAAACCCACATCATAATGTGGTCTCAAGATATATCACCAACATGCGTACAAATAATCAATTTACCTTCAACGGCCAAATTACCATCACACCCCTGTGATTAGAAATATGGACTCACATGCATGCATTTCACATCATATCATAATATAATCAACATATACATGAATTTATCAATTAATAACATAATCAAGCGAGTATGGCCCTCCCGACCTACTATTCACGCCGTTGAACACATCGGAGAATTCGGGGCATTACAACTATCCCCTCTTTACTGAAATTTTGTCCCCGAAATTTACCTGAACAGTTTGGGATACTGACTCCGGATATCTGACTCCAGCTCCCAGGTCGCCTCCTCGACCTTGCTGTTCCTCCACAATACCTTAACCAAAGGTATTGTCTTATTCCTGAGGACCTTGTCCTTTCTATCAAGTATCTGAACTGGCTGCTCCTCAAAGGAGAGATCTGGTTCAAGCTCCAGATCCTCATAACTCAGAATATGGCCCACATCAGATACATACCTCCGAAGAGCTGATACATGAAACACATTATGCACGGCAGACAAATAGAGAGAAATAGCTCAAGGGAGGGACTTTTGGCTGATTTTTGTTTATGCTTTAGAAGAGAATTTTGGCTATTATCTTTGGGTGGAATTACTCATCCCTCTAAGGCTTGTGAAACTCGAAGAACCCTAGTTCTTTGATCACTCCTTTGAGAATCAAGATCAATAAAAGCTTAAGTGGACGTATGTAATGCCCTACTACCTTAGAGTCGTTACTAAGTGTGTTTAAAATGTACAATTAACTCGCTAAACGAGGTATTTAGAACAAAAGTGTAATTAAACAGAAAGTCAAGGCTGTAATATTTAAAAGTACTCTATCTCATTAAAAGTTCCAAGAGTTTAACATTTGGGATCCCAAAATATGGTTTGTAAAATATTTACAATTCAAAATAGGTTTACAGATAACTAATTATCAAAAACATAGTTTAATACAGCCATTTCTCAAAATGCCCCCAACCAAAGCAGTCGGACAGACCAAACATGTACGCGCCGCCTCACGCTCCCCGTACTCATGGCTGGTTGACTTTTTCCTTGCCCATACCTGCAACACAGAGCACCCGTTAGCCGAAGCCCAGCAAGAAAACTCACACAGCACATAACATATGCATATCGTACAACCACTATAGCAGATAGCTCACAGATAAACAGACAGTCCATAAGATTTAAACACACATATACGGCCATGCCGTCCCAAAAGCGTTACCAAAGCCTGGGTTCTCGGTCCACACCGTAAGGATATCCCATGTATCCATTGGGATCTCACCCTAACCATAAGCACTCCATGTGCTAAGTGATATTCTCGGCCCCACTGTCGTTCTCGGCCCCTCGCCGTTCTCGGCTCCTTTGCCGTTCCCGGCTCCTTTGCCGTTCATTCTACTATATCCACACATATAGCATACTTAAACATCATTCAAGCATATAACAATTCAATCAAAGCTACACCCTAACAATAATGCAATCTAGGGCCGCGCCCTGCAATAACACTATGGGCCCAAGCCCTGCTCTATGGGTGCTACAATTTTCTTATCTGTATCCCGAGCTTCACAATGCACCAAAGCCACGAGCACGGTCCTCTATCTCGAGCCTCCCTGAAGACCTAGTCACAACACAAATAAAACATCCTTTAATAATAACCAATCCAAAACCACTTCCCGGGACCAATCCCATACTCTCGGGACCTCTAATTTCCTAAAACAATGTAACGGAGACATCCCCCAAGCCCCCGGGCAAAAGCCCTAAAAATGCAAAATTACACTCTCAAAAGTTTCCTAGGGCCTCGGCACTCCCCATCAAGGGCCGCGGCGCCCAGAACCCTCTCCTGATCCTGATGCATGCTTGCGCCGCGACACCAAAGAACAGGGCCGCGGCGCCCCTACGCGAACCCAGAATTCTGGGTTTTCCCCTGCATTTTTCCCGAGCCACAACACCTCCAATTCAACCCAAACAAATACCTAAACCCCAACATCAATTTAAAACCTCAAATAAACCATTTAACAACCTATAAACATAAAAAACAAGCTCAATTACACAATCACACCCAAAATCCACACTTGAGTTTCAGATTTCAGAAACTTAAACCATGGCTTCTAAGACTTAAACCAGAGCTTGAAAAAAAATATAAACCATGCCTCTAAAATCTTAAACCACACCAGATATGAAATTCAAACACGATAAAAACTCTTACCTCAATCATGAATTTAGCTTGAATTCTCCTCAATCCCAGCTTCAAGCCACTTTCCCCTTGATTATCCAAACTGAATTTTCCAAACCAAACCAGCTATATTTCCTTTAAATTCCCACACTTAATCTCTGAAAATCAAACTTATATTTAAACAAAAATAGAGCATAACTCTTACCTCTGAATAACCCTAGCTTAAACTTGATTTTGGTTGCCTCAAACCCCTTGATTCTCCTCCTAGGTTTCAAATTCAATTTTCTTCTTTTTCTTCTCTTTTCTTCTAGCTTTCACTTCCAAATTCCATCATAAACCATCTATGACCAAGTGTAATACGTAATTCACCCTTTCCTTCAGCTGAAGTTCATCTAACCCTTGCCAAATGACCACTCTACCCCTCCATAAAAATTCTTTCCTAACTAAACCTCAAGGGCATTTTTATCATTTCACCTTTCTTACAATTCTACCATTTTCCCTTCTAAACTTGTTACTCTTAATAAATACCAATGGTTACTCAAGTTACTCAATTACCATTAACAATTAACCACTAATTCTCAAATTTACAAAATTCCCAAAATACCCCTAGGCTCCTCCCGAGCCGGGTATTAAAATCCCGTTGTGACTTTTGAACTAATTAGCTCCCTAGAACCGTCTCGGCATGTGCATCACCATCATATCACCACTCACACGTGGTACAAATCATATAATACAATTATCACATTTATGCCCTCAGCAGGCTAAAATTACCAATTTAGCCCTATCATACAAATGGGGTCCACATGCATATTTATACCACCTAAACATGAATTCTAATCACATACTCATTTAAATTCATATATTATCATGTTAATTCACTTATTGCCCTCTAGGCACGCTAATCAAGGTCCTAAACCTTATTAGCAAATTGGGGTGTTACAACGTAGGTCATTACCAATTCTTGGGGCCGAACCACTATAAATTTTTGTGTCATTTATTTTTCTTTCCATTAGATCTTATTCAATACTTTCTATCACATCAAGCGTTTGACTCCGTGTCAGTTGACCAAAACGAGGGTCAACATTCTGGTGCTTTCATTGAGAGCTTGAGAAGAAATCGTTGAAGGTACTAATGGGAAAAACATCCAAGATGAACTGGCCGCTCTGAGGGCCAATCAAGAGAGTGCCACCGAGATAATGGCGTCACAGCAGAGGGAAATAGAGTGTCAGCGCCAAGAGCTAAGTGAAAGACAGGCGGAGATGGACCATCGTCAGAGGGATGCCATGGCAGCCCTTGAAGCAGCCCTCCAATTGGCTAGGAATCAGTCTACGCTTGTCTCACAGCCTGACCAACCCCCAAAAGAGCCACATCAAAGAGGTCCCAATCCTAGCCCTCCACTCCAGCCAACAAGCCCTCAAAGGTTGGAGCAGCCACCAATGCTGCAGGATGATGTCCCACCTAGGGACCCAGAGACGCGGCCTCCATCCCAGGCTGGTTGAGGCAATCCCCCACATCCACGGCAGAATAGGGCTGGGCAATAGCCCCACAGCCCTAGACGCCCGGGGGGTGAAGAGCCGCACCCACCGAGCAAGGGGCAGCGTCCTTCTGGCAACAGAAGGAACTCAGAGATAGGCTCTGTGATCAGGGGCCCTCCATGGAATGATAATGTACGGGGACCCACCGAATAGCGCAGGCCTCCCCTTAACGCTAGGGAAGTTCTAGCCCAAGGAGGCAACCGAGGAAACAGTCGGTCCCACCATAGCCAATCGAGGTTCAGAGATGGCCACTGCTACAATGAGGCCGACTTAGGCAGAGGGAATGTTGGTCGGAGAAATGAGGAGAGAGGTGGAGGCAGAAGCCCCCCACCTAGAGAAGATCGACATGCAGGACATAATGCTGGGGGGAAGCCCAGACAAAACAACGTCTTTAGCCGGTTCGGAGCCAGCGAGCAGCAGCAAAGAGATGACGATCTAAGGGATGTACTCAACGACAGCTGAGAATGGCACGACGAGTACATTCCCTCGGAACCAGAGGCCCCGACAATTCCTGAGGCCATTCAAGCCCAAATAGATGCCCTGAACCAAGCAGTGCAGCAGCTGGTCGGGGGAGAGCATCTCATAACGAGTACGACAGGAAAAGGGGCACTCCTTTCATACAAAGGAACGCCATGGCTGAAACCCCCAGTAATATTAAAAAGCCCACACTTCCGAACTTTGACGGGTATGGTGACTCGATATCTCATGTCAACAAATTTGAGATACAAATGGACATTCAGAAGGTGTCCGAAGACGCTCGATGCAGGATCTTTCCTGCAACACTTTCTGATGCTGCACAAGAGTGGTTCTTTAAGTTCCCTCCTACAAGTATTGTATCTTGGGAGATGTTCGTAAAGGAGTTTTACAGACAATTCTACACGGGTCGTGTGCACCCAACTGAGGCAAACCAGCTGGTCGAGATACGCCAGCAAGGAGAACCACTGAAAGATTATGTCCAGAGTTTCATGTGAGCAACAGCTGGGGCCAAAACAGTGGGAGACGAAGGCAAAATGATGGCCCTAACTGCAGGAGTTAGGCAATGTACGCCTCTTTGGAGTAGCCTCAGGAAGCATGGGGTTAAAACTACCCAAGATTTTTTGGATCGAGCTGATCGATACATCAAGCTCGAGGACGCAATTGCCAACGAGGGAAAGACCCCAAATAAGGATAAAGGGACTGAAGACCCCACCAAAGCTGCCAATGGGTCAAAGCCCAATGGCAACGACAAAGACAATGGGAATGGCAATGGCAAGAATGGGGGGAAATGGCCCCATAACGAGCCCTCTACCTCTGAGAGTAAGCGCTCTAAGGGCAACCGTTATGAGCCAAGGTTCACTAACTATACTTCTCTTGTTGAATCTCGAGCAGAGGTGTATCAGGCCATAAGTTTCAATGTACCCTACAAAATACCCGCTCCCATTCGAAAGGATATTTCAAAAAGGGATACAACTAAGTTTTGTCGTTTTCACAACGACTACGGACACGATACGAATGAATGTAACCAGCTGAAGGATGAAATTGAGTTCCTTATTAGACAAGGACACTTGAGGAAATACGTGCGAGCCGTGGAAGCTTCCCAATGAGAGGCTCCAGGTGGCAACGAGCAGGCGCCTGCGCACCAGCGCTCGCCACCTTTATAGCCTGATCTCGTGGCAGACACCTTACTCACCATCTGCGGAGGCCTGTACCTCGCGGGAAACAGCGGAAAGGCAAGGGAATGATACGCTCGGACCCTACGCCATGACCAAGACATTGAGATGATGACTGTGGAGGATCGGGCAGTGAAAAAGGCCCGAATGGAGGACGATGCAATAACTTTCTCTGATAATGATGCCCAGCATGTCCGGTTCCCACATTCTGATCCATTGGTCGTGGATGTTCAGATTGCCAATATGA
The DNA here is from genome assembly GCF_963169125.1 of Humulus lupulus. Taxonomy (NCBI): domain Eukaryota; kingdom Viridiplantae; phylum Streptophyta; class Magnoliopsida; order Rosales; family Cannabaceae; genus Humulus; species Humulus lupulus. The sequence continues at coordinate 88,738,231 of NC_084798.1, forward strand.
TGGTGAAAAGAGTATTGGTCGATATAGGAAGTTCAGTTAACATCCTGTATAAATCTTCGCTGGAACGAATGAAGTTGTCCACAAAGGACTTGGAGCCTTGCAACCAAACAATTTATGGTTTCTCTGGTGAGGGACTCGCTCCAACCGGGTCAATTAGGCTTCCAGTAACAACAGGTACGATGCCCACCATGAGGACATTTCTCACTACTTTTATAGTAGTTGATTGTCCTTCGGCCTACAATGCAGTAATTGGAAGGACAATACTGGTCGACCTTCAGGCCGTCACCTCTATATGGCACTTAGCCATGAAATTCCCAACAGACGCAGGGGTAGGACGCGTATTGGGATACCAGAGGGAAGCAAGGGAGTGCTACAATGCCTCAATCACTAAGGCGAAGAAGGGTATGTCGAGGAGTGCTCCCCCAGAGAAGTTGCAGATGGCCATTGATGTACAAGCCCAAGCAGGTGATGAAGTCACCAAATAGAGTGTTGCCCAAAGTGAGGATAGAGACTTAGATCCTCGCTTTGGGGATTTTGAAGAAGATATAGGACCTGTCGAGGACCTTGAGGAGGTCCAGCTTGACGAAGAGTTTCCGACCAGAGTTGTAAAGGTCGGCAAAAATTTAGAAACAACAACCAAATACGCACTGGTGGAATTTTTGAGGAAGAACCAGGAAATTTTCGCCTGGTCACATAAAGATATGGTTGGGATAGATCCTACAGTCATCAGCCATGTCCTGAATGTCAACAAAAGCTTTTCACCCGTGCAACAGAAAAGAAGGATGCTTGATAAAGACAGATCAAAAGCCTTGAAGGAGGAAGTTGAAAAGTTAAAGGAGAATGGGTTCATCAGGGTGGCATTTTATCCGTCATGGGTCTCTAATCCAGTGCTGGTCACCAAACCTAATGGCAAATGGCGGACCTGCATTGATTTCACAGACCTGAACAAAGCCTGCCCTAAAGACTGTTTCCCACTCCCAAGGATCGATCAGCTGGTTGATGCAACTGCAGGCCATGAGATCCTCTCCTTTATGGATGCATATTCAGGATACAATCAGATTAGCATGCATCCCCCTGATGAGTATCACACTAGCTTTTGGACCGATACAGGGCTATACTGTTACAAAGTAATGCCCTTCAGATTGAAAAGCGTTGGTGCGACTTACCAGCGACTAGCTAACCACATGTTTAAGGAGTTGATCGGAATAAACATGGAGGTGTATGTTGATGACATGCTGGTGAAGTCAAAAAAGGTAGAAGGACATGTGAAGGATTTACAAGAATGTTTCAATGTTCTGAACAAATATTAGATGAAGCTAAATCCTCTCAAATGTTCCTTTGGAGTAGGATCAGGGAAGTTCTTGGGGTTCATTGTCAACTCGAGAGGAATCGAGGCTAATCCCGAGAAGATCAAGGCTCTGATCGATATGAAATCGCCAATGAACATCAAAGATGTGCAAAGTTTGACTGGAAGGATTGCCGCACTCAGTAGATTCATTTCAAAATCAACAGATAAGTGCGTTCTTTTCTTTAATCTACTTAGAGGCAACAAGAAGTTCGAGTGGACTGAAGACTGCGAATAGGCTTTCCAAGCCTTAAAAGCCCACTTGGTGCAGCCTCTCGTCTTATCAAAGCCTGTACATGGGGAAACTTTGTTCATATACCTGGCGATCACTGAATATGCTGCTAGTGCGGTGTTAGTAAGAGAAGAAGAAGGCGTACAAAAGGCAGTGTATTATGTGACCAAGAGGTTAATCGGAGCCGAATTGAGATATCCTCCCATTGAAAGATTAGCCTACTGTCTAATTTTGGCCTCAAGGAAGTTACGTCCTTACTTCCAAGCACATCCAATCACAGTCTTGACTAATCAGCCCCTTCGGCAAGTTTTGCAAAAGCCAGAGGCTGCTGGTCGTTTGTTGAAATGGGCAGTCGAACTTGGGCAGTTTGATATAACATACTCACCACAAGCAGTAATAAAAGGACAAGTCTTGGCTGACTTCATCGCTGAATTCATTGAACTCCCAGATAAAGAGCAGGGTGAAAAGCCTAGTGTGCCTGAGCCTCAAGTTGAAGCTCCTTCGTGGAAACTATTCACAGATGGATCATCCGACGAATCCCACGTAGGAGCAGGAATGATATTGATAACACCAGAAGGGCATCGATTTTACTGCGCAATTAGGTTTGATTTCACCGCTTCAAACAACAAAGCTGAATATGAAGCCCTACTCGCTGGATTAAGGTTAGCCAAAGACATGAACATAAAAGTGCTGGATATCTACAGTGATTCACAGCTGGTAGTGAATCAGGTCTCAGAGGAGTACCAAGCACGAGGCCTAAAAATGGTGGCTTATCTGAAAAAAACAAAGGATCTGTTGGCACAATTTGAAAAATATACCCTCCAGCAAATACCTAGAGATCAGAATTCAAACGCGGATGCCCTAGCCAAACTCGTGAGTGCAAAAGATGCTGCTACTTTAAATATAGTGCCAGTTGAGCGGCTATGCACACCAAGCATATGAGCAGACGAAACCAATATGGTGGTCCAGTTAGCAGATACATGGATGGCACCATACTTAGAGTATCTCACGAACGGAACACTACTGGCAGATAGAAACAAAGTGAGGACCCTTCAGAGACAGTCTGCAAGGTATATCCTGGTCGATGGTATTTTGTACAGAAGAGGATACTCGATGCCACTGATCAGATGTGTTACGCCAGAAAAGGCTAAAGAGCTGATGAAGGAGGTGCATGAAGGCTTCTGCGGAGACCATGCTGGGGGGCAAAGCCTATCGAAAAAGATCCTAAGGCAAGGATATTTCTGGCCAACGATGAATGAGGACTCGATGGAGTTCGTGCGAAAGTGTGATAAGTGTCAGCGGTTTTCCAAGATCCCACGAGCAGCTCCCAACAAGTTAAAACAAATGCAAAGTCCATGGCCCTTCATAGTGTGGGGTATAGATTTAATCGGGTCCTTGCCTATAGGGAAAGGTGGTGTAAAGTATGCAGTGGTAGCTGTGGACTACTTCACAAAATGGGCCGAGGCTGAACCGCTAGCAACCATAACGACAAAGAAAGTACTTGACTTTGTTATAAAAAACATTGTTTGTCGATATGGATTGCCAAGAAAGATTGTCTCGGACAATGGCACCCAGTTTGATAGTGACTTGTTCACAGACTTCTGCGAAAGACATGGCATCATCAAGAGAATTTCTTCAGTTGCTCACCCCCAAGCAAATGGGCAAGTCGAAGCAGTAAATAAAACATTGAAAGATACCCTGAACAAAAGGCTCGAGGAAGCTAAAGGAGCATGGCCAGAACAGCTGCCTGAAGTCCTCTGGTCGTACAGAACATCCCACCGAACAGCAACAGGTCATACCCCATTTTCCTTAGCATACAGGTACGAAGCCATGTTGCCTGTCGAGTTAGATCCGCCCTCGCACCGCAGAATGACATACGACCAAGACAAAAATAGCCAATTGTTGAAGGAGTCCCTAGAACTAGTCGAGGAGAGACGAGAAAAAGCCCAGCTCCGAGTAGCTGCGTACCAGCAAAAAGTCGCTCGATATTTTAACTCCAAAGTAAGAGAAAGAAAGTTCAGCGTCGGGGACTTGGTACTTCGAAGAGTTTCCTTAAACACTCGCGACCAAGTTGCTGGAGTACTCGAACCAAACTGGGAAGGACCTTACCAGATTGAAGAAGTCCTTCATCAAGGCACTTACAAACTTGCACGCTTGAATGGAGATCTCGTTCCACGTTATTGGAATGGAGAACACCTGCACAAGTATTATCAGTAAATGATTTTTCTTAAAGGATTGGCTTGTATTTATTTGTACTTTTTACAAGTTTTTGAAAAAGGGTTAGTCATGAGATATGGCTAATCGCTTATAAGTGTAAGATCTTTTTTAAGATCACTCGTAAAGACATGTTTAGTCCATTTAGTACGAGAATTATAAGGGACTGTGCGCTGCCAGTCATTCTTGCCAAAATTTGTAATTTTTAACAAGTATTTGGTCATTACGTGTGTTGTTTTGCTGTATTACAATTTTCATGTTCTATACCGAGCAGTAATGTTCGTACAGGTTTTGGTCAAGGCAAGTGACCAAGGACCTAAAGCTCCTCGATCACTTGGGGGGCATATAAGGTACATAGGAAGCAAAGCATACCAAAAGGTATGTAAACACATGAGCAAAATAAGTGAAAGCATGCTACGGTCCTTAGAGTATTTTTCAAAATTTTATATATTTTGTTAAGTCAAACCAAAGTACTATGCTAAGTTCGGTCATGTGAACATATGTTATAATAAAGTAAAAACTATTATAATATCAAAAGAATTCTTTTACACCGCGAGCAGTACTGATCGGATGTAAATGTTAAGTTTAAAAGGAAAAGCTGCCCATGCAGCAATAAGTAAATAAATATTGTCTTAACATCATGACCTGTGGGTCATGTAAGAAAAAGAAAATAAAATAAGTAAAAACAAGCTAAGGAGCAGCAGGAGGATCTTGGGGAGCATCTTGGTTAATTGCGTCTTCTGTAGCTTCCCCTCCATCCATCCCCGTGGCCAGCGAAATCTCATGGGAGGCAGGAACTCTGGCCCTTTCTTCAACAGCCAGGCGAGCAGCGCAACGAGCCAACTCAGCTTTCCTAGCATCCTCTGGAAGGTAGCCAAAATTTGCACTTTGGTTATGCTTCCAGAAATCGTAGAAGCATTGAAGTGTCGCATTCTTGTACCTTTCCAGGACCTTTGTGTTCGTGAGCTTGAGTTGCTCCACTTGGCTCTTGAGGCTTGCAATGCTCTTGTCTTTTGCAAGATTCTCCTCCTGGAGCCTTTTGACTTTGTGCCAGTGGATTCGACTGGCCTCCAGAGAGGCATGTTCATGAGCTTGAGCTGGTATTCCTCTCTCTGTTTTCTAGCACTTTCCAGAGAGGCATGTTTCTCCACCAGATCCGCAACCAAAGAGTCCTTCTGCTGGGTCACCACTTCCAGCTCCCCTGCGTGCCTTGCCTTCGCAGCTTGAAGTTCCTCCATCAACATGGCCTTCGCAGCTTGAAGTTCCTCCATCAACGTGCCTTTCCAGAACATTAGCAAAGTAGATAAGATAAGTAAACATACCGACATTATCTATTCTAGTCATATCATATAGTTGACCATAGGTCAATTCAATCTCAATTCTGAGTGGTTAGTCTTCTAACTGATTGTATTATTTGAGTTCTTTGACTTGTTCATTACCAGCTTACCCTATGGACTAGCCCATACTTACATCTTGGGAACTCGGTAGTATAATTGAGTGGGAGTGTTAATCATAGATATGAACATCTATAGATTCGGATGAAGAAGTGAAACAATGGTTTTCTTTTAGTTTGGTTTAAGGTGTTAAATGATAGAGATCTCATTTCAGTAATTAAATTAGTTTACTAAAATATCATTTACAAGGAATGAAGTGTTTTAAGGATATAATAAAATGAGGGGTAAAACTGTATTTTAGTCCTATCTCATTGTAGACTGTCTATAGAGGATTGAGTGACAATTATGGTTGTAACAATGGATAATTAATAGTGTATCTATATTTGTTATAGAGCGTTCTATGAATTCAAGAGTGCAATTCCGAGTCTATAGTGGAGTCACGAGGAATTAATAAGTTAGTAAATTTATTTGTTAGATTTATGATAACTTATTGGAGCTTGATTTCATAGGCCCATGGTCTCCATTGTACCTTGGATAAAAGCACCTAGATAGTATCAATTAATTGATTTAACTATCAATTAGAATTATCAAAGTTGACCAAGTCAATTTTGGATAATTTCACAGAGTTGTGTAATTTTGAGAAGAAAAGAGAAATTATGGCAGATTTATTAATTAAGATAAATTGGTATCTAAATTAATAAATAAATTTAAATCAAAGGATCAAATTATAAATAATTAATTTGATAAAGGATTTAAATAATTATTTAATTAATTAAATCAATAGAAAGTAATACAGGCCTTGATTTTAAATCCAATGGGCTTATAATCAAATAAGAAATTTTACGAGCCTAAAGTCCATGATAATTTCGACCTAGGACTTTAAAATGGCTATTATTTTATTGATTTTTTAATTAAATTAAATGGTCTTTCAGTCTATAAAATGAGTGCTTAGAGAGAAGTCAAAACATAAGTTTGATAAGTCACAAGTTAGATTTTCTAATAGTTTTAGATTCTCTCTAAACACAAGTCCTTTTCTAAGCCACTTTGTTAGTTTCTCTTCTTCTCTCTATATCTATCTCATGTGTTGAGAATTTCCCACACTAGTCTAGGTGATTCTAAGGATACATTAGAAGATTGTGAAGAAAATAGAAGATCGGTTTAATTTCTTGATAATACTCTGCGACAGAGAGGATACAAGAGTTACAGAAATTGAAGGAAGGACTCTTTAATGCCGCTGCGTATACTGTAAGTATTCTATTCATTGTTTCTCTTTGAATTCAATTTTAGAAACATGTTTTAGGCTATCTCGTATTAATTTGTTTAATATTAGATATACATGAAAATAAATAAAGATCCTGTATAAGTTTTCCCAACAAAAACAATGTTCATGTTCGATTTCCATTTCATGTAGTTATCACTAGTCAATTTCTCACTAGCAAGTAAAGCAGTTACAGGGTTTGGATTGGACATATTGCTGAAAAATAAATAAATAAAATATAATGAATTAATGCATATAATAAATATTTGTTTATATTTGGAATAGTAAACATGATGCATGAATGCATCACATAAAATAACACACACAAAATGGTTACTAGTCCACGATAGAATAATTTAAAAATTAATGGACCAGCCTTGGGGTAGGTTAGACTAATCACAAATTAATCTTGAGACAACCATAAGTGAAAAATTGAAAACTCATTTTTCTCTTTTGACTTATGAATTACCGTTAGTTTGGTCAAGGTGTACTAGTCGTGCTCGAAAACCTAGACACATCTTCGAAGTGTAACCCATTATTTTTCGATTAATGACTTAACTCAAGAGTGTGCCTTAGGGTTAGTCAAACTTGAAATACATCACTGATCTTATTCTCTTATGAGAAGTTAACCTTGAGATAAAATAAACATATTCGGAAGCTGTTCCTTAGGGAGGCCGCAAACAGAGGCGACACGAGGCCATTCCTATGCCTCTTGGTGTTAAACCAATAATGGAGACCATGAGACTTATTGTCATAATTCCCTCTCCTACTCACTAATTTAAAAGGAAAGTGTTTTTCTCAAAATCAATATTTTTCAATTTTGTTGTAAAACTAATTAAATTATTTTTACCAAATGATATTCTAATAAATACTAATCCAATTATGCAAAATAAATAATCGTCCCCTACATTAATTTTATTTTTCCCTTTTTAAGTAGAATACCATTTAATTTAATAAAAAAATTATTAAATAAGAAAATAAACATTGCTCGGTGAAGGGACACAGTTCTGACCTCGGGGTTTGTGCTCGGGGCTTTAGGCCATAACATAATTTTATCCAAAAAATTTTAAAAATAAATTACAAAAATCCTATGTCCCAAAATGGCTCACAATTTTTGTTTATTTAGAAAATTTAAGAACTTTTCCTAACTCAAAAGCACCATGAAAACCAACCCTTAAGAACATAAACAATCCATACATAAAAATTCATCCATTAATATATTACACATAATATAAACAAATGCATATGATGCCCACACTGTAATTAACATACACAAGGATGAAAGATGGCTCTGGTACCAATTGTTAGGAATTGTTCCTAATGCGCAACAGAAATTGCAGTAATGGTAATATTGTATATAACAATTTTTTTTTAATATAAACGACTTTATATTAGGATCCTTTAATATGCAATATGTTAATCGACAAAATATGTATATGTATATGTATAAATTATACGAAATGATTTACCTCTTGTAGCCTATCAAGAATCCTTGAATATTTTCGTATATATATATTTCGATTTTCTTATCCTCGCTAGAGTACTCACACCAAGATCTTCCAAGACGTTTTCTACACCGCAAGATGTGGGTGGACACATAGAGAACAAGAATCAAATTTGTGAATCAAAAGACTCTTGATTATATGCTAGAGAGAAAGGTTTATTTTTGTGAGAAAAAGATGATTAGTTTTTCTGATTCTTCTTGTAAAAACTTATTCTCTTATTTTCTATCATATAGAATATATAGGCATTATAATAATAATAATAAAATAAAATTGATCATCTTAATAATAATTAAATAAATGATAATAAAAGACAAAGTCTTACAATAATATACCCACTTGTGATTGTGGGTGGGAGGCAGTCATACACACGGCTCGAATTGAAGGTAATCGAGGTATAAGGTTTTATGGCTACCCCAAATACAAGGTAATCTTTTTTTTTATTTATTAATTTTTGAAATGGGTTTTATGAGTTTTGCAGTACCACATTATTTTAAAATAAAATTGAGAGAAATATTAACAATGGTTGTGGGTTTTTCATTTGGATAGACCTTCTCCCTAAACAAAGATTCAAGAAAGATTTAAGTGGGTTGTTTAGAAGGTTAGAACAAATTGAAGATGAAGTTCAAGCATTCCAGAAGGTTTTTGACAAAAAAGATGAAGAAATTGGAAGAATTTTAATTTTCATGAAACTAGTAAAATGTGGTATATGTATTGTTGTTCTATTATATTTTCTTGCACTATTTTGGTGATTTTTAAGCAATGAAAAAGTTGGTTTATGTTTGTGGTTTGTGGCTGAATCCTTAGTAACATTTGCGCAGTTTGCAAAGAACCATAAGCAAGAAAATCATTAGTCTTACTGGTGCCTTTTAAGGCCTCTTGATCATCATGAGACCAAAGCCAAAGTCATCTTACTCATATGTAATATATTTTTGTGTAATATATAGCAGAACGATGGTGGCATGTAATGTATTTTTGTCTGATAAAAGAAGAAGATGATATTTGATAGTCTTCTCCAAATTGCATAACGAAGGTGGCAGCTCCAAGAATTGCAATATTTGGCATGAACAAAGATTAAAAAAGACCACCTGACAAGTTAAAAAAGACATTGTAATATTTGGAAATTAGATTAGTAAGATGATTTTGACATAGTATATTCCACTATAAATTCCAAATTATATAAGTCATATCCCAAACTTTAGTATGCATACCAGTAAAAATTCTATACTAGCCTATATATGTAGCACGCAAACATTTAAATAATCTAGAATATAGTGCTTCAAAATGACACAAAAAATACAACCATCCAAGAAAAAGGACAACTATAGTGTCACAACAGTAAAATAGTTTCAAAATGAGTTCAAAAAGACAACTATAGTGCAATTATTCTGCCATCCTATATCTTTATCACTTTGATGGGAGAATTTGATGCAACCCTACTACTTTTCCTTGTTGATGATGGTTGAATGACAGTTGAGGTTTGAGTGTTAAGTTCTTGATTTGGCTGCCCCATCTCTGTTGATGTTTGTGAACATTTCTTGCCTTCTGCTTAAGATATTAAAGAATACATCAAATGATAGCATAAATTATATGCAGCCAAAAAAGATATGAAAATGTTACAAGGCTGGTCTATTTTAATTTCCTTTATATATTACATGCTTATGAATTATTCTAAATGACAGTTCAAAAAGTAGGAAAGCTTCCACTATATCAAAATAAAATTCATATATATATATACATACATGTTTATATTAATATAAAGAAAGGAACATAATATATGCTAGGAAGCCATAATACAAACTAGACTGGTGTTAGTTCGTGGTATGACTGATTAAACAGAAGTAGGTGATACGTTATGTTGAGAAGTATCAGGAGTAGGTGCGACATTGTGTTCAGAAATATCAATTGGATTAATGTCTCGCAAATTAAGTAACAAGAATGGCTTAGATTTATATTAGATATTTTCAAGTACTGAATTTTTCTGTTTATGTTTGGCACATGTTCTAAAATTATGACCATTTACACTACATCCCGAACAATTGATTGTGATGTACCTTCTCTTCATTTTACTTCATGTTGGTGGCACCATTTCATCAAGCTATACTTTTCAACTTTTCTTGGGTCTACCCGGTTGAATCTTGGATATAGGCTTGATCAATCCAACCTTACCACTCTTTGACCACTCATCTAGATTCCTAATTGGGAATATCTGCTGTGAATAGGCTTTCGAATAATACTCCTTCGTGTACCATTTACTCACAAAAGTTTCTGGATCTTCCTTGCCAAATTGCTCTCACTGCATGACTACATGGTGGTAATTTGGAAGATAAAGTGTGAAGACTTGATAGGGAGATGGCTTCCAACGACGTCCTTGTTCTTCTCAATAATGCCTTGTATCCTTGGAGAAATGATAGAGTCCCACATCAATATTGCATACCTATTCTTGGTAAGCCTATGTAGTAGAAACATTCTAATTCCTTCTAGAATGGATAATATTAGCCTATCTCTTGCAACCAATATTGCCATTGTCCCATTAAATGTCTCACACAAGTTATTCAACACAATGTCACACTTCGGATGAGCTTAAAGTGTGACCTACTCCAATGTTGGGGACTTGCTTCCATCAACTAATCAAAAGTAGACTCATCTATCTTCTTAATCTCTTTCATCATACCCTCAAACCTACGAACACTAACCTCTCTTGTAGCCTTCCACAAGAGGTCATTGAGTGTTTTATCTTTTTAAAATTTGATAAAATTATTCTCCAAATGCCTTGCACAATACCTATGTTCATCCTCAGGTACCCCCTCCTCCCATAAATCCTTCAATGATTGTTTCAAGCCTTTTTGCTTGTCCGTGATGAATGTCCAGTGGTTGGAGCTCTCAATTTTTAAGTCTTACCTCAAACAATTGAAAAAGTAGCTCCAAGACTCCTTACTTTTAATCTTTAACATAGCATATGCAACATGATACATGATGTTGTTCACATCTATCCCAATTATAGTCAATAGTTGTCCTGGATGCGGTCCTTTTATATGACAACCATCTAACCCAATTAGTGGCTAGCATCCAACATTGAATCCTTCACTTAAACCAGAAAAGCAAAACGTGGCCTCCAATTCTCTCCTAACTTAGTTAAAAACTTAACAATGGAACCCTTATTTGTGTACTTAATATCCTTGGATTATCTCAAAGGGAAACAAATTGCTCTTCATAAGTCCCTTCGATGGATTCTTTTTGTAAGATTTTGAGCTTTATTGGTCTTATCTCTGGAAATTTCAATGACATGGTTTTTTTTCTCACTTTTTCTATGAATGAAGAAACATTCCATTTATCATTGATCGTGAATTTATTTAAGTACTTCTTACTTAACCATTTGGAGGTAACAAATCTATTATGGGGCTACATTGAACATCTATTGTAACGTCGTGTGTAATGCCCTGAAATCCCTAATGCGGTTTAATGGCTGGATTAGTAGGCCGGGATGGCCATAATTGTTTAATTATGTAATTAGCTGATAATATGCATGTTTATGTGAATTATATTATAATATCATGTTATATGAATGCATGTGGGTCCACATTTGATTATTAGGGTGTTTTGGTAATTTGGCCCGTTGAGGGCATATTTGTGTAGTTTGGTGGCTATTGTGAGTTATGGATGAGATCCCATTATTATGGAGATATATTCGAGCTGTTCGACATGAGACGGTCTTATATTGTGAATTTGTGGTTTTGTCATAACGGGGTCATTTATTGGGATATTGAGTAATGAGAATGTTATTTGATGATAAATTGGGAGTTATTGAGATCAGGAGGAAATTTTGGGAGTTTTGACTATAATGTCCCCGGGGGTGTTTTCGAGACCTCGAGCACTAGGTTTTATTTGAGGTTACTTCAGCTTAAAGTAGCTTGTCAGATAGAACCGTACGTTAGAAAAAACACTTTCTCTCTTCCAGTTAGTTCATTTTACCGTTCGAGGCATTTTCGAAGAAATCTTGAGTTCTATGAGTCAGAATCAAGCAAGGATTAAGGGATAGCGATCCCAGGAAAGATTAGAAGCTTCTGGACCGAAGGATTTGATGAGATACAACCCAATCAAAGGTAATCTAAGTTTTAAGTTTTGAGTTTTTAGAGTTTGTAAACTTCGAATTGGATTTTGTGAATCGTTGAGTTTTTGGTTCGTTTGAGCCTCGGGATTTGATGGTTTTGGATCATTGGGGAGTTTGGAAACTTTGATTTTTGGATTTGGAAGTGTTTAAGTATGTTTTTGGGAGGTTTGGGATGAAGGAAATCGGGTTTATGGCTGGTTTTGGGTGGGGGGTCGTGGACCATTTCTTGGGCGCCGCAGCCCTAGCTCGAAGAAGCAGGTGGAGGCATTTTGGCCTTGCTGGGCGCCGCGGCCCTGAGTGCGGGGCACTGTGGCCCTTGCTCCTTGTGTGGCTGGGGGCCACAGTTCAAGGTGCTAGGGCCGCGACTCTTGGAAAGTTTTGAGCCTGTTTGAGTGTTTTGACCTCGGGAACTTGGTTTTAGGCCTCGGGATTGTTCCTATTACCCGGATTAGTGGGGATTGATGTCCTGGAGGCTAGATCTTGGTTTGGGAACCTTTGTTATTCATTTTATTGACGGTGTCCCATATTTGGTTATGACTAGGTGACCGCGAAAGGGCTAAAAGTCAGATCGTTCTCAAGGGTCGTTCTTTTATTCATTCTCGCTCTAATCAGAGGTAAGAAAATCGTACCCTATATGTGACATGTCTGATTGTTGTTGAGGCATGTTGGTTGATAAATGTGGACATTGATTGCATATTTAATGCTTAGCAGAGCTTGCTTACTTGTGTATGGCAATGATTAGTCAGGAACGACACTAGTCGCATATTACTGACCTGATAGTCAGAAACGGCATAAGCGTCCTGAACGCAGGGTCGATGAAAGATTAGATCTAATCGATATCAGCATTGAATGATTCTAGGGAATTAATGCTGGACCGACCCTAAGGTCGATGAAACTTTCAAGCGCTTGACTAGTCTAAGCTAGTTACTCAGAGCCAGGGCCTAAGGCCTAGGTGACTGCTTGTCACATGGCTAGGGAGCGGAATCCCACGGTTATGACTCTATGGTAATGCGATAGGTTATATTTGTGACCAGTTCATCGAGCACCTATCTTGATAAGGTAGTGAAAGGATCACTTATTTGTAAAGCCCCGGTGATCCTATCGTCACATGGCTAGAGGGAACGAAACCGACCTTAGTGACTTTTGCGACTGTCACTCATCTGTTTTGGACTGAATGTCCTGAATGATTATTATGATCATTTTTGATATTATATTCATGCTATATTGTGTTTTCTTGTTGGGCTTTGGCTCATGGGTGCTATGTGGTGCAGGTAAAGGGAAAGAGAAGTTCACCCAGCCTTAAGTGGAGAGCTTAGGTGGTGCTGTGTACATATGCGGCCGCTTAACCACCACGACCAAGGAGTTCTCAGAGGACCTAGGGGGTTTACCCTGTTTTTGCCGCTTCGGTCGACGGGTTTGTAAATTTGAAACAGTAGTGACCATTTTGAGTTGTAAATAACTTGTAAATGTTTTTATGGGCCCATGAACAGTTTTATGCGTTGAATAAAATATATCCTTTCCTTTTGATTAGTTTTCCACCTTAGCCTGTTAATAACAATTAGAAGCAGATTTTTAACCAAAGGACTCGGGTAGCGAGTTAAATTTCCGGTTCACCGTAACTGTTCTAGGGTAACCAGGGCGTTACAACTTGGTATCAGAGCGTGCCAAGGTTAGGGTTCCTGTAAACTGGCTGGGCATGTACACACATCACTGAAGTCAAGCTTGACTCATGGTTTTGTAACTATTTATGTATTTATATGTATAACTACTTAAATATAGTATAAATGCTTTACCTGTATGCATGAGACACCATGTTAAACCTGTGCCCTGAAATATTATATCCTCAACTGTGTGCTAAATAGTACTGAGATTGCTGGAACATACTTATTAGTATTATTGTTTGTGAATTATTATGTTATACATGTTAAATGCTAAATGCTAAATGATATAATCATGTATCCAATTGTATATTTGTGTGATTGTGGAATGTCATAATTGTCTGCTTGTTCTTGGACCGTAAGGTGTCAAGAGGTTTAGTTATTACTACCTGACTGGCCGTATTGATCATTGTTTCAGCAATGTATTAGTGATAAGAATGAATCCAGCGCAGATAGATATGTCAGCTGGCCAAAGTGAACAAGGCTAGAATAATAACAATCAGGGTCAAGAAAATGACCAAGGACAGGTTCCACAGCCAGCTCCTGTAAACTGGCAGCAAATAATTAGTGATCTGCAGGCTACAGTGTTGAGACAGGGAGAAGAGCTTCGTCTCCTAAGACAACAGTAAGCATCTGCAGTGGCCAGCGTATCAGAGGCACCTCCTGTGTTGGTGCCAGCAGCAGAGCAGCTGCCTGAGGTTGGAAATAAATGGGAGCCTCTTTATGAAAGGTTCAGGAAGCAGCAACCTCCAATTTTTTAGGGCAGTGCAGATCCTACCAAGGCAGAGCAGTGGATGAGTATGATTACCACCATCCTAGATTTCATGAGGGTGATTGGTAAGGAGAGTGTGGCCTGTGCCACTTATATGTTTCAGGAAGATGCTCGAATCTGGTGGAAGGTTATTATCCAGACTAGAAATGTTAATGCCCTGCATTGGGAAGAGTTTCAAACTCTGTTCAACGAGAAATATTACAATGATTCCATTAGGGCAGCTAAAGCTGATGAATTCATTAGGCTACTTCAGGGAAGTTTGTCAGTCACTGAGTATGCCTTAAAATTTGATCGTTTGGCAAAATTTTCCATGGAGCTGGTGCCCACTGATGGGACCAGAAGAGAGAGATTTCTTCAGGGGCTACAGCCCAGATTAGCCCGTGACGTACGTATTACCACTATGACTAGGGTTACTACCTATGCACATGTGGTTGAGAAGGCACTCACAGCTGAGAGTGCAGAGAACAAGATCTGGCGAGACAATGCAGCCAGAAAGGAGTTCAAGAGGACAAGTCCTCCATTTGTGGGTTCAAGTAGGGGTGGAGGCCCTAGTGATCAGAAGAGGAAGGTTCCTGACACCTTCCCAGTTTTAGGTCCTGGTAGGCAACCCCGTGGTATTTCAATGGGTCGTCCAGGTGGTAATGAAGCCTAGAAGTCTTATCCTGAATGCCCTAGATGCAAGAGGCGTCATTTGGGAGAGTGTAGGGCAAGGGCCTGCTTCTCATGTGCAGCAGTGGGTCATCTTAAAAAGGATTGCCCTAAGGCCAGAAAAGAAGAACCTAGAAAAGCAGACAGCTCAACCCTAGCTCGAGTGTTCGCATTAACACAAGCAGAAGCTGAGACTTCTCCCTCAGTTGTTACAGGCTAGCTTCTTGGTGCTGGAACCCCTTATAATGTATTGATTGATTCTGGTGCTACACACTCTTTTGTTGCTAGTAGTATTATTGATAGACTGTGTAGACCCTATGATTTTTATGCTGTGGGGTTTGGAACTTTATTACCCACTGGAGAGTTAGTGGTGTCCAAGAGATGGGTCAGATCTTTGCCAATGACAGTGGAGGGCAGAGAATTATCAATAGATTTGATAGAGTTGGTTATGACTAACTTCGACATGATATTGGGTTATGGACTGGTTGACAAAGTATGGGGCAACCATTGATTGCAGAAGGAAGATGGTCACCTTTGTGCCTGAAGGTGAGGATCCTTTTGTGTTTGTTGGTACTGTGCATGGACCTCGCATACCAATGATTTCTGTTTTGAGGGCTAGGGATCTATTGAAAGGAGGTTCCATTGGATTCTTGGCCAGTGTGGTTAATACCACTCAGGTCGTGCCAGTGAGACCAGAAGAGACCAGACTTGTTTGTGAATTCCTAGATGTGTTTCCAGAAGATTTGCCAGGGTTGCCACCACATAGAGAGATAGAGTTTGTGATAGAACTGGCCCCAGAGACGGAGCTATTGTCTAGAGCACCTTACAAAATGGCCTTAGCTGAGTTGAAAGAATTAAAAGTACAGTTGCAAGAGCTGTTAGATTTGGGTTTTATCATACCTAGTTTCTCACCTTGGGGTGCACTAGTTCTATTTGTAAAGAAGAATGATGGTTCTCTGAGGATGTGTATTGATTACAGAGAACTGAATAAGTTGACAATTAAGAACAAGTATCCTTTGCCAAGGATAGATGATCTGTTTGACCAGTTGCAAGGTAAAAAGGTATTCTCAAAGATCGACCTTCGTTCTAGTTATCATTAGTTAAGGGTCAAGGAGGGAGATATACCGAAGATTGATTTTCCTACCAGGTATGGGCATTATGAGTTCTTAGTTATGTCATTTGGATTGACTAATGCCCATGCTGCTTTTATGGATCTGATGAACAGAGTGTTCAAGGAATATCTAGATCAGTTTGTGATCGTCTTCATCGATGATATTCTCGTATATTCTCAAACTGAGTTAGAGCATGAGAAGCATCCGAGGTTGGTTCTACAGAGACTGAGGGAACACAAATTGTTTGTAAAGTTCAAGAAATGTGAGTTCTGGTTATCTCAGGTATCCTTTCTTGGGTACACTATCAGTAAGGAGGGGATTAAGGTAGATCCAGCAAAGATTGAGGCAGTCAGAGATTAGCCAAGGCCAAAGAATGCTTATGTGGTTAGAAGTTTCCTTGGATTGGCAGGATATTATAGGCGTTTCATGGAAGGGTTCTCAAAGATAGCTACTGCATTGACTGAGTTGACCCGCAAGAGTCAGAAATTTGTGTGGTCAGATAAGTGTGAGAACAGCTTCCAGGAACTGAAGCAGAGATTGATTACAGCTCTGATTCTGAGTCTTCCGACAGATCAGGAAAAGTTTGTGATTTATTGTGATGCTTCTCATCAGGGTTTGGGCTGTGTTCTGATGCAATCAGAGAAGGTAATTGCTTATGCTTCTCATCAACTGAAGGAGTATGAAAAGAGATATCCCACTCTTGATCTAGAGTTGGCGGCTGTGGTCTTTACGTTGAAGATATGTAGGCATTATCTTTATGGAGAGAAGTGTGAGATCTATATAGACCATAAGAGCCTGAAATACTTCTTCACCCAGAAAGACTTGAATATGAGACAAAGGCGTTAGCTGGAGTTAGTAAAAGATTATGATTGTGAGATTTTGTATCATCCAGGAAAGGCCAACGTGGTAGCTAATTATTTAAGCCGGAAGGGTCCGGGACAGATTTATGGTATGAGGATGATAGCCAGAGAGTTAGCAGATGATATGACCAAAGCTGGTATAGAGTTGCTGGTGGGCTAGTTGGCTAATATTACACTACAATCTACATTGTTAGAAAGAATCAAAGAGGGTCAGTTGAGGGATCCACAGCTGATCAAGATCAAAGAGGATGTTTTGGCTGGAGCATCCAGAGATTATACAGTGTCTGAGTTAGGCTTGTTGAGATACAAGGGGCAGATATGTGTTTCGTTAGACACTGCTTTGAGGTGAAAGATTCTGGATGAATCTCATACTACACCTTAATCTTTGCATCCAGGCACCACGAAGATGTACCAGGATGTGAGATCATTGTATTGGTGGCCAGGAATGAAGAGAGATGTAGTAGAGTATGTGGCTAAGTGCTTGACATGCCAACAGGCCAAGGCTGAGCATCAGAGGCCGGCAGGGCTATTGTAGCCTCTGGATATCTCAGAATGGAAGTGGGAGGAAATCACGATGGATTTCGTGGTGGGCTTACCCAGGACTATTGGTCAGCATGATTCTATTTGGGTGATAGTGGATCGCTACACCAAGTCAGCTCACTTCTTGCCAGTGAGGACTACATATACAGTTGACCAGTATGCAGATCTCTATGTGAGAGAGATCGTGTGTCTCCATCGAGTGCCAAGGTCGATCGTGTCAGATCGTGACCCCACTTTTACTTCCAAGTTCTGGGGGAGTTTACAGAAGGCCATGGGCACACAGTTGAAGTTCAGTACTGCTTACCATCCTCAGACAGATGGGCAATCTGAGAGGACAATCCAGATATTGGAAGACATGCTTCGAGCATGTGTGCTGGACATTGGTGGATTCTGGAGTAAGTATCTACCTTTGATAGAGTTCTCCTACAACAACAGTTACCAGTCTACCATTGGAGTTGCACCTTATGAGATGCTGTATCGTAGGAAGTGCAGATCTCCCATTCATTGGGATGACACAGGTGAAAGAAGATACTTGGGTCCTGAGGCAGTTCAGAAGACCAGTGAGGCCATTGAGAAGATTAGAGCCCAGATGCTCGCTTCTCAGAGTAGATAGAAGAGTTATGCAGATCACAAGCGCAGGAACGTGGAGTTCCAAGTGGGAGACTATGTCTTCCTTAGAGTCTCGCCATGGAAAGGGGTGAGAAGGTTTGGGAAGAAGGGAAAGTTGAGCCCTAGATTTGTAGGTCCATTTGAGATCCTAGAGAGGATTGGTCAGGTGGCTTACAGATTGGCCTTACCTTCGGCATTGTCAGCCGTGCATAATGTGTTTCATGTTTCAACTCTTCGGAGGTATGTATTGTTAGGAAAAATAATATTGCCTCAATGGAAATGGTAAGATAATGTTACAACTCTATGCAATATATTACAAATAAATATTGATTGATTAAAAGTGTTACAACTCTATGACAAAAGGTACATGTAAATATAGAAAAAGAGGTAGAAGATGATAGAAATAGAAAATACAACTCTAAGACAAAATATACAAATAAACTAGAAGTACTATAATGAAAAGATATAGATGAGATTACAACTCTAAAACAAAAGATACATGTAAAAGAGTGAATAATAGAAGAAAAGAAAAGCAATATAATAAAAGAACAAGAATAGGAACAATGAACAAAGAACTCTCACTCACACAACCAAAGTGAAGAGTATTGGGGATCACCAACTTGAACAAGGTTTGAAACCTTTGTCCAAAAGCTTATTTCCCCCTAACTCAAGCACTAAGGGATCTCTCACAGATTTTGGAAATGCTTTATGGAATAATCAAGCCTCAAGGTGTTTCTAGCCAAGTGCTCTAGTGGATAGAAATGGTGTGTCTTACAAGTGAGCATTAGGCTCCTATTTATAGAGTTTAGAGACACCCTTTGAATTTCAAATTCCACCAACCCCCATGGCTGTTACCAATGATTAATTGGGTGTTTTATGGAATTAAAATAGAGAATTGGGAGTTACTTGGCTGTGGGAAACGTTCAAAATTGGATAAAAACCGAAGTTGGAAAATGCTGTCAGTCGCTCAGGCCGCGGCCTGAAAAACACGAGCCGCGGCCTACGGTTTATTTTTTGCCTATTTTGCCTCTTGAGCCGCGGCCTGAAAAACTCAGGCCGCGGCCTAAGACGTTTTTTCAGCAACCAATTTTCCAACTTTTCTAAAACGTTCCAAATTCATTCCCACTTGATTTTGTAACTTCCATACACATTATGAGAGTTAAAATCACATCTCTATCAGCCATTTCTCATATGACTTTAAGAAATTCATCTCAATATTGTGTACCAACAAATCTACACAATAATGGGTGATATTTAGGAGTTACAAATTTGTGATGAATTTGTAACACCAAATATGTTACATGTTTGGATATTTCACATATATCCAAATAATGTAACTCTCTATTATATGTTACAATATGTGACACTCTATGTCACATTTATTTAATCTAAAACATTATATTATAATATAATATAATTTTACATTATATTATAAAATAATATAACATGTATCTGATGTGAATCATATTTTGAGTTATGAAGATTTGGAGCTTGAGGCAGATCTCTCCTTTGAGGAGAAGCCAGTCCATATACTTGACAGAAAGGATAAGGTCCTCAGGAATAAGATGATACCTTTGGTTAAAGTATTGTGGAGGAAAAAAAAAGTCGAGGAAGCGACCTGGGAGGGGGATTCAGATATGCAGAGTCAGTATCCCGATCTGTTCAGGTAAATTTCGAGGACAAAATTTCTGTAAGGAGGGGATAGTTGTAATGCCCCGAAATCCCTAATGCGGTTTAATGGCTGGATTAGTAGGCCGGGAGGGCCATAATTGTTTTATTATGCCATTAGCTGATAATATGCATGTTTATGTGAATTATATTATAATATGATGTTATATGCATGCATGTGGGTCCACATTTGATTATTACGGTGTTTTGGTAATTTGGCCGGTTGAGGGCTTATTTGTGTATTTTGGTGGCTATTGTGAGTTATGGATGAGATCCCATTATTATGTAGATATATTCGAGCTATTCGACATGAGACGGTCTTATATTGTGAATTAGCAGTTTTTTCATAACGGGGTCATTTATTGGGATATTGAGTAATGAGAATGTTATTTGATGATAAATTGGGAGTTATTGAGATGAGGAGGAAATTCTGGGAGTTTTGACTATAATGTCCCCGGGGATGTTTTCGGGACCCCGAGCACTAGGTTTTATTTGAGGTTACTTAAGCTTGAAGTAGCTTTTCAGATAGACCGTATGTTAGAAAAAACACTTTCTCTCTTCCCGTTAGTTCATTTTACCATTCGAGGCATTTTCGAAGAAATCTTGAGTTCTATGAGTCAGAATCAAGCAAGGATCGAGGCATAGCGATCCCAGGAAAGATTAGAAGCTTCTTGATCGAAGGATTTGATGAGATACAACCCAATCAAAGGTAATCTAAGTTTTAAGTTTTGAATTTTTAGAGTTTCTAAGCTTCGAATTGGATTTTGTGAATCGTTGAGTTTTTGGTTTGTTTGAGCCTCGGGATTTGATGGTTTTGGATCATTGGGGAGTTTAGGAACTTTGATTTTTGGATTTAGAAGTGTTTAGGTATGTTTTTGGGAGGTTTGGGATGAAGGAAATCAGGTTTATGGCTGGTTCTGGGTGGGGGGCCGCCGCCCTGTTCTTGGGCGCCGCGGCCCTAGCTCGAAGAAGTAGGTGGAGGCATTTTGGCCTTACTGGGCCAAAATCAGTGCGCTTGAAATAAAATGTCCCAGATGAATCAATACGCCAATCGACCCCAGGCTTGGCGAGCAAAGCCACAATCTCGTGCATTTTCTCCTCAGTGGCACTTTCAATGAGCTGAGAGTATTCGCACTCAACCTCAGGTAACCCAAATAACTGATTAATGGATGCTCCGGAAAATGGAACACTCGCTTCACGAACAATAACAGAATCAGGCCACGCCGAGGTGATGAATTGGGAGTAGAACTCTCGGACTACAGGAACCACCGCTTCATCCGGTTTCTGGCAAAAAGATTCCCACTTCCTGGCCTTGATATTATCAGCCAGCCAAGATGGAACGCCTGTGAATGGAGTCTTTTTAGGCAGAAAACCTCTCTCAGGATAGATATCTTTAAGTCGAATAATATCGTCAAATTTCTGCCTAGCTTCTGGGGAAGAGAATCTCTCAATGAAGCTGAGATCTTTAACACCTTTTTTCGGGCCACACTTATGCCTTGGCCGAGACATATATCAGTAATAACAAAAGCAAGCTACAACTGTCAACAGTGGTGCACACACAGTACCAGCCAGATAAAGTCCCAAGAAATCACCTCCAAATAATCAAGAATACTCAGCAACAATAAAGATTCTAGTTGAACCCCAAGCAGAGCAGGCAAATCAAAAGATAGCACCGAAATACCTCAAAGAAAACAACACCTGAACACTGATCCAAAGCCGAGAAGGGACCCACATGCGAGCTACCCATGCTGGAAAAACACAGAGCTGGCGAAGGTAATGGGTGGGGCGGAGACGGGAAAAGTGGGGCAGAGGAATCGCAGCTGGAACTCAGGGCAGAGCATGGAGGAGCAAGGGGAAAAGGGACGGAGGTGGGCGGCGATGGGAGAGGCGGAGCCACGCACCTGGGCTATATGGCTATGGCAGTCGGCTCAATGGGAGAGGCGGGGTAGAGGAATCGCAGATGGGGTGCTGATGAAACTCAGGGGACTGGGCTTCGCGACTGGGGAACTCGTGTTAGTGTTCAGGTGGACGATGATGGCGAATTCGGGGCTTGGGCTGATGGCGGTGCACGGTGGTAGACAGAGATGGGAAGGACGGGGTTTTGGGAGCTTCGGTTGGGGTGGGTTGAGAGTGAGAGAGAAAGAAAGACAGAATTTGGGATGACTAATATTTGATATATTTATTTATTTATTTATTTTTATTTTTTTTATCATTAACCAGCCAAGCCCAATCCAAACAACTCGAGACTTTGACAGGACCTCTGTATTGCCTCAAATTTGCCCAGTAAAGATGCCTGCTTGCTAAATTTCATGTTGTAGCAACCTGAAACATTTTATAAACTTGCTTGCCAAAGTTGAATTTCTTCCCCAAACTGAGAAAATCAGCAACTGTCAACCCCCAAAACTGCACTAGTGCATCAAAATCAAGATTTACCCTGCCTCCAGTGGACCTAAAAAAAATAAAAATAACATACAACAACACTAAAACAAAAATCAATAACACTAAAATAAAGAAAATAAAATTTGAACTAAGTAATATAAAGTATAACTATATGTATATATATTTTTATCCTGCTTTCTTTTTCTTGTTGACTTTTTTTTCTTTTTCTTTTTTCAGTGCATTTTTATTCTTTCTTTCTTTGAGTTGCTTTACAATTGAATCCTCCAAAAACCATAGCAACCCAAACTTCATCATTTTTTTTCTAAGGTTCTTTCAAGGAAACTGAGGTTTGGTATTGGTCAACCTCGCTTCCCCCAAACTTTGCTCCTTTCCTTGTTACCTTAAATGCTCTTCCCAAATGCTCATCATATAATTCCACTACACCATTGGGAAACACCTTGCTCACTAAGAACCCACCATCACACCTTGATTTCACTAGAGAGTTTGAGAAAAAAAAACACTCTATTCCCAACTTCCAACATTTGTGATTTAGGCTTGCTACTATGTTTCTTTTTCTTCTTCTTTTTCTTCGGCAGCTTTGGAGAATGCGATGGTTCTTCTTCCTTACTTATGCATGTCTCCCCACCTTTCTCAATTTCTTCAAAAGGGACCTTTTTCTTAACTCCATTGCTATACTTTCCATGCATCTTTTCAATCAACTTGAAGTTAGAAACACTTATGGCCAAACAAGCTTCTACTTCATTAGGAGAGCGTATAGGATTAAAAACCTTGAATGTGACTTGTTCGTCTTGAGCTCGAATGGTGAGCTCTCCTTTTTCAACATCTATCAATGTCCTCCCGGTGGCAAGAAATGGTCTCCCCAAAATGATCGGTACATTCCTATCTTCCTCATAGTCAAGAATAATGAAATCCGCTGGAAAAATAAACTTGTCAACTTGTACTAGGACGTCTTCAATCTTTCCCTCCGGATGCACCATAGAATGGTCAGCCAATTGCAAGGTGAGTGTAGTTGGCCTTGCTTCTCCAATTCCCAACTTCTTAAAAATGGACATGGGCATCAAATTAATACTAGCTCCCAAATCACAAAGAGCTTTACCCACATCTCTTCCACCAATCGAATATGGAATTGTAAAACTACCCGGATCCTTCAACTTAGGAGGAATTTTACTCTTCAACATTGCACTACAGCCTTCCGTCAAGGCCACCGTTTCAAACTCACCAAGACTCCTTTTCTTAGTCAAAATGTCCTTAAAAAACTTTACATAATTTGGCATTTGCTCCAAGGCCTCCACTAGTGGTAAATTGATATGGAGTTGCTTCAAAATGTCTAAAAACCTCCGGAATTGGCCATCTTGTTGCTGTTTTTGAAATCTTTGAGGAAATGGTGGAGGTGGCTTGCTCAAACACTTTTCTGCCGCATCTTGTTGAGAAAACCCCGGTGGATATGTTGTCTTGCCTTGCATTGGTGCTCCACTTGAACTAGCTCCTTGACCCCCCCATGAGAAATTTGGATGTTGCCTCCACCCCGGATTGTAAGAGATTGAATATGGGTTGTTACGGTTGGCATTTTGATTCCCCACATAGCAAACCGAGGCGGGATTTGAAGGACAACTCTCAAAAGTGTGCCAATCTCCACAATAGACACAAGACACATTGGCAACTTGTCCCATAGCAGCTGGTTGTACCATTCCCCCCAAACTCATGTTCTTGAGAATGTTAGTCATTGATGAAACTTGAGCGGTCAAAGCGGTCAATGCATCCACTTCAAGTACACCCGCTACTTTTCGACTTGTTGAGGCTCTAACATTGGACCATTGATAATTGTTGCTAGCAATCCTTTCCAAAATCTCATAGGCTTCATTGTAGGACTTAGAGAGAATAGCCCCATTAGCTGAAGCATCCAACACCATGCGAGTGGAAGAATTTAGCGCATTATAGAATGTTTCCATTTGTATACAATGCGGAATCCCGTGGTGCGGGCACTTCCTCAAAAATTCTTTAAATCTCTCCCAAGCTTCACAAAAGGATTCATCTTCTAGCTGCTGAAAATACATGATTTCATTGTGGAACTTGGCATTCTTGGTAGGAGGAAAGTACTTCATTAAGAATTTTTCAGCCAACTCATTCCATGTAGTCACCGAGTCGGGAGGAAGGGTGTTGAGCCAAGCTCTAGCTCGATCCCTCAAAGAGAATGGGAACAACTTCAACCTTAGGGCCTCTTCACTTACTCCTTGTAGCTTGAAAGAATCGCTCACCTCCAAAAATGAACGAAGGTGGAGATGAGGATCTTCCGTTGGCAGCCCACTAAATTGACCAACCGTTTGGAGCATTTGGAACATGAGGGGAACATGACGGGCTTTAACTCGAATTGGGCTGCTTGGATTTCGGGCCTCACAATGCTCGGATTGAGCTCATTAAACATAGGGGCAGCATACTCCCTTATGCCCCTCTCTCTATCATTGGCCAAGGCAATGGCATTAGCAATATTATGGGCATCCCCAACCCCTTCAATCTCATCAGCCATATTGAAACGATTTTGACCCCTTTGTTCCCTTCTCCTTCTTCTAAAAGTGCGTTCAATTTCGGGGTCAATAGGAGCTAGTTCAAGGTCTTCTTGCTCGTTCATGCACTAGAGTATTCCTGAAAATTCACAAAACCGAGCAAGCAAGATTAGAACAACACAGAAAAATAAATTGTAAAATAATTGATATTACACAAACTTTTAATTTGAATCCCCAGCAACGACGCCAAAAAATTGTTGTGAAAATTATATGTACAAGTGTACACAGTCCAACACAAGTAATATAATGATAAGTGAATCGTCTCAACAGGGATTGGTATTAAAAAGTTCAATGTAAACATTAATTAATTACAACTTAGAAATTTAAGAAACTGAATTAGTGGTTGTTGAAACTAAAATAAAATGAAAGAAATTAAAATATGCTTAAAATTAACCACAAGTTCTAGAGAAATAACAGCAAGAAGAATTATCAATGGAAAAATTGGACTTGAATAGCTAAATCCCCCTATGTCAAAAACTGCCCAGAATGCTATAGCATTAAATTTAGCAAATCGCACCAGAGTTAACTAGAATTCCCAATATGCTCACCAGATTTTTCCAAAACTCGTGAATATAGTTCTACCATCCAATTAAATATATTCCTATATCAAATCAGACTTAAGAACACAAATAACAGCACCAATTCTCAAAAGTTATGCAAGGTAAGTAAAATATTCCTATTCTACTCACTAAGAACAACCTAACAATGGTTATGCTCTTGCATCATTCAAGTACAAACTACTACATTCAACCTTTCCAGAATTAAATCTAGCTTAATAATCTGCCATTGTTGGCCAAACAACAACAAACAATAATCATGAACAACACTTGAATGAACAATGGTGAATTTACGTAAATATGCATTTAAACTTTAATAACTATGACATAGGGTTCTTTAACCATTCAAGTCTCAAAAAGCTTAGCTCATAGCTAAATTAGTATCCAAAAGCTGAAATGGAAAATTGATATCCATGAGTTCTAAAATAGCTATTCTAAATTAGGAACTACAAAAATTAAAGAAGAAGAGTAAATGGGACAATCCGATATAATTGGTGTGTGAATCCTCCTTGTCCTTCTCGTTCCCCTTCAACAATTGTACTTCTCTATATTTTTCTCTCTGTTTTTCTGTACTTTTTCTTCCTGATAGTCCTTCAATGGCTGCCACTAAGGTGATACGGCTGGTTCTCCTCTTTTTCCAAATTAGGGTACAACAATATCATGCCTCCAATTAGAAAACCCACCTTCTTTTCCTCCACTTAGGCCCACTAAATTGGACCACTTTTCTGACCAAAAATAACTCAAGCTGGCACCAGTTATGGACCCATGCCACCTGGCCACGAATTAAAAAGAAATGACACAGCTGCCTTTAATTTCCACGTCAGCAAGTGAGCTCCAACATGATGCAGCATGAATTTTAGCAATCTGGAAAGTTTCAGCTTTTGCTTCCAAACCAAGCTTCCAATTTTTCTTCTTCAATCCTTCCATGGATCGCTTGATTCCCTTTTTACACAGAAAACTAGAACAAGATTTTTTATTTAATTCCAATTTAAACCCAAAATATTATAAGACTCCAATATTAGATCAACTAATTATATTGATAGATAACAACTTAAAATTAACAAACAAACACCAAAATCATCACTCTTTTTATGCATAATTAAGTGTAAAAGTCAAATAATTAACTCTATATCATAGAGTTATCAGGCGTCGCGGCACTGAGTGAGGGGCGTCGCGGCCCTTGCTCCTGGTGTGGCTGGGGGCCACGGCTCAAGGTGCTAGGGCCATGAGTCTTGGGTAGTTTTGAGCCCGGTTAAGTGTTTTGACTTCGGGAACTTGGTTTTAGGCCTCGCGATTGTTCCTATTACCCGGATTATTGGGGATTGATGCCCCGGAGGCTAGATATGGGTTTGGGAACCTTTGTTATTCATTTTATTGATGGTGTCCCATATTTGGTTATGACTAGGTGACCGCTAAAGGGCTAAAAGTCAGATCGTTCTCAAGCATCGTTCTTTTATTCATTCTCACTCAAATCAGAGGTAAGAAAGCTGTACCCCATATGTGAAATGCATGATTGTTGTTGAGGCATGTTGGTTGATAAATGTGGACATTGATTGCATATTTAATGCTTAGCAGAGCTTGCTTACTTGTGTATGGCACTGATTAGTCAAGGACGGCACTGGTCGCATATTACTGACCTGAGAGTCAGAAATGGCATAAGCGTCCTGAACGCAAGGCCGATGAAAGATTAGCTCTAATCGATATCAGGGTTGAATGGTTCTAGGGCATTAATGCTGGACTGACCCTAAGGTCGATGAAACTTTCAAGCGCTTGACTAGTCTAAGCTAGTTACTCAAAGCCAAGGCCTAAGGTTTAAGTGACTACTTGTCACATGGCTAGCGAATGGAATCCCACGGTTATGACTCTATGGTCATGCGATAGGTTATATTAGTGACCAGTTCATCGAGCGCCTATCTTGATAAGGTAGTGAAAGGATCACTTATTTGTAAAGCCCCGGTGATCCTATCGTCACATGGCTAGAGGGAACGGAACCACCTTAGTGGCTTTTGTGATTGTCACTCATCTGTTTTGGACTGAAAGTCCTGAATGATTATTATGATCATTTTTTATATTATATTCATGTTATATTGTGTTTTCTTGCTAGGCTTTGGCTCATGGGTTCTATGTGGTGTAGGTAAAGGGAAAGAGAAGCTCACCCAGCCTTGAGTGGAGAGCTTAGGTGGTGATGTGTACATATGCGACCACTTGACCACCACGGCCAAGGAGTTCTTTGAGGAACTAGGGGGTTTACCCTATTTTTTCCGCTTAGGTCGGCGGGTTTGTAAATTTGAAACAGTAATGACCATTTTAAGTTGTAAATAACTTGTAAATGTTTTTATGGGCCCATGAACAGTTTTATGCGTTAAATAAAATATATCCTTCCTTTCCTTTTGATTGGTTTTCCACCTTAGCCTATTAATAACAATTAGAAGACGTTTTTAATCAAAGGACTAGGGTAGCGAGTTAAATTTTCGATTCACCGTTCACCGTAACTGTTCTGGGGTAACTAGGGCGTTACATCGTGGTTAGCTAAGACCGTTACACTGTGTATTTTAAATAGTGCTATACTCGCTAAGCTAGTCATTTCGCCATAACCGTGTAACTAAACATGATTAATGGTTTAGGGTTAAAAATTTCAATTAAAAAAGAATAGACATTTCATTAAAATGTTAAGTTGTACATGGGATCCCATAATAAACGTTTACAAAGTTGTTTACAGTTCCAAAAAGGTAATTACAACTATAAAGTTACAACCAGTCGACCTAAGCGGCAAAAAT
Source organism: Humulus lupulus (assembly GCF_963169125.1). Classification (NCBI taxonomy): domain Eukaryota; kingdom Viridiplantae; phylum Streptophyta; class Magnoliopsida; order Rosales; family Cannabaceae; genus Humulus; species Humulus lupulus. The sequence goes on from NC_084798.1 coordinate 88,766,449, forward strand.
AGGGTTTAACCCTAGTCCCTCTGAGAAATCTTGTCCATGGTGGTCGAACAGCCGCATATGTACACGTCGCCACCGATGCTCTCCAACTCATGGCTGGTCCATCTTCCCTTTCCCCTTACCTACACCGCATAGCACCTGTGAGCCAAGGCTCAACAAGAAAACTTAAAATGCTCATATGCAATTAATAACACGTTACCAAATCATAAAAAGCATGTCATCAGTAATAACCCCACTCATGCATGCATGCCTTCATATAAATGACTACAACGTCATATGGAGCCAGCTTCCCTAATTATATTATTAATAAATCATACCGGGGCTCGTTGCCCAAAATACATGATTAATGAATCATACTGGGACTCGTTGCCCAAAATACATGATTGATGAATCATATAGGGGCCCGTTGCCCAAAATACATGATTAATGAATCATACTGGTACCCGTTGCCCAAAATACATGATTAATAAATCATACTGGGACTCGTTGCCCAAAAAACATGATTAATGAATCATACTGGGGCCCAACCCTAGGATATGGGACTAATAAGTCACCCCGGGGCCCATTGCCCTATCCTCTATATAACCAGCCTTGGAGCTGGCCCATCGTACCTGACACTTAATTTTCCACAACCATTGGGTCGGGCAATCATATGATTCACTCCCGATTAGGTCTAACCAAACTGACCAGCACTCAGTGTGCTATTGCCGCCCTTGACTGTATAATTGTCCTGAATCTTCTGGCTCAAGGTATCTACAACCACGTTGGCCTTCTCTGGGTGATACAGGATTTCACAATCATAATCCTTCACCAATTCCAACCAACGCCTCTATCTCATGTTCAAGTCTTTCTGTGTGAAAAAGTACTTCGGGCTCTTATGGTCAGTGTATATCTGACACTTCTCCCCATAAAGTCAATGCCTCCATACCTTTATTGCAAATACCACTCCTGCCAACTCTAGATCATGAGTGGGATATCTCTGTTCATACCTTTTCAATTGACGGGATGCAAAGGCAATCACCTTCCCCGACAGCATAAAAACACAACCCAAACCCTGTCTTGAGGCATCACAACACACTAAAAACTTCTCTTGATCTGTTGGAAGACTCAGAACTGGAGCCATAATCAATCGCTGCTTCAGTTACTGGAAGTTGTTCTATTACTTATCTGACCACACAAACTTTAATTCTTGCTTGTTAGTTCTTTCAATGAGGTACCAATCCTTGAGAACCCTTCCACAAAATGCTTGTAATAACTTGCCATTCCAAGGAAATTCCTATTCTTAGAGGCGTTCCTTGGCCTTGACCAATCACTGACTGCCTAAATGTAACGACCCAAAATCACTAACAAGGCTTAAGGGCCTTGATTGGCGTGCCTGGAGGGCATAATTGGTTTATGAGTGATTTAATGATTAAATGCATGATTATATGATATGCATGATTATATTATTATATGGATATGTGAAATGCATGTTTATGAGTATTAGATATGCATGTGGGCCTTGTTTAGCTTATAAGGGCATATTTGTAATTTTGGCCCGTTGAGGGCATAAATGTAAATATATATGTGATATTAGAGCGAGACCACATTATTATGTGGATGTATTTGGGTTATTCGGCACGAGGCGGTCCTAGTGAGTAGATTTGCGAAACAGTCACGGCGGGGGCTTATACCCGGCTCGGTGGGAGCCTGGGGGTATTTTTGGGAAAACATATCGGGGATTAATAGACATTGGGGAAAAATAATGGATGATTAATTAGATGACGGGATTTAAGTAGTAAATATTAGGAACACTCGAGGAATTAGCGGGAATTGAGAGCACATGACTAATATACCCTTAGATTGATTAAAAGGCTTAAGTTTAATTGGGAGGGTAAAAGAGTCTTTTGGGTTATAAGAAGATATATTTGATATACTATATTTTCTTTTAGAATATAGGAGAAAGTGGTAGAAGTAGTGAAGGAAAAGGAAAGGAACATAAAGGACTCAGCTCACCCATCTCCCTCTCTCACTCTCCCTTGTGGACTTTGAAGCTGAGAATTCAAGAGGAGTCTAGGCTAGGCTTTGGGGCTTTGATCTTTGGAGTAACTGAAGGAGTTCAACTAGAAATTAGCTCCTAAGTTGAGGTAAGGTCTAAGGTTTTTGAGTTTGCTGAGTTTTTGTTGAGGTTGATTTCTAAGTTTGGATTTTGGATGGAAGTTTAAGGACTTAAGCTTGGGAATTGGAGGAATTAAAGCTTGGAAGGAAACCTAGGGTCAGATTCATCAAACTGAGGTAACAATTTTCGGTCTTCATTGTTTTGGGTTCTCTGGTTTTAGTTAGTGTTCTTGAGCTTCAGAGCTCAATTTTTATTTCTGTGTTTGATGAGGTTGTTAGCGAAGTTTTGGTGTTATTTGGGTGTTTTGGGTTAGCTATACTGAGTTATGGGTTCAATTTTGATTTTGGTTGAGGTTTGGGGAGGATTTTTGGAGCTTTGGCTCGGGAGAGGCAAAGGAGAAACCCAGAAAGTTTGCATGTTCTAGTTGTAGCGCTAGGTTGGGAGCGCTACAGCGCTAGGTTGGGAGCGCTACAGCGCTAGGCTGCGTTCTTGGGGGGCTGGGGACTCTGACTCTAGCGCTGTAGCGCCCATCAGGTAGCACTGTAGCGTTACTCAGCCTTTTGAACTTGGTTTTGGGAAATGTTTTAGGGTTTTTTCTTGGGGGCTTGGGGGACGGTTTCACCACTTCGTTTGGTGGAATTAGAGGTCCCAAGAGCGCGAGTTTGGTCTCTGGATTGTCCTTTGGAATTCAAACTCATTGAAGTACCATTTATGGATTGTGACTAGGTGCACGCTAGGGCTCGGAACGGGTTCGTGCTCGAGGGTTATTCGTAGTAACTAAAGCACTCAGAATTAAAGGTAAGAAAACTGCACCCTTATGTAATTGTGTGGGACTGAGATTCCCTGTATTTGAATGCATATGTTGTGTGATTGTGATATGCCATGTGAGCATTAAATAAACGGCCTAAGAGTGTCGGGACTGATATTTGCGCACAAGATGCGGCTCGGCCATTGGTAGATGAGGACAGCTAAATAATCACTGAGCTCGGCTTAAGCGGGCCGGAGTAACTGGGTTAAACACTGGGCTCGGCCTAAGTGAGCCGAAGACAGTGGGTTAAATAGAGGGTGCGGCCTAAGGGCGTCGACACTGAGTATTGTATGATGAATATTGATATGTTATCATTATTTTCTGTTGTCTATAACTTGTTTAATACTGAGATGAATGATTTATGAATAATTGATTGACCTCTCTGATTAAATGACTGTTATGGCATGCATAATATCTGGTTAACAACTTTATGGATTATTTGATTGTCTGTATTGTTTATGCTCTGCATTATGGTTTTCTTGCTGGGCCTTGACTCACAGGTGCTACATGGTGCAGGTAAAGGCAAGGGCAAGGTGGACCAATCCTGAGTTGGAGAGCTCTGGGGCAGAATGTACATAGTCAGCTGCTCGTCCGCCACGGCCGAGGGATAGTGCAGGGACAGGAAAACCTGAAATGCGCATTTTTCCATTAGAGTGTCTTGTGGTTGTATATAACTTTGAAATTTTGTAAACTGTCCTTTAAAACCTGTTTTTGGGATCCCATGTACTAAACGTTTATTTAAATGAAAAATTTCCCATTTATGACCAAAATCTTTTAATCCTAACCTGATTATGACTTTAGAATCATGTTTCAACTTTATGACTTGATTAGCAAGTCTTGCACATTCATAAGCACACGGTGTAACGGCCTTGGTTATCCAAGGTGTTACACTAAATCTTTGCTAGGTTCACCTTGATCCCATCCCTGCTGACAATATGACCAAGCAAAGTCACCTATGGAAACCAGAACTCTCACTTCATGAACTTCACAAACAGTCTATGTTCCCTTAGCCTCTATAGAACCAATCTGAGATGTTGCTCATGTTTTGACTCTGAATGAGAATAAACCAGAATATCATCGATGAAGACGATCATAAACCGATCTAGATAATCTTTGAACACTCTATTCATCGAATCCATAAAAGCAGCTAGGGCATTAGTCAACCCAAAGGACATGAATAAAAACTTATAATGCCCATATTTGGTGCGAAAAGCAGCCTTTGGTATATATCTCTCATTGATCATCAACTGGTGACAACCAGATCGAAGATCTATCTATAAGAATATTGTCTTACCCTGCAACTGATCAAACAAGTCATCTATCATTGGCAGAGGATACTTTCTCTTGATTGTTAACTTGTTCAGCTCCTTGTACTCAATACACATTCTCAGAGAACCAGCCTTCTTTTTTACAAGAAGGACTGGTACACCCCATGGTGAGAAACGGGATATAATAAAACTTAAGTCTAACAGCTCCTGCAGCTAAACATTTAGTTCTTTTAACTGTGCTGGGGCCATTTTGTATGGTGCCCTAGACACTGGCTTTGTCCCTGGTGCCAGTTCAATCATAAACTCGATCTCTGAGTGTGGCGCAACGCTGACAAATCCTCTGGAAACACATCGAGAAACTCACAGACTAATCTAGTCTCCTTTGGTCCCACTGGCACGACATGAGTTGTATCCACCACTTTGACTAAGAATATGCAATGACCTTGTAATAGATCTCTAGCCCTCAATACAGATATCATAGGTACATGGGGTCCATGCACAGTGCCAACAAATACAAAGGGATCTTCTCCCTCAGGCTCAAAGGTTACCAACTTCCTCCTTTAGTCTATGGTTGCCCCATAGTTCACTAACCTGTCCATACCCAGAATCATGTTGAAGTAGGTCATAACAAACTCTATCAAATAAATGACAACTATCTGCCCTCCACTATCACTGGAAATGATCTGACCCATCTCCTAGATACTACTAACTCCCTAGTGGGAATAAGGTCTCGAACCCCGCAACATAATAATCACATGGTCTACACAGTCTATCAATAATTCTACTAGCAACAAAAGAATGTGTAGCACCAGAATTAATCAAAAAATTATAAGGGGTTCTAGCACAAAAAGGCTTACCTGTGACTAGTAAGGGACAAGCCTCTGCTTCGTCCTGTGTCAGTGTGAACACTCAAGCTGGGGTCGAGCTGTCCGCCTTTCTTGGATCTTCCTTTCTTGCCTTCATGCAACTTTCTTTAAGTGTCCCACTATCCAACACAAAAAATAGGCCTTTTCCCGACACTCTCCTGTATGGTGCCTCCTACATCTGGTGCACTCTGGAAAAGTCCTCCAACCCTCATTGTCGCTCTGGTGGCCTATCTGAATACCACGTGGTCTTCTGTCAGGGCTTGGAGGTGGAAAGGCATCAAGAGACTTCCTCTTCTAATCACTGGGGTATCCGCCCCTATCTGAACTCAGAAATGGAGGTCACTTCCTCCTAATGTCTCTCCTGGTCGCGATCTCCCACCATATTTTGTTCTCTGCACTCTCACTTGTGAGCGCCCTCTCAACCACCTGTGCGTAAGTAGTCACTCCTGGCACAGTAGTGATACAAACATCACGGGCTATAATAGGTTGTAGCCCCTAGAGAAATCTCTCCCTTCTGGTCCCATCAATGGTCACCAGTTTGATGACAAACTTTGCTAATCTGTCAAACTTCAAGGCATAATCGATAACTGACGTATTGCCCTGAAGTAACCTATTGAACTGTTAAGCTTTTGCAGCCCTAATGGCATCATTGTAATACTTTTCATTAAACAGAGTCCTAAACTCTTCCCATTCATGGTCTGGGAAATCACCTCCCACCAGATTCGAGCATCCTCCCGAAACATATATGTGGCACATGTTACCCTCTCATTACCAATTACTCTCATAAAATCCAGGATAGTGGTAACCATGCTCATCCACTGTTCGGCCTTAGCCGGATCTACACTACCGTCAAAGACTGGAGGGTACTGTTTCCTGAACCTTTCATAAAGAGGTTCCCATCTGTTCCCAGCCTCTAGCGGCTGTTCTACTATTGGTACCATCACAAGTGGTGCCTCCGGAAAAATGTTCCCTACAGGAACCTGTTGTTGCCTCAGGAGCTAGATTTCTTCTTCCTGCCTCAATAACTTGGCTTGGAAATAAGCAAGCACTTGTTGCTAGTTCTCAAGATCTGGCGGACGGGTTTGACCCTGATTGTCATTCTGACCTTATCTATCATTCTGGCCCTAATCTTCCTGGGTAGTTGATGATTCCATCTGCCTTGCAAGCATACTTCCAAGCTTATACCTTGCTGGAATAATCAATTCGGCCAGTTAGGTAGTAATATTACCTTATAATTAAACCTCTTGTCGCCTCACGGTCCAAGACTAAGCAAATAATCATTCACATTCAACAGTCATGCTAATAAGCATGTCTATTCATATTCATATCCAAGCCTAGTGCTAATAAGCAGTTCTTGACATTCATAACAAATAACAATTCTAATAAGCATTTTCTGACATTCATAACCATATAACAATGTTAATAAACATTTTCTGGCATAAATGTATCTATGACAGCGCTAATGAGCGTGTCCTCTCCTACATGTACATATAACAAGGCTAATGAGCATTTTCTTGGCATTCACAAGAAATATCATTGCTAATAAGCACATCCTTTTAAATCATGCAACAGTCAAGGGCAAGGCTCTATTAGAATATCTCACGCTACATAATAAGGCATGCAGATAACGCATTAATATCATATTTAAGTAGTTAAACACATAACCACATAAATAATTACCAAACCCTGAGTCGAGATTGTCTTTAGTGGCGAGTGTACATGCCTAGCCTGTCTCCAAGAACCCTTAACCTTAGGACTCTCTGATACCAAGTTGTAACACCCTGGTTATCTAAAAACGTTAAAGATGTGTATTTTAAATAGTGCTAAACTCGCTAAACGAGTCATTTGGCCATAACCATGTAACTAAACGTGATTAATGGTTTAGGGTTAAAAATTTCGGTAAAAAAGGAATAGATATTTCATTAAAACGTTAAGTTGTACATGGTATCCCATAATAAACGTTTAAAAAGTTGATTACAGTTCCAAAAGGGTAATTACAACTCAAAAGTTACAACCAACCTATCTAATCAGCAAAAATAGGGTTTAACACTAGACCCTTTGAGAAACCCTGACCGTGGTTGTTGAGCAGCCGCATATGTACACATCACCATCGAAGCTCTCGAACTCATGGCTGGTCCAGCTTCCATTTCCCCTTACTTGTACCACATAGCACCTCTGAGCAAAGGCTTACCAAAAAACCTTAAACATGCTCACTAACAGTTAATAACACGTTACCAAATCATAATAAGCATGCCTAGCAGTAATAACCCTACTCATGCATGGATACCATTCATATAAATGACTACAGCATCATATGGGATCAGCTGCCCAAATTAAATGATTAATGAATCATATCGAGGTCGTTTCCCAAAATACATGATTAATGAATCATACTGGGATCCGTTGCCCAAAATACATGATTAATGAATCATACTGTGGCCCAACCCTAGGATATGGGACTAATAAGTCACCCCAGGGCCCAACCCTAGGATATGGGACTAATAAGTCACCCCAGGGCCCATTTCCCTACCCTCTATATAACCAGCATTAGAGCTGGCCTAGCGTACCTGGCGCTTAATTTTCCACGACCATTGGGTCGATCAAGCGTAACATGCACTCCTGATTAGGTCTAACTAAATCGACTAACGCTCAGCAGGCCATTGCCGCTCTTAACTTATAAGTCAATGCTTTTCGACTAGCGCTCAGCGCTATTGCCGTCCTCGACTCATAAGTCAATGCTTTTCGACTATTGCTTAGTGCTATTGCCATCCTTGACTCATAAGTCAAGCCTTTCTCAATTAGAAAATGCAAACAAGCATTCATTATATAACAAACATTCAAATACAGAGCATTCAACATGCTTAATCATTCAATCACATGCATAATCATATTCATACACATTTATAGGGGCCCAAACCCTAATCGAATCTGCATTCAACATTTGGGCCAAGCCCTGATCATGTACATAACGTATTAGATGCAGTTTTCTTACCCCAGGTCCAAGTGTAATGTAAAATAAGAACGACCCTCGAGAACGATCCTGATCCCGAGCCCCTAGCGATAGCCTAGTCACAACCAAGTATAGAATCTTGTCAATAACGAGTAAACAAAGGCTTCCTGACCAAGTCCTAGCCTCCAGGGCATCGAATCCTACTAAACAAGGTCGTAGGATCGATCCCGAGCCCATAGGTTTAAGGTTATCCGCTACATAGAGCAATCACATAAATTTTCTGGCTCCGTTGTTATCCGCTACATTCAATTGGGTTTGAGGTTGAATCATATCATTTTTATCTATTTTTTCAATAATTAGAGTCGCAGCTCTCACAAAAAGAGAGCCTAGCCCCTAAATTTACTAAACACGGGCCATGGCGCCGCCTAGCAGGCGCCGCGTCGTGACCCTACTTCAGGAAACCGCCCAGAATGCTGATTTCACGAGGGTCGCAGCGCGACCTCGCAAACTCAGCTTTCTCATATTCAAATCCTCTCAAAACTCACCCCAAATCTGTACCAAACCCAACATTCAATCTCACAACAACCCTAGAGTGTCCTAGGCAACAAAACCCGCCATTCAAATGGATCAAAACTTGCTGAACCATAACATCCAAATTAAAACTCAAGAAACTTGAGGAAATAGAAATTCAGAGACTTAAAGCTTAAATTACCTCTGATTAAGTTGTTTTCAAGCTAAATCCTCTGGCTATCAAGTTCTAATCTTCCTTAGAATCGTTATGACTCTAGCCTTGCTTGAATTCAAGCCGTAAAACTCAAGTTTCCTTCGAAAACGCTAACGAGTGTCAAGTGAGAGAACGGGAGAGAGAATGAGAGTATTGAACGTATTTTATGTTTATGATAGGTTACTTAGGGCTTAAATAACCTTACGCAAATCCCAAGGCTCGAGGTACCCCAAAACACCCCTGAGGGTAAAATGCTCAAAATTCCTAGAATTCCCTCCTGATCTCACTAACTCCAAACATATCCTCGAATATTCATTCTCATTACCCAATATCCCGGTAATGTACTAAATACTCAAAACACCCATTGACTCACCCTGAGTCGAGTATTGGTTCCGTTGTGACTTTCCCGCTAACTTGCTCCCTACGATTGCCTCATGCCGAGTAACCCAAATATATCCACATAATAATGTGTCCCTCACATATATCACATATATGCCAAATATACCCATAACATGCCAAATAACGAAAATTGCCCTTCTTATATGAAACAGACCCACATGCATATTTAATAGATCTAAACATGCATATCAAGTCATATTATAATATAACTCACATAATTATACAATGATACACATAAATATCACATAAGGACACAGTTTTCCATAATTTACCATCCTGGTCCCCTAATCAAGGCCCTAAGCATTATTAGGTAATTTGAGACGTTACATCTATGCTCACCAACATAAGTTTTGATGAAAAATGTTGGCATATCATCAATATTCAAGGCAAAACACATACAAGGACATTCGACACCTCTAAATTATGCTCGAACCCTATGAGGATCATTTTTTTTACCATTTGTCCTTTCCATTCGATATAGCATATTCCCTGACTGCTTGCTTGAATACTTTTCCTAAAGAAAATACTAAGCCAAGCTTCAATAGTGGTCTCTCCATATCCGCATCAATATTGAACTCAGGCAAATCAAGTAGTTTTTTTTTCTTTGATCGCTTTTTACCCATGTGTAACTTGTTGGGTTTATCTTCATTTGAAGCATCCTCATCACCATAACTAGAACTATTTATTTCCCTTTTCCCTAGCCTTTTTAGATGTATTTCTGCATTGTGATTGTCAATTTATCATCACTTTTCTCATACTCAATATTACCTTGATATTCATTGTTGGGATCACTTTAACTAGAACTATCACCTTCTACGTCAATTGAATTAACATGAACAACCTCACCCACACTACGTGTAGAACTGACTGCCCCAACACCCTCACCAAATGCAGGCGTAGAACCAGCCCTAACACTTACAACACCACCCCAAACATTTTCACTCTTTGTTCCAACATCCTCAGCCACTAAACCAGTCAACACTGAATCTTGAATTTCAATGACCTTTGGTTGGCTCAAGTAAACGTCCACCCATCTACTGCTTTTAAAAGATTGCCTTATTTTGTCATGTGAAACTATGTCATTGTCCACTAACTCTAATACTTGACTACCAACCCACTTAAAGTAGTAAAGAAATGGCCCATTCAGATTCAAATCCACTGCCAATGTACCATTTAATTCGAAAATACTCATCTCATCAACATCACAATGGTGAATTTTTTTTACAAACCACCAACATAACTTGGAATGTAACCTATATTAATGACTTCTCAACTGCGATGTACTTTAAGTGTGAATAAAGAGGAGTCACGATATGCATTGACAAAAAAAAAAAGCTAAAGAATGAGAAAATGGTGGTCCCAAACACTTCCGGCGTTCTGCTACACCATTTTGTTGCGGAGTACCCAGGGTAGTAAGTAGTGATAAAATCCCAAGTTCAGTTAAATGATCTTGGAACTGCATATCAAAATATTTTCTACCCCTATCAGATCGCAATATCTTTAACGTTTTGCCTAATTGGTTCTGAGTCATAGCTAGGAATTCCTAAAACTTTGAAAATGTTTCTGATTTCCTATGCATTAGGTAAAGACATGCGTATCTAGAGTAATCGTAAATGAAAGTGGCGAAATACTCAAAACCACCCTTGGCTTGTACATTCAAAGTTCCACAAACATTTGAATGAACAAGGCCAAGTGGTTTCTTGGCCTTATCACCCTTTGTAGAGAATGGACGCTTGGTCAGTTTGCCTTCTAGAAAAGATTCACAGATAGGTAATTCACCTAAGGTGAGTTCCCTCAAAGGCCCGTCCTTTGTAAGTCTTTGAATTCTATCATAGCCAATGTGACCTAGTCTCAAATGCCATAAATACGTCATGCTATCATTATCGGTCTTTTGACGTTTATTGGTCCTAGGTTTATCTATTTTGAATAAATCATTATTAAGCACGAGGGATTCGCTAGGTCACAGAATATAAAGCCTATTTTCCAAGCATGCAATACACAATTGTGATCCATTGAAAGAAATAGATATATTAGAACTTGTGAAAGTCATAACAAATTTTTCTAATTGCATATATCAGAATTAAATATTTATTTATGAACATTAGGCGAGCTCTTCCTCTAGCTTGGACCGGAACGAACGCTTTGTTCCCAACTCTAAGCTTTAAGTCGCCTTCATCCACTTCCTCCCACAATTCAAGAAGCTGTAAAGAGTTACAAACATGGTCAGTAGATCCAGAATCAATAATCCAAAAAGATTTATCATTCTATAAAACACATGTGATCTTAGATATATGAACTATAATCATTACTTTTTTTTTCGTTGCTAGAAACTTGGGGCAATCATGTTTCCAATGCCCGTTCTCATTGTAGTGAAAGAACTTACCTTTACCTTTCTTGTTTTTCTTTTTCTTCCCCTTAGGCGTATGTGCACTTAGTTGTGCACTCATCCTTGCAGCCTTTGCAGGTCCGGGGTTGGTGTTTTTTCCACCTTTCCTCTTGTTTCCAGCTTTCGAAGACGAAGCTTGATTAGCTTCAGCCTTAGCTGGATTAGCAGCACCAACAATAGTCTTCTTTTTTCCTCCCCTACTTGGTCCACGCATGATTAACTCAAAAGTATGAAGCTCGTTCATAAGCTGCATCACACCATAGTTGAGTTTATTCATCACATAGTTGGTGGTGAACTACAGGAAAGCTGGAGAGAGACTGTTGAGGATTAAGCCAACTTGAGCCTTTTCATCTATTATGGCTCCATGCAGTTCAGCTTCCTGAAAGTAGTTTGTCATCTTGATCAGGTGATTATGAACGTGCTGAGATGGTGCCATATGAGCATTTCCATATTTCTTGCTGGCCTCAAAATGAGTCTGTAGAGACTTTGCACTGAACATGTCTTGGAGCTGATCCATGATTTTGTAGGTCGTCTCGTCATTCTCAATCTTTGTCTTGAGAGTGTCGACCATACTAGTCAACATGTAGTACAGTGCCTTGTTATTGGCTGCCTGCCAACTTTCATATTTGTCTCTTATAGACTTGGTAGCCCCTTTCACTACTGCAAAAAAGGATTTTTTGGTCTCGCGGGGCGCGAGTCCTCTATTTGAGAGCCTTAAAAACTAAGGTTTTTTAGGACTCGCGTTGCAAGTCCTAAAAAATCTGGTTGAGTGCCTTTAATTAAGTTTTTAGGACTCGCATTGCGAATCCTAAAAAATCTGGTTGAGTGTCTTTAATTAAGTTTTTAGGACTCCTATTGCGAGTCCTAAAAAATCTGGTTGAGTGCTTTAAGTAATTTTTTAGGACTCGCTTTGCATGCCCTTAAAAGTTTTTTTTTTTTTTTTTAAATGCAGCTACAATTTTAATTTTGATTTAGAAAAAATATATCCCTTTGAGTGTCCAAAATGTATTATATATGTTAGATTTCTAAAATTTCAAAAGAAAATACAACAAAATAATTTTTTATTAATTACTCAAAAATATCATTCCAGTATTTAGTCTACTCGACTTACAAAATCATATTACATGATAGTTTATACTATAGTCAAATTCTATCATCACCAAATATTAAACAAGAAATGTATACAAAGTTAGTGAAATATAATTTTGATTCTAAAAGCTTCAACTATCATTGTTGTCTAGTATTGCGCTAAAGAAATGCATCTCAATATAGACATGCACATTGTAAAAAAGTTATTTAATTATTAGCTTCATCAAACTTTTCAAAAGAAATGCATAATCTGACTAAGCAAAGCACAACATCAATTAACAGAAATATACTACATGAAAATTTAACAAAAAAATAGGTTACAAAAAAAAAACATATTACATGAAAATTAAAACATAGTAAAATACACATCTTGCACTGAAAATAGAAGAAAAAGAGAAAAGCCAACATGTCACCTAAACATTATTATCAACATTATAAAAAATAAAAAAATTTCAGCATAAAATAAGTACATCATCAAATGCTCACGTTTAATTTAATAGATTAAAGAAAAACAATAACAAAAAGAACTAATCCAAGAGGATTCATCAAATGCATGTAAATTGATTAGAAGTAATTTGAAATCTTTGATGCAAATGAAAAATCAAAATGTCAACTAAGGAGATTCATGCAAAAGCTAAACCTGTTGTTATTCCTCACGCAAGCCAAATCAATCTTAACAAATAACATCAAAACATGGATCACAAAGTATAGAAAAAGAATAACAAATAATGATGTTTAGAAAAATAAAAGGTTCACGAAACAAAAGCATAAAACTTGTTACCATGGCAAATATAATTAATCAACATTCCAAACTTTCAAAAAGATTGTTTATGAAAACAAAACTCCCAGTATTTTATAGAATTTCAAAACAATACAGTGAAGATTGTAAATAAATATGAGAAGGTTCCCATTCATTTTACTTATGTAAGGCACAATAGGAAGAGAGCGTAACATGTTATATTGTATTACCATGCTCAGGGGATGCTTAAGTCTCCTAGGGTCTTTTTGAGTATTGTAAAGTGACTTTGGCTACTTACAACATTGCCATTCGATTATGGCTTAGTTTTTGTTGCTAAGAGTTTGTCTAAGGCTTGTAATAGGGGACAACTAAAAAAAATAAAATGAAATCTAGATCAAAAGAAAATTCAAATTTATCACTCTGCAACTAAAACTGAAATAATACATAATTAAATTCCCCTAGTGGCTACCTTGAATCCAAATAAATGTATATTATCAAACAATAAATAACTAAATAGATAATATGTATAGGTGATACATGAAAAAGCCAGTGATTATAATCAACTACATATTAACACAACCAGTGCATGCCCCAATAAAACAACCAGAATCATTATCTGAACCAACATTGCAGTCAATTCGTTATTATATATCAATCTAAGGCGATTTATGTTTTCTACACTTAGCACCATCCTCTAGAAACTTATCCTAGATTCTTTTGATACTAGGTCCTACAGCCAAGCCACACATAAATAAGGTAAGAAATTCTAGATTTGTGTAATTATATATATGTCCTTTGTAGATCACCATAATAGGATTACATGTAATGAAAACCTCATCCATGTTGAATGTCCAATTAAAGCAATATGACCAAATAAGGAGTGTCCAGTACATATATGCTAGGCTGATGAACAATCTGTACCCAAAAAACAAAATAGTTTTGAATAAAATTCAAGGAACTAGAATCTAAAACTTTTCATTAGGAGATATAAATATCTTAAAATGCATATAACCTAAACATGAATCCTAAGAGTAAAGCATGTTTATGCACCCTCAATTTTTCTTGACAATAGAAAGGAAATCAAACACAAAAACTACATCACCTTGAAACCAGCGATATCTTGAGTAACACCAGGCAGAGGACCTATTGTTGCTCTCTTATTCTTCCCTTGCACTTGGTAAACAAAACTCAACAAAATAATTTTTGGGTTCAACTTAAATATCATTCCAGACAAAATCTTAATTACATCTTACTAGGAAAGTAAGAGGACACAATTTGATGAATGAAATTAATCAAAGCAGATTCTCATTCATTTATTATCAAATTTCCTTTTACTTTATTAAAAAAAATAGTAGGGTTGTTCTTTGAATTTATCATAATTAGCAAGTGAAGAATTAATTATCCGGATCTTGGTTTATCATATAAACCAACAGTGGTGGGTGAAGAAAGGTACTGGATTCTTTACGCGGTGCATAGCTACTTTTTATTTTTTTCTGTAATTGTTTAGTTGCATTATTCTTGATTGAATTGAGACGCTAGAGGTAGAGCTAGCTTCCACTAACAGGGTCGGCAAACATCATCACCCTGCCGTTTCATATTTGGGCAAAAGGGCTTTGTTTTTCATATTTCCACACAAAATTAAGTACAAAAAAATATATAGAAAATTGGACAGCATATCCCCTAATTTACTAGCCTAGCCATCTGTCACAATCAACACCAACATGTCAAACAAATCAAACAGCACACAGGTTTTCATCCATATATCACCGCAACACACAAAATTATCAGAACCTACTTCACTAAGACATGCAAGTTCTCAATCTTCCGTTATCACCGCGGCACACAGAATTCCCAGAACCTACTTCACTACGGATGAATACCTAAGATATTTAAACTCCACTAGAGTAATACAGTTATCATTCAAAATTGTAAAATATTGATTTTTTTTTAAAACTAAATTAAATACAACATACCTCTTGCAATTAGTTACCAATCCAATATTAAGAACTTGTCAGCGTAAGTATATAATAAAGGTCAACCACAGAATATTAAACCACGAATCAGCAAACCAATCTAGTTCATTTAAAGTGTTTAAAATTTTGGAAGCTCTTTTAAGTTACCTAAAGTATCAATAAAATAACAAATAGTTTTTTTTTATTTAAAAAAGATAACCTATAAATTTTAAATGAAGAAATATTAGGAAACACTCATTTATTTAAGTTGTAATTAGAAAATTGCACATGTGTATTGGTATTTATTTTTTTAATCATATTTTAAGTTTTTAAATCAGAAGTATATTTATTTGTATATTAAAACTTTAAATTATATAATTACCCTATATTATAATTTGAAATTATTACCCTATATTAAAATCTGAAATTATAATATTATAACTTAGTAATTGAAATGAGAAAAAGATACACTTTGTAATTGAAATGATATCATTTTATTAGTAGAAACACCTATATTTGAGTTCGAATACTGGTTTTCAAGAGTGCTGAGAGAACATTAAGGTTTCTACTAGGAAGACATTGAGTGTTTTATAATTGTAATGAGAGCCTAGTTCATCTTGTACTATGTGAGATTAGTGGATTAGGCAAAGGGAAATACCACATACAATCTGACCGAATTAAGTAAATCTTGGTGTGTTGTGTTCTTGTTCCCTTTCTTCCTTCTTGTTATGTTTTTGAGCTCATTTGATTTATAATTACTAGATAGATTAAACCAATCTAATCCATGAAGGCTTATTACATGTGTTACACCCAGATTTTGAGCTATGTTAAATATGACCTCGAAAGTTGGATTCGCAAACAAGTGGACTCTTAAGGTTGGAAATATGCTCCAGGATTGAATGTCGAGCCTGCAGGACATAGACGACCTCGAGTATGGTGATCTCGAAGTATTCATGATCTTGAAAGATAGCTCCGGGAACGCTCTCATCTTCAGGGACGACCTCGAATCAGGGGTCCCGAGCTCGACGCACATACGATCTCGAAAGCCATGTGGCCTCGGGAGATGGTTCTAGCTCGATAGATGACGGGAAACCTGGGAAGCTAAAGCCTTAGAGATACGTGATAACCACCTTGAATATCTACAAGTGATATAAATACGAGATTTAATCCTAATTTATTATTGTAAATCCCCTATAATTGTGGGATATTATTTGGTCAGTTATACGTCTCCTAGTCTTCAGGGGACGTTTCCTTTTATATCTGATTATAGGCATTTAAACCCATTTATTTGATTTACACAAAAAGAGTAACTACCCAAAATATGTGGGATAGTATTCTGCAGCATTCTCTATAAATAGAGAGGCCATGCACCATTGTAAAGGACCGAAATTCTGATCTTTGAGAGAAAACTCTGGAGAATTCATTCTTGAAGAATTCCCAGAGATAATCTTGAGTTTAATAACAAAGACTCGTGGACTAGGCAGATTTAACTGCTGAACCACGTAAAAATCGTGTGTCTGTATTGTTTTATTTCAATTGGCCGTTATCAGTTATTGTTTATGTGCTATTCTTTCACTGTTGACGAAAAACGGCGTCAACAGTTTGGTGCTTTCATTGAGAGCCTTAAGCATTCATCCCTGAGAAAATCATGGCCACAAACAATCAGAACACCCCTGAAGAAAATTACCCAAAACGTCCTGGAAAACAACCAATGGAGAACCCGGATGTTGAAGAAAGAAGTGGGTCCTCTGATTCCCGGGGACCACCTCCTCCACCAAGAGATGAGGATATGTACTACAATCCTGAGCGGTACGTTCCTATTGTGGAACTTGAAAACCGACAACTGAAGCAGCTGTTGGCAGAAGCCAACAAACGGAATGAGGAGTTGACATGGATAGTCGCAGAGGCGCAGGTGGCTCAGCCCCCGCCTCCGCACGAAAACCAAGTCCCTCCTCCAAGGGACGTACATGTTCCTCCCCGGAGGCTCCGCGGGCGTCCGCGAAAGGATGCTGCCACAAGGAGGCCGACTCAACCTCCGGCACCAGCAGAGCCATCCGCTCCACCTAGGCCTCAGAGGAATACTCGAGCTCGGGTCCCGCCTAACCAGCCTGTGGAAGTGCCTACAGGAGCTGAGAATAATCGAACCCCTGCAGAGGCTCGGACTCAGGTACCTGGGAGCGCACCGAATGCAACTGACCCGTCTCGGGCAAATTCTGGACCCTCTAGGCCGCGACAAGGGTGGCAGCCACCGTCGCCTATACGGTTCCCTCCGTTACCCATAAGATATCCTTCACCCCCACACAGAAACGCTCAACCTGTTCAAGATCAGGATCAAAGGCGTGCGGGGGAAAGACAAGGAAACAGGGAGATTTTCCAGGAGCGGAGAGGCGTTCCATCTGAGAGAAGTCAGACGTCTCGATCTAGCACTGCGGAGACGAGACGATGTGGAAAGAATCCATCGCGAAATAACCGAACAATGAGTCTCACCAGTGATGAGTCCGGAGAGACCAGGTCCGTCAGTAAACACGACCGAGGTCGTAAGAATACTGGAAGTCGCAAGAATCGTCCTGACCTGCAAATCATCTGAATCAGAGTCGGGGGAATGGAGATCAAACAAATCCGGACCTGAGGGATCGCTTGAATAAGCGTAGAGATCCCTTGCGGAGATGCGAGCCTGGAATCACTATCAATGACAGTCAATTCCAAACAACACCTCCTACTGATCCAGTCCAAGAAAGAATCAATCAGCTCGAAAGAGCCTTTAGGCTTTTAAAGAATGAACGAGGAAATGGTCGATATGAGGACTCTGATGAGGAGCTCGAGCCGTTTGCTCCCCATATTTCTGACACTCAATTTCCTCAAGGCTTTCAGATTCCTCACGTCCCTACGTTTGAAGGAAAGACCGACCCGTGTAGTCACCTGAGCACGTTCAACACTATCATGAGAGCCAGTAACGTGGGTTACGAGCTCAGGTGCATGTTGTTTCCAACATCATTGGCAGGACCTGCCAAAAGTTGGTTCAAAAATTATAAGAGACACTCAATAACCTCATGGGAGCAGTTGTCTAAAGACTTTAAGAAGCAGTTCAGAGCAATGGTAGGGGTCAGACCAGAAGCGTCCACCTTAACTAACGTCCGGCAGCAACCGGGCGAAACATTGAAAAGTTACTTGACAAGATTTAATCTGGAAGTAGCCCAAGCTCGGGATGTGGATGACAGTGGACACCTCATGGCTATCAGAGCTGGTGTATTACCGGGAAGTGCCCTTTGGGACGACATGCAAGGGAAACCGGTAAGGTCAATAACCGAGTTTAACAGACGAGCGCAGAGGTTTGTCAATGTAGAGGAAGCGAGGTTGACGCTCAAAGCGACCTCCCAGTCCGAAACTACAACGATAAACATCAACTCTGCCTCAACCTCGGCGGACCCAGCGGCACCAAAGCCTGCCTCAGAGAACCCATCCAAGAGGAAAAAGAATGAAGGAAGTAACCCCGAAGCTGAGGGAGGAAAGAAAAAGAAAGGGGAGAGGTATTTCTCCGTGTATAAGGTATACACCGAGCTCAATGAGTCTCGGGAGAACATATATCTGGCTAATGAAAACCAGGTCCCCTTTAGGTGTCCGGACCCAATGAGAAACCAAAAATCCAAGAGGGATTCCAGTAAGTATTGCCGATTTCACAGAGACACCGGACATACAACCGATGAATGTCAACAACTGAAGGACGAGATCGAAGGGTTGATCTCGAGAGGTTACTTCCGGCATTATATCAAAAACCAGAGTACTGGTCAGGTGGCCGCGAGCCAGAGAGTAGCCGTGCCTTCGACCACACAAAACAATAACTCCCGATCTCGGGAAGATGATAGGCCCCCGCCAATAGATGGAGAGGATGTAATAACCATCTCGGGAGGGCCTCACCTCGCAGGAGGGGGCAGGAATGCCCAAAAGAGGTATGTTAACGAGTTGAAGACAGGGGATGGGTCTCCTTATGAACCCGAACCTAGGGCACCAAAAAGCCAGAGGATTGAAACACAGCCAATAACATTCACCGAGGAAGACGCCTCTCATGTTCAGTTCCCTAATCATGATCCGCTGGTCATTACTCTTCAGTTGGCCAATAAAAGGGTTCACCGAGTTCTCATAGATAATGGGAGCTCAGTCAACATCCTTTACAAAGCAACCCTAGAGAAGATGGGACTTTCCCTTCGCGACCTGAAAGCGTGTGCAACTACTTTGTACGGCTTTTCAGGAGAAGGAACTGCCTGTATGGGATCCATTGAGCTCCTCGTGACCTTGGGAGACTATCTAGTCTCGGTGACCAAGATAATGGAGTTCGTGGTAGTAGATTTACCATCTGCCTACAATGTGCTGCTCGGGAGACCCGCCCTGGTCGGGCTGGGGGCAGTTTCATCAGTACGGCATCTAGCCCTTAAGTTCCCGACCCCCAGCGGAGTCAGGACATTAAAAGGAGACCAGTTGGCAGGGAGAGAATGCTATAGCATCTCCTTGAGGGGAAAGAAACAAACAAACGCTCAAGCACTCGTTATCATACAAAACAAAGACGGAACAGTTTTAGAAATTGACGAGGAGATTAATCCAAGGATTGAGGAGAAAGCTGACCTCGAACCTTTAGAGGAGCTCGAAGAGGTTTAGCTCGATGAAGCTGATCCCTCGAAGAAGGTGAAGGTCGGGAAACACCTCCAAGATGAGGCCAAATAGCAATTAATCTGTTTTTTGAGGAAAAACCAGGATGTCTTTGCATGGTCGCACTCAGACATGGTGGGGATAAGCCTGAATGTAGCAAGCCACGCACTAAACATAGACAAAAGCTTTCCCCCAAGGCAACAAAAGCAAAGACAACTGGACGAAAATAGAAAGAAAGCACTGAAGGAGGAGGTTGACAGGTTAAAGGCAAACCATTTCATTAGGGACGCCTTTTACCCTGACTGGGTAGCCAATCCGGTGTTGGTCCCAAAGCCCAATGGGACGTGGAGAACCTATATTGACTACTCAGATCTCAACAAAGCTTACCCAAAAGTCTGTTTTCCGTTACCAAGGATTGACCAGCTCGTAGATGCCACGGCGGGGCATGGCCTAATGTCGTTCATGGATGCCTATTCTGGATATAACCAGATTCCCATGCACGCCCCCGACCAAGAACATACGAGCTTCATCACGGATAAAGGGCTATATTGTTATAATGTCATGCCATTCGGGCTCAAGAATGCTGGAGCCACATACCAGCAGCTCGTAAGCATGATGTTTTCAGAAAAAATTGGGAACAACATGGAGGTTTATGTTGATGACATGCTTGTGAAGTCTCAACTCAACGAGAACCATGTTGATGACCTCGAAGAGTGCTTCGGCGTGCTCAGGAAGTATAACATGAAGCTAAATCCCCAGAAGTGCACTTTCGGGGTATCTTCAGGAAAATTTCTGGGTTTCATTGTGAACTCTCGTGGAATCGAGGCTAACCCCGACAAGATCAAGGCCCTGATTGATATGCCCTCGCCTCGAAGGCACAAAGATGTCCAAAGTCTGACTGGCAGGATGGCAGCCCTAAGCAGATTCATCTCGAAATCTACGGATCGTGGTCTTCCATTTTTCAACTTACTGAGAGGAGGTAAGAAATTTGAATGGACAGAGGAATGCGAGCTGGCCTTTCAGGAGCTCAAAAAGCACCTTGCGGAACCACCCATCCTGTCAAAACCTGAAACGGGGGAAATATTGTACCTATACCTTTCAACTACCGAACACGCGATAAGTGCAGTGCTCGTCCGAGAAGAAGAGAGGGTGCAAAGACTCGTTTATTACATCAGTAAAAGATTACTGGGGGCAGAGTCAAGGTACCCATTAATGGAGAAACTCGCGCTCAGTCTAATTCATTCATCCCGTAAGCTCCGCCCCTACTTTCAGGCGCATCCCATCCATGTACTGACTGATCAACCACTTAGGCAAGTCCTATCTAAACTAGAGGCTTCAGGTCGACTCCTTAAATGGGTTGTTGAGCTCGGACAGTTCGAGATCACCTACCACCCAAGAACGACCATTAAGGCACAGGCATTAGCGGACTTTATAGTGGAATGTACGGGTATAGCCGACGACGAGGTAATAACCACGGCCCACGAGCTGTGGAAACTTTACGTCGACAGCTCGTCAAATGAAAATGGACTGGGGGCAGGGGTCATTTTGGTTACCCCCGCAGGAAGCAGATTTCATTCTGCCCTAAGATTTGACTTTAAAGCATCGAATAACGAGGCCGAATACGAGGCTTTACTCGCGGGACTTCGTATAGTTAAGGAGCTCAAAGCTAAAGCTATACATTGCTACAGTGACTCCCAGATTGTGGTTAATCAAATCTTGGGTGAATATCAGGCTCGCGGCACGAGAATGGCAGCTTATTTGGAGAAGGCAAAATCCGCGCTAGAGTGTTTCGAATTCTATAAAATCGAACAGGTTCCCCACGAGCAGAATTCAAATGCAGATGCCTTAGCTCGACTCGCAATGTCCGCCGAAAATGAAGAGCTGAATGTCGTACCCATAGAACGCCTATCAGCGCCTAGAATTAACGAGCCAGAAGAGGAAGATGTGTGTATGATCGAAACAGAGCTGACCTGGATGACCCCGATAATTGATTATCTCGAAAATGGAGTTCTTCCAAAAGATCGGAACCAAGCTCGAAAGTTGATGTATCAACTTCCTCGTTACACAATCTTGGATGGAAGGCTGTACCGAAGGGGATATTCCATGCCGTTACTCAGATGCGTAACCCCTCCCGAAGCTAAGAAAATCATTGAAGAAATTCATGAAGGGTTCTGCGGAGATCACACTGGGGGGCACAGCTTGTCCAAGAAGATCATACGCCAGGGATATTTCTGGCCAACCATTAAAGCGGATTCTTTCGAGTATGTGAAGAAATGCGAAAAATGCCAGAGATTCGCCATGATACCTCGAGCCCCACCATCCGAGTTGACCATGTTAACATCCCCATGGCCTTTCGCGGTATGGGGCATCGACCTCATAGGCTCTCTCCCGACTGGAAAAGGCGAAGTGAAATATGTTGTAGTCGCCGTGGATTACTTCACAAAATGGACGGAGGCTGAACCATTGGCCACTATAACCTCAAAGAAGATCCTTGATTTCGTTGTAAAAAGCATCATGTGCCGATACGGAGTGCCGAGGGAGATCGTATCCGACAACGGAACCCAGTTCGATTGCGACCTATTCACCAATTTTTGTGAAAAGAACGGTATAATAAAGAGTTTTTCCTCAGTGGCCCACCCTCAAGCGAATGGCCAGGTCGAAGCTGTGAACAAAACTCTCAAGAGTTCTCTAAAGAAAAAGTTGGAGGAAGCGAAGGGACGATGGCCCGAAGAATTGCCCCAAGTCCTTTGGGGATACAGGACAACGGCTCGAACCTCTACAGGACATACCCCGTTCTCTCTAGCATACGGCTGCGAGGCAATGTTGCCCATAGAAGTCGAAATCCCAACGATCCGAACTCAGATTTACGACCAAAGTTCAAACCATACTCAGCTCGAGGAAACCTTAGACTTCATTGAAGAAAAAAGAGAAGAGGCCCAGCTGAGAAACGCTGCCTACCAGCAACGAACTACCAGATATTTCAACAAGAGGGTTCGAGATCGAAAATTCGGAATGGGAGATCTGGTGTTAAGACGCGTATTCTTGGCTACTCGAGATCCGGCAGCTGGAGTGCTCGGGCCGAACTGGGAAGGACCATACCAGATAGAGTCAATCATCCGACTTGGTGTGTACAAACTTGCGAGATTGGACGGGAGCCTAGTACTACGAGCATGGAATGGCGAACACCTTAGACCTTACTATCAGTAGTGTAGGAAAAGTGTTGCCTATAACCATGAGTTTCTATTTGTATTAGCGTGTTTGTTTTTGAATGTCATCAAATAAAAGATCCATTTCATTCAAATATGTCATTTCTTTTTATTTTTGCAATCTCTCTTAATTTAATAACCTATGGTCACACTCATAGGATATTAAGGGGGCATCATTGGTACATATACCATCAGCTTAAAAAATAAAATAACATATACAAAAAAGAATATAAAGTATTTGGATGTAACCAAATACGCGAGCCTAGATAGTTCGGATATAACCGAATTATCAAAAACATATAAAGCATTTGGATGTAACCAAATACGCGAGCTAAGATAGTTCGGATATAACCGAATTATCACAAATATATAAAGTACTTGGAAAGAACCAAATACGCGAGCTGAGATAGTTCGGACATAACCGAATTATCAAAAATATATAAAGTACTTGGATATAACCAAATACGCGAGCTGAGATAGTTCGGACATAACCGAATAATCAAAAACCGAAAATGTTTGGAGTTAACCAGATGTGCAAACTTAACAGGTTTGGAACAAACCAGCCAAAAGAAGAAAAAACAAGAAACTAATCGATGGTAAGTAGGAACTTAAACCTATTTCGAAATCGAGGCTGGAATATCTTAAAGAAAATAGTTTCGAACTCCTAACCTTGGAGCAAAAACCGAGGAGGAGAAAAAGTGACTAAACAAAAAAGATATAACCAAACCATCCACATTACATACCATATAAGTACTTTTGGGTTCATGGTTGAAGTAATATCCGACTTTGAAGAATAACGAGGTCGGAAGCGGATAATTTGAACAAACTATGCATGAATGCATTGAGCTTCGAACCTAAATCCACAATATGTTTGTATGACTAAATAAACATAACGGATTCATCAATATAAAATGTGCCAAATATTTCGAGCCAAGAAATGTAAAGCATATATATAAGTAATATTTAAAGAAATTGTATCAGCCCCGAGGGCATAAATTAAAATAATTACAGAAATAAGGGGACGCAGCCCAAATAAATGGTTCCCCCGAGATCAGAGTCAAGGAAGAGGAGTCTCCTTGGCCTTCTCAGCATCTACAGCACCGGATTCCTCAGGACGAATAGCATGACTATCCTCCTGAGCTCCCTCCGAAACGGCGTCCCGAGCAACCTTTTCCTTCTCGAGCTGATCAGCCTTCTCCTTCTCGAGCTGCTCAGCCTCTTCCTTCTCGAGCCGAGCATTCAACCTTTCAAGAAGCAGCGCCTCGTGACGGCCTAAGAAGCTAGTGTCCAGATCTTCATTGTAGGCCCACATTCGGTACATGGCCGAGTCAACTGCTTGTTCCTTCTTCTCTTTGTACTCAGCAAGGAGACGAGCCTTTGCATCCTCCATGATCTCGAAGGTGGCAGCCTTGTCCTCTTCAAGCTTCTTGTTGGTCTCCTGAAGCTGGGTGATCTCCTTCTTATGCTCCTCGAGCTCAGCTTTCAGCTTCCCGAGCTCAGTGGCCATGTTTTCATGTTCCTTGGCTTCTGCCTCAAGCTTCGCATTCGCTGCCTTCAGATCATCGCATGCTTTGAGCTGGAGATCCTTCGCTTCCTGAGCATGAGACTTGCACGAGTGGATCTCGTTGTTCAGATTATAGTTGAGCTGGGCAGTGAAGGCAAGAGCCTGAAAAAAGAAGGAACCACCATTAGCTCCAGATCAGTGTGATTATAAGTAGAGAAGGAAGGACTATAGAAGGATACTCACCGTGGCAGTATGCTCGATACTCTTCTCGTAGAGAAAAGTGTAGTCTCGGGTGTCATTTAAGCACTGCCATTGGGGAGCTTCAAGACTGCCATAGCTCTGGCCAATCCGGGACATAACATCCGAGACCAGCGTAGATCCATGGGACCCAGCGGCATTATCAACCACATATGCATCCATGTGGGTGGAGACTGATAGCTTCTGTGCTCGAGAAGCAGAAGGCCTTCTAGAAGGCGGACCTAAGGATGACTGAACCACCACGGGGGGTTGGGACTCAGCCATAGCGGAGGGACCGACCAGCGAAGTCGGCGCCACTGCCGAGGCGACGACTTGCGAGGACGGCGCCGTTGTGGAAGCGCCGGCCTGGGACGTCGCCGCAGCGATGGAGCTCGAAACCGGTGGAGCAAGGGGAGGTGTTTTCTTGGACCTCTTGGGGCCTTTGCTCAGCTGGTCAGCCTTAAACGACACCGCTCTGGGACACTTGCTCCTCTTGGCGCCAGCACCATCAATAATGTTGTCGAGGTCGGAGTTCATCTTGCCTGCACAAGTCGCAACACAGAGTGAGCCAGTATAAGAGAAGCATACAAGTTGTTTCAGTATCACAGACATATAAAGTGATGATAGAAGAAACCTAACTGGAACTCTCCCCCGAGCTCGAGCTTGGAGACCATGAAATTCCCTCGTCTTCAGAAGAGGCAGGGGGAGTGCCTTCCCTGTATGTAGGTGATAACCTCGAGAGGTCCCTATAATCATTAGTCCCATACTGAACAGCTATCTCGTTCCACACCTCGTCCGTGGTATACATGGTGTCGTATTTCCCGAGCCCACTATCAAACCTATGGACACAGTCATCTACCCAACTCCATATGTAGAAATGGTATCTATCCTGTGGGCACGAGACTAACCTATTGGGCATGTGTTTTAGTAAGGTGGGGGACCACATTCTCGAGGTAGGGAGGACTTTACCTTCATCCGAATCCGAGCTCAAGGCTTCATCATTAGCCTCATTCCCGGATAGCGGACTCCTCGGGCGAACTGGAAGTGGCGGCCTCGTTTCTCTTCTCGGAGGAAGGGCGCCTGTGGGTAGTGGCACCTGCTCCCAGTGTTCGTATTTTTTATTGGACCATCAAAGGTGGACTGGCCCTCCCCCAAAAGTTCACACTTTCGGAGCTTATCCTCGTGTAGAAGATATAAGAGGGACCTCCTGCCATGTGGGAGTTTGAGCAGGGTCTCTCTATGTTCCTTCATTGTATCGTCAGGAGTGGGACATTGAAAATTGGCTGAAAGACAACATATTTCTACTAAGTACGGGTCTAAGAGCTAAAGTCACGAGCACAGAAATAAAGATAACAAGAATATTTACGAATCCGCCTGAACGAATAGTGTCGAGACGGGGACAGACCGTCTGTCCAGAAGAAGGCCCTCTTGAAATCGGGCGGATGGTTGGGAAGATCTTCAAAGACCTTCTTCTCCTTGGGATAGCTCGAGAGGTAATAAAATCCATCCCCTCCCTGAGCTCGGGAGGGGTTACTTTTCAGACAAAAGAGATACAAGATCTCTTGAGGCGAAGGTCCTTTCCACCCCATCTCGTGGAATAAGGACCTCAGGGCAGACAGTACCCTGTAAGAGTTGGTGTTGAGTTGGAACGGAGCCAACCCAACGAAATCCGTGAAGTCCTTGAAAAAAGACTTCAAGGGCAACAGAGCTCCTGCCCTCATATGTTCCTGGCTCCAGGCCACGTATTTCACACTGGCGTCGCGGCCCCCAGGGGCGAAGCAGCTTCGTTCATGGTTGACCGGAGGTCGACACTTCAAGGAGCCTGACAGGCTAAGGCCATGGAAAGCCAGGATGTCAGTTATCTGACTAGTTGTGGTAACCGAGCTCCAGTAGTGCTCGGCCTCAAACATTTCTCTCCTCGGCTGCGAGGAAGAAGGTTCCCCCATTAGTAAAAATTTGAGCTCTCTCGGAGGGAACGCGACAGTAACCTTTAATGCAGGATCGAGAGGAATCAGCCTAGGTCCTGAACAGGATTCCGGATAGAGGGCCTCCAGAAGAACTCTCCTCTTCCCCTCTATGACCTCGTCTATCTGGCGGCGGTAGTGAGCTCGAATGTCCTCTTGATCGCGCGCAAGCTCGTATTCTCTTATCCGACGTTGATTCCGGGCAAACAGCGATTCTGGGCTCGGAGATTTTGGCTCGTAAGGGATTGCCAGCAACGACCCCCACCATCTTTCCAGATTCTGTGACATCTAGCGAGAAAGAAAAAATGGTGAGGGCCATGCATGCAAGAGTTCCAAGCTCGAACTTACGAGCTCGGGGTTTAGGAGCAAAACAAGCTAAATATTAAGACCCTTATTGAAGAGTCAGGGCGTGCGTTCCACGAAAAAGAAAGGAGCGTGGATAATTTTTTGAAAATCCCGAAAATCAAGAGAAAAGAAAGTGGCGGTTAACCAGGAAAGGCAGCCTTGGGTTTCGTGCATTTATCAAGGGCCATGTTTTTTACCCGAAAACTTAGTGTACAAGAAACTTCGCCTAAAAATTTCAAAACCCAGAAAATAGGAACCTCACTCAAATATGAAAACTGGGTATAAGCCAGTGATGTAAATCCAGTCTGGAAGTCTAAAAAGCATAAGAGCCTATCGGATCAAAACCTCCTATCGTATTATGCTAAGGATGTAAACTAGTATATACACATACACAGCAAGAACAGCATGAATGAAAACTGACAAAATGGAAAACAAAGATTGCTTACTTACACAATAATGGCGATTGCAGAGAGATTGTCGATTGAAGAAGAGGTTGCAAATAAGAACTCACGGACTCGAATAGACCGGGGTTTCTTTGTTTCTTTGGCCGAGAAAATATGCACAGAATAGAAACTTGATGAGGAGGTCTCTGGTTTCATTTTTCTTCTTTTCTTGCTTTTGGTAAACGAAGGTAAAAATGAAGATGAAGAATGGGGTCTCGTATATATAGATAGAAAAAGGGGGATTAATCCGAGGCATTGAATGAAATCCTTGCTAGATCGGACGGATGGGAATCAATGACAAGATGGCGCCGAAAAGGTGGCAGACGGATGATCGTGGGCATGTTTCCAAAGTACTCAAGTACCAAAAATGAGCAATACCCAGCTGATGCGTGTCCATTTTCAAAAGTGTGACGGTACAGTTCTCAAAGAAAGTAGTTCAAAAGTTTCCTTCTCTTAGGATTCGAACAAATACTTTTGAGGGGGCAAGATGTTACACCCAGATTTCGAGCTATGTTAAATATGACCTCGAAAGTTGGATTCGCAAACAAGTGGACTCTTAAGGTTGGAAATATGCTCCAGGATTGAATGTCGAGCCTGCAGGACATAG
The DNA here is from genome assembly GCF_963169125.1 of Humulus lupulus. NCBI lineage: Eukaryota > Viridiplantae > Streptophyta > Magnoliopsida > Rosales > Cannabaceae > Humulus > Humulus lupulus. The sequence goes on from NC_084798.1 coordinate 88,794,672, forward strand.
ACGACCTCGAGATGGTGATCTCGAAAGATAGCTCCGGGAACGCTCTCATCTTCAGGGACGACCTCGGATCAGGGGTCCCGAGCTCAACGCACATACGATCTCGAAAGCCATGTGGCCTCGGGAGATGTTTCTAGCTCGATAGATGACGGGAAACCTGGGAAGCTAAAGCCTTAGAGATACGTGATAACCACCTTGAATATCTACAAGTGATATAAATACAAGATGTAATCCTCATTTATTATTGTAAATCCCCTATAATTGTGGGATATTATTTGGTCAGTTATACGTCTCCTGGTCTTCAGAGGACGTTTCCTTTTATATCTGATTATAGGCATTTAAAGCCATTTATTTGATTTACACAAAAAGAGTAACTACCCAAAATATGTGGGATAGTATTTTGCAGCCTTCTCTATAAATAGAGAGGCCATGCACCATTGTAAAGGACCGAAATTCTGATCTTTGAGAGAAAACTCTGGAGAATTCATTCTTGAAGAATTCCCAGAGATAATCTTGAGTTTAATAACAAAGACTCGTGGACTAGGCAGATTTAACTGCTGAACCACGTAAAAATCGTGTGTCTGTATTGTTTTATTTCAATTGGTCGTTATCAGTTATTGTTTATGTGCTTTTCTTTCACTGTTGACGAAAAACGGCGTCAACAACATGAAACACTAAAAAGTAGGCAAGTCAAATAATTTCAATTAGCTTAAGGTAAGAAAAAGATTATACTAGTACTACCTAATAAGAATACTCTAATATTTCAAGCAATAAATTGGTTGGAGCATAACACTAAAATTGACCAAAATGAACAACATAACATAGTAATTGAATGGTCCAATAGGTAGATTACAAAAAAAGCCAACCATCACAGTCAAGTTAACCCAAGAGATTGAAACTAAATAAAGATAAACAACTAGATTTTGTGTCCCAACTCCTAATTTGGAAGAAGTAAATAAAGATTAAAACTCAAGTAAAAAGTATTTCTTTCAAATAAATATAAATACCCTTACACATATTATATGTGTGTTTCAGTGTATGTCTTAAATCTTGCAAAAAATCCAAAATTTCAACCACAGAGAAAAAAAAAAATCATCAGCCAAATTTTTTCAAAGAATACAAAAAGTACATGTTTTTATTTATTGTAAATCACTGAAAAAAAATGTCAACTTGAACAGACAAAAAACATGAAAATCATTGAAATACTTGTGTTTTGAGTTGATATTTTGTGAGCATTTTCATCTTACATTTTTCATCATTTACCCAGAATCCAAACAAAGAAGAAGAAGAACAGGTTTAAATAAAAACAAAATTAAATTAAAACCCATAAAAATAGCTACATATATATATTTATATAAGCAAAAAAAATTTAAAAAACAAAGTAACTTGCTGGAATCGTGAACCAGCAGAGACCCACGCTGAGAAGCACGCCGCCGCCGACAGTGATGGAGCCGAGAACCCGCACCGCCGCCGAGAGTGCTGGAGCCGAGAACCCACGCTTGCTGGAGGCGTTAACCACCGTCACCGTCACCGTTCACACAGCTGCCGCCGAGCTGCCGTTCACCACCCAGCAGCCCTAGATCGTGTGATGAATAAATCCCCAAATGGCTGATGAGTTTTCTATTTTGTGTATTTTAACCTTATAATTTCGAAAAAGTCATAGTTTTTTTATGCTTTTTACTTCAAAATAATTAAGGACTTGTTTGGATAGTCCTTAATACTTTTTTAGGACTTGCTTCTAAAAGAATATTAAGACTCCCAAAGCAAGTCCTTTAATTTTTTAAGTGAAATACTTATTTTTTAGCTCAGATTTTTTAGGACTCGCAGATTCTTTTAGGACACTCATTGCGAGTCCTAAAAGAGTATTAAGGACTCCCAAAGCAAGTCCTTAAAAATATTAATTAAGAATCTTTTTTTTTAGCCCAGATTTTTTAGGACTCGCAGATTCTTTTAGGACACTCATTGCGAGTCCTAAAAGAGTATTAAGGACTCCCAAAGCAAGTCCTCAAAAATATTATGTAAAACACTTATTTTTATAGCCCAGATTTTTTTAGGACTCGCATTTTCTTTTAGGACACTCATTGCGAGTCCTAAATTGCGTTTTTTTAGGACTCTCAATGAGTATCCTAAAAACTTCATAAATATTTTTAAGGACTTGCATTTATGTGCGAGTCCTAAAAAAGTGTCCCGTAAAGGGTATTTTGTAGTAGTGTTTAGCTGGAACTTCTGGGGATTCCTCAGTCATGACAAAATTGGAGTTGTCACCAATCAATACTATGTTGATATTCTTCTTCCATTTAAGGAAGTTTTCTCCAGTGAGTGTCTCCATCGAAAGTTGAGAAAGGATGGGAGTAGCACAGCCATAATTAAAACTACATGTTATCAATAAAATAGAAATCAATTACATTTGCTCAATAAAACTTCTATTCACTTTAATTTCAAGAAATAGCACAACATATACCATAAATATGTAAGATACAGAAGAAAAAAAATACCCAAATAATCATATATCTATTTCTTTAGGTTTTTAACTATTCTATGATATCGTTGTCCAGGTTGGCGAGAGTAAAAAAATATCATTAGTTAAATAGAGTTGTAAACTCATTCAATAATGGACACCATTATTAACGACCTATTATTCGATCAAAATAAGAAAACAAACTCTCTTATTTTATGAGCTAGACCCACAATTTCGATAATTATAGATTTAGTCCTAGTAGTCACCATAGGAGTGAGTCTAGTAGAATTTGACCTATAATTATCTATCTTTCAAAATTTAACCTTGTCAAAATAACTAATGAACATCTTCTGTAGGAGGATGAATCAAAGCGTCTCGATGCCCCATTAAGCTATTGATCTTGTTAAATCAGCGATGAAGATCGAATATAATTATTAAAATAAACTCATTATTAATTAAAAATAGTATTTTTTATTATTAATTTTTTTAAATTAATGACTATGGTTCTCCAAAAAAATTGTAAAATTAAATTTTTAAATACAAAGTCCTATAATCTTCTATTAATTCTAAAGTGTCACATTGAAACAATTTCAATCAAATTAGAATTAATTTGTTGCTAATCAATATTTATGTTTAACTATTATAATGAACCTATACAATTAATTCTATTTTAGGAAAATTGGCCTTAACAATTGAGCTTGTATGGAGGAAGGGTGGGTCCAGTATGTCGTTCCCACTACTAAGACCCCCATGCTTCCATACAAGGTCCAAAAGACAAGAATTTAAATCTTCGTTTTATTAATTGTTATTAATTGATTAGGTCCACTATAGTTATGCAAAGCGAATGAGCATTCACAAGTGGAACCACCCTCAATAGAGAAATTTAAACTTTACATGTTATAATGGGCCCAAATAAAATCTATCATTTTATGAATATTTTATTTATCAAAATACATATATTAAGCAAACATTGGGCCACTATATGCATCTAAGCCCAATTGCAAAAATACCACATATAGTTCAAACAGACATATTATAATTGTATGAGCCTAATCATGTTACTACATGAGCAAGTCTATGAATTTATGCAAAAATACCACAATTTATTTCATTTGCAAAAATACCACAATTAATTTTCTATAATTTATCTAAAATTCGAATTGATTAAATTTTTACAAAAATAAATAAGTCAATTTAAATTAAATTTATCAACAATTAACATAAGTTAATTTAAATTTCATTTATCAACAATCAACCTAGTTTGGGTCATTTTAAAAAATATTAATTCAATTTAAATAGGATTTTTCAACAATTAACAAAAAATTAATTTAAATCACATTTATTAAAAAATAATATTTTATTAATTAATTTGAAAAAAATATATATATTTTTCTAAATTTAACCAATTTTAAACTTCAAAACAAATATCTTTAACTGTTTTTTTTAAATATCTTGTATTGTTACAGCTATAGCAAATATTTTAACAATTTATTAAAAAATAGAAAATATTAATAGTTATAAAAATCCTAAAATATCTTAAAATAGTTAAATAAATTCAAATATCCATAAAAAGATCTAGTCAAAAAAATTTCAAATAATTTAAATATTAAAATCCATAGAATAATGAGATATTAATATATTCAAATAAAAGATATTAAAATAACAAGTATTTTAATGAAAAATATCTTTAATATTTGATTACTTAATTCCAATATTTTAATATTTAAAAATTTTAAAATTAATTAGTTAACCTATTTTTAAATTTGAATTTGAAACTTTGTAGAAAATATCTTATTTTAAAAAATATTTTCAAATGATAAAATAAACCTGATATTTTTGGGTTTGTTACAAAAAATCAATTTCATATTTTATGATCTTTAATTTAAAAAAAGTTAAAAATAATAATAATAAAAAATTTGGGATGAACAGTATCCATAACGAGTACTGCTCACCATGGCTGACTAGGACATGTTCGCGCACGCTAGGGTGTAGCGCCGAGGGACACGTGTGCCAGCAGGGGAGATGCATCGAAGGACGCTGAGCGGGTGGGGAGTTGCATCCGATAATGCGCGCACAGGTGGGGAGTTACAATGGGGATCACACGCGCGCAGGTGGGCAGCGCGCACATGTGCGCGCAGTTGGCATTGCAGCCAAAAAAAAAAAAAGCATTGGCCTTTAGCCAAAAAAAAAAACATTTTTTTGTGTAATTTTTCAACCTAAAACGTTTTCTAAATAATTTTTACAAAGTTTTTACACCAAATAAAACATTTATAAAAATTAATTGCATAGAAAACACAAAAAAATAATTCAAATTTGCTAATAATCACATAAAAATCAATATGCTTCATAAAAACACATGAAATCCATCAAATTACTCAACACATCAAATAATTCAATTTTTACTATGTTCATGCATGAAAATAAAAATTAACAAAGGCTCTGAGGCCAGTTGTTGGGAATACATATACAAGATCTTAATTATTTTCATGCAAATATTATATTAAACAAATTGATATAAGACAACCTAGAACATATTTCTATAATTGAATTTAAACAGAGATAATGATAAGAACACTTACATTATACGCAGCGGATGTCTAAGTCCTTCCTTCAGTTTCTCTAAACCTTTTATTCTTTCTGTTGCAGGGTATCACCAAGAAATTGAACTGGTCTTCAAATTTCTTCACAGTCTTCCAAAGTATCATTAGCATCACCTAGACTAGAGTGGGAAATCCTCAAACCATGATATAGATACAAAGAGAAGAAGAGAAAAGAATATTGCGGCTTAGAAAATGACTTTTGCTAGAGAAAGTCTAAAACCCTAAAGCGTCAAGAATAGATCTTCTGATCATCTGTCAAGTAGTTTGATTTCAACTCTCAATTAGCAGTCCTTTTACATGCTCAATTAGGAAATTTATTAAATTAAAAAATTAATAAAATAATAGGTAATATAAACCACTAGGTCAAAATTATCATGGGCTTGCCAGTGAAATTTCTCATTTAATTATAAGCCCATTCGACTTAAAATCAAGACATGTATTATTTTCTATTAGTTTAATTAAATAAATAATTATTTAAATCCTTTATCAAATTAATTATTTATAGTTTGAACCTTGATTTAAACTTATTTATTAATTTAGACACCAATTTATTTTAATTAAGCTTGATCCCCAACATCTCCAGCTTCAAATCCTCAACTCCCAGCCCCAGATTCCGAGTTTCCCCTTCAAATTTTCCCAAAACCCTTTAAGCCACCAAGAGAGAGAGAGAGTGAGTGAGTGAGGGTGTTGTGTTTCCTTCTGATTTTGGTTCTTTCCACAGAGTTCCTAAGGATGAGTCTATCCCTTAATTCAAAAGACCAAAATGCCCCTAACTTATCCTTAGCCTTTCTAACACCACCAAGGGCAAAATCGTCTTTTGCCACCATATTCCCGCCAAACCTCAAGTAGTCCTATAGATTCCCAACCAATCCCGACGTTCCCAATTAATCACCAAATAATTACTCGTTACCTGATAAATCCCAGATATACACTAAGTTTCCCAAAATACCCGTAGGCTCACTCCGATCTGGGTATTAGACCCTGTTGTGACTATGTCGCCAATCTGCTCCCTAGGACCGTCTCGAACCACACATCTCAATTATCTCCACAAGATTGTGGTCTCAATCACAACACACACATAATCACATTTACGTCCTCAACGGGCCCAATAATACATATATGCCCTTGTTAATAAGCATGGGCCCACATGCATATTTAATTCACCTAAACATGCATTTCTAGTCATATAATCATTTAATCCATGTAATCACATACTGATACACATAAATTACAATTAACCATGTAGTAACATAATCAAATCAATTATTTCCCTCCCGGCACACTAATTAAGGCACTAAGCCTTATTAGCATATTTGGGACGTTACAAGTATCCCCTACTTAGAGAAATTTCATCCTCGAAATTTACGTGAATAACTCAGGATATTGATCCTGCATATCAGACTCAAGCTCCCAAGTTGCCTCTTCCACTTTGCTGTTTCTCCACAGCACTTTCACCAAGGCAATGGTCTTGTTCCGAAGACTTGATCTTTGGTCTAGGATCTGAACTAGCTTCTCCTCATAAGACAAATCTTGATCCAGCTCCAGGTTCCCATAACTCAACACATGTGTAGAATCTAATACATACTTCCCAAGCATAGACGCATGGAATACGTGTGAGCCCTTGATAAAGTTTGAGCCATAGACAATTTGTAAGCTACCTCTCCAACCTGTTCAAAAATCTCAAAGGGGCCAAAAATTCTAGGACTTAACTTGCCTTTCACTCCAAATCATTTCACTCCTCTCAAAGGGGAAACTCTGAGAAATGCATGATAACCGACTTGAAACTCTACACTCCTGTGTTTTAAGTCTGAGTAACTCTTCTGTCTACTCTGGGATGCGAGCATTCGAGCTCTAATATTCTCAATTGCCTCATTGGTCCTCTTAACGGCCTCACGATCTAAGTACTTTATCTCACTTGTCTCATCCTAACGAATGGATGAACTGCACTTCCTCCCATACAACATCTCATATGGAGCCACTACGATAGTCTATTGATAGTTGTTATTATAAGAAAACACAGTCAATGGGAAATACTTACTCCAAGATTCCTCAAAGTCCAGCACACAGGCCCATAGCATATCCTCTAGTATCTGAATCCTCCTCTTAGACTATCCATATGTCTGACGATGATAGGTGGTACTGAATCGTAATTGTGTACCCATAGCCTTCTGCAGGCTCTCCCAAAACTTTGAGGTGAAGCTAAGGTCCCTGTAGGATACTATCAACCTCAGAGCCCCATGGAGTCGCACAATCTCCTTTACATACAATCACCCACACTGAATCAAGTTGCCCCACTATTTTCGGCAATCCAACCACGAAATCCATGGTGATATCCTCCCACTTCCACTCTGGAAAGCCTAAAGGCTGCAGTAACCCTGTTGGCCTTTGATGTTCAGTCTTCACATGCTGACAGGTTAAACACTAGGCCACATAATCCACTACGTCCTTCTTCATCACTGGCCACCAATACAGAGTTCTCAAGTCTTTATACATCTTCGTCGTACCCGAATGTAGGGAATAGGGAGTAGTCTAAGACTCATCCAGAATCTCTCACCTAACAGTAAAATCCATCGAGACGCAAATCCGGCCTTCGTACCTCAGCAAATCAATCTCAGAAATAGAAAAGTCTCTAGCCACTCCAGCTAAGACAATCTCTCTGTATTTCCTCAACTGGGGATCCTCCTTCTGTGCTTCTCTAATCCTTTCAAGAAGCGTGGACTGAAGAGTGATATTGGCTAGCTAACCAACTACCAATTCAATTCCCGCTCTCGTCATCTCTTCCGCTAACTTTTCTGATATCTGTCTTGAATTGAATATCTGCCTTGGCCTCTTCCGACTCAATGCATCGGTCACCACATTGGCCTTCCCTGGATGGTACAAGATATCACAGTTGTAATTCTTCACCAACTTTAGCCAACACCTTTGCCGCATGTTCAGATCCTTCAGAGTAAAGAAATACTTTAAGTTTTTATGGTCAATGTATAATTCGTACTTCTCCCCATATAGGTAGTGCCTTCATACCTTAAGTGTGAGTACAACCTCTGCCAGTTCTAAATCATGAGTTGGATACCTCTGCGCATACTCCTTTAGCTTTCTTGATGCGTAGGCTATCACCTTCCCATCTTGCATCAATACACAACCCAAACCCTGCCTTGAAGCATCATTAGAGACTACAAACATCTCCTTGTTTGATGGAAGACTCAGTACAGGAGCGATGATCAGTCGCCGCTTCAATTCCTTGAAAATTTTCTCACATCTATCTAAAAAAACATACTTGCTCTTCTTACGCATCAGCTCAGTCAACGATGTGGCTTATCTGGGGAATCCCTCAACAAAATGTCGGTAGTACCTTGCTAATCCCAAGAAGCTCCTAACCACTGGTACACTGCTTGGTCTTGGCCAATCTCTCACTACCTCAATATTGGCTAGGTCCACTAGAATCCATTCCTTACTCACAATGTGGCCCAAAAATGTTACTTGGGGTAACCAAAACTCACATTTACTGAACTTAGCACATAGCCCATGCTCCATCATCCGTTGTAGTACCAAAAAAAGATGCTGCTCGTGCTCTGTCTCTGACTGGGAGTACACTAGTATATCATTGATGAATACGATCACAAATTTATCCAAGTAATCCCTGAAGACCCTATTCATCAAATCCATAAAGGCCGCTGAGTAATTAGTTAATCCAAAGGACATGAACAGGAATTCATAATGTCCATACCTCATTCAGAACACGGTCTTTAGGTATGTCCTCCTCCTTAATCCTCAACTGACAGTAGCCAGACCGAAGGTGGATCTTATAGAAAATCCTTTTCCCTTGTAGCTGATCAAACAATTTGTCGATCATGGGAAGTGGATACTTATTCTTAATAGTTAGCTTATTCAGCTCTTGGTAGTCGATGCACATTCTTAAGGATCCATCCCTTCTTCTTGACGAAAAGCACTGGAGCACCCCTGGCAAAAAACTAAGTCTGATGAATCCTAGATCAAGTAACTCCCGCAACTGGATCTTTAGTTCCTTCAACTCTTCTGGAGTCATTCTATTTGTTGTCCTCGATACTAGCTCCGCCCCTGGCACCAACTCTATAACAAACTCGTTCTCTCGGTGTGGTGGCATCCTTGGTAGGTCTACTAGGAATACATCAGGAAACTCACACATTAGTCTGGTCTCAACCGGTCCAACTAAAACGATCCTAGAGCTATCCACTATGTGCCATAGGAATCCTATGCAACCTTCTTGCAATAGGTCTCTAGCCTTCATTGCAAAGATCATAGGCACTCATGGCCCACTCACTATCCCCACAAACACAAAGGGTTTCTCTCCTTCCGGTTTAAAAGTCACCATCTGGCGCTTGCAATCTATCATCACCCCGTACTTTGATAACCAATCCATCCCCAGAATCATATTAAAGTCATCCATCGCTAGTTCAACCAGATCCATAGACAACTCCCTATTGTCTATCTCTGCCAGTAATGCTCTAACCCATCTCCTAGAGACTACCAATTCCCCAGTTTGTAACAAAGTCTCAAATCCCCTAGCATACAAATCACAATGTCTACACAAACGGTCTATCACCCTAGCAGATACAAAAAAATGAGTAGCTCCTCAATCAATCAATGCAGTAAATGAAGAACGGACACTAGAAATCTGACCTGTCACAACTGAGGGACTAGCCTCAGCCTCAGTCTGGGTCAAGGTGAACACTCTGGCTAGAGTGAGACTATCACTCTTCTTTGGTTCTTCTTTCCTGGCTTGTGGGTAGTCCTTCCTCAGGTGACTGACACTCCCACAGATAAAGCATGCTCTAAATCTGCACTCCCCCAGATGTCGTCGCCTGCACCATGGACACTCTAGGAAGCTTCTCTAGTTCTTTCCCCCGCCCTGACAGCCACTGAAAGCACCCGTGCCATCCTATCTGGACCAGGAGGAAGAAAATAACCTAGGGCCTTTCTCTTCAACTCACTGGGGCAACTACCCCGGCTAGAACTAGTGAAGGGTGGCACCGTCCTTCGAGAATTGCGCCTCACAGTGCCTTCTCTCCATATCTGATCTTCAGCCTCCTCAGTTGTAATGGCTTTCTCCACTACCTGAGCATAAGTGGTAGTCCTCAGATCCAATGTTATCTTAACATCACGTGCTATAATCACCTTCAATCCCCGTATAAAATGATCCCTCTGTGCCATATCAGTAGGCACCAAATTCAACGTGAACTTCGCCAATTAGTCCAACTTCAAAGCTTACTCTGTGACGCTCATTCTGTTCTGAGTCAGATTAGTAAACTAATCCACCATCGCAGTTCGAACTGCAACACTGTAGTATTACTCATTGAAAACATCCCTGAACTCATCCAGGGCCATAGTAGTCACATCCCTCCTCTGGGACATGACTTTCTACCAGATGCGGGCGTCATCCCTCAACATGTAGCTAGCACAAGCCACCCTCTCATTGCCTTCCACTCTCATGAAGCCCAATATGGAAGAAATATATTCATCCACTGCCCTGCCCGTAGTGGTTCTGGACCACCCTCAAAGGTGGGAGGGTATTGCTTTCAGAATATTTCATACAAAGGCTCCCACATATTCTCCATCACAGGCTGTAACCCAACACCCTGAGGAGGGACGTGCTGCCTCCGTTCTCAGAGTTCATCTTTAGTTTGCTGAAGTCTAGCTTGCATTTTGGCAAACATTTGTTTCCAGCTCTGTGGGGCAGGTGGATGGTCTTGACCCTGGTTTTCATCTTCGACCATATTGTCACGGATTCTAATCGATCACCGAGGTATAACTTCAATATGTCTGCAATTAATGACGCCGCACATCAGGCACGATAACAACATCGAAAAACCACCTCCCAGTCCACTCAATCAACCACAAACACCAAATCAACACAATGTACGCATAACATAAGCACATATCAATCAAAGGGCCATGCCCTGGCATCATATATATACTTATATGTTCATCATGCTCTATCTATATTAATAAGGCAAAGAAGGCAACTTAGACAAGCAATTAAACATATAATTCACTTAATATCGACCAACCATGAGTCGAGCTTCTCTCTGGCATCGAGCGTACATGTTTAGTCAATCTCTAGGAACCATAAACCTTGGCATGTTTTGATACCAAGTTGTAATGCCCTACTACCTGAGAGTCGTTACCATGTGATTTTAAAATGTGCCATTAGCTCGCTAATAGAGGATTTAGACTGAAAAATGTGCTTAAATCGGAATAAAGACTCCTTTAATGGAAATTAAATATAAAAGGTTTGGACATTTATTAAACTTATAAAAGCGTTACATTGGGATCCCAAAACACTGTTTCAAAAATGTATTTACAATTTAAAAGTTAAGGTACAATCAACCTAAGCGACAAAATCAACCGGTTATAACATGTCCCTAAAAAAACCCAGGTTATGGTAGCGAGGTAGGCCGAACATGTACGCACCGCTCCATGCCCTCCAACTCATGCTTGGTCGGAATTTCCTTTGCCCTTACCTACAACATAGAGCACCCATGAGTTAAGGCACAGTAAGAAAACTTGACACATAACATATGACAATTCAATCCAGTAAAAGCGCAACTTTAAATAGATAACAGACTATTCACATAACGACCTATGGTGACCCAGGTGCTTTACCAGGTACTGAGCTCACGGTCCTCACCAAACGGGTGAGTACAAAACACTGGATGGCCATGCCATGGCGGCCTGCATTCTGCATGCTTGTTGTCCTTCGACCTTCATTCAACATGCTTATTGTCGTTCACGGCCTTCGCCGATCCCGGCCATCACCAATCCTACCATAAAAATATTCACACATAAAAATAAACACAAATATTTGGGCCATGCCCTACTCTACGGGCACAAACAGTTTTCTTACTTGTATCTCGAGTTGACTGACTAGTGCGATCATGAGCACGATCCCCTAAACTCGAGCCTCGGTGGTAAAACTTAGTCATAACGCAATAATAATAATCATCCATCAAACCCTAAACCAATTAAGAACTTTAGAATGAAATTCTAGCCTCCGGAACCTCGAATCCTACTAAATCGGGTAATAGGATCCTTCTAGAGATCTTAAATTTGGGTTCTCAAGCTTAAAACCCTATTTTGGCCAATATAACCTATTTGAGTCGCAGCTCAGCCCCTTAGGGACGCGGTGCGCTACAAATTAGAGTACCTTGGGGCTCTCTTCTAAGGGACACTGGCCACGGCACCTAGGAAAAATTTTAGAGGCTCCTAGCCTTTTCGTACAACGGGTCACGGTGCCTGAAGAACAAGGCCGCGACTCGAGCCCAAAACCCAGAAATCTTCATTCATTTCTACGAGCCAAACTCTCTAAAATCCACCTAAATCAAACCTTAAACCTAGAATTCAGTGTAGAATTCATGTCAAGGCAATATCAACACTACAAACACCCCAAAACTTATCCAAAATCTAACCACAACTTAAGCTTAAACACTTGAGTTCAAAACCCCAAAACACTCAAAGTAAACGAGAAAAATTCATAAAGAAAACTTGTTTTAAACCATACCTTAGTGATGATTCCAACCTTAATCTAGATCCCCAACACCTCCAGCTTCAAAACCTCAACTCCCAGCCCCCAATTCTGAGCTTCCCCTTCAAATTTTCCCAAAACCCTCTAAGCCACCAAGAGAGGAAGAGAGTGCCTAGTAGAGGGAGAGAGAGAGAGAGAGAGAGAGAGAGAGAGAGTGAGTGAGTGAGGGTGTTGTGTTTCTTTCTGATTTTGGTTCTTTCCGTAGAGTTTCGAAGGCTGAGTCTATCCCTTAATACAAAAGACCAAAATGCCCTTGACTTATCCTTAGCTTTTCTAACACCACCAAGGGCAAAATCGTCTTTTGCCACAATTTTCCCTCTAAACCTCAAGTAGTCCTATAGATTCCCAACTAATCCCGACGTGCCCAATTAATCACCAAATAATTACCTGTTACTCGATAAATCCCAGTTATATACTAACTTTCCCAAATACCCCTAGGCTCACCCCGAGCTGGGTATTAGACATCATTGTGACTATTCTGCCAATCCACGTGCTAGGACCATATCGAACCACGCATCTCAATTATATCTCCACAATACAGTGGTCTCAAGCACAACACACATATAATCACATTTACGCCCTCAACGGGCCCAAAATTACATATATGCCCTTATTAACAAGAACGGGACCACATGCATATTTAATTCACCTAAACATGTATTTCTAGTCATATAATCATTTAATCCAAGTATTCACATACTGGTACACATAAATCACAATTAACCATGTAGTAACATAATTAAATCAAGTATTGCCCTCCTAGCACACTAATCAAGGCACTAAGCCTTATTGGCAGATTTAGGATGTTACATCTTGTCCTAACTATCTCTGAGTATTTGGATTCCCAGAACATAGCTCGCTTTGTCCAAATCTTTCATTCAGAACTTTTTGGCTAGCCACTTTTTCACGTTTGACAGTGTCTCTACATCGTTTCCAATGAGGAGAATGTCATCCACGTAAAGAACTAAGAAAACCACCATTTTACCTTTGACATATATATACACACATGGTTCATCGACATTCTATTCAAAGTCATATGTTTTAATTGTCTCATCAAAGGTGATATCCCAAGATCTACATGCTTGCCTTAATCCATAAATGGATTTAAACAATTTACACATCTTATGATCTCCCCTTTCTTCATGAACTCTTATGGTTGTACCACATAGATAATTTCATCAAGATAGCCATTAAGGAGAGCTGTCTGGATGTCCATTTTCTATCTCTCATAATCATAGGTGGTAGCTACAGATAAGAGGATGTGTATGGACTTCAGCATGGCAACAGGAGAAAATGTTTCTTCATAATCAATAATCTCTCTTTCAGTGTAACCTTTGCCTACTAGCCTCGCTTTGAAAGTCTATGCTTTCCCATCTTCAACTCTTTTCTTCTTGAAGATTCATTTGCACCCAATGGGCCTGACATCTTCAAGTGGGTCTACAAGTTCCCAGAAAATAATTTGAATACATTGATTCCTTCTCTTGGTTCATGGCTTCTTTCCATTTCTCCTTTTCAGGATCATCCATAACCTCTTTGAAGGTTAATGGATCGTCCTTGTCTATATCAGAGACAAGGACATGTGCCTCATGTTCATAGCTAACAGGTTATCTCACAATCCTCCCACTACGGCGTTGCATTGGGGTTTCCTTTCCAGAAATAGTGGTTTCCTCGATTTTTTTTATCATTTAATGATGATGATGATGAAGGTGATGAAATTTTATCAGCTGTGAGTTCCTCCAAAACTACCTTGCTCTGAGTTTTATAGTTAGTCATATAGTCGTGTTCAAGGAAGGTTGCATTTGTGAAAACAAATACCTTTTTGCTCTTGTGACTATAGAAATAACTACCTTGTGTCTCTAGAGCATAGCCCACGAAAATGCACACTTCAGACCTCGAGTCAAGTTTCCTTGACTTAGTTCTAAGAACATGAGTAGGACAACCCCAAATGTGGAAATGGCGCAAAATAAAATTGTTGCCATTCCACAGTTCCAGTGGCATCTTGTTTATGGTCTTAGATGGGACTACATTCAAAATGTATGTCACTGTTCAAAGTCCATATCCCCAGAATGAGAGAAGAAATGAATAGTAGCTTAACATAGACCTGACCATGACCAACAAGGTCCTGTTTTTTAAACACCAGTTTGTTATGGCATTCTAGGAGCTGTGAGTTGGGATAGAATAGCATGCTCCGGCAAGAAATCTTTGAATTCTAAATCCAAATATTCACCGCCTCGATCTGATCGAAATGTTTTGAGAGTCTTGCCTAACTGCTTCTTAGCCTCAGCTTTGAAGTCTTGAAACTTGCTAAATGTTTATGACTTCCTAAGCATTAGGTAGGTATGACCATATCTTGAGTAATTGTCAATGAAAGTGACGAAGTACTCATAACCACCTCTAGCCTGTAATTTGATTAGACCACTGACATCGTTGTGAACAAGCTCTAGTGGCTCTATAGTTCTATTCCCTTTCGATGAGAAAGGACGTTTGGTCATTTTCCCTTTTAGAAAAGACTCAAAACCCGGAAGAGTTCCAAAAATTAGTTATCTCAATTGTTCATCTTTTGTTAACCAGTTTATTGTGTCCAGACCAATATGACCTAGTGTAAGATTCCAAAGATATGTGTCATCCTCATTCGAAATTTTTTGTCTTTGGTTACCTGTCGATTTAGCCACTTTAAATAATTTTGACTTATTTCGTGATTTTTCATTAGGTTCGAGCATATATAGTTTGTTTGTTTGTTTAGCTACACAAATTTTGAAACCATTCTTCAAAATAATAATTGGATTATTATCAAAAGAAATATCAAAAAATTGTTCATGCAACATAGATAAAGAAACTAAGTTTCTCAAAAATTCATAAAATAAAATAAACATTATTCAAAATAAGAAAATTGCTCCCAAATTTAAATGGATTGTTCCCAATGCTCTTGTTGAAACGAGTGTTCCAACTCCAACCCCCATCTTCATATTTCCATCATCAAGCTCTCTTGAAGACTCAGGTATTGGAAAAAAAAATAATAAATAAGGTTAGTGACTCTTGAATCTAAAATTCAGGATGATATATTATCTTTCCCTATGCAAGCTTAAAGGAAAAGTAATCAAATTTACCTTCTTTTTCTTCTTAAGGTCAGTGAGTTACTTATCACGTTTTCTCTTCTTTTTAGTGACCATCAACTTCACAGTTGAAGCAAGATCCTCTATGTTCCTTTCTTTTCAGAATGTGTTGATTTGATGTTTAAAAGATTCATTCCAGAAATCGTGCAAATCTCCATACATCTTATGTATAGAATTCCATATTCGACGTGCAAATTTCTATCTTTTGAACAATTGTTTATGCGCATCATCCATACTCTGGTGCTTGTAGCGACAAACAATATTATTATATCTAATCCAATTCAAATTCTTTTCTTTAACCTTCAGGGATTGCGTTGGTTCAGGTACGTGAGGACATTTCTTCAAGTTTTTCTCATACTCTCAATGAAAGCACCAAAATGTTGACTGCCTGTTTCGCTATCAACTTAACAATAGAAGTTAAAGAAAATAATGAAGATAAACACCAAGGTTTTACACGGTTCAGGTTATAAAACAAACCTAGTCCACAAGTCTTTAGTATTAGAGTTCTTGAAGCTTGAGTTGACAAGCTTCAATGAGGGTTTTCTTAGGCAGTGTATATATTGCTATGAGTAAAAAAGTTGTGAAACCTTTTACAATGGTATCCTAGCCTTATTTATAGGGACTAAAGGTCATTAATATCATTAATTAAAAATATTTTAAAATTATTTGGGGAGTTAATTTCTATTTAACCCCTTTGAATGTTATAACACTGTCAGGGTTTACAAGGGGCCCAATTCGTAGGTTGCAGCCCACCGACTTTACAGGAGACATGCCTTTGACACTGTCAGGGTGCGGCTGCACGTTTTCCCATGTCAGGCGGCATTGTTGTAAATACCAATTATTGAGTGTATGAACTCAACGCCATTACTAAAGGCACCCAAAAAGTTGTCAGACAATCTTGCGGTGGCCTAAGGCTACAGTGATTGACACCTATCATCCTCTCCAGGCCCAATGACAAAGCTCCTAGACCTAGAAGAATATCAGATCAATAAGACAGGAGGACCTCTAGGGTGGTCCTTGGAACATGGCCTCACATTGAGACATCCACGCCCAAGGGAAACTCGACCTACTAGGGTGAAGACTACACTCCGAGGAGCTTTGGGCAAGCTCTGCAGAACTTGACTATCTCTTGAGGAGCCTAATTACTTCTCTAATGACTGCTACATGTCCAATGATGAAATCAAGGACAATATTTTCCCCCCATGTCTTTACTTGTCTTCGGACAATGGGGACTTAGTCCAAGAGGAGTAATTTCAAGGTTCTTCGAGAGGTAATTCTTTAGCTCTTCATGACGTCAGACTCAAAAAATGTGAAACCACGTGTTGAATCTCCATTGCTGGGCCCATCAATTAATTCAATTAATAAGGAGTCTGGTTCACTCGCAAGACGTCCAATCCGTACCTAAAGTGTCCCTTCACCCTGCATATGAGGCTACCTTTTCCCATGCTAATGATCACAATCCGTGCCTTGGTAACAGTGACCGTTGGATCATGCTTGAGTGCTTATCTAGTAGGTGATCAACAGTCGGGGCGGAGTTGCTTCCCCCCAAGCTCTTTGAGTATAAAACTCAAGAGCTGCCTGTCACATACTCACTTTGGTCATTTGAAATTCGAAAAAAATCAAAGCTTTCAAACTTTCCCCAAAGTTTAATCACTTCCCAAAGCCCAAAACTTCTCCACTATATGTGCTTCCGAAAACCTAGATGGTTGGAGAGATTCCTCATTCTTCTGGCTGAACGGCAAAAAGTACTTTCAGGTTCGCACGCGGCACATCACCTAAAGACACTTCATATCGAGTAAGTACTTTTCAGCCCGTTCTTTTTTAAGGTTTTGGTTTGTTGAATATGTAGTGGCATGCTTAGGGCTTTCATGTTTTTGGAATTTAGAGGAATTTTGACCTCTTTTTAGTCTCTTTGGGCCCATTCTGACGTTTAAAATGGTCAAAATGACATCTTTCGCGCCTTATTTATTTTTTCATGCTTCTGGGCATTCAACCAGAATATGGAAAATTTCCAGATTCCGGCAAAGTTCATGAACTCCGGTGGTGTTCCTCGGCACCGATCTATTGGTTCCAAGGACACCCCAGTCCTTTAGCATTCTTTCTCCTCTATTCCTCAAGCAGTAGTCTTACGGTCTCACATTTTGACCAATTTTTCTTCTAGTCAAGACGCTAACTGCTTGGTTTTGTTTTAGATGTCCGAAGAGCAACATCACCTCCATTAATAAGGATACTACTACTTTGACCACGAGATCTTGGAAATGGCTCTGGATGTGGGATGACTCCCTGAGAAGAGAGAGCAGAAGGTTGTGGAGCAGAGCGGGGCCATCATAGTGAGGGAAGACAATACTCCGGCAGAGCAGAGGCTTGTCCAAGTAAGCATGTCGGAGGAAGAGGCCAATATGGGTCCCTTGCCAGTGTCTGACCTCCATACAAGATCCATGCTATCGCTCCATCAGTACAATGCCGACTTGTTAAATTTTTTCGGCATAGCTCCCCTCCAGCTATCCCCGAATGGACATTGGGTGCTATCAAGGATGTTCATTCTGCACAAGAGGCAAAATTGGCCCGCCCCTTCTCTGACAGAGATCCTCTACGTCTACATCTTCTAAGCATACCTGAAGAGGGAGAATCACAACGGGTATTATTATTTGATGAAGTATACATACCCGGGTTTGTCCTACAAGACCCCGAGCGGCAACGAGAGTCATGCGCAGGACTACAAAGATCACTTCTTCTGGACAAGTGGCTTCCCCATGCGGACTAATCCCACCCTACTCCTGTACTTCACTAGGGTCGGTAAGTTTCTCCTATAATTGTCTTCGATAAATTATCCTCCCCTTGTGGCTGGCCCTTAGGAGTTGAGTGTTTTGCAGGTCCTTTCTACCGCACTCTTGAAATGGACACCTACATCTCAAGGTTCCAAAAGACGCAAACCCTCCCAGACGAGGAGATGAGCTTTCCCCTCCTCGTCACAGAGGCTTATCTGCACCAGTATGGTCTTGTTCAGGAGGGTCAGCGCATAAGCTCTGTGAGCCTGTCCATCTTTCATAACTCGAAGAAATCACTGGAGGATGCCAGATTCATACGGAGTACGTGGCGGTGCAAGCGCTCCTTCCATACAACCAAAGGATGTGCGAGTAGAACGTGGAGACAGTGCTCGCCGTCTAGGCTGCTACAGAGGCCCAAGAGGATGAGAAGATTGAGGCAGATCTCGAGGCGAGGATATAGTCGTCATCCATGCCTCAAGGTAAATCCCCCATAATCGTTTATCATGCTAAGCAAGTAGGGGGAGTTAGTCCCGACCACACATGGGTTTCCCCATCACTCCTCGAGTGCGGGCAGGTCTTGGAGCGTCAATGGATGGAGGAGGAGTTCAATATTACCAAGACTTGATCGAAGTTTTCCTTCGCACCCCGAAGAGGAAACTGCCTCCCCCCCCCCCCCCCCCCGAGGATTCGTGCCTCTGGACAAGGTGATGTACATGAATGCCAAGTGGTTTTGTCAATACGAGACCAACACCAGGTAGGAGATGGGTCGACTCGTTCAAGAGTTTTCCCACTCCGTTCCTCACCCGGGGGAGACTTATAGCGGTGGGGCTCCCGAGGAGACTATGCGCACTTATCTTTCCTTGCATGCATATGTAATTTTATGCTTTATTATTGTCTATCTTTCCTTCCCTCTGAGTACTAAAAAGTGTTCCTTTTACAGACAACATGGGTATGTCCGACTTCATCTAGGAAAAATGCTAGAGCGTATCGAACCCTTTCAAATTGAAGTCTCGTACAATCCCTGCCCCGACGACTCCTTCAACTCTGGCGACTGCTCCACTAGTCAACCCCTCGGGACTAGTGGTGTCTAGAGAGGTCATTAATCTAGAGGGGTCCCCTTCATGCGATGCAGGGCCTTCTCAGAAGGGAATGGAAATCCTTTCTTCCAAGGTGCTGGCTGTCCTTCAAAAAGGACACCTCGCCTCATTATCTTCTCCGAACACTTGGAGGGGGAAGAGTTGGAGAAGCTCAAGCGGATGGATGAGTACTTCAATGCTCATATTGATGAGGGAAATCATGAATTCAAAGTCCTGGCGAAGTATCTGCGCGAAGACAAGTTGTAGACTTTGCTGCCTCCCCTTAGCTGCGAAGATTCGGAGCCTCTCCTAGGGGGCAGGGTTGGTGACCTGACGGTCCCGTTGGAGGCGGAGCTTCTCCATAGATTGGCGGGGTCCTTCTGCGAGATGCCATTTCGTAGCTACACCTGTTGTAGTAATAATGAAATATCACTCCTCGCCACATGTCGCTACACCACTCTGTGGGTAAGTTACCTTTAACTTTTCCAAGTTCCATTTTTTATCCACGTCTTTCTTTGTACATAACTGCTTTTGTCGTGCAAGCCGTGACGTTCTGTCAGAGACTTGGGGATGTCATCACAACAATGTCCTTTGAGCTTCAAGAGCTCAGGGAGACCTCAATTTTCCTAGGGGAGCACCCACGTCTTCCGAAGTCCATGGACGACGAGATGAGTTGTGCCTCCGAGCTGGAGATCCAACTGGCCATGGAGCGGTCCAAGTTTGAAACACTGGAGGATTCTTCCTCGAAGTTGTTGGAGGATGCGGCTGGTCACACCCAAGTCATGGAGGAGTCCGCCTGTAAGATGGTAAAGGATCTCGTGGCTTCTTAGGAGGAAATTCGCATCGCCCGTGAGGAGTCTTCTAAGCATTTGGCGAAGGCCACCAAGGCCCAAGAGGAGGCTGCTCAAGCGGCTTCACAAGCCAAGGTGGCTACCATGGATATCGAGGGCCTTAAGCTTCAAACCAAGGACTTGCAGCGTCAGAAGAAGGAACTCGACATCATGGCAGAGGACACCATCTATGTTGCGTGGCAAAGCAACAGGAGATGGACCTGGCCTTCATGGGGGAACCCAATATAAGGATGCTTCTTGAGGAGCATCTTTGGGCAGACAAGGCTAGGGAGGCCAAGGCGCGAGAGGCCACGGCAGTAGATAGGACTCCTGGAGACGATCCCGTGATCGACCTCGTGACAGAGGTTCCTCCAGGCGAATAGGCCTATGTAATTTTTTATTTTCTTTTGATAGGGTTGTATGCCATTCACTTTTGGGGTATAAATAAGTTTACCGTTTGAGCCCCTGGGCACAATTGTAAATTATTTTCCTTTATTGCTTTGTGAATGGCCTTTGCTTGCATAATTCTTTTGTCTTCATTGCTTTATCACTCGATGCATTCTAAGTGTTTAGTAATTGTGCAATTTGGTCTTACAAATATGACAAGGTTTTAACATCTAATCCAACGTAACTTAGCGCCATGAGAATTTTAAACCTTGATTCCCCCACCAACTGTGGGCCTTACCCTTCAAGACTTAGGTCTTTATTGCCCTAGTTAGTTTAACAAGGGACTTTTTCTCGAGTCTCATCGACTCACCTTGTATTATGATGCTTTTAGGAACTTAATGTTGTTCCCCAGGCCCTTTGTCCTTGGGAATAACTTTAGTGCATTGTCAAGTGGAAGCACTCGACATGTCCTTACACCTGCGAGTTCTAATAACTCGGGTCTTAAGAGGTCAATCTTACTTAGGGTTCGAAGACTTTGTGTTACTCCTTAGGCGGATAGTCCTCGGGAGGCTACACTAGGTCATTTTTATGGCTCTGCCCCAAGTAAAGATCAATTGGTCTTAGGAAATTTGAATTTCACGACCAGTCCTCGAGCTCATTGTCCCAGTACGTGGGTTGGGTTCTCCGCCCCCTATGAGCTCAAGGATTAAGAACTGGTTACTCCTCCTCAGGCTCGTAGTCCTCAGGATATAACACAAGTTAGGTGAGGCTTGTGCTCAAGTACAGATGACTCAAAGTGTCGGTTACCCTGCGGGAGATAAGAATAGGTTATAGCTCCTCAGGCTTGCAGTCCTCGGAAGATAACTCAAGTTCACACCTAAACCCTAGGGTTTTCTCATGCTAGATTGTTCCACTCGCACGTCGTGACCCTAGGCTTATTCGACAAGCTTAGTTTCCTAGGTCACTTTTAGTGTTACTATTGGGGCACGCAGTCCTCGAGAAGTTACACTGAATAATGACTGCCCCCTGAGCCAAGATGACTCGAGGTTTCATTCGCCTATCAAAAATTGAGAACTAATTGCTGGCCCTCAGGTGCACAGTCCTTGAGAAGTAATACTAGGCTTGCTTTGCTACTAATAATCTTAGCTTCCTACGTTACTCCTAGTGCTACTCTCGGGGCACATGGTCCTTGATAGGTAGCACTAAGCGAAGTTTCCCCTCGAGTACGGATGATTTGGGAGTCCGTTCACCTGTTGGAATTCAGGAACTGATTATTGGTCCTAGGGACGCAACTCAAGTTCTCTGCCCGGAGGTTACTTGGATTCTTAGCCTGCTTAGGCCAGCCTTGACACTAGGCCTGCTCCGCTCATGATAAGCTTAACTTCCTAGTTCACACTTTGCGAGCTACTTTCCAGCGAGGAGGCCCAGCTATGCCCCCAAATGATTGGAGACTAATTTGCGTTCACTTGTCCAGGCCAACGAGCAATACCCCTAAGTTTCCAGGCACTCACGATTTCCATCAATTATGCCAGGAGGCTACAGAATGATTACAAACTTAGAAAATACAATGCTTATACTACTGGTAATACCGGCATAGGTGCTCAGCATTCTAGGCATGGGGCACTAACTCCCCACCTAGTCAGACCATTTTGTATGTCGCTGGACATACAATGCTCTCGACTTGATACGGGCCTTCCCAGTAAGGGCCCAATGCTCCAACACCTGGATCCCGGGTGGCTAAGAAAACTATTCGCAACATCAAATCTCCAACGCCGAACTTCCTATCCTTCACTTTAGAGTTGAAATATCTGGCCACCTTTTGCTTGTATGATGTTACTCGAAGTTATGAAGCTTCATGGAGAACCTTTGCAAGGTCCAAAGACTCTCGGAGTAAAGCGCGGTTCGTGGTTGGATCATACATTTCTCGAAGATGCGTGGATATTGTCACCTCAACTGGGAGCATGGCTTCATATTTGTAGGCCATGGAAAATGGAAAATGGCCAGTAGAGGTCCTAGCAGTGGTGGGGTAGCTCCACAATGCTTTAGGCAGCTCCTTGGGCCAGGCGCCTTTCACTGTTCCAACCTTTTCTATAGGGTGGCTTTAATCATCTTATTGACAGCTTCCACCTATGTGTTTGCCTGTGTGTGGGCTATAGAGGAAACTCTCTTCATAACTCCATGCCTTTGACAGAAGTTTAAGAACAACTCATTGTCAAATTGTAGGCCGTTGTCGAAGACATTCTTCCCTGGGAGCCTGTAACGACAAATGATATTATTTATGAAGAATTCTAGGGCCTTCTTTGAAGTGATTGTAGGGAGAGGTTCGGCTTCCACCCACTTCGTGAAGTAGTAAACTGCCATAATAGCATACTTCACTCCCCGAGACTGCGAATGGCATCACTGTTCATAGTGGGCTAGAAGTACCCTTGTCTCAAGATATTCTTGGCAAGGCTCTACCCCCCAGCATGGTCCTCACAAAAGCCCTTATGTACTTCTCAGAGTATAAGGCTGGCTTCTTTCTTGGACACACAACAGAGAAGGGGAAACGAATATCCTTGCTTATATAGCTTGTTGTCCATGATCACGTATAGAGGCGCTTGCTAAAGCAGCTCCGGAGCTACTTTTTTGTTTTGCGGTAACTCTCCAAAGACTAAGTACTTCACAATAGGCTCCATTCGACCATCCTACAGGCTGGACTATTTCTACCTCCTCGGAGACTGAGATGCTTGGGGCAGCCAAGTAGTCAATTGGGACAAGATTGATTAACTTAGCATCCTTGGTGGTAGCAAGCTTGGCCAGGGCATCAACGTTAGAGTTATTTTCCCTCAGAACTTGTTGGAAGGAAAACCTTTTGAAACTGTGCAACATTTACTGAACCTTGGCTAAATATGTGACCATCTTTGTTCCTTGGGCCTGATATTCTACGAAGACTTGATTCACTATGAGCTGAGAATCACTGAAAATCTCAAGGCCCTTTGCCTTGAGCTCTAGGGCCACTCAGAGTCCAGTAATAAGGGCTTCGTACTCAGCCTCATTGTTAGAGGCCTCAAATCCAAACCTTAAGGCATTGTGGACCATGTACCCTTTAGGGGATACCAGGATTAGGCCTACTCTTGTTCCATTCTTATTGGAGGAATCATCTACATACAACTTCCACGTGGGCCCAACCACTAGGCACCCCAGGGTCGCTAATGCATCCATGTATACTAGGCAATGAAATCTGCTAGTGCTTGTCCACTCATGGCAGTTCTCGGGTGATAAGTGATGTCGAACCGACTTAGATCAATGGCCCACTTGAGAAGTCTCCCTAAGGACTTCGACTTCTGGAGGACTTACCGCAAGGGCTAATTAGTGAGGACCTTGATGGGATGCGCTTGGAAGTAGGGCCTTAGCTTTCGAGAAGCCACCATGAGGAAAAAAGTTAGCTTCTCCATAAGTGGGTACCTGGACTCTGTCCCAAGGAGTCTCCTACTCACATAGTAAAATGGGTGCTGAAAATGGCCTTCCTCGCAAACTAAGGCGACACTGATGGCATCCTCCGAGACAGCCATGTAGAGGAGGAAGAGTTCTCCATCTACGTGGTTTGATAAGATAAACGGATTAGCCATGTGCTCCTTCTACTATTGGAACGCCTGCTCGCACTCAACCGTCCACTCGAATCTTTGACCTCCTCATAGAATGTTGAAGAATGGGATGCACTTATGAGTTGCCTTGGAGACAAAGTAACTCAGCACTTCTATCCTCCCGGTGAGGCTTTGTATGTCTTTATGCTTTCGGGGGGACGAGATCTCAGTCAACGCCTTGATCTTCTTGGGATTTTCCTCTATTCCTTGAGCGCTAACTATGAAGCCCAAGAATTTCCGAGAGGCAACTCCAAAAGTGTACATCTAGGGATTCAACTTCATCCTGAATTTTAGGAGGAAAGAAAAAACTTTTTCCAGATCTCTCACGTGGTCGGGAGTTGTCCTAGATTTTACCAGAATGCCATCTATGTAAACCATTATATTATGACCCTAGCTAATTCTTGAGCATCCAGTTTACCAATCTTTGATAGGTGGCACTAGCATTCTTGAGTCCGAAGGGCATCATTTTGTAGCAATATACCCCTTTGTTCATCTGAAAAGGTGGTATGCTCTTGGTCTGCAACACGCATGGAAATCTGGTTATACACTGAGTATGCGTCCATGAAGGACAAAAGCTCATACCCAGAGGTGGTGTCGACCATTTGATCTATCTTGGGAAAAGGAAAACAGTCCTTTGAACAAGCTTTGTCGAGGTTGGAGAAATCTATACAGGTCCTCTGGGTTCCATTAGGCTTGGGCACTAGGATCGGATTTGACAATCGCCTTGAGTACTGAGCTTCCCAGGTGAACCAGTTCGCGAAGAATTTGTTCACCTCCACCTTCAAACCCAATGCTTGGGTCGGGTCGATGGTCACATTAGGATCGATGTTAAAGGCATGGCATATGATGTTTGGATCAATTCCTGTCATGCCAGAGTGAGACCGAGCAAAGACGTCTTGATTGTCTTTGAGAAAGCCCAGTAAGGCTTCTCGAACATCTGCCCTGATATCTTTCCCATCCTTCATCTTTCTATCAGGTACGGAGGTAACAAAGATCACCTCCTCTGTCTCTTCCATAGGCTCGATAGCCCTATCTTCTTGGACTCTGGGGTCCAACTCATTGGATTCCCTTTCCTCTTGAACAAGCTGGTCCTCCATCTCCTCGGGAGGTGGCTGTTTAGGGGCTATTTCCTCAACTACCATCACTAGATGTTTGAGGGACACATTGTAGAACTGCCTGGCCTCCTTTTGGTCTCCATCGACTTTGCCTATTCCTGCCTCAATAGGTAATTTCATGCACAAGTTGCATATGGAGGTGACCGCTCCAAATTCTACTAGGGTTGGACGCCTCAGGATGGTATTGTATGCGGAGGAGCAGTCCACGACCACAAAAGTGCAGTAGTTGAAGGCTTGGCGAGGCGCTTCACCAAGTGTCACTGACAATTTAATTTTCCCCATCGGAATGAGACCTCCCCACGAGAACCCGTAAAGAGTGGAAGTGCACGGGGACATGTCACCAAAAATCAACCCAATCTTCTCGAAGGCTGACTTGTACAAGATGTTCACTGAACTCCCATTATCCACTAGGATCTGGGCCATAATCTTGTTGGAAATCTAGCTCTTGACTACGAAAGGATCATGGTGGGGAAAATGCACCCTCTGTGCATCATCCTCAAAGAAAGTGATGACTTGGTTAGTCATTTGGGGCCTCTATGCTGGTAACTGGGTTAACACCATCACTTCATAATCATGGTTAATGGTCCACGCATACCGATTCTGTGAAACCTTGGAGGTGCCTACTAAATGGGGCTCTACAGAGATAGTCCCCACTCTCCCATTCACTAGGGGAGGCTCGTGGGCAATTTTTTGTTGCAGGGCCGCAAACTCCTGACATGGTGCCTAAGGATCCACCTACTGAAGAGGCATCCCTGCGGCTTCTGGTAGTGGATTTTTTGTTCCGTGGCCAAGAAGATATTCTCCTGAGTGTCTACCAAGTTCGAGTATTTGGAATACTATGGGGCGTACCTCTCATCAAGAGCTGCTCCATAGATAGTCAAAGTTGCTTTAGTCTGTTTGGGCTTTCTTCCCTTGCCTTTTCCCCCGCGTCTGCTCTCGCTGGGTGCCATGGCCTGAGCCAGAGTCATCATTCTAGCATTGAATGTAGGCTAAAAAGCATTATATCCACTAAGAGCTTCTCCATAGCCCGTCGGTGCAGCACTGAAACTAGTTCTTGGCATGGCACTGAAGCTGGTCGGCTGAGCAATTAGGCTAAATGGAAAGGCACTCAAAACACTTGTTGGGGCAAAAGTGTACGGTGAGTACTGAACACCTAGAACAGTGGCGTTTAGGGCTGATGGCGCGGGGAAGGACAAAGGTCCTCTGAATGCCCCAATCTGGGCATCCTTCCAATTAATATACTCTTGGGCTCGACGAATGAATTCATCGAGCCGGTGGCATCCCCTCGGTTGGACATCATCCCATTGTGGGGAACCTGCTTTGATGCTAGCCTTTAGGGCCATCAGTTGCTGGTCATCATCGAGCCTCTTGCTCCTAGCCGCTTCCTCATTGAAGCGGTTGATGTAAGCCTTAAGGGTTTTGAGGGGTCCCTACTTTATGTTAGCCAAAAAATTGACCTCGAAACTCACCTTCTGAGAAGCTATGAATTGTCTTCGGAATGATGAGGAAATTTGATGCCAAGAATGAATGGATCTCGGCTTATGCTTCTTGAACCACTCGTCTGATGATCCCATGAGAGTCAATGGGAAAATATGACACTTCGCGTCCTTAGACATGCGATGGAACGACATCAATCTGTTAAAATTTGAGAGATCATCGGCGGAATCTTTTCCTCCGTTGTATGAAGTGATAGATGGAATCTTGAAGCCTCGTGGTAGTGGGGCTTCCACGATGTGAGGAGCACACGGCTCCCCATCCTCATCTTCCAAGTCAGAGTTGTGTCCTTGCTTTCAGGCCATTCGAAGCATTATCCTTTTCAAATCCTCCAGATCGGCACGGAGAGGATCACGGTCCTAGTTGGCACTCTATGGCGGGAGTTCTCTCCTCTGAGCATTAAGGTTGTCTCGGAGGTAAGGCCCATGTATCCACCCAGGGTTGTCCTTGAGAGTTACATTACCTCTAAGAGCATTAAGGCTATCTCATAGGTCTGGCTGATCTTGGTGGCAACCACCATCCTCGGGGTATTCTACTTTTTTTTCCCCATTGGATTTGACGTATTCTGATGTGGTGCACATAGGCTGGGCACCCTAGGTTCCGTGGACACTGGCGGCTTGGCATTGTATTTCAGCACTACACCACTAGCCTTCATTGAACCTTGGCCTCGGGGCCTAAGCAGGTTCAGAAGCCCAACGAGTTCTCTTCTGTGCCTACGCAGGGTCATCATCTATCTTCCCTTTATCATGATCTTGTGGTGCAGGTGGGGTTCAAGCTCAAGTTGGGTGTGCAGGTGGCACACCAGCTAGCGGATATCCCGCCATGCCAGCGAGTGCTCGAGAGGTATGCCTACTACATTTGCAAGTGGCACTCCAATTTGGTGCGCAGGTGGCACGCTAGCTGTCTGCCTTGGTGGTACTTCGCCATGAGGGTCAACTCGCATCCCTTGGGCCGCCAGAGTAGTTCTCATGGAGTTAATGATCTCATGGAAGGCAGCGATATTCCCATCCTAAGCATCAAGGTTTTGCTACTGGGAGGCAATATGGCCGTGGAGCACCACCACCACTGGCTGATCCTCCACAACCATAGGCTGAGGATAGTCTTCCTCATAAAACTTGTCATCTTCACTATCGTATCGACTTTCTCATTGTAATCTTCTTAGGCCATCTCTGGGAAGTCATGTGGAGGTGGCTGGTTGGTTTCTCCTCCCTCAGCTCTGGTGGGAGGAACAACGTCATCTTCGGCGTATCTACGCGCGGTCATCATGAGTGTTTCTTCAAGCTTTCCTCAAGCTCTCAATGAAAGTACCAAAACGTTGACTACCTTTTTCGCTATCAACTTAACAACATAACTTAAAGAAAATAATGAAGATAAACACCAAGGTTTTACATGGTTCAGGTTATAAAACAACCCTAGTCCACAAGTCTTTAGTATTAGATTTCTTGAAGCTTGAGATGACAAGCTTCAATGGGAGTTTTCTCTGAGTACAAAAGTTGTGAACTCTTTAACAATGGTATCCTAGCCCTATTTATAGGTGTTGAAGGTCATTAATATCATTAATTACAAATATTCCCAAATTATTTGGGAGAGTTAATTGCTATTTAACCCATCTGAATATTATAATAAAGACTATGGGCCCGTGCGTATCGTAGGGGGCTCAATACGTAGGCTGCAGCCCACAAGCTTTACAGGAGACACGTCTTTGACACTGTCAGGGTGCGACTGCACGTTTTCCCGTGTCAGGGGATGTTGTGGTAAATACAAATTGTTGGGTGTGCGAAATCAACGCCGCTACTCGAGGCACCCAAAAAGATGACAGAAAATCTTGTTTTGGCGCAAGGCTACAATGATTAACACCTGGCGTCCTCTCTAGGCCTAAGGAAAAAGCTCTTAGATCGGGAGGACTATCTGATCAAGAAGACAAGAGGACCTCTAGGGTTGTCCTTCGAACGTGGTCTCACTTGGAGACATCCACGCCTAAGGTAAATTCGACCTGCTAGGGTAAATACTAGACTCTGAAGAGCTCTGGGCAAGCTCTGCAGAACTTCACTATCTCACAAGGAGCTTAATTACTTGTCTAATGACTGCCACGTGTCGAATAATGAAATCACGGACAACACTTATAAAACAATCTTATCTTTATTATTTAAAACTTAAAATAACTCATATTTTATCTTTTAAAAATAAAGTATCACTAGTTTGGTCAAGATACAATTACCCACTATAAAAGTGTAATTGTATATTTGTAAGTTTAGCTCATTATTTCAGAAATTATGACTTAACTTAGAGAGTGTCGCCTTAGGGTCGATCAAGTATAAAATACATCACTCTTTCATATATTCGTAAGAAGTCAACCTTGTTATTAATATGTCTAGAAACCTTCCATAGGGGCACGAAAACAAAGCCGCCTAGAAGCCCTATTCATATTTCACAGTGTTGTACTAATAAAAGAGATCATAGGTCACATTGAGATGTTAACATTCTCTCACTTACTATTTTAAAATAAATGTGTTTATTAAACTAATCAATTAATTCTAAATTAATTACTAGTTTATTAATAACCCTGTGAATTTAATTATTTACAAAAACATATAATTATAAAAGAGTCTGTTTCTACAATTAATGTGATCTAAATAATTACCCATTACATTTATCAAACTTTATTGAAACACTTTTTTAAATAAAGTTGGTTATCTTAAAGGTCTATAATAACTATTGTCTTTATTATGGTGTGATTTACCAAGTTTTAACTAATTTAAGACTTAGAAGTTCACATGCAATTGATTTCACCAAAACAATTCATATATACACTTACGCCATTCCTAGATAATCATGTTTCTAAAAGATGCGTGATTAATCAAAAATGTGTGAGGTTTCATGAATGGCATGTAATAGGCTAACGCATGATCATGTTATCAATGAAACACGAATTAACATTTATTTAAATAAATACAATAAATGATGAATCGAGTACTATTGGGTATTTTTAAATTTACAACCCTTGAAAAAATAGAAATTTAAATTATAAAACGTGCTTCATTTATTTGCAAGACTCCAAACTACTTCTCTTCTCATATAGGACCATCTTCCTAATTCTTAGGAATCTATTAGGTAAAAATAAGTAATTGGAAACAAATTTTCTAATTAATACTAATTTTTTATTAGAAAACCATTTTTGTTTATAATTTAGTTGAATTTAAATAATTAAAAGAATTAAATACAAATAATTATTTAAATTTAAGACAAGATCTTAACCAATTAAAGATATTTTATTTTTCTAATAAAAATAAAATAAGGTAATTAATCTTTCAAATTCATACAATTCAAAAACTCAATTAAATAAAAGATAATCAACACAAAAATAGGTATATTGTTGGGCACCAAGAATGGTGCCCTAGCTAGAGCTGACGGCAAGGGCAAGCCTCCAAAGGGCTCGGGCATGGCTGCTGCAGGTGGCTGCAGGGATAAGGCACACGCAACGGGGTGCAGTGGGCTTGAGAGGCTGGGCGCACTGACGCTTGCGGCAAGGGCACAAGGCGCAGGAGACCGCGAGGCTGGGCGTAGGGGGCTTGGGCTTGCGCAACTGGGTGCAGGGGCATGGGCCCTTGTGCACGTGGCTGGTGTGAAGCTCGAGCCTCTTGGCTCAGGTCCCTTTTTCTCCTCGTGTCTAGAATTTTTACATTCAAATTTCAAAAATAAAAATTATGAAAATTCCTATGCCCCATATGGCTTACACAAGATCTAAGAAACATTAAAATTCAATTCCTAAAACAACATCACCATATAATTAACAATCTATCATTCAACCATACATTCCAAAAACATATCCATCCATTCTATATACATATCAAATATGCATATAAAAATTAAAGAAATTCACATAGAATTTAATATATATATATATGCAGACTACTCTGGTACTAGTTGTTAGTATTAAATAACAAAATACGCAGTAGAAAGTATAGGGAAAGGGATTTTCAAAAAATTATTAATACCAACCAAGATCATACATATATATATAGATGTATAAAATAACACATACAATGAATAGAGATTACCTCTCGTAGCCTATCAATTATCCTTGATTCTTTCTGTAAAATCAACGGTCTTCCTATCCTTATGAAAGCTCACACCTTAGTCCGCCTAGTCATTCCTATAACACACAAGGACGTATGTGGGCACGTAAGATTCATAGGTTGTGTTGACCCAGATTTTGGTCAACTGACACGGAGTCAGAATATGCTTGATATGAATGAATGTCTAGAGAAGAACGTAATGACAAAAAGTAATAACAACACGATGTTTTTATAGTGGTTCGGCCCCAGGATCTGGTAATAACCTACGTCCACTTAGACTGTTATTGATATAAGAATCAAAGGAGTGATCAAAGAACAAGGGTTCAATGAGTTTCACTAACCTCTGAAGAACAATACAATATCACTTGGAGAATTACTCTAATCGCAAATGATTCAAAAGCAAAAAGTCCCTTCCTTGAGCTATCTTTTGCTATTTATAGGCTCAAGGGGGATTACAAAAGATTGTTACAGATACTCTCCCCTGAATAATCGGATATTCCGGAGATTATGTGAGTTAAATTCAGGATTTACAAAGATCTTCACAGTAATGTTACTTTGTATGCGGAACCATCGACCAGGCTGGTCGCAGGTAAGACCGGGCGGCTTACTGCTTCTAGTGCATCCTCTGGTCGATACCCTAGTAGAGCTCTTCCAGGTGTCAGCCACGTGTCTAGGGATCACTTGCCACGTCATCAATGCTAATTTTTTGGATAACATTTGCCCCCCAAGTTTATTTATCACGAGCAGTAAATAAACTTTTGAGCAAACGACTCTTCGGTAACCCCACCATACGTGTCAGAACCCTTCGTGTGTTCTTGGAAAAAGTAACCTACTTCTATCTAATCATGACTTTTCGGTTCCCCAGTAATAATTCGACGGCCATTCCGCTTCCCCATACTTTGAAAAAGGGAAACTGATGATTACACCTTTTTAATGCCACAGACAAACTTATATAATACCTTCGAAATCTTCCTTTTCTTTTTACGCATGCCATTGTCTTCACAAGAAACCCTAAAAACCAGAGTTTTAAACTTCTCCTGAGACCGTTCTTCTGCATTTTCAAGACTCAGCCTGAGAGTTCCTTGATCTCCGAAGACCCTTTTTCTATCTCCACGATCATTTTCTTGGTAATTTTTCGAATTCTTATGCTTCAAATTTTCATGGTGCATGCTTCTGTATGTTGACTGTTTGAGTTCATCTGTTTCTGGTTTGAGACGCTTGTGAGTAGAATGTTTTGTAGGCAAAAAAGGGTTACAAGTTAGTTTAATAGTCAGGATCATACTTCTAGGACGTAAAATCGAAGTAAAAATTCGATCTTTAGGCTAGTTGGAAAATAGGTTTTTCCCGCCCTAAGGGGAGTTGAAAAAGCTTTCTTGAAAAAACTTTTTACTTTCACCCTTTGATCCGTCTTTCAAACTGTTCGTGCGGAAAATTTAGCTTTTTGTTAGAATGCTGTTGTATAAAAGCTTGGCTTTTATACTCAACCAGCGTTATTCTAAAAAGCCTTTAAAAATTCTTTATCCTCACCTCCCCATTCTTCTGTTTGCAGACATTGATGCTAGATTTGTGGGGAGGTGAACGGCCCATCGACGACGACCTTCTCGCCCAGTTGCTTGAAGGCGAAGAACAACCGGCCGACCGAGTCCACGAGATTCCCTTCTCACGATCCTCTACCAGACCTCGTCCTTCTCCTCCTCAAATGGCCCGTTCCAAATCCGTAGGCAAGAAAAGACCTGAGTTTGAAAACAGTCCAAATTGTCCTGCCCAGCCTGATTCGCAGGCTAGGGCTCCCTCGACCAGCGGTTGAGACAATCTTGTTCCTGACCCTAACATCCAAATTAGAGCCTTCCCTCGCCATCAGAATCTGCCTGATGTCGAGTGGTATACCTCCCCGACCAGCGGAGTGACCCTTCGGATGGTTGCTAACTACTTCAGGAAATACCCTCTTACAGGGGTTTCCATTAAAATTCCTGCCGCAGACCAAAGGGCTAACCTCCCTGGGGGCATATATAGTGCCTGGTCTCGGTATCACTTAGAGGCGGGGGCTTACCTCCCTCTACATCCTTTTTATGAGGGGGTGGCCAATTATTTCGGTGTCCCCCCTTCCAAATTACTCCAAATGGATATAGAATGTTGGCTGCACTCTATATCCTGTACAAACTCAAGAAATGGCCAGAACCTACCCCTCATGAGGTCAACTATCTTTTTGACCTTAAATCCAACCCACAACAATACGGAACGGGTTTCCTCCACTTCTGTCACCAGGAGACCAACCGGACGTTCCTGAGTGATACTACGCACATATCGAACGTGGGGCAGTACAGTAAGGAGTACTTCCTTACACCGAACATAACCAGCAACAACCTGGCCTTCGCTCGAGGAGGTGAGTGTCGTCTTTGACTGGTCGATAATTTTAATCAAAGGGTCTCCTTTCATTTTTCTCAAACTGTAATTTGTCTTTCAGGCCCATGGTTACGTCCGACCCGAACACTAGACATGGTGTTAAGGTCCAATACATTGGCCAGGATGACCGACGCAGCAAAAAGCGTCAAGTCCCTGGTCACTGATGAAAACTTGAGGCTGCCTGGCCTTCTGGCTCCTTGCCATGAAACAAGAGGGTCCGTGGTAGATGATGCCACTGCCGAGGGGGTTCCCGAGCAGCAATCTCCTGTGTCTCCTCCTCGAAGGAGGCCGACGGGGGTTTCAATCAGGGAGCCCACGGGCAATCCTTCCGCAAAAAGGCCTTCTGCTCCCCAAGGCAAGGGGAAACAAAAGGCCAAAGAGCCAGTTGTGGACCTGGGGGAGTCCTCTGATGAGAACGGTAAAATTATTTTGCTTTTAAATAGTTTGCCAATTTCCTGTCATTTGTTTGACGGGGAGGGCAACTTTACATATACTCCAAATCTAGGGTCAGACTTCTTCATGCCAGATAGTGAATGTGTGACTAATAGAGTCAATAGTATAGCGACCAGTAGTTGTAGCTCGGGTACTAACTTTGTGACCTTCTTTTTCGTTTTGATAGAGAGTCTTCATCTGCTTTTATCTTTACCCTTTGCATATTTTTACTTGTGTGCAGATATGGCCACTCTCAATGTCTTCGACTTATACCAGGCTAAGGAGGAAGAGGAAGTTCCTCAGCTTCGGAGGAAGTCGTCACGGAGACAAACTGGCGAGACGAGCCAGGGTCCTGCAAAAAAGAGTCGAACAGAAGACCCTCCTAGAGACGTGCCTGTTTGGCAAACTTCTGCTCATCCTCCGGCCCCTGCTGAGAAAGAGACTCCCCCTGCCCCAATGAACCCTCCTCCGGCTGCGCCCAGAAGGGAACAAGACAAACGGGAGGAAACTCTTGGGGCCAAACTCTCGAGCCGTACCATACGAGCAGCCAAAGACCGCATTGCGTATATCGGGAAAAATGACCGTGTCAAGGATGCAATGGTTGAGGCAGAAAATATGACGGTCGACCTAATCCTGAACAGGACCTTGAACGAAATAGCCAGCGTAAGTACTTCTTTAATCTTTTTGGCTTCAGTCTTTAAGTCTTTGCCGCAGGTTCTAACTTTTATCCTTAGTTCTCAGGCATTGCTGTCTGCCACCACTGCTCGCACCCGCACCCAAACCACCATCGAGCAGGCTAGGGCAAAGGCCATTGAGAGGTATCAGGTGAAAGCAGCCGAGGAGCTTTCGGCTGCAAAGGCCAGGCATACTAAGGAGTTGGAGGCGATAGTTCAACAGAGGGATGCTGCGGTGACCAAGTTGTCGGAGGCTGAAGCTGCAAAGGAGGCCGCGATAAAATTGAGGCAGGAGTATCAAGATGCCAGCCGAACCCATCTTCGCGAAGTCAAAAGATTGGAAGAGGTGCTTAAGCCCTAGGACGAGGCCATCGCCACTCTTGAGGGCAAAGTAAAGCAACTGGAGCTTGACAACTCCAAAAATCTGGAAAGGTACAAGAGGACGACGCTCCGATGTTTCTACAGCTTCTAGAAACACAATCAGGGAGTCGACTTCAGCTATCTTTCAGAGGATATCAGGGCTGCCGAGCTGGCTCGCTGCACTGCCCCACTGGATGAAGAGGAGGCAAGAGCAAGGATCCCTGTTTCCTCAAGCATCGCTGGCGTAGAGGAAGAAGGGGCTGCTGAGGATGTCGTCACCCAGAATGCTGCTAAGGACCCTCCTGCTCCCAATGCCTCTTAAGCTTTTTCATTTATTTTTTCTTTTGATTACATGACCCACGGGTCGTGATGTAAAGAAAATATCTTTTATTTTAAACTTTGTTGCATGGGCAGCAAACTTTTCCTTTTATTTGAACAGTTACATCCAAGCAGTGATGCTTGCGGTGTAAAAGATTGCATGATGCTATAACATTTTCATTTATTATAACATTTGTCTGTATGACCGAACTTAGCATAGTACTTTGGCATGATTTAACAAAATATAAATTTTGAAAAATACTCTAAGTACCTTAGCATGCTTTCACTCATTTTATTCATGTGTTTACATACCTCATGGTACGCTTTGCTATCGATGTGCCTTATATGCCCCCCAAGTGATCGAGGAGCTTTAGGTCCTTGGTCACTTGCCTTGACCACGACCTGTTCGAACATTTCTGCTCGGGTGAAAAAGTAATACTTGTAATACAGCAAAACAACACACGTAATGAACAAATACTTGTAAATATAAATTTACAAAGGTTGGCAAGAATGATTGGCTGCGCACAGTCCCTTATAATCTCGTATTAAAAATGGACTAAACATGTCTTTACGAGCGATTCTGAAATAGAATCTTACATATACGAGTGATTAGCCATACAGTGTGGCTAACCCTCTTTGCCAAACTTGTAAAAAGAAAAATTAATACAAGCTAGTCCTTTAAAAAGGACTGTTCACTGATAATACTTGCGCAGGTGTTCTCCATTCCAATAACGTGGAACGAGATCTCCGTTTAAGCGTCCAAATTTGTAGGTGCCCGGATGAAGGACTTCTTCAATCTGGTAAGGTCCTTCCCAATTAGGTCCAAGCACTCCAGTAGTAGGGTCGCAGGTATTCAAGAAAACTCGTCGTAGCACCAAGTCTCCAAAGTTGAATTTTCTTTCTTTAACTTTGGAGTTAAAGTACCGAGCGACTTTTTGTTGGTATGCAGTAACTCGGAGTTGGGCCTTCTCCCGTATCTCGTCAATCGAGTCTAGGGATTCCATCATCAGTTGGCTGTTCTGGTCCTGGTCGTATGTTAGGCGTCGATGTGAGGGGGGATCTAATTCGACAGGCAACATTGCCTCATATCCATAGGCTAAGGAAAATGGGGTATGTCCTGTCGCTGTTCGGTGAGACGTTCTATACGACCAGAGGACTTCAGGCAGTTGCTCTGGCCACACTCCCTTAGCTTCTTCAAGCCTCTTCTTCAGGGTGTCTTTAAGAGTTTTATTCACGGCTTCGACCTGCCCATTCGCCTGGGGGTGTGCAACTGAAGAAAAGCTTTTAATGACTCCATGTCTTTCGTAGAAATCGGTGAATAAATCGCTGTCAAATTGGGTTCCGTTGTCGAAACTATCTTTCTAGGCAAACCATATCGACAGACAATGTTCTTGATAACAAAGTCAAGTATTTTCTTGGTCGTGATGGTAGAGAGCGGTTCAGCTTCGGCCCATTTGGTGAATTAATCGACTGCTACGACTGCGTACTTTACTCCGCCTTTCCCTGTAGGTAGGGATCCAATCAAATCTATCCCCCATACTGCAAAAGGCCACGGACTTTGCATCTGTTTCAATTCGTTTGGAGCTGCTCGTGGAATCATGGAGAATCTTTGAGATTTATCACATCTTCGTACAAACCCCATCGAATCCTCGTTCATAGTTGGCCAGAAGTAGCCTTGTCTCAGAATCTTCTTTGCCAAACTCTACCCCACAGCGTGATCCCCACAGAAGCCTTCATGCACCTCTTTTATGAGTTCCTTGGCTTTTTCAGGTGTAACGCATCTGAGTAGTGGCATTGAATATCCTCTTCAGTACATAACACCATCGACCAGTATGTACCTAGCGGCTCGCCTTTGTAGAGTTCTGGCTTTGTTTCTATCTGTTGGTAGCATACCATTTGTTAGATACTCCAAATAAGGTGCCATCCATGTATCTTCCATTCGAATCTCCATACTGGATTCGGCCGCTTCTATGCTTGGCTTACTCAGTCTTTCTACTGGCACAATGTTCAAAGTGTCAGCATCCTTCGCGCTTGCGAGTTTGGCTAAGGCATCTGCATTTGAATTCTGATCTCGCGGAATTTGCTGGAGGGTGTATTTAGTGAACTGGGCCAGCAGGTCTTTTGTTTTATTTAAGTAGGCCACCATTTTTAAGCCTCACGCTTGATATTCTCCTAGGACCTGATTCACCACCAGGTGTGAATCACTATAGATATCAAGCGTCTTTATGCTCATATCCTTTGCCATTCTCAATCCAGCGAGGAGTGCCTCATACTCAGCTTTGTTATTCGACGCGGTGAAGTCGAACCTGATGGCACAGTGAAATCGATGCCCTTCCGGCGTTATCAATATCACTCCTGCTCCAGCATGGGATTCGTTGGACGACCCATCCGTGTATAACTTCCACGAAGGAGCTTTGTCTTGAGGCTTAGGCGCTTTAGGCTGTTCGCACTGTTCGCTGTCTGGGAGTTCAGTGAACTTTGCAATAAGGTCGGCCAAAACTTGTCCCTTGACTGCTGCTTGCAGTGAATAAGTTATGTCGAACTGCCCTAGTTCGACTGCCCATTTTAATAATCGCCCAGCCGCCTCTGGTTTTTGGAGGACTTGCCGAAGGGGCTGGTCAGTTAGAACTGTAATAGGATGGGCTTGAAAGTAGGGGCGTAGCTTCCTAGAGGCCAGGATTAAGCAATATGTTAACCTCTCGATTGGTGGATATCTCAATTCTGCCCCGATCAGTCTCTTCCTGACATAGTAGACTGCTTTCTGTACGCCTTCTTCCTCTCGCACTAGTACCGTGCTAGCAGCAACTTCAGTAATCGCCAGGTAAACAAACAAAGTTTCTCCTTCGATTGGCTTTGATAAGATGGGAGGTTGTGCCATATGGGCCTTTAAGGCTTGGAACGCTTGTTCGCAGTCTATCGTCCATTCGAACTTCTTATTTCCTCTAAGTAGATTGAAAAAAGGGACACACTTGTCTGTTGATTTCGAAATAAATCTACTTAGGGCTGCGATCCTCCCGATTAAGCTTTGTACATCTTTGATCCTTTCTGGCGACTTCATGTCGATCAGGGCTTTTATCTTGTCGGTGTTGGCCTCGATTCCTCTTGAATTTACAATAAACCCCAAAAACTTCCCTGATCCAACTCCGAAGGAACATTTAAGGGGATTTAACTTCATTTGGTATTTGTTCAATACATCAAAGCACTTCTGTAAATCCCTTACATGTCCTTCTGCCTTCTTAGACTTTACCAGCATGTCGTCTATGTATACCTCCATGTTTACTCCGATCAGCTCCTTAAACATGTGTTTGACTTGCTGTTGGTAAGTCGCACCTGCGTTTTTCAGTCTGAAGGGCATTACTTTGTTACAGTATAAGCCCGTATCGGTTCAAAAGCTGGTGTGATCCTCGTCAGGGGGGTGTGATCCTCGTTAGGGGGGTGCATGCTAATATGCATCCATGAACGAGAGGATCTCGTGCCCTGCAGTTGCATCGACCAGCTGGTCGATCCTTGGGAGTGGGAAGCAGTCTTTTAGGCAGGCTTTATTGAGGTCTGTAAAATCCACACAGGTCCGCCACTTGCCATTAGGCTTGGGAACCAGCACTAGATTGGAGACCCATGATGGATAAAATGCCACCCTGATGAACCCATTCTCCTTTAGTCTTTCAACATCTTCTTTTAAGGCTCTCGATCTATCTTTATCGAGCAGCCTTCTCTTTTGTTGCACGGGTGGAAAGGTCTTGTCTATGTTCAGGACATGGCTGATAACTACAGGATCTATCCCAGCCATGTCTTTATGCGACCAGGCGAAAACCTTCTGGTTCTTTCGCAAAAATTCCACCACTGCGTGCTTCGTGGTAGGCTCTAAGTTTTTCCCAACCTTTACAACTCTGGTCGGGTCTTCTTTGTCGAGTTGGACCTCCTCCAGGTCCTCAACGGGTCGAACGTTTTCTTCAAAATCCCCAAAGAGAGGATCTAAGTCTCTATCCTCACTTTGGGCAACACCCTATTTGGTGACTTCATCACCGGATTGGGCTTGTGTATCACCTACCATTTGCAACCTATCTGAGGTACTGCTCTTCGACGTTCCACTCTTCGCCTTTGTGATTAAGGCGTTGTAGCACTCCCTGGCTTCCCTCTGGTTTCCCAACATGCGTCCTACCCCCGCGTCTGTTGGGAACTTCATGGCCAAGTGCCACATTGAGATGACGGCCCGTAGATCAACCAGTATAGGCCTTCCAATAACGGCATTGTACGCCGAGGGACAATCGACCACTACAAAAGTGGCGAGTAATGTCCTTGTTGCAGGCGCTGTACCCGTCGTTACTGGCAGTTTGATCAACCCGGCGGCGGCGAGTCCTTCTCCAGAGAAGTCGTATATCGTCTGGTTGCAGGGCTCCAAGTCCTTAACGGACTATTTCATGCGTTCCAGTGTTGATTTATATAGGATATTCACTTAACTTCCTGTATCGACCAGTACTCTCTTCACCATCATGTTGGCCATCTGGATGTCCACGACCAGCGGATCGGAATGTGGGAACCGGACGTGTTGGGCATTGCCATCAGAGAAGGTTATCTCACCTTCCTCTGACCGAGCCTTTTTTGGTGCACGGTCGTCCACAGTCATCATCTCGATGTCCTGGTCGTGGCGCAGAGTCCGAGCGTATCGTTCACTGGCCTTTCTGCTATTTCCCGCGAGGTTCGGGCCTCCACAGATGGTTAAGAGTGTGCCAGTCACGGGGGTAGGCTGTAAGGGTGGCGAGCGTTGGCGCGCGGGCGCCTGCTCATTGCTACTCGGAGCTTCTCGTTGGGAATTTCCCGAGGCCCGTACGTATCTTCTCAAGTGTCCTTGTCTAATAAGGAACTCGATTTCGTCTTTTAACTGGTTGCATTCATTGGTGTCATGTCCGTAGTCGTTATGATAACGACAGAACTTGGTAGTGTCTCTTTTCGAAATATCCTTTCGAATGGGGCCAGGTTTTTTGTAAGGCATACTAGAACTTGTGGCCTGATAAATCTCTCCCTGAGACTCAACGAGGGCAGTGTAGTTAGTGAACTGAGGTTCATAACGATTACCCTTGGCTCGTTTATTGTCGGAGGTGGAAGGCTCGTTATACGGCCGTTTTCCACCATTCTTGCCACTATCGTTGCCTTTGCCGTTGCCATTAGGTTTGGAACCATTGGCGGCTTTGGCGGGTTCGGAAGCCTTCTTATCTTTGTTCGAGGGCTTTCCATCGTCAGCAATGGCTTCTTCGAGCTTGATGTAGCGATCAGCTCGGTCCAAAAATTCTTGGGTAGTTCTCACTCTTTCCTTTCGGAGACTTTTCCAGAGAGGAGAACGACGTTTAACTCCTGCGGTAATGGCCATCATTTTGCCTTCGTCCCCCACCGTTTTCGCTCCAGCTGCCACTCGCATAAAGCGCTGGATGTAGTCCTTTACTAATTCTCCATCCTGCTGGCGAATTTCAACCAGTTGGTTTGCTTCGGTCGGATGCACACGACCTGCATAGAACTGTCCGTAAAACTCCCTTACGAACATTTCCCAGGAAACTATGCTTGCGGGAGGGAACTTAAAAAACCATTCCTGCGCAGCTTCAGAACGTGTTGCAGGAAAGATCCTGCACCGAGCGTCTTCGGACACTTTCTGAATGTCCATCTGAATTTCAAACTTATTGACATGAGACACTGGGTCTCCATACCCATCAAAGTTTGGAAGTGTAGGCATTTTGAACTTGCTTGGAGTTTCGGCGTTAGCTATCCTTTGCACGAAAGGAGTGCCTTTCCTCCTATCGTGGTCGATATAAGATGTCCTTCCCCCGACTAGTTGTTGCACTTCTTGGTTGAGGGCGTCTATCTGGGCCTGTACCGCGGCTGGAATTGCTATGGCATCTGTTGCTGGGGGGACGTTCTCGCCATGCCGCTCGCGGCGATCGTTGAGTACGTCTCTCAAATCTTCGTCTCTTCTCCGCTTCTCACTACCCCCGAGCCGGTTGAAGACATTATTTTGCCTAGGCTGCCCCTCAGCATCCCGTCTATCGGGTTGGTCATCTTGAGGCACCTGGCTCCTGCCTTTAACTCTTTCTTCATTCCTTCAGCCAGCGTTTCCCTTGCCTGAGTCTGCCTCATTATACCCATGGCCATCTCTGAACCTTGATTGGCTATGGTGGGATTGGCTGTTCCCCCGATTTCGGTGCCTGGATGAATAGTTTCGAACGTTAGAGGGCGGCCTGCGCTGGTCGTGGTGTCCCCGTGCATTATCATGCCGTGGGGGACCCCGGACCGCAGAGCCTAACTCTGAGTCCCTCCTGTTACCAGGGGGGTACTGACCTCTATTCGGTAGGTTTGGCTCATCACCCCTACGGCGTCTAGGACTACGAGGCTGATGCTCGGCCCTATTCTGCCTCTGTTGCGGGGGATTGACGCGACCAGCTTGGGATGGTGGATGCGCCTCAGGGTCCAGCGGGACATCGTCATGGGGCGCTTGAGGCTGGTCGGGCCTTTGCGGACTCGAAGGCTGGATCGGTGGGCTTGGATTAGGACCCCTCTGGGGTGGCCCATTGACAGGTTGGTCAGGCTGTGAAACAGCTGCGGCCTAATTCCTTGCCAGCTACAAGGCCGCCTCGAGGGCTACCATGGCTTCGCTCTGGCGGCGGTCCATCTCCGTCTGCCTTTCGCTTAATTCCGCGCGCTGCCGTTCAATTTCCTGCTGCTGCCGCGCCACAACTTCGGCAGCAGTCTCTTGACTGGCTTTCAGACTAGCCAGCTCCTCCTACAACGCCCCTAGGGTACTCTTCAGCGTTGCATCATCCATTTCTTCCTCCTCAAAGTCCAGATGTGGTTCATCCTCCGCCACGCTTGCAGGGGGTGGAGGAGGTGGATTTGATGGCGCAGCAGTGGCCGCCTGTCCAGCTTTCCTTCCAGTTTTCGCCATTAGTTTTCTCAGCAATGATAAATCAAGCTCTCAACGAAAGTACCAGAATGTTGACCCAGATTTTGGTCAACTGACATGGAGTCAGAATATGCTTGATATGAATGAATGTGTAGAGAAGAACGTAATGACAAAAAGTAATAACAACACGATGTTTTTATAGTGGTTCGGCCCCAGGATCTTTTAATAACCTACGTCCACTTAGATTGTTATTAATATAAGAATCAAAGGAGTGATCAAAGAACAAGGGTTCAATGAGTTTCACTAACCTCTGAAGAAAAATACAATATCACTAGGAGAATTACTCTAATCTCAAATGATTCAAAAGCCAAAAGTCCCTTCCTTGAGCTATCTTTTGCCATTTATAGGCTCAAGGGGGATTACAAAAGATTGTTACAGATACTCTCCCCTGAATAATCGGATATTCCGAAGATTATGTGAGTTAAATTTGGGATTTACAAAGATCTTCACATTAATGTTACTTTGTATGCGGAACCATCGACCAGGCTGGTCGCAGGTAAGACCGGGCAGCTTACTGCTTTTAGTGCATCCTCTGGTCGATACCCTAGCAGAGCTCTTCCAGGTGTCAGCCACGTGTCTAGGGATCACTTGCCAAGTCATCCATGCTAATTTTTTGGATAACAGGTTGATTTTAATCTCTCTAGAAGTTCTCATCACATGAGATCTAGAGAGATTTGAGAAGAGAAAGGCTATAGAAACTTCTAGAATTTCATGTTTAGAGATTCTATCATTTTTTTCTTTGAGAGAGTTTGATAACCTAGAAAC
The DNA here is from genome assembly GCF_963169125.1 of Humulus lupulus. NCBI lineage: Eukaryota > Viridiplantae > Streptophyta > Magnoliopsida > Rosales > Cannabaceae > Humulus > Humulus lupulus. The sequence goes on from NC_084798.1 coordinate 88,837,665, forward strand.
AACTAACTTAGAAAAGAATTTCTTCTTTTCGAGATGATAAAGAAAATTTACTAATTTAATTAATCTTTATTTAAAAATAATACTCATCAGTTACAACCTTTAGAATTTCTTAATTTAAATCATGTTTAAAAATAATAATTGAATAAATTAATTAATTTAAAATTCAAATTCAAATCCCAGGGATGAGAATATATACATGTGGCGCCACTCACTGTAGACTACAGTGAGTGGTGTGTACAATTGTATATCTATCACTGATCTTTCCCATTTGTTTGTTTAATTAATTTTAAGACAAGATATTTATTCCGAAATAAATATCTGTTAATTCAAAATTAACTTTATCTTAAAAACTATAAGTTTTAAATAAATTAGCTTATAATAAGATAATAATTAAATTCTCTCAAACATTAATTCAAACATGATTAGTATTTATTTTAACATAAAGTCTTTCAAAATAAAACCTATATAGTTAGTTAATTAATTAATTCACAATTAATCAATTGCCCATATTTATCACATAATTATTTTCTTGCCCTAGAAAAATAATTTCTTTGCAATTTAGTCATTCTCTCTATAAATCTTTCTTGTGACATCCTTACCGTTGACAGTGTAGGACAGAGGCAACCTAGGGACCATGAACCTATAATACGAAGCTCCAATAAACTAGATTATTAATTAAGCTCTTTAATCCAATAATCTTATTTATTAATTCCATGATTACTCCTCTATAAATATGGAATTGCACTCTGAGTATTTATAGAATTATATTAACAGAGTTTTCTCTTGTAGTTGATTGATATAATCAATAAATATAGTTTTGTCCTCCATTTATTGGTTCGTTAATTAGAGCTAGTCAATATTGTCATTTTACCCTTCTAATTACTTCTTAATCTTGAAGTATCATTAATTCACTAGAGAATAATTAATCTATAATCAAATTATAGATTTGAGCTCAATAAATATTCAGTTCAAGAATTATCCCTTAAGGAAACCAATATCCAATCCATTAGGAAAGTGTGGATTTCATTATTGCAAAATCATGTTTCCAGCCATTCAAGATATTAAATCTCCAAAACAAAAGTCACTAACCTCATTATACTAAGATAACTTAACGAATGAATCAAAACATCTAATAATCACAAACAAGAGTTCATGATAACTTAGGATTTAGATTGATCTACAAATGATCATCTATTATGATAAGAATTAAATATTTATGGCAAACGGCAAGTTTATAAACATAGTTAATTCATATCAGTCATGTCATATATAATCACTATTATATACAAAACATTTACCAAGATGTCTATCCATATCAATAATCTGAATCTAGATTACTTGCATCTCGTACGCTTAGTATACTTGGGCTGATATCATTAACCGTGCTAATCTTGGTATGGAAGTTATGCATGAACGTAATGCTCACAACTTCCCTCTAGACCTAGCTGCTGTAGAAGTTCCATCTACAAATGGATAAAACTTCGGTATTAGTCTATATGAGTTATTGAAAAGAAATCTAAAGGAGCAATACTAAACTTCTATCAAGAAGTTTGGTATTGATCCTTTAGATTTCTTTTTTAGTATTTTTTTAGTTACATAAGTTTTTTTCTTTAGTAATCATTTAAAATGGTAATCATTTAGTAAGGATTTCATACTTTAAAATGTTACTGACTATTTTATTCATTATATATGATCTTAATTCTCTCGTACTAATACAAGATCATATCCTCATAAATGAATATGAAATTTTCTTGAATAAAATTTTCAAACAGTAATTATAACATTCAAATATAATTAAATTGTATTTTTTTTCTTAAATCAATAAAATGCCTTCTTACATCCTTTTAAGGCGTAAACCCTAATATATTACATTAGCAACATGTAATAAAATAATAAATGCTTTACCACTAAACATGGAATATTATTTTCCTACAAATCTTTACCACAAAACATTGAATAATATTTTCTACTAATGATGACTACAAGACAAAAGAAGCTTTTGTGTACCACCATAACAGCTTTATTTCTTAACATGGTATAATGGAGGTGAGTCTTAAATTTTTCAATTTAGTTTCACTATTAATTATCTCCCAAAAAAATCAATGTTTATGTGATTGATGTGTGCCGTTAGCCGTACCAAATTTAATGATTAATTTCCTTATTATCCACTAAATTATTAGTAAAGTGGTAATAAGGGTCGATCCCAGGAGGACTATTAATTAAATTTATTATTTAATTGACAAAGAGTTAATAAAGATGGGATTTTGAGAATTTAAGAATTAAAGAAAATAAAAATAGTAAAAAAATAAAATAATTGAATATGAATTCAAGGATTGAAAATAGTCAAGAGTTCATTCTCCACTACTAAACACACATTCAATTATTCATAAATGAAATTATTCTGTATTTCCAAATCAAATTATTAACCCCGCAGATAATACTTAAGCAGTCAATTATCCTAGTTTCCCAATTATAATAAATTAAACTAAGCGCTCATTAATTAATCATTTTTACCAAGCAATAAACCTATTAAGCATGTGATCTATTTAACTCAAGAAAAGCATTACATCAGTGAAAACAAGCTAATCTAGGAAACAAATTCATTAAGTATGTAATTCACTTAACCTAGATACTCGTCACAATAATTAGTTATAATTTATCACTCTACTTAGAACTCTATACTAGTAGGTGAATAGTAATCCTAAGATGATAATAGAACAATGTAACGCCCTTATTAGTTGGCCACCCACTATAAGAAAAAGTACTATTAGGGACGACATCCCCCAAAAGCGCCCCAAATGACATTAGGGGAGACATGTCGCACCTAAACCATTGCCCCATATAAGTCAGCCATAATATTCATTATTAGCATCAACAAACTAAGTCGCCCCTAATAATCAAACATTAGGGGCGATGTTTACTCCCCTATTACTTTGGCAGTCAGCCTTAATAATACAATATTACGGGCAACATTTATGCCTCTAATACGTTAAAAGCCGCCACTAATAATGGTGTTCTCAAAATCAATTTTCGCCCCTAATAATCAAAAGTTTCCCCTAAGAATACAATATTAGTGGCGACTTTTGTATTATTAGGCATGAAAAAAGTCGCCCCTAATAGTTTTATAAAAAGAAAAAAATATTTATTAAAATAAAATATAAATTTTTTTAATTCATAAAAACAATAATATCCAAATTAAATATGCATAAAAATAATAATTCGTTTAGATTACAAAACTAATATCCATATATTAACTAAAAATAATTGTTTAATATTAAGATTTAATCTCTCAAATCTACAGTGTCGTCTGCATTGTCCTATTTTGGTGTTTGCGGTGCCTGCCAAGTCTTCGATGTCTGCGGAGGTATCGACCACGAATACTGTAGAGGTAACGATGATCATCTAGCTCCGTACATGTATGGATAAGGATATGGTGGAGGTTGAGATGACGGTCCACTCAAATGAGGAGGCGGGGGTTAAGACGACGACCCACTCATATGAGGAGGCAGGGGTTGCGACGAAGGTTGACTCATATGAGGAGGATAACCCTGAGGGTACGAAGGCATCCATTGATACATGTATGGGTGAGCGGGCATGTCGGGATGACCTGGTGAAGATTGAGAAGCTGGACCTTGAGACATGTGAGGTGTCAGAGGTTCAGAAGACGAATCTTCATACTTCTGGTAAAACCGTTGACATGTATATTTCATCTCCACGTTTGTTGTCAGACATTTGTTAGGTGGAAGTTGATGATAAATGGTACTGAAGCTACTCATTCATGGTCTTCACCATATCTACCAATTCACATATATCATCAGCTAACTGGTGAGGTGGCGCCTGAGTCTAAGTGTTTTGGGAGGGATGGGTTGATGTTTTACCCTTTAATTTGCGGCCAACTACTTGCTCGTGGCCACACATTTCACCGAGAACTTAATGTAGTATTTTCATTTGATCGACCGAGGAAGAATGTTTAGTTCCCACCACCTTGTACATGACGGGGTCAACCACTATAGGGAGTGGATGTCTAGCTGCTCCCCTTCAGTCCTTTAATATTTCCCAGAGGCAGGCCCACTACCTTTTCTCTCATGTGGGGCTGTTTTTTTATTATTATCCTCTGCACCTCTTTTTCGTTTCAAACCTCCAGACCTCTCATGTTTTCTCGGAACTTGAGGTGGTAGGGCATTCACTTGATCTAAGAAATCCTGACAATTAAACTTTCTTGGAGGACGTCTTCTCTCAACTTTTCCATCGAATTTAGTATCTTTTCTCCACAGATGATTACTAGCCAAGAATCATCTATGTCCAACATAAGATGTCTTAACAATCACTCAGATAGAGGATGTGTCTTCATTGCATGTAGGACAAGCGTTGTAACCTTGACCACTCCATCCAGACAAACTACTTCGAGCAGAAAAATCATTCACCATCCGCAAATAGGCAGCATGTATCTTGAACATGTTGTTGTTTCTACCACCCTAGTTTCCACCCCGTTAGTCCACAACATTTTCAACTCATCCACCAATGGCCTCATAATTACATCCATGTCCTTACCTGGTGATTTCAGCCCAGGAATAAGAAATTCCAACACGAAATAATGGTCATTCATACAAAGCCAGGGTGGGACATTGTAGTTTGTCAACACACTAGGCCACATGCTATAAGATAAACACATGTTGCCAAATGGATTAAACCCAGGAGCAGCCAAGCCTAGAAGAACATTTCAAGGATCTTTTGCAAAATCAGGATGTCTGGTGTCAAAGTCCTTCTATGCAGACTCATCAACCAGATGACGTATCACCCACTCCTCTTTCAATCTCCTAGTATGATGCCATAGTATCTCTTCCAATGTATGCCTTGAACTATTCAATCTTTTTGTTCGGGGAACCAATGCAAAATAATGCATCACCTTATGCGGAACCTTTTTCCCTTTCTTATTTTCATTAATCCACATGTTGGTATTAAGAGAGAAAATCAAAGATACGCAGCGGGGAATGGGCCTTTTTTTTAATAATTATTAGTACTAACCAAGATCACACACACACACACACACACACATATATATATATTAAATCACATACAATCAGATTAAAGATTACCTCTTGTAGCCTATCAAGTGTCTTTCAATCATTTTGTATAAAATCAACGATCTTCCTATCTAAGTTCTGAAAGCTCACACCTTGATCTTCCAGACCAATACTCAAACACACAAGGACGTGTGTGTGCACGTAGGATTCAAAAGGTTGATTTATGACTCTCTAGATGTACTCAACACATGAGATCTAGAGAGGTTTGATTGAGAGAATAGGAATTGAAAAGGTTTTAGGTTTAGGAAAACTATCGCTTTTGTTTCAGAGAGAGAGAGACTATTTTTTTAATCACATAAAAAAACATATCACTGAAAGTATCGCTCTATCAGTTTTTATAAAGATAATTAATCTTTATTTCATTAAAAATAGAATTCAAATTAAATTGATCTGCTATAACTATTTAATTATTTAATTTCAATCACGTTTAAAAGGAAAAATTGAATAAGTGATTAAACAAATAATTTGAAATTCAAAATTCAAATCTTAGGGATTGGGGAATCCCTGTGTGTAGCGCTACACTCACTGCACAGTGAGAGTGTCGCCCCACATATTAGGGTTTCTTCTAATTTTTCTCATTTGTTTGTTTAATCAACTTTTAAGGTGATATATTTATCCCAACATAAATATCAGTTAATTTAAAATTAATTTTATCTTAAAATATCAGTTTTAAATAAATAAATATCATATTCTAAATAATATATTTATTATTCTCTCTCTATATATTAATCCAAACAAGATTAATATTAATTTTAACCTATAGTTTTTCAAAATAAAAAGTATATAGTTAAATAATTAATTCATTCATAATTTATCAATTGTTCATAACTATCACATAATTATTTTCTTGCCCTAGAAAATTAATTCCTTTGCAATTAAGTCATTCTCTCTACAAATCTTTCTTTTGACATCCTTACCCTTGATAGTATAGGACAGACGTGAATTGGGGACCATGGACCTATAGTACGAAACTCCAATAAATAAAATTATTAATTAAGCTCTTTAATCCAATAATCTTATTTATGAATTCCATTATTACTCCACTATAAATATGGAATTGCACTCTAAGTATTGATAGAATTATATTTACAAAATTTTATCTTGTAGTCGATTGATATAATCAATAAATGTAGTTCTGTCCTTCATTTATTGGTTCGTTAATTAAAGCTAGTCAAGATTGTCGTTTTACCCTTCTAATTATCTCTTAATCCTTAAGTATGATTAATTTACTAGCGAATAATTAATCTATAATCAAATTATAGATTTGAGCTCAATAATTATTCAGTTCAAGAACTATCCCTTAAGGGAACCAATATTTGATACGTTAGGAAAATATGGATTCTATTATTGTAATTCATGTTCCCAGTCATTCATGATATTGAATCTCCAAAACAAAAGTCATTAGTCTCATTATACTAAGACACCTTAACAAGTGAACCAAAATATCCAATAATCAGAAACAAGAGTTCATGAATACTCAGGATTTAGAGTGATCTACAAATGATCATCTATTATGATAAGAGTCAAATTTTTATGTCGAACGACAAGTTTATAAATATAATTAATTCTTATTGGTCCTGTCATATATAATATCTACTATATTCATCACCTTTACTAAGATGTCTACCCACATTAGTAATCCAAATCTAGATCACTTACAGCATGTATGCTTAGTAAACCGCACTAGAAACCATTTATTAAAGATTCCATACTTTAATATGTTACTGACATTTTTATTCATTTTATATGATCTTAATTCTTTCGTACTGATACAAGATCATATTCTCATGAATGAATGAATAAGAAATTCTCTTGATATTATTATATAATTAATTCAAACAATAATTATAATGTTCAAATATAATAAAAATTTTCTATTATTTAATTCAATAAAATGTCTTTACATGCTATTAGGGCATTATTCCTAACATCACATGATACTCTCGCACACTAGACATGAATCTTTAGATGCATTCTCATTATAAAATAATCAACAATCGTATCTACACACATGGATTGATTGGTATCCCAACCCTAATTTACTCTTTTTTTTAGCCTCGTAGTGGGATGAAGGAATTTTGTTGTCCTTTAGAAATGCAAACTTTAATAACTTCAACAATTCATCAAATGTATTGTTTGCTATTTCCCCCCCCCCCCCCCCTCACTTTCAAGCGCATCAACTTTGCTAAAAAGTTAAGCAGTGATATCCAATCGCAACCCGAATACAACTCAGTGTCAATCTCAACGAACAACTCGCCATAATACTGACCCATTCCACTGTTAGCTTCTTAAGCATTCTTCGATAAAAGGAAATCGTCAACGACATCACACATCTCATCTACGAGCTCATTCTCATCTACTCTGTCATCAACAACGTCTTCCTAGAGTTCTCCATTTTAAATACACTATTCATAACTCTGTTGGAAACCCGATCGAATATATGTGCCTGAACGACATCCAAAGTTTTAAGTCTAATAGTTAAGCATCTAACGCATGGATATCTTATTCTCCCATCACAATCTTTGTGTTGTGACGCCATATTCATGAAATTTTGGAGACCATTCCAATAAGCATCACTCGCACGATTTCTCAATTTCATCAAACTCTTATCAATATTCATCTATGGTAAATACAAGTTCATACGATTTAAAAATATTAATTATGTCAATTGGTTCACTAGGTCGGCGAATTAGTTTACCAAATTTATTTTATTTTATCAAAAAAGTTGAAAACAAATAGACCACTAAAATATATATTAATTACCGATATATTTATAAAGTACAACTTATTCGAGTTTAGTTTTATTTAATACGTATTATAATAATTATTATTTATTTATTTAGAAATTACTTAATTATTAAATTAATATTTTGTTATTTAATTATCTTATTCTGAACTCCATCCTACCTTATCCCGACCTAGTGGATCCCTTGAAGATAGTAAGCATACATCTAGTTCTCCTCATTTTTTCAAGATATTTAAAGAAATATCTACCCCTAATGCATCTACTAGATATATGTCTATGGCATTGTGTTATTAGAGATCATAACAATTATCACTATGTGATAATAACCATCATATCTTATATATGGTAATAACTTAAACCCCCGACCCACGACCCCCACCCCTAACCATGACCCCAACACACAATCCCAATCCTTATCCTCGACCCATATCCACAACCACTACCCTATTCCGGCCCCAATCCCGACCCAGACCCCAATTCCCAACCCCGTGTTGGAAAAATATTCAGAGCACACAGTGAAAATGGCCTGGTGGGCCCATTGTTTTAGGAACAACAACAATAAAAAATCTTCATCACTCATATAAACAATTTATATGAATAAGAAAACATCCAGAAACATTAACATGCATTTATTATTAATCATGGAACATATATATAAATATACAATATATTTATATATAACATATAAACAAAAAAAATTCAAGAACATAAACAATTACCTCTTGAAGCCTATCAAGTGTCCTAGAGTCTTTTTGTATAATTTTTGATCTTCCTATCCAAAGCTTTGAGCACTCAAACCACGATCTTCCAGAGTGTTCTCTACACCTCAAGATGTGTGTAGGCACATAGAGAACATGGGTTTGTATTTTAGGAATCACAAGTATTTCTCAACACATGAGAACTTGGATTATGGTCTGAGAATGGTTAGCATAAAGAAGAAGAAGAAGAAAGAGTTTTTGTCTGACAAAAATTATGAGAACTATTCTAAATTGTGTATTGTGTTGTTTTTTTTGTGTGTGTTCCTTCTTCTTCTATATCATATATATAGATATTTATATTACTTTATTATTTGTAATAGTAATAGTAATATAATAATAATATCATAATGATGATAGAATTTGATTTAGGTAAATATATAACTTATCAAATTTGAAAAAACTATTTTCAAATTATTAAATAATTAAATAAATAAAATAAAAAACAACACTGATACAATATCTAAGAACTATTCTGAATTGTGTATTGTGTTGTTTGTTGTTGACCCTCGAATTGGTCAACCACACGGAGTCAGATAAACGATATAGAATGAGATGAAAACAAGAAGAAATCAAGATGAAAAAGTAAACAACACAAACAATTTATAGTGGTTCGGCCCCAATCAGATGGTAATGACCTATGTCCACTTAGTGTTCTTATTGATGTAGAATCCCAACACTGTGATCAATGAACTATGATTCACGAGTTTCAAAAGCTTCAGGATGATTACAATTTCGGTGAATAAAAACACTATAATTTTCTCTCATAATTCTCCCAGTCCAAAAGTCCTCTCCCTTGAGCCCTTTGATTCTTATTTATAGGCTCAAGAAGGTTACATGGGCCAATGAGCCTTAATTACAATTACAACTCGCGTATCTAGATAATAATATAAATTACAATTAATGCATAATTACAAGATTACACATCTGAAGGAAATAAATGAATATATGCGACCAGGCTGGTTGCACATAAGTATGATGCTTGATAAACCAATAATCTTCTAGTCGATGGCCGAACAGAATGCACTTACTTAAAACAGCCACATGCCTCCCACGTGTAGACCAATCCTGCCACATCATCAGGTAGTACGCTTTTGGGTAAACATTTGTCCCCCAAGTTTATTTTACTAGCACCGGCATAAATTAAACTTAAACAACCGACCTTCCGTGTGACCTACCAAATCTGTCAGAGCCATCAATGCCTTCTCGAAAAAAGGCAGCCAATCATGTCATTGCAGTTTCCCAAAAAGTGATTTGACGGCTATCCATTTTTCCATGCTTCGAAAAATCACCCCCCATCATTACCTCATTAACCGTGCTTCGACCAATATAAATACCCCTTCATATTTACTTTTTACTTTTTACTATCCATCTTTCATCAAGAACATTGAAGAACGGAGCCTAAAAACCCAGGAAACCCATACGACTCCGACGATCTGTGGAATTTCTGTTCAGCCGGTCGACTCAACGTCTCAGAAATTTGCATCAATCTTTGTCCAAGTAAGTTTCTTGAACTTCTTCATCTCTGAGATGCCATGCAATAATTATCTTTTCAGTTTTTTGGTTTTTTTTTGGATTTTGAGTTCTCGAATGTTCTTGAAGAAATGATTTAGGGTAATCAGGCATGTAGGTATTAATATGATAGGATAAGAAAAAAAACTAAATGAGGCTTAGGAATTGACTTGAGAGTTAGGATTATTGATTTAGGGCGTAAAATCGAAGTAAAAATTTGATTTTTAGGCATTTAGAAAAAACTGGGTTGTTCCCGCCCTTTCTCAGAGTCGAAAAGTTTTTTCTGAAAAACTTTTCACTTATACTTTTTAATCTGTTTTCCAAGTTGTTCGCATATTATTTAGTGTTTACGTTAAGGTGCTGCTGGTCGTATAAAAGCTTAACTTTTATACACAAGCAACGTTATCCCAATGCTTCCACTATTTTAGTCTATTGGTCGTAGATTCTCATCTCCCCTTCTCTGTCCATAGATTTTCATGCACGACCCATGGGGAGGTGAGAGGCCAATCGACGAAGACTTGCTCACGTTACTGCTCAAAGATCAAGAACAGTTGTCGCTGTCATTCTCAGAAATTCCATTTTCTCAACATAACCCCATAAGTAGACCTTCGACCAGTTCAACCAATATGGGGCGCGTAAAATTCATCGCTCAAAATAAAAAGAAAACAACCCAACCTCCTGCCAATCAACCTGTCCTCGGGCTAAAACTCCTTCGACCAGCCCTTAACTTGAAAATACTTCCCAGCCAGAAATTCAAACCAAAGCCCGACTTCGAGATGTCCTTCGACCAGAGGTCGAATGGTACGTAGTACCTCCTAGTGTTATTACAGCTAGGATGGTAGGGAATTATCTCAAGAAGTAAGGACTTCCTGGGATAACCCTAATCAAGCCTTCGATCGACCAGCGGGCAAACCTGCCTGGGGGCGCCTTTAGTGCCTAGTCTAGGTATCACATTGACGCAGGGGCAACCTTGACTCTTCACCCATTCTTCCAGGGGGTGGCCAATTATTTTGAGGTCGCTCCCTTTCAAATCAGCCCAAATGGATATAGAATGCTCTCTGCTCTCTATAATATATGCAGTCACAAGAAGTGGCCTGTCCCTATGCCACATGAGATCAATTACTTGTTTGATCTCAAATCTAACCCCAACCACAACAACACGGGGTTCTTCCACTTCTATCACCAAGAATCTACTCGCACCTTCCTGAGTGATATTACCCACAAGTCCAACGTGGGAAAGTACTTCCAAGAGTACTTCTTAACACAAGACCCGGTCACCAACAATCTGGCCTTTACTGAAGGAGGTAAACCATTTATTTATTGGTTTTTATTTTTCGTTTAGCTTTCCTACACATTCTTTAGAACATTGGTGTCATTCAGGTCAATGGCATCGACCAGCTCCCACTCCAGAAATGGAGATACGAGCAGCATCTATGGCCAGCATGACAAATATTGAAAAAATGTCAAAGAGCTGTCACGGAGACCAATCTAAGGCTGGTTGGCCTTCTGGTACCTCACCAGGACGTGAGGGAATCAACTGCGGGAAGTGCTACTGGGGTAGAAATTCACGAGCAGCATCAAGATGTGTCATAACCCCCAAGGAGGGTAACGAGAGTGACCATCAAGGAACCGTCCAGCACCCTGCAAGCAGCGGCTATCCCTGCCCAGCATCGGAAAGGCAAAGAGAAGCTTCCTGATCATCCCAAGCCTATCCTTGAATCCTCAGATGAGAACGGTACTGACTTCTCACTCTTAGATAGTTTTCCCATTCCCTGTCATTTATTTGACAGGGACGACAACTTTAAATACACACCAAGTTTTAATTCAAACTTCTTCAAGACAAAGAGTGAGTGTAGCAGTAGTACAATAAATAATGTATCGACCAGTAGTTGTAATTCGGGTATTTTACTTATAACTTCTTTTCTCTCCGTTTGTTTGTCTTTTTTGCATGACAACTTGCCCTAACTGATCGTATGCTTCTTTTTTGTAGACATGCCTGCCGAGTGGGTGTTCGACTTGTACACTAATCTCACCTCCTCTCCTCATGTGAGCAGGCAGAAAATAAACAGGCACCAGCCAGGAGAAGGATGTAGTGACACATATGAAAAGAGGGCTCGGACGGAGGGCCCTCCTGCACCAACTCCTTCAAAAGAGACGACTCCTCCTCTAGTCCCTATCGACCAGAATCCTCCAGCTCCCGTCAACTAGACTCCTCCTCCAGCTCCCGCTGACACAACTCCTCCAACTTCCACTGACTAGGCACCTCCTGGTCAGCCAAAAAAAGTTCTAGGAGAAGCCCCTATGAACAAGGCTCTCAGCTCAGCCAAAGATAGGATGACAAAGCTATCAAGTCACTGACGCAGCCGAGAGGCCATCAACGACACTGAATCTATGGAAGTCGACCAAATCTTTAACCATGCGCTGAATGAAGTGCTCAGCATGAGTCGTCATTCTTGCTGAGCTTTATTTGTTTGTCTTGCCGATTTATTTCCACTAACAGTTTTATCTTTTTTCTGGTCGCAGGGAGTTTTAACCATATTGGTTGGCGCCGCTCGGGGGCAATGATTGCTCAGTACGAGAAGAGGCTTGGCGAAAAACTCAGAATGGCTGAGGCCAAGAATACTGAGCAGCTCAAAACAACTGAGGCTAAGCACATCGAGCAGCTTAAGGAGGCCGAGGCCAAGCATGCTGAGGAGCTACAAACAGCTGAGGCCAAAATCGCCAAGCTTGAGGGGGAACTGAAGAAGAAGGAGGAATCAATTAACAAGATTACTATATCCAAAGATAAGTACAAGGAAGCCTCGCTAATAAACTCTGAGAAGCCCACAAACTTCAATCGGAGTTGTAATTCAGCCGCAAAGAGGTTGCTGACCTTGAGGAGACCAACGCGTGCAACCTGGAGAAGTACGAGGGAGCGACGTTCCAGTGCTTCTACATGTTCTGAAGAAGTAACCCCAAGGCTGATTTTACTTATCTACCGGACCCTATAAGGGACGTTGAGTTGGCAATGTGTGTTGCTCGCCTGGAAGATGAAGAGAAGGCTCAGGGATCTCCTAAGATATCCTTAGCAAAAGACATTGAGGGTGTCAACGAAGATGATAGGGCCACAATCGATCAGGAACCTCAAGAGCCTCAGCAGAATCCTCTGGCTGCTTCATAAATTTATCTGTTTTTATTTTAGTTTAATTTTTATTTTAAGACACACGAACTATGGTTCGTGATGTCAAGACAATTTATTATTTTATTGCTGCACGGGCAGTTTTTCCTTTTAACTGACAATTACATCCAAGCAACAACTGCTCGTGGTGTAAAGGATTTCATTTTTGATATTATAATATTTGTATTTTATTATAACATATGTTCGCATGACCGAACTTAGCATAGCACTTTGTTTTGATTTAACAAAATTTAAACAAAATTTTGAAAAATACTCTAAGTACCGTAGTATGCTTTCCCTTATTTTGCTCGTGTGTTTACATATACTTATTGATATGCTTTGCTTGCCTAGTACCTTATATGCCCCCCAAGTGATTGAGGAGAGTGAGGTCCTTGGTCACTTGCATTGACCAAGACCTATTTGAACATTACTACTAATAAATACTTATAAACATGATAATATAGTAAAACAACACACGTAATGAGCAAATACTTGTAATAAATAGAATAACTGGTTGTGCATAGTTCCTTTTATTTCTCGTAGAAAATGGAGAATTTTGTCTGTACGAGTGATCAAAAATTTGATCTTACACTTGTAAGCGATTAGTCATATGGCTGACTTACCCTTTTTCATAAACTTGTAAAAAGTGAAATTAATACAAGCCAATTCTTTAAAAAGAATTTTTTATTTATAATACTTGCGTAGGTGTTCTCCATTCCAATAGCGAGGAATGAGATCTCCATTTAAGCGAGCAAGTTTATAGGTGCCTGGTTGAAGGACTTCTTCGATTTGGTATGGCCCTTCCTTGTTAGGTCCAAGCACTCCAGCAGCTTGATAGCGGGTGTTGAGGAAAACTCTTCTAAGTACACTACAAGAAAAAATAGTATTCATAACACTTAAAAACTGCTAACCAGGAGTATTGATAACGCTTCTGAAAATGCTAACATAGCCCCTGTTATTAAAAGTCCTGTCTTTTCTATAACATTATTTGAATGTTATGTTCGATGTTATCTTAAACTATTCAACAACACATTTTTAGTTGCTATAATATTCAAATAATAACATTTAATTAGAGTATTGGGTTATAAATTTGAAGTTTAATCTTATACTTTATGCATAACACTTTCCAACTGTTATGAAAATTGTTATATTTGATCATTTTATAACGTTTTTAATTCTAATAATATATTATAAATCATAACTTTTTGTCTCAATTATAATATATTATACAAAACAACCATAATTATTGTAAATTCTCCGAGTAATAACATTTTGTTATTTTGTAGTATGCATTTTTAATTGTTGTAAAAAGTTTTTGTTATTGTATTTTGATTAAAAAGATCACAATTGATCACATGTGTAATATTAAATAGATCAAAAAATCTAAAATATTCAATATATATAATAAACCATGAGTATTTTTACATTTGAAGACAAACTACTTCAAACCATGATGACGACCATGATGACGTTGTCCACTTCAAAAGTTCTTAGTTCTAACTTGAGTTTGAAAGCATACATAATAAAATTCTATAGTCTTCACATCTTTTGCTTCAAAAGTAAAAAACAGAATCATAACAAAATACACAAAAAGTAAACCATGAAGCTTGCTCCACCCTCCAATTCATCATCCATTCCATTGTGCACTTGTCTTTGTTGTGAGGTTGATTTGCTTAGATACACAAGAGTTTAAATAATTAATGCTTAAACTTAGAGTTAATAGTAAACTAAAAGAGTACAAAAAGAAAGAAAGTTAATAACCTCATTACAACTTTATAAGATGGCCATGCAATTACACTAACTACAGCACATAGGCATGAAAGATTGAAGATTTATGCTTGGTAAAATACTCATTAGAAAAGTTAGCTCAAACACTTTATGATTATGAAATGAAAATGCAAATGAAACAACAACCAAACATATAAATATTTATATATATATATATATACAATACAACAACTAATTTATAAAGAAAACCCAATAGCATACACACATGAACTAGAATTAGATCAAATATAAAGTTCCAAAAAACAAGAGCAATGAATTTGCCATTTTTATTGTAGATTTCACTACTGGACAATTAAAGGTTTCTCAAAATATACAACAAGCTAAATCTGAATATAGCAAACATGGCAGCACAATTTTAGAAAAATATACAACTTTGAAAAAGTAATGTGAGTCTGCAAATATTTACATAGACAACAAATATAGTTTGGATCTTTGGCATGATTCAAACTAAATTTAAGAAACTCATCAACCAATTTTATATATTCCACTAACCTATCGGCTAACATCCATTCCTTTTCCATATTGTGCCTATCTATTTTAATAAAAGATACAAATTATGAAAATAAAATAAGCATACAAAACAAAACTAAGTATAAAAAATCTACTAAAAATCGGACATCATATTCCCTAATTTACTAGCCTAGCCATCTGTCACAATCAACACAACCAATTCAAACAAATCAAACAACAAATAGGTTTTCATCCATATATCACCGCAGCACACAGAATTCTCATAACCTACTTCACTAAGACATGCAAGTTTTCAACCTTCCGTTATCACCGCAGAACACAGAATTCCCAGAACCTACTTCACTACGGATGAATATCTAAGATATTCAAACTCCACTAAAGTTATACAAATTCTATTCAAAATTATAAAAGATTGAAAATTAAAAAAAAAAATCAAATACAACATACCTCTTGCCATTAGCTACCAATCCAATGCTTTACAATAATCACTAAAGCATTTATAAATCATAAACACATTATAAAGACTATCACTCAAAAATATTCCTTAAACAAACTAACACAATGAATTCTCAAATATCTGTTTGATTTATTAGATTCATTAGTCAGGCCTATAAATGAACAAACATATATTGTATTAGTTAGAGAAACCAGTGTTAAGAAATGAAGAAAAATTATGTATTGAATGAAAACGTTGCTTGCAAAACTGTACATAGTATCTTTTATATATGCTACTATTAAGAAATAATTAACTTCTATTCTAAAGCTAAGACTATTCTTTTGCACAATATTAACTACTCAAAAAAGAAAAGTTAACAAAATTTGAAAATAAATCAATTAAAAGGACAAGTGATACACACATCAGAAGATTCAAAACCTTGGCCAATCATTAATAGTACTGCAACCATGCATCGGACCTGGTGCCGCAAGAAAGCACTGCCTTTGATTTTAATTGCCCAAAGTTGGTTTCCTTGAAACCTAAAAAAGTTCAGCAATACTCAAACATTATTTTAAAAGAACAGATGGTAGATATATTTTGTTCATTCTAGACGGTAAACCCCCCATGTACACACACACTCCTCCTCCTCCTCTTTCGTTAAAAAAATTGGAAGCAAATTTACATGAGTATCGAACAGCAAAAGTGATCAAGTGACATCAGAAAAAGGTTTGAGAATTCAAAAATAAAAACTAATAGATGTAAAAACTATGAATTCCTGTTGTACACTATTTAATATGACAATAATCAGTTCAATTGATGACACTTAAATACCATTAAGACAAGTCCATTCAGCAACTTGCACTTGCAGTCAGGGAACCATGCTTTTATCACAAGTCTGCTCCCTAGCTGGTGCTTGTGAAACCCAGAATATAGGTATGTCTCTAGAGCTACAATCGCAAACTTTAGAAGCTACTACTACTATTTTCTACTCAGCTTTGACCACTGTTATTTATAGTTCTCAGAAAACAAAACTAGTTGCAGAGCATAAAAAATACCACTAACAGGAGCCTGAAACAGAGATCAAAATGTAGCTGCAGGCAAGCTGTAAACAAAAGCAAACCCTACAAGCAAACAAAATTAACAGAAAACAGATGGAAATACTGAATACACCATAACAGAAGGAAATACTCATCATTTAAATGTCGTAATCTAAAAAATAGGGGACCGCCATTGATTAAACTAGAAAAGTCTGACGCTCCTATGAGGGAAAACAAAATCAGAAGACAAGAGAGAGAGAGAGAGAGATTTAGAAGAGATACGTACCATCGAGCCTACACCTCGCCTTTCCAAGCCCTGCCACCATCAAACCTCACAGCCACTGGTGCACCTGCAAAACAGAAAGAAATAAGCATAGCTAAGTGTCTAAGTCATTTGTAATTTATATTATGCACCCAAAAGCAAGCAATTTCTTCCACATCAATAAATTTATTGCCAAAAGCATTCTATAAATGAATAATAAATGATAGTATTCTCCATGAAACTAGAAAAGACTCTCAGATCATAACATTACATTATAATCAGAAAGATGCTACTTTAGAAGACCATGAGAATCAATGGCTAGTTAATTACTTCTGATTTCAATTAAAAATGCATTCAAGCACAATAAAAGTTAAGCAGCATTCTTTACAAGCTCAAGGCATCATAATGTGGTAGCATGACAGCCAATACGTGTATATTTAGATCAGTTTCATCTGCCTCACAGACCATCTTTTTAAATTCTGTCAAAAACAGAGAAAAATTTGACATAAAAATATAGCAAAACATAGATGAACCCTAACAGAACATAACTAATAACATAAATAAACACAAATAGATTATAAATACATTTTTGATTGTTCAAGAGAATCAATTATATTTGTTCACCAATTTACATAATAAAATTGATAATAAAAAAATGTCAAAAGAACAGAGAAAACAACATCAATACTATTATCTCTCACATAATTCAAACTCAAAACAGAACCATTAATAGCTAATTTATTTTAAGAATTAACTACAAGCACCAAACGAAACCAAAACTGTAATAGCTCCAAATGCATTAGTATTAAAAATAGGAAAAAGATTATTCAAAGTTCACAAAATGGAAAATTCCTAACAAAAGAGGGGAAACTAAAATAAATAAATAAACTTATTTTTTATCAGAGGGTAATCAAATACAAAATAAAAGGCTATGAAACTAACCAAAGCTACATTACCAAAAGCTATGAAACTATCAGCTTTCATAAACCCAATACAAAATATATTTTACATCATCAAGTTGTAATCTTTGCTTGATCAATCCCAAACAAACAATAATTCCATAAAAGGGAGAAATAGAGAACTAACATAGAAACCCAATTCAGATTAACTTAAAATCCAAAACTCGCTGAAAAATTTCACAATTCGACAAATGAACAAACTAATAAGAACATAAACCTGCCAAAATTTTCATCACCATTAATCAAAACCAAGAAAGATACTAAAAAATTTGAAGAAAGAAGAAGAAAAAAGCAAACCCATAACATAAAAGCATAAAAAAAACTATTCATATAATCACTAAAATAAACTCTATTAATCATCGTTTAAAAAATGTTCAGAAGCAAACAAAGGACAGAACAACATAACCTCAAGGTGAGGGAGAGATAGACCTTTACCAAAAGCATAAGAAGAAAAACCCCATGATACCGGTTCCATCTACAAAGCATGAGCTCATCAATAAAAAAGTTTTCTTTCTTTTTTTACTTTCTAACATATATGTTAGGCAATGTGCATTTTTAGTTTTATAATTGGTTTTGAGATAGAACACTGTTTCTTACCATACAACCCATTTTACTTCTAAACTCATATTTCACATTCTAACAGCTACTTTTATTATGAGCTTCAAGAACAAAAGACAAAGTAACCTTTATATAGTAATGAATAATGATATACAATCAGTCATAACCAACAATCCTCTATGGACAATAATATAAATATCATCCAATGAAGAAGAGTGATATTGGTTCATTATCAATGGTTCAGTGGAAATAGATATTAAAAATGATAGGTTCATATACAGTTGCTTTACCACCATGGACTGTCTTGACTCTTGAGACCAATTTTATCCCCATCTAAGCCTTTCAATGAATACTAATAATAGCCAAGTAGAAAAGAAAATGCAGAGAACACCTCTTTGATTAAACAGGCCAACAATCAAATTCCACAAGAGTGGGATGGAGTGAAGAAAAGAGAAGTACTTAGATGGTTTAGCAGCAAAAACTCATCAAAACAAATGTAGATTACTTTATTTATTATCACCTATTAGAACAGTTCATGTATTTGCATAGCTAAGAAAATACATTATATATTATCTTAATCAATAAAGAAAATCAGTAGAACAAGAAACCTTATGACTACAATTAAAATGTAACTGAACATGTTATATATAGAAATATAACAATTCAATGCAGCAATTATATACAATCACTATTGTAAACATCAATCATAACTCAGAAAACTACAGCTGAAGTCTTCAACCTTAAAAGGAATAATCTCAAGACATTGCATCAACTTATAAAAAAGAAAATGCTAACATTACTTGTACACGTATATTCCATAAAAAAAATTAAAAGAAAAGGCACATGGGACAAGAATAAACCACCACCCAAAAAAATGAAAAGGTAACAAATGCAACGATCAAATTTAACAATCACAGTAACATTACTAAAGATAATGAGAGCTATATATATGCATGTATACAAATATATACCATTCTAAGTTCGTCCCAAAGCTTGTAGAAGTTGGCATTATGAGGGCCATGAACATTGTAGCAAAGCTCATGAAATGTGGTATCAAGAGTTTAATCAAAAGGGAAGAAATCCCAGTCTCTATTCTGCCTTCTAAGCCTTATCTTTTCTTGAAGACCTCCTCCTACATTCAGTCCCAGAAGAGACAGATTTTTTGGGCTGTCGTTCATACTTGTATATAAAACACAGTAAAAGAAAATTGGTATAACAAAAATGCAAATTTTTACCAAAATAAGCTCCAAAAAAACTTACTAGAGAAAAAGACAACAATATACCAGACCTCAAAAAGAAGCTTGACACGCCATTTGTGGTTACACATAATGGGTTGGATCTATTTGGCCACATTTTCAAGAATCTTCCAAGCTTTTCCACCCCTGACTTCTTCAAGGCTTTAATTTCGCAAACCTTGTGAAGATCACATTCATCTCTCTGAATACCAAAACAAAATAAAAATAAAATATCCACCCATAAACCAAAATTAAAAGAAGCTTTTGATGTTCAGAAAAGCATCAAGAAAAGATGGAAATCAAATCAAAAAAAAATATTTTAATCCTAAATCAAAGATCAGTACAGTAAAGAGTTTATACTGTTCTTATTTCAAAGATCAGTACAGTAAGTTTTAATCAGACATCAAAACTTTGTTGCACAAATAGAAAGAATCAATTTTTATGTCTTAAAAAGAAGGGTCAATATCACAAATGCTCTTTGACAATGTAAGTTGCATTGAACAGGTTGACTCAAGGTTTAACGTATATTACTTCAAGCGTCAATCAAATTCCAGTTAATTACTTGGTATCACTCAAGATTTCACAGGTTGGCTAAAACGTAAGGAGATGGGTTTACGGTTGGTGGGTTTACAGTGTATAGATGAGAGGCAAACCCAGCTGTAAGAAGAAGCACTGCTCCATGATTGCAAACCCAGATTCTTTCTCAAATGGATAGATCGATCGAGATGAGAAGATTAGAGATTGAGAAACTATTGATGGAGAAGAGAGAGTGAGAGTCCATCGTCCAAAGGATGAGGAAGTCTGTTGAGAAAAACAATTAGGTTTCAAGAATAGATATTAAATTAAAATCTAAAAAAAAAATGAGACATATACCTCACAGTCACCTGGGTTCTTGCTTCTAGCTAGCGATAGAGATACACAGCAATGGAAAAGGACAAGAGACTCATCGCTTCAACAATGGTACGGTCATGGTGTGCTTCAGCTGCTCAATGGAAGGGATTGAAGAATAATGGACTGAAGGAGAGAGAGCCGATAGACTCTGAGAGAAAGAAAGAGCGAGTGAGAGAGGGAGAGAACTAACTGGAGTGTGTGTGAGAGAGAGGCAGCGTGTAAAGGGATTAGGGATTCAGAAAACATTCTCCATTTTTTATTGTTTTAGCTTTTTTTATTTTTGTCAATTTCATTTCGCGCCCACTTTTTTCATTTGGCGCCTACTGTATCTTTTTTATGCATGTATCAATAACGCTTTTAATAATATGTCATATTTTAATGTTATATCTGGTCAAAATTGTTGTAGTGGTACCAAATCTCCCACATTAAATTTTCTTTTGCGTACTTTAAAGTTAAAGTACCAGGCGACCTTTTGTTGGTAAGCTGCTACTCAAAGTTGGGCTTGCTCATGCCTTTCATCGACCAAGTCCAGAGATTCCATCAATAACTGGCTATTAATGTAACGCCCTGGATAGCCAAGACCTCTACACTATGTGTTTATAAAAGTGCTAGACTTGCTAATCAAGTCATTTAATTAAAACTTGTTACTAAAACTATAGGGAACTAGGGTTAAAAGATTTTGGTCTTAAAAGTTGCATTTCTTATAAACAAACACTTTCTGTTTACACGGGATCCCAAAAATAATAGGACTAAAACCATTTACAAAAGATTCAAGATTTAAATATAGTATTAGCCATACTAAGGCAAAATAAACAGTTAAGCAGTCCTTGTCCTGATCCACTCCTCGGCCATGGCGGCCGAACAACTGACTATGTACATTCAGCCCCGCAGCTCTCCATCTCAGGATTGGTCCAGCTTGCCCTTGCCTTTACCTGTACCATGTAGCACCCGTGAGCCAAGGCCCAGCAAGAAAACACAATAACAGAGCATAAACAATCAACAAACCATCCAGTATCTCATATCACATAAACATGTTCTCAACCATATAAGCACTCATGATAATCAAGTATTCAGCATACTAATCATATGAACTCATATCAATCACCAATTTACAAATGATAACTAGGGTTAGCGCCCTTAGGCCGCACCCTCTATTTATCCCACTTACTCCGACTCGCTTAAACTGAGCTCAGTGAATGTAAAGCTTTCCTTGGCTACCTGTGGCCAAGCCGCGCCCTATGCGCAAATATTGTATACGGCACCCTTAGGTCGTTTATCACATGTCCCATGGCATAATACCATCTATGACATTATACAGATATCGGGAGCACTTAGTCCCATCACAAACATATAACCGGGTGCAGTTTTCTTACCTTTAAATTCGCTAGCTTTGTTCACTTTGATCCTTGAGCACGATCCCTCTTGAGCCTTAGCGCACACGTAGTCACAACCATAGGTAAAAATCATCACCAACCCTCAAGTCCAAAACCTAACCTCTGGACCAATTTCGAGCCCTCAAGAAGTCCCAATTCCACCAAACAGGGTGGTGGAATCGAACCCCGAACCCCCGGGCAAAAACCCTTGAAAATAACTCAAAAACCCCTTTCTAGAGGCAGGGTAGCGCTACAGCGCTCTTTGGAGGGCGCTCCAGCGCTACAAGCAGAACCCAAAAACCCCCAGACAACTTAGCCTAGCGCTACACCGCCCAAAGGCTAGCGTTGTAGCGCTAGTCATAAAACCAGCCACCCTGCATTTTTCCTCCCCGCGATTTCCCCGAGCTAACCCTTACCAAAACTTTTCCAATCCTCAACCAAACTTAAAAACAAGCTTATCAACACACTCCATTCATCCCAAGCATCCCAAATACACAAAACCCAATCACATGCATCCCTAAACATGGAATTCACCATAGTTGATCCTAAACTCAGAAACTCAGCAAAAACCATAGAAATCCCAGAGCTTGAAACCAAAGTTCCTCACCTTTAATTGAAAAGTTGATGTTAGGATATCCTCTACTCTTCCTTGGCTTCCTCCTCCTCTAACCCTTGGCTTGAATCCCCTAGAATTTCCATCAGATTCTACTTAGATATCAAAGTTCAACACCAAAACTAGAAAGTGAAGAAAACTCAAAGTCTTACCTTCACTGAATGAATTGTTCTTGCTAAACCCTTGCCAATTCTTCAAGCTTAACTCAATGGGCTTGGAAGTATGGTCACGGCTTTCAGGAGGCACAGATCAAGCAGTAGGCTAATTTCTCAATGGGCGGATACCGCAGTTCTGCTCCTATTAGCCTTTTGCTTATATAATACACAACTTTTTGCACATGTTCCTCCTCTCTTACCAAGACAGCACTAGCAGCATATTCTGTGACCACCAAATAGATGAACAAAGTTTCTTTTTCAACCAGTTTAGACAAAATTGGTGGTTGCGACATATGAGACTTTAGAGCTTGGAAAGCTTGCTCTCACTCCTTCGTCCACTCGAATTTTTTATTGCCCATAAGTAGATTAAAAAATGGGATGCACTTGTCTGTGGATTTAGAAATAAATCTACTTAGAGCGGCAATCCTCCCGGTTAAACTTTGAACATCTTTTATCTTCGTTGGTGATTTCATATCGACCAGGGCCTTTATCTTTTCGAGATTAGCTTCGATAACTCGTGAGTTCACTATAAATCCCAAAAATTTCCGTGATCCAACTCCAAAGGAACACTTAAGGGGATTCAGCTTCATCTTATATTTATTTATGATGTTGAAGCACTCTTGCAGGTCCCCAATGTATTCTTCTGCCTTCTTTGGTTTAATCAGCATATCATCAACATACACCTCCATGTTTACACCGATCAACTCTTTAAACATGTGATTGACCAGTCGCTGGTAAGTCGCACCAGCGTTTTTCAAACCGAAAGGCATTACTTTGTAATAGTAAAGTCCTGTATCGGTCCAAAAGCTAGTGTGATCCTCATCAGGTGGGTGCATACTAATCTGATTGTATCCAGAGTATGCATCCATGAATGATAGGATCTCTTGCTCTGCAGTGGCATCGACCAGCTGGTCGATCCTTGGGAGTGGGAAACAATCTTTAGGGCAGGCTTATTAAGGTCTGTGAAATCCACGCATGTTCTCCATTTTCCATTCATCTTGGGAACTAGTACGAGATTAGAGACCCACGATGGATAAAATGCTACCCTGATGAATCTGTTCTCCTTTAGCTTCTCGACTTCTTCCTTTAAAGCCTTCGATCTGTCTTTGTCGAGCAGCCTCCTTTTCTGTTGTACTGGTGGAAAACTTTTATCTATGTTCAGGACATGGTTGATAACTGCTGAGTCAATTCCAACCATATCTTTATGCGACCAGGAAAAGACTTCCTGGATCCTCTTCAAAAATTCCACCAATATTTGTTTTGTTATTGTCTCTAAGTTTTTACTGACTTTCACAACCCTGGTCGAATCTTCTTCATCGAGTTGGACCTCCTCGAGGTCCACGAGCGGTCCTACTTCATCAAAATCCCCAAAGCGAGGATCTAAATCTCTATCCTCACTTTGGGAAGCACCCTATTTAGTGATGTGCTCACCTGATTGGGCTTGTACCTCATCGGCCAATTCTAACTCTTTTCCGACTCTTTCCCTCGATCTACCCCTTTTCGCCTTAATAATCGAGTAATTGTAGAATTCCCTCACTTCTCATTGGTTTCCCAACACGCATCCTATCCCTGTGTCAGTTGGGAACTTCATGGCGAGGTGCCAGACCGAGGTTACGTCTCGCAGGTCGACTAGAATAGGTCTTCCAATCACAGCATTGTATGCAAAAGGACAATCAACTCCTATAAAAGTAGTGAGTAATGTCCTCATCGCAAGTGTTGTTCCTGCTGTAACCAGAAGCCTAATCGACCTTGTTGGTGCGAGCCCTTCACCAGAAAAACTATAAATGGTTTGGTTGCATGGCTCCAGGTCTTTCATTGACAATTTCATTCTTTCCAGCGATGACTTGTACAAAATGTTCACTGAGCTTCCTGTGTCCACTAACACCCACTTAACTATCATATTGGCTATTTGGACGTCCACGACCAGAGGGTCCAAGTGAGGGAACCGGAAATACTGAGCGTCAATCTCAGAGAAAGTTATTAGCTCTTCCTCTGCTCAAGCTTTCTTGGGAGTTCGCTCCTCCACATTCAGCATTTCGATGTCCTAGTCGTGGCATAAGGTCTGAGCATATCTCTCCCTTTCCTTCCCACTATCTCCTGCAAGGTGTGGGCCTCCACGAATGGTTAGCAATGTACCCACCACAAGAGTTAGCTGTAAAGGGGGTGAGTGTTGGCATACAGGCGCTAGCTCGTTGCCTCCTTGAGCCTCTCGCTGAGAACCTCCAGTGGCTCGTACATTTCTCCTCAGGTGTCCTTGTCTGATGAGGAACTCAATTTAATATTTCAGTTGGTTACACTCATTGGTGTCATGACCATAGTCATTGTGGAAATGACAAAACTTTGTTGTACCTCTCTTGGAGACATCCTTCCTAATTGACACTGGTCGCTTGTAAGGGACATTGGTGCTGGTCGCTTGGTACACCTCCGCTCTACTTTCGACAAGGGTCGTGTAGTTGGTGAATCTTGGCTCGTACCTATTTCCCTTAGGGCGCTTATTTTCAGACGTTGACGGCTCGTTGTTCGCCCTTTTTCCACCATTTTTCCCGTTGCTTTTGCCGTTGCCATTGGGTTTATCTAACCCGTTGGCGGCTTTAGCGGGATCTTCTTTTGTTCCCTTGTATTTTGCAGGTGACTTCCCTTCCTTGGAAATCGCCTCCTCGAGCTTAATGTACCGGTCAGCTCAATCAAGGAATTCTTGGGTACTCTTTACCCCATTCTTCCTCAAATTGTTACAGAGGGGTGAGTGGCGCCACACTCTAGCAGTAAGTGCCATCATCTTTCCCTCATCGCCAACTGTTTTAGCTCCAGCTGCCACTCGCATAAAATGCTGGACATATTCCTTTAAAGACTCTCCTTCCTTCTGGCGAATCTCGACCAGTTGGTTGGCTTCAGTTGGATGTACTCGACCAGCGTAGAATTGCCCGTAGAATTCCTTCACGACATTTCCCATGACTCTATGCTAGCAGGAGGGAATTTAAAAAACCATTCCTGAGCAATATCTGATAGGGTGGCCGGAAAGATTCTGTAGTGAGCATCATCCGACACCTTCGGGAAGTCCGTCTGTATCTCAAATTTATTCACATGAGATACCGGGTCCCCATATCCATCGAAGTTGGGAAATACTATCATATTGAATTTGCTAGGGGTTTCTGCCATTGCTATTCTTTGTATGAATGGAGTGCCTCTTCTCCAATCATACTCGATATGGGATGTTCATCTCCCCACCAGCGGCTGGATGACATGATTTAGCGCATCAATCTGAATCTACACTGCGTATGGTATCACTGGGGCGATTGGTGCTAGAGGAGCATACTCATCATGCCTTTCACGCGTATCATTGAGTACATCCCTCAAGTCGTCATCTCTACGCCTTTGCTCGCTAGCGCCCAACTGGTCAAAGATGTTAGGTTGCCTAGGCTGCCCCCAGTGTTCTGGCTCGCAGGCCTATTTTCTCTTGGTGGGGGGTTCCTTTCTCCACCTCTCTGTCCTTGCCTTCGACCAGTATTCACTCGGCCAGAATTAGCTTCGTTGTAATCATGACCATCCTGAAAATGTGATTGACTATGGCGCGACTTGCTGATCGCACTATTTCCTTCTCTTACTCGTACCTCTCAAGCGTCAGGGGAAGGCCTGCGTTGGTCGGTGGGTCCCCGGGCATTATTATGTCGTGGAGGGCCCCTGATCGTAGAGCCTGACTCGGCATCAGCAGTTTGGCGTCTAGGGCTTCGGGGAGGCTGCCCGGCCCTATTCTGCCTTTGACGCTGGGGATTATCTCGACTAGGACGAGAAGGTGGCTGCTACTCAGGATCTTGAAATGGAATATTCTGTTGAGCAGCAGGATGTTGCTCCAGCCTTAGAGGGCTTGCCGGTTGAGGTGGAGGACTTGGGCCTCGACCTTGTTGTGGTGGTGCACTTGGTGGCTGATCTGGTTGAGAAGCTGGTGCAGGTTGTCCCCGTGCCAACTGGGTGGCTGCCTCCAGGGCAGCAGTGGCATCTCTTGTCAGCGGTCCATGTCAACCTACCGCTCATTCAACTCTTGACGTTGACGGTCAATCTCCATTTTTTGCAACGCCATCGTCTCAGCCACATTCTTCTGATTGGCCCTCAGATTGGACAACTCCTCCTGCAACACAATCAATGTTGTTCTCAGGGTCTTAGAATCCATTTCCTCCTCTTCAAAATCCAACTGTGGTTCATCTTCAGCCACATTTGGTGGAGGTGGCTGGGTGGATGCTGCACCAGAAGTTTGTCCTGTCTTTCTAGATGTTTTTTCCATTTGATTTTTCTGAAAGTCTTGAGTTCAACTCACAATGAAAGCACCAAAATGTTGACCCTCGAATTGGTCAATGACACACAGTCAGATAAACAATATAGAATGAGATGAAAACAAGACGAAAAAGTAAACGACACAAACAATTTATAGTGGTTCGGCCCCAATCAGATGGTAATGACCTATGTCCACTTAGTGTTCTTATTGATGTAGAATCCCAACTCTGTAATCAATGAACTAAGGTTCACGAGTTTCACAAGCTTCAGGATGATTACAATTTCAGTGAATAATAACACTATAATTTTCTCTCAGAATTCTCCCAGTCCAAAAGTCCCCTCCCTTCAGCCCTTTGATTCGTATTTATAAGCTCAAGAAGGTTACATGGGCCAATGGGCCTTAGTTACAATTACAACTCGCGTATCTAGATAATAAGAGAAATTACAATTAATGCATAATTACAAGATTACACATCTGAAGGAAATAAATGAATATATCCAACCAGGTTGGTCGCACATAAGTATGATGCTTGATAAACCAATAATCTTCTGGTCGATGGCCGAGCAGAATACACTTACTTCAAACAGCCACGTGCCTCCTACGTGTAGACAAATACTGCCACGTCATCAGGTAGTCCGTTTTTGGGTAAACATTTGTGTTCTCTTATTCTTCTATATCATATATATAGAGATTTATATTATATTATTATTCCTATAATAATAATAATAGTAATATCATAATGATGATAGGATTTGATTTAGGTAAATATCTAACCTACCATATTTGAAAAAACTATTTTTAAATTATTAAATAATTAAATAAATAAAATAAAAACAACACTGATACAATATCAGCGTAGTCATACACGCATGGCACAGTCCTTGGACTGTGTCATGCGTGGACTGCAATATCCTTTTCAGGGATATTGCATGTTTGTTTTATTTAATTAGTTAATTAAAATCAATTTTCCACAAAATAATGTATTTATCTTTAAAAGGAATAGATGGCAACCATATTTCAAGATTTAACATTTAATTCAAAATTCAAATTGATTATCATCATCTTTTAAAATTCAATCAATCAAAAACTATTTTTGACTTACCAATTTTATTTTCTCCCATTCAAATAAAATAATTAATTTCAAAATTTTATTTATTTATTTATATATATGAATTTCGAAATTTTACTTATTTAAATTAATAAATATATTTTTGAAAATTAATAATTAATTCTAACTTAATTATCCAACCTCAATTATCATATAATTGCATACTAGACCCGAAGAATAAAATTCTTCTTAAATTCTCAAATTATAGTTATACCTTTGTATCAACTTTTACCTTGATATGGTGTTGATAGAACCACTTAGGGACCTATGGACCTATAATATCAAGCTCCAATAAATATTACATTATTAATCAAAGCTCTTTGATTAAATAATCATATTTATTAATCTCATGATTACTCCGCTATAAATATGAGATTGAACTCTTGATAATTATAAACATATATTTAGTGAGAACTTTATTAAAGAGTAAAGTGTCCATTGATATAATCATTACATACAGCGTTAGTCCTCTATTAATGGTACATAATTAAAAGGAAATAAAATTACTGTTTACTCTTTTAGCTATATCTTGTTCCTAGAGTACCATTGACTTTACTAGTGAAGGTTGTGTCACAACAAGTTTGCGACGTGAACGCTCATAAACTTTTCAGTTCCAAAGTCAACAAAATAGGGAACCATTATTCAATCTATAAGAAGGTATAGATTCCATATCTATTAAACTACATCACAGCCATATGCATCATTGAGTCTCCTAAACAATTGTTCTTAGCCTGATCATTTAGACAAACCTTAACGCATGAATCAAAGGATCATATGACATATATAAGAGTTCATAGCAACCTCAAGATTAAGATCATCGTGTATATGATCATCATTTGATGTGTTTGATTAATACTATGAAATGGTGTTTAAAAAAGTATTAACAAATCACATCTGGTTCAGTTTTACATACTCTCAGCATGGAAAATACCTCCACTAAAGTTTCCTACTATACTAGTAACCCGGATCTAGGTCACATGTATTCATAATACTAGTGGACCGTACAAACAGTAATTAATCTAAAGATTCTACAACTTTATTTTACTACGAACTGTTTTAAGTTTATTATCTTAATCTCGATCCTCTCATGCTAATATGAGATTAAGACCACATAGATAAAGTTTGAAATTTTCTGATATTTACTTAATATTATCAATATAATATCGGACATAGTCTATATATAATTTAATTCAATTATCTATTTCATTTAAAATATTTGTCAACTATAATTTCTTTAAGGGCAATATTCCCAACAATCTCTCACTTGCCCTAAAGAAAATTGAGGCATCTCTTATAATATGTCAATCATATTCTTCTGACCAATTTTGTCTAACAAAGTCTTTGTAAGAAATTTTTTTGAAGTTAATTATTACATCGATTATGTAAAATTGTCTAGAATTAAATGATACTTCACTTCACGTGCTTTAACATCTCATGATTTCTAGTTCTTCTAGAATAGTTGTATCTCCATTGCTTTCGCAATGAGAAACTTGTTGTTTATTCTAGTCTGAAACTCTTTCCAGAATGACAAAGAAATCAACTAAATCAAATAGCTTATTCAACTGCTCGTAGCTGTTATATTTCGGCTTTTGTGGTGAAACATATAAATATGAAATGCCTAACATATTTCTAGACTAATGTGTCTGCTCCACAGTTGTAGAAGCAGACTCTACCTATATGCACATACATATAATCACTATTATATTCAAGATACTCAAAACTAAGTCTTTATAATTATTCAATGACTCAATCCATAATGGATTGACAACTGCTGACTATTCCCATCGATTAACAAATGTCAAAACATAACATTTGATACATTAAACCGTCTATCACTGAGTTGTAGGAATAACGATCTCGTGTCCTCTTTTCTAGTAAAAGAATAAATTGACATTTATTATTAAGATGATACATTCTCCTTATTGAGAAGGCAAAAGACCTTTCTTGGAATTTCAAGGTGCAACATTTGCCCCCGAAGCTCCTGCTCGTGCTTGATGTCATCATATTCTGACACGCACAGTAGGGGCTTTTAAGCTTCTGTCATGTAAAATCATGCCTTACTACTACTCGATTGTTGGACACATGGTCGTCTGTAATTGGCGTTCGTTCGGGTTTTGAGGACTGTGACAACTATCCTGTCAACTTTTTTCCATGGCACGACCCATTTAATCTAGGCCTTTGGATCTCGAGCTGACCTAATCGAATGGCTTTAATTAATTCGCAAAGTTTACATATAAATAGGGAGATCAGTCCTGAACCTTACCACCTTTGCATTCAAAAACTTTCCTTTCAAAGATAAAAATTCCCTTCTCTCAAACTTTTCCCCAAAACCTTCATCGCCCTTCAGTCACAAAGAAGCTTTCAAGCTCCTGCTTCGACATTCTCTTTGGACGAACGTATAAACTGTAAGTATTTCCTCATCTGGTTTGAATGTTTCATTTCTTTATTTTCAATTGAGTTTTTTTTTTTTACTTTGAAAACATTATTTGTTCAATATCATTTCATGTTTTGGCCATGTTTGAGTTTAAATAGGGTTCAGTTTAAGCTGAATGAACAAGACTAGACTTGTTTAGAAATAAGGTATTCAAAAACTAGGCAAATTTTCTGGGTTTTACAAAGAAAATGTCACTGGTAAATCGATTAGAATACCTGTTTGGATGTAGAAGCCGAGAGAGTTTCAGGTTTGGTTCTCGGTAGCTTAAAGGTCATGATTCCTTAAGCAGTTTTGCATTAAACTGCTTTCAACAGAAAAGTAGTGGGTCTGATGAGTCTGACAGACGAATCCCAAAGTATCAGGGAATTTCACGAATTCAAAGTGCATGGCCTAGGACCACGCATGGAACCACGTGTTGATGCTAGACCACATCTTAGCCGGTGCAAATTTGTAAATCCCAAAAGTAAACCAATTAAACCCTCAGATATACGTACCATTATTGACATAACAAGTAATTGTCTTAGGTCGCCACTAATAGGTAGCTCTGTCGTCAGGCATGCTAAGTCATGGCCCTTTCAAAGAAAAATGTCGCGAGCTCCTCTACTTAGAGCAAGAACAAAGGCAAGCAGGTCGCATCTAACTCTCCCATTCCTCATTTTGGTCCAGTGGTGGAGAGGGAACTTATCGTCGACCCCAACACTTTCTTCGAGGCCAAGCACATTGTGTCCTTGATAACGACACAAGGTAAAGTTAACAAAATCATGCTGAGCCACGGGATTGAGATGGGAGTTGATGGCTTCCTTTCCCGACCTCCGTTGGAAGGAGAGCGGAGTTGCGCCCCTCTCTAAGATGACTATGGGGCTTAGAGTGATGAGCACCTAAAGGCAGGTGTATTCCTCCCACTGGACTAGTACTTCGTGGATTTCTTGAACTACGTCGAACTGGCTCCGTTTCAGCTCCCCCCAAACTCGTATCGACTTTTGGTGGGGTTAAAATATCTGTTTTCGAGGCACGAGTGGGAGGTCCCCACCCCAGCATATATTATGTATTTCTTCTGCCTCAAGGCCAGTCCTAATCAAAAGGGGCGAGTTGACGGCTTTTACTACCTCACTCGTTTCCCCAACTCAGCATCCGTCATTGACCTCCCCAGCCACCCAAATGACTATAAAGACCACTTCTTTAAGTCAAATGGGTTCAAGAACTATAAGCATCGATACTTCAACCGCCCCCCATAAGTCCTCTAAATTTATGAATCATTACGCGAACTCTCTTATCACTTTCACTTCTTTTCTTTTGTTTAATTATTCTAACTTAGTATGTTCCTTGTGCAGCTATATTCGCAAGGAGAGAGCGGTTTGAGACCCTTGGGGATCAATATGAAACACTGCCTCGTCTTCCAACGAAGGAGAAGGACTTCCGTCAAGTTGTGAATGACGCTACCATGGTGGCCTGAAACCTGATTGACAAGGGGACGCTAGCTCTCAGGACCCGAGGTCCACTTCTCGTTATTCTCGAGCTCCCCCCACCTAAAAGAGTCTTGACCACAATTGAAGACACCGAGGAGGAAGAAGACATGGCAGTGCTAGTGTGTAAAAGATGAGCTCCTGAAGATGATTAGGGTCTTGATCTAGAGCGAGTTGCATCCGGGGCAGCAGCCGGCCCCTTCGACCAAGGTAACCCATATAGATAATTAGATCGGGTTGTTGCCAGTTATAGGTTAGTTTGCTTCAACCCCCATCAGCTCATTAATCACCATCGTACTGACCCAGACCTAAATACAACACTCCTTCAGTGTGTGGATCATCTGATGGTACGCTATGACCATAGCTACCTCAGATGTATCATTGTGGTTGACAATACTATCCATTTTAGGTCCTCCATTTTTTACGAATATGGGACATGGCGTTCCTTACGTCAGGGTGTATTCTCCCCTAGTTTTAGGTAGTATGTAGATGAGTCCAGCCCCGAAGAAGGACCTAAACCCCTTAGGACCCAGAATGTAATAATTCTAGATTCTCCCCTACCTCCTGTAATGCAGGAGTTAAAGGTTTTGCCTAGTCCACTCCATAACCCTGAGTTGATCGTAGTAGACTCCTCCCCTAGCTCAAAGGGTAGGGTTCTTTTTCTTGTTCTTTTCTTTGCTTTAATTTGACTAATTATCTCTTATATCTTAATCTTTTGCTCGATCTTTTTTAGGTGAAGAGATGGACTTGCTAGATGCCTCATGTTTAAGGGGTGCCTTCAAGGCTGGCAGGGCCGAAGCTGGTCCCGTGGTGAAGAGGCCCAGATCGTCAAAGAAACACACTCCCAACACTAGGACTTCCACCGAGTCTCTAGTCAAAGATAAAGGTGTATGGTCCACTCAGGAATAGCCACAAAAGACTCAACCCCCAGCTCTGGTGACAGCAATCACAGTTTTCCAGGCTCCACCCCCTCCTCCTTGACACGTACCTCCCTCGGTCCCTCAAGTGATCCAAGGTGAGGCTCCCTCCATTCGGATCCCAGTGAAGGTACTCGACCTGGAAAGAATTGGTGAGGCATTTTGGGGAACTGTATACGAGATGGCAAGCCAAATGTTGGGCCATGCCTGTAGAGCTGATGCCAAAGATCTGAGAGCCATGGAGGAGCGCACTCCTAAAGATGTCCTCGAGTGTGCTATGGGGATGAACCTCACTGCCAGCCCTTCTCATTCTTCTAACTTTTCTTTTTCTTTTCTCTTTAGTTTTTTTTTTTTTACAAACATTGACCTGCCTCATCCTTTTGCAGTCTGTCCTGGCTCAACTCCATGGAATTGCTTGGGTTCAAGCTAGGGATGAGGATCTCCAGGTCGCCCTGAGCACCACCAAAGAGAGTGAGCAGTCCGCCAAAGCTGCCCTGGATTCCTCCCAGGAGAGTAAGCGAGCTGCGAAGGAAGGCAAGCGGATGGCTAAAACCCAGGTCGTGGAAATGAGTCATCTCCTGGACCAGCTACAGGCCAAGAATGAGGGGCTCAGAAAAAACTTGATGAGGTCGAGGCCAAATCCAAGGAGGAGGCTAAGAGGGTGAGGTAAGAGATTGTAGAGTCATCGAATCAAATGGAGGAGATGATCTACAGTTGTTGGGCTTTCAACTAGGACGGGAACTTTACCTTCATGCAGCCAGGGTTTTTGGAACCACATCTTGCCAAGTTCAAGAATCATTTCTCATAAGAACCCTCAGAGAACATCGAAGATTTTGACATTGTTGAAGGAGATGGCAAGGAAGTGACCTTCTCCGAGCAAGTCGACGGACCCCAATGATGATTTTTTTTATTCTATGCTTTGTAACTAAGTCCCTATGGACCAAAATAATTACCTTCGGGCTTAGGTCAAGGTTTTTCCTCTTCGATATATCTATATATTTTTTAATACATATTTAATTTATGATCTATTCACATTCCTCTTAGTTTATTGATTTATCATGTTTGTGAATCCTTGGATTCTTGTACACTCAAAATCTTAGGGGTTGTCTTTAGATCGGGATAAATTTTTGATGGCTCGACTAACAAATTTTGAGTCGATATCTTAGTTGTATCCAAGATTTTTCCCGCCTAACTACATCATTCCTGTTAGGAATCAAGCCTTGGACCTGGTCGTATCTAGGGTTTTAGTAAGCTTAATAACATTCTACCTATTAAGAATCAGGCCTCAAACCTGGTCGTATCCATGGGTTTTAATAGTCTTAATAGCTTTGTACCTGTTAAGAATCAGGCCTAAGACCTAGTTATATCCAAAGGTTTTTTATTTTTAGAAATTTCTCAAATTTAGTTCTTGTTCGAAATTTTGAAAATTTGTGCTTTAAAAAGTCATTGAATAATCAATTTTTCCAAACCCTAAGTTTCAAATTTCATCTGAATAGGCTGAATTCTTTTAAAAGCTCTCTTCGGTTATGTGCCCCACAAGAAACCAGAACTTATAAATGTTCTAGGTTGCTCTTACAAAGTGAGCCCGCGGTAACAAAACGACAAAATTGATTACGTAATAATCCAAATGTTATTAAACTGAAATGACTTTTATAAACAAGCCTTACATAAATAGTAATTCTGAAATCATTAAAGACAACAAAATTATTGATATTACTTTTTTAAGTGTAGGGCATTCCAGGTCCGCAGAACTATTTCTCCACTTAACTGGGCTAGCTTGAAAGTTCCTTCGTGTAGGATCTCCACGATCTGGTATGGTCCTTCCAATTTCGGCCCAAACACACCGTACTTTGAATCTTTACTTGCCAAAAACACCCTTTGGAGAACCAAATTGCCTAACCTAAGTCTATGTTCCTTTACCTTCGAATTGAAATAACAGGTAATTTTCTGCTGATAATGGGCGAGCTGTAACTGTGATGCCTCTCAATTTTCCTCGGTTAGATCAAGGGATGAACTAAGTAGCTCGTGGTTCTGATCTTGATCAAAGGTCTTCTGTCTGTGGGTCATCACCAACACCTTAATTGGGAGCATAGCCTCGCTTCCAAAGGTCAGAGAAAAAGGGTATGTTCCATGGAGGTTCGATGTGAGGTCCGATAGGCCCAGAGTACCTGTAAAAGCTGCTCGGGCCATAATCCTTTGGCTTCGTCTAATCGTTTCTTCAAGCTCGCCTTTAGGGTCTTGTTTACGACCTCGACCTTCCCATTGGCCTGTGGGTATGCTATCGATGAATAAACTCTTGTTATGCCATATTTTTCACAAATGTTTGTGAATAGATCACTATTGAATCGAGTTCCGTTGCCACATTTCTGCACATACGAGATCGAGCCCTTTGTCAATGTGGGCAAAAAATAGCCCTGTCTCAGTACCTTTAGAGACAGGTTCCCCCCCGCCAGTATGGTCTTCGCAGAAGCCTTCGTGTATTGCAAGGTAGTCTGCGCTTCCTCGGGCAGAACACACCGTAGGAGAGGTAGTGAATGCCCTCGTCGAAATAGAATCCCTTCAACCATAACGTAACACAGAGCTTGATACAACAACTTTCTTGTGCCCTTTCGATCGTCATGTAACTTTCTGGTTGTGTGATAACTCTACAAAATAGAGTTATTTTACCATATTTTATATGCTAATTGTTGCTTAGTTCTTGAATTTTGAATTAATTTATTAAGTTTTAAAGTAATTTTGAATTTATTAGTCTTATCATGATTTCATATACTTTTGTGTGTTTTTATAGATATTTTGTTATAATATGTTGTAGTTTAATTATTTGAAATTAGTATTTTAGATTAAAATTTTAAAATGTAATTTTATTGAACTTAATTGCCAAAGTAATTTAATTTTTAATTAATATTTTCATGGATTTAATATGATTTATTTTATAATTGAAAATATTTTATTATAATTTAATGTTTACTTATTTTGTAGGATGAACTTTGCATTTTTGTTATGCTTGAAGAGAAACAAGTGTAGTTTTAAAAAGAAAATAACAGAAAAAAAATGTCATTTTTCTTAGGCCCAAGGAGGCCTGCCCAGCCTTCTCTTCAGCCCAAGAACCAGGCCCATTCAGGCCTCCTGCTCCTTCCAGCCGCCTGGCCTAGTAAGCCCTAGTCATGTTTCCTCTCTTGCCAGACCACGGGCCTGCCTACCCTCTGCCCAGCTTCGGCCCAACACCAGAAGCCCCTTGCCACCCACCTGCCTCCTGAAGTTTTCCCAGCCGTTGGGCTCTTGCTGCCAACAAACCGGCCCACACACTTCAGCAGCCTCCCAGGCCCGAGCCCGGCACCAACGTGGGCCTGCCTCTAGCCAAGCCCAACCGAGCTCAGCAGCCTCCTAGCTGCCTGAACCACCTGGCCCAGCCACCCGACCAGTCACCAACACCCTTCTCTTGAGCCCACAATGTACCCTTGTCCCCTTGTCCCCTTTGCCCAAAAATGCCAACTTTTTACCCAATTTTTCCACATATTTCACCACAAAAATCATCATTACACCCTATAATTTACCCCTATATGCCATATTTACTTTATTTAATTAATTTAAGTTGATTATTTTAATGCTCTCATTTTGGCTATAAATATGGAATTTCAAGACCATTTTAGGGTGCTTAATTTTTGGTTACCATATTCTTTTCTACCATTTTATGTCTACCATTCTCTCTTCCATTTTGGGATTTTTCAAGAGCATTTTCAAGTATGTATTTTGTTTATTTTGTAATTTCTATTCTAGTTATGTGCTTCTAATCTTTTTCATAAGATTATTAAGATCATGATGAAGCAACTTGTAACTAGATAATATTTATGTTGTATGTTGATTTCTCTTGTAATGCAACAAAGTTTATGAATTTTTCTTCTTCATATATGTCTTTCATCTTTAATATCTCATATTTTGGATTGTTAGATAATATTCCACTTTGTTCTTTATTTTTGTAAAACATAATATTCTTTGTGTAAGAAGTGTCATGAAATTGTATACATCCAATTCGTAGAACAAAAATATTATGTTTTCCTTATAAATAATGTTATTTGATTTTTTGTTGTTTCATTAGGTTGATTCACATTAAATACTTTGAAATTATACTTTTTGAAAAGTGAAGAAAAATCCTATCTTTTTAGAAGTAATTTGTGCTTAAAATTATAAAGCTATTTGGAAAATGATAGTTTAACTTATTTTAACTATCACTAAAACTTGGGAATCAATATACTAATAAGTATTATTAAACTTACATTTTGTGGATTCTAGTATCTTAATAATCTTTCCTTTTAACACTTATTTTCAAAATTATTATTGGTTTATTTGTATTCTCTTAAAGAGGTTTATTTTAAATCTTTTATTTTATGTTCATGACATTAAATCTCATC
This sequence comes from Humulus lupulus, assembly GCF_963169125.1. Classification (NCBI taxonomy): domain Eukaryota; kingdom Viridiplantae; phylum Streptophyta; class Magnoliopsida; order Rosales; family Cannabaceae; genus Humulus; species Humulus lupulus. The sequence continues at coordinate 88,875,295 of NC_084798.1, forward strand.
AATCTTTGGAGCTAGGTTAGAATTTATTAATTTTGGTTTAAAATAGTTTTCTTTTTTATTTTAGACAACTCATTTGGGTTCGATCTCGTGCTTACACGAACACTATATTTCATATACGATTTGTGCGCTTGCTAGTTATAAATTCTAAAAACATACCCATTTTGGGTCCATCAAGTTTTTGGCGCCGTTGCCGAAGAGTTGCAAGAAAAGAAACGAAATTTATCTCAAGTTTAGTAAATTCTTCTACTAGTTATTTTAATTTTTTCACTTTAAAAAAAATTATATATACTTATATAAACTAAAAAAAAAAAGATAAAAAGAAAATTTGGGACGGTTCTACCACCCATAAAAAAACTTACTTATAGATTTATATTTATTGTTTTCTAGTTGACGGCACTTGTGCCTCTTATCAATCTATCTTTTTAATTTTATAGTTGATGGAACTTGTGCCTCCTGATTTTGTTGTAACTGTGTTCCTTGTATATCTTTTTTAGTTGACGGCACGTGTGCCGCCTAACCTTTGTTGTAACTTTTTTTATTTATCTTGTTGTAGTTTTTATTTTATTTTATTTTTGCAAGTTACTAGTCGATGGCAATTTTGCCTCCTGGCTAGCTGATGGCAATTTTGCCTCTTAATCTTTTATCTTATGTTTTAGTTGATGCCACTTGTGCCTCCTAATTTTTACCTTATTTTTGTTATAGTTGATGGCATGTTATGCCTCCCTACTCTTGCTCAATTCTTTATAATCTTATTTAATTTTACCTTATTTTTCTGTCTTTTATCATAATAGTGTGTAATTGCGAAAAAATACTTGAAAAAATAACCTAAATCTTGTCCTTTCACCATAAGCAGTTTCTGCTTAATGGAAATTTGAACAAAATTCCCAATCCGCCTCTACTAATTAACCTCAGGGAGTTGTTAGTAGTGTGCGAGTAAGTGGAATCAAATAGGCCTGGGAAAAAGTGAACCATAAAAATTATATTGTTGTAAAATCTCTAAAAAAAATAATTCTAAGTATGCTCTGTGGTTGCGATTATAACTGATCTTCCACATCATAAAATTGTTTGTTTGAGATTATCTTTGTTGCTTTGTTTGTTAAAATTGTATTCATCATTGGGAACGTAACTCTAAAAATCGATTAATAAAAAGACGTTTATCTTTGTTTGAAATTGAAAGTGTTAGTAAAAATTTGAACATCATGGAACCAATTGCTAATCCTATTGATGGAAATGTTGTGCCTGAAAAAACTTTGCTTTAATATTTTGCACCTATTTCATCTAATGCTCATTCATGTATCGTTCTTCCTACCACTTCTGCTGCCCATTTTGAGCTTAAATCATCAATCATTCAATTGTTGACATCTTTTTATGGGTTAGATAGAGAGGATCCTTACATGCATGTCAAAGATTTCTTAGAAATTTGCCCAACATTTAAATTTCAAAAATTTTGTGATGAGTCGGTCAAACTAAGATTGTTCCCTTTTTCATTAAAAGAAAAATCAAAAGTTTGGTTAAATTCCCTTCCCACGGGGTCTATAACTACATGGGATCAACTTTATAATAAATTCTTGCTGAAATTTTTTCCTATGTCTAAAACTCATAGTCTAAGGAGAGAAATCTCCGAGTTTTTTCAAAAAGATAATGAAGAGTTTTATGAATGTTGGGAAAGATTTAAAGATTTATTATTAAAATGTCCTCATCGTGGTTTTGAAAAATGGAGACTTGTAAAATATTTTTATGATGGTTTGACTCCCTCTAATCGTCAAATGATTCAATCTATGCATACTGGAAATTATTTAAAATTTCAAGGACAAGAGGCTTGGGACGCCCTTGAAGATTTATTTGTCAATTGACAACAATGGAATTATTTTGATCCTAGGTCTAGGTCAACTAATTCTCCAAAAAGAGGAGGAAGGTATGAAGTAAAAGAGGAATTAGACTTAAGAACATCCTTAGACAAATTAGAGAGAAAAGTAGAAGCTTTATCCATAAGTCAAACTATAAACTCTCCAGTACAACCAATAAAAGATGTTTGTTATATATGTTCTAGTCCTTGCCATAATGTCCAATCATGTCCTTCCTACCAAGAAGTCTTTTCTGAGGAGGCCAATGCTCTTCATGCTTATGGGAAACCAAATGATAGCCCATTTTCATCCACCTACAATCCAAATTGAAGAAACCATCCAAGCTTTTCATGGAGACAAAACCAACCTCAAATGAATCAAGGGCACCAATATAACACACAAAACCAAACTCATGGCCCACAAAATCAACCATATCCTCAACAAAGGAAACCTTCCTTAGAAGATACTTTACAACAATTTATGCAATCCACTCAACAAATTCTACAAAATCAATCTCAATCAATTACCAAACTCGAGACACAAGTAGGACAACTCGATACTGCTTTAGCTAATAGAGAAAAAGGAACATTTCCTAGTCAACCTATCCCTAATCCAAAAGGTCAATATGAGATAGGAAAGTCTAGTCATAATGGAGAAGTCAAATCAATTTTAAGTCTTAGGTCCGGAAAGAAAATTGTCAAACCCAATTACATACTCGAGGTTGAAAAAGGAAAAGAAAAAGAAAAGAGTCAGCCTTCTAGTTCTAATGACTCTTCAAACAAGGAAACTCCAATCCATCCTTTCATTCCAAAAGCCCCATTCCCACAAATATTACTTCCAATTAAAAAAGGTGGCCAATATAATGACATCTTAGAAGTTTTCAAACAAGTTAGTATCAATATCCATTCTTAGATGCCATAAACAAATTCCCGCCCACTCTAAATTTTTAAAGGATCTTTGTACTGTTAAAAGAAACACTAATGTTACTGGCAGTCTTTGATTTAACAAGCATATCATCGACATACACCTCTAGGTTTCTCCCAATCTGGTTAGTGAACATTTTATTGACTAATCGTTGGAATGTAGCACCGGCATTCTACAGCCCGAATAACATAACTTTGTAGCAGTATACGTTATGCTCAGTCATGAAGCTGGTATGCTCTTGGTCTGCAGGGTTCATCACGATCTGGTTATATCTAGAATACAAGTCCATGAAATACATGAGCTCTTGACCGGCTGTGGCGTCTACCAAGTGATCAATTCTTGGTAATTGGAAACAGTCCTCAAGACAAGCTTTGTAGAGATCGACAAAATCAATGCAGGTTCTCCACTTTTCGTTCGGCTTTGGGACCAGAATGGGGTTAGCAACCTAGATCGGGTATTTTGTTTCTTTGATAAATCTGCATTTCAATAGGTGAGCTACTTCCTCTTCCAATGCTTCCGGTCGTACCTTCCCCAAGATGATTGGTAGTTTTTCCAACCGCAATTGTTTTGATAACCACTGCTCCAGGATATATTCCACACCGTTATGAATTTTTAGCTCCTATATATACCTCTTTTGGGCTCCTCCTACTATTGGGGGAGTGTCGACTTGATTTTGATTCATCTTTTCCATCTAAGTCCTCAACTAACCTGCTTGAGCTTTCGGAGCTAGACGAGAATTCTGCCTGGCAGACTAATTGAGAACAACTCGATTTCGAACGTATTGGTCTATTGGTCCAGCCCGAATGAGTGCCTCTATCTTATCCTTTAGCTTTCGACAATCATTGTCATTATGACCGATGTCATTGTGGTATCAGCAAAACTTTGAGGGATCTCTCTTCGCCCTCTGATGCCTTAAAGGTTCTGGTTTCTTCCACGGAAGGCGATTAGAGTTTGTCAGGAAGATATGTTCCTGTGTATCCGTTAGGTCAGTGTAGGTGGCATAAACGGGCTTGAATTTTTTCCCAGACTTATTCTTCTTTGTGTCATTCTGGTCGCCCTCGCCATTCCTTTTTCTCTTGTGGTTTCTCTCTTGGTTATTCTGGGTATCAGGTTGAGTCGTAGCTGCAACACCTGTCGCCGCTCAAGCAGGCTGAAAAGAGGCCTGGCTGGTTCCTACGACAACAAATCGCGCCTCTTCCTAGATTATCCACTTCTGAGCTCAAACCAAGAACTCATCTACACTTTTAACCCCTTTCTGCTAGAGTTCCTGCCATAGATCGCCTCCCACCAAGATTCATGTTCTCACCGCCAAGAGCTTGGAGATATCATCAGTGTCTCTAGCTCATTCTATAATGTTGGCGAATCTGCTCAGATATGCTTCCAAAGACTCACCAGGTTGTTGTTTTATGTTGGCCAATTAGTCGGCCTCCACGCGACCTGCCTTTGAAGCTCAGAGCACTTTCTTGAACTCAGAAGACAGCTTCTTCCAAGAACTTATCGAATATATTTTGTACTTCTTGAACCACTCACTGGCAGGTCCGATCAGAGTTGTGGGGAACAGAATACACCTTAGGTCAATTCCGACATTATGGGCCATCATCAACATATTGAACATCTCGAGGTGGTCGGATGGATCTGTGTTTCCATCAAATGATGGCATGTTTGGCATCCTAAAGCCAATAGGATACACAGCTGTTGCAATTTTCGAAGTGAAAGTTTCGAGCTCCTCAAAAAAGTCACAATCATTAATCCTTTTTCCATATAAGAGCTTCTTCATCTGCTCTTCCATCAAAGCCAATCATTCGAGGGTTTTCTTTGGTCTCTAGGTTAGTTGGGGGCTGTTCACCAGCTCCCATCCTATTGTGCACGTTTGATGGGTTGTTCTCCCTCCAAGTTCAATCTTGGTTAGGTGGGGCATTCCCATTGTCGCGTACGATTGACGAACCTCCCTCATGTTGAGTATAACTCATATCATTATTGTGAGCTAGATACCTCCTTTGTGAATTCAGATGATCATGCAGGTCGGGCTGTGGATCGTACCGAGGACTTTGTGCTGAGCTAAGGTAATTCCTCCGGTTGCTCTCAAACCTGTCTCCACGTTGGCTCCCCATCCAGTAACTTCCATTTGCAAAACTTACAGCCCGCGGCTGACATCAAGGACCTGGGTTATCAACACGTGCCCCTGGGACGTAAGTGTCTACTGACAAGGGAGGATTTATCCTACTATTTCCACGAGCTGGAGCGTCTTTTTGTGGGCGCAGTGGTGTAGGATGTCTAATCGATGATGGAGGATGTCTTATTGGTGAGGCTATCCTCGTTCCATCAGGACGAACTAAATGAAGTCACCTCAGTTCTACCCCATTGTCCCGAGTTCTCTGTGCCATGGGTTTTGATCACGGTGCAGGAGGATTTTCTAGGGCGTTTTGTCTCTGTGACCTTTTCCAGCCCGCCCTGGTGGGTTAATATGGGCATTCCTAGGAATCTGTGCAGAAGGCACGAAGGTGGGGGTCGCAATTCTGACCGACTGACTGCTATGTGGATGATGGTTCCTGTAACACCCTACTTCCTTAGAGACGTTACTATGTAAGTTAAAAATGTGCCATTAGTTAGCTAATCGAGGTTTTAGGTTAAAAGTGTGATTAAACTGGAATAAAACTCGTTTATTGACGTTAATTATGAAAATTTGAACCTTCATTGAAATCACAGAAAATTTATACAGTTGGGATCCCAAAATACTATTTAGAAAATACATCACAACTTAAAAATACAATTAAGGTCAACCTAAGCGACAAAACGGATCACTACAGTACTTTTCCCAAAATAACCCTGCCAGTGGCAGCCAGGTAAGTCGCACATGTACCCGTCGCTCAACGCTCTCCGTACTCATGGATGGTCGACCTTCCCTTTGCCCTTACCTACACCACAAAGCACCCGTGACCTGAAGCCCAGGAAGAAAACTCAACATAAAACATATAACATATACATAAAAATCCACAGTATACAACAACAAAGCCAACGAGCTAAACACATAGCGGCCAACACCGACCCAGACACTTTACCTAGCTCTGGGTTCACGGTCTTCATCGAGCGGGTGGATACAACACCCTAGGAGGGTCTCGCCCTAACAGCAGCGTGCTCAACGTCGATCCCGGCCCCTTGTCTTACCCGGTTTCTTGCCGTTCTCGGCCTTCACCATTCTCGGCCTTCACCATTCTCGGCCTTCGTTGTTCTCAGCCTTCGCCTTTCAATCACAAACATGCATAGCATAGCATAATAATCACAGATATCCACAATATATATTAAGCATAAACAATAAGGCCGCGCCCTAAAACACAAACAATAGGGCCATGCCTTGCTCTACGGGTACAACAATTTTCTTACCTATGTCTCGAGTTGAAAAGTCAATGCAATCCTAAGCACTGTTTCCCCCAAGAACATCAAGTATAACTCTTCAATTCTTTAGCCCAAATCTCTCAAAGCATCATCATCCTGTAAGTTCCAATGAGAGGGAGAGAGAGAACCGAGAGAGATAATGAGGGAGAGAGAGTTTCTGTCCTTTTTTTAATTCTAGAAGTGTGTATTTTTTTCCTGGTCAGTTAAGCCTACCCTCAGCCACCTAAGTTCCTAAAATGCCCAAACTACCCTTAAGTCCATTCTAAATCTTTTAATGCCTCCAAGGGCAATCCCATCATTTGCCATACCCCACTAATTCCTCGAGTGTTCCTATAAATCCCCATTTAATCCCAATATAAACAAATAATTGCTAAATTACTACCCATTACCCAGTAATTTCCGAACACATTTTATATTTCTGAAATTCCCCTATGCTCCTCCTGAGCCGAGTATTTGACCCTGTTTTGACTATTTAACTAAACTGCTCTTTGGGACCGTCTCGGATTGTGCATAAAAAATATATCACCACTCACCCATGGTATCAATCACAAGATACACATATATCACATTTATGCCCTCAACAGGCTAAAATTACAGATATGCCCTTAATAACCAGATGGGGCCCACATGCATATTTAATTCACCTAAACATGCATTTCTAATCACATAATCATTAAATTCACATATTAGCATAATTAAATCAATTATTGCCCTCCCGGCATGCTAATCAAGGCCCTAACCTTATTAGCAAAATTGGGATGCTACAACTATCCCCTCCTTACATAAATTTCATCCTCGAAATTACCTGAATAACTCGGGATACCAATCCCGCATATCTGTCTCAAGTTTCCATGTTGCCTCTTCCACTTTAATGTTCCTCCATAGTACTTTCACTATGGCGATGGTCTTGCTCCACAAGACTCTATCCTTTTGGTTTAAAATCTGAATTGGCTTCTCTTCGTACGATAAATCCTGATCCAGCTCCAAGTTCTCATAACTCAGCACGTGCGTAGACTCTGACACATACTTCCGGAGCATGGATACGTGAAACACATTGTGAACCCCTGATAGGGCTGGAGGCATCACCAATCTGTAAGCTACCTCTCCAACCTATTTCAGAATCTCAAAGGGGCCAACAAACCTAGGGCTCAACTTGCCCCTTACTCCAAACCATTTCACCCCTCTCAAGGGAGAAACTCTGAGAAACACATGGTCCTCGACCTGAAACTCTATGCTCCTGCATCTCAAGTCTGAGTAACTTTTCTGCTGACTCTGGGAGGCGAGCATTCAAGCTCTAATCTTCTCAATTGCCTCATTGATCCTCTGAACAACCTCAGGACCTAGATAGCTCCTCTCACCTATCTCATCCCAATGGATGGGTGATCTGCACTTCCTCCCATATAACATCTCATCTGGAGCCACTCTGATAGTTGCATGATAACTGTTATTGTACGTAAACTCAATCAAAGGGTGATACTACTCCAAGATCCCCCAAAATCAAGTACGTAGGCTCGTAGCATATCTTCCAGTATCTGAATCGTCCTCTCAGACAGTCCATCCATCTGAGGATGATAAGCAGTACTGAAGCGCAACTGTGTACCCGTAGCCTTCTACAGGCTCTCCAAAATCTTGGAGGTGAAGGTTGGGTCCTTGTCGGATACTATCGACCTCAGAGCCCCATGAAGTCACACAATTTCCTTCACATACAGTTTAGCATACTGATCCACAGTACAAGTTGTCTTAACAGAAAAAAAGTGGGCTGACTTGGTGTACCTATCCACAATCACACACACTGAATCATGCTGTCCCACAATTTTCAGTAATCCAACCACGACGTCCATGATAATATTCTCCCATTTCCATTCTAGAATCCCTAGAGGCTGCAGCAACCCTGTTGGCCTTTGATGTTCAGCCTTTACTTGCTGACAAGTCAAACACTTGGCCACATAATCCACCACAACCCTCTTCATTCCCGGCCACCAATACAAAGTTCTCAAATCTTGGTACATCTTCGTCGTACCTGGATGTAAACAATAGGGAGTGGTATGAGACTCATCTAAGATCTCTAGCCAGATACCAGAATCCATCGGAACGCAAATCTGGCCTTTGTGCTTCAGTAATCTCATCTCTAAAATAGAAAAGTCCTTAGCCGCTCCGGCTAAGACGCCCTCTTTGTGTTGTTTCTCAACTAAGGATCCTTCCCCTATGTCTCATTGATCCTTTCAAGGAGCGTAGACTGAAGAGTGATGTTGGCTAGCTATCCAACTACCAACTCAATACCTGCTTTAGTCATCTCTTCAACTAACTTATCTGATATCTGCCTCAAAGTGAATAATTGTCCTCGGCTATTTCAACTCAGTGCATCAGCCACCACATTGACCTTCCCAGGATGGTATAGAATATCGCAATCTTAATCCTTTACCAATTCCAGCCAACGCCTCTGGCGCATATTCACATCCTTCTGAGTAAAGAAGTATTTCAAACTCTTATGGTCGGTGTATATTTCGCACTTCTCTCCATACAAATAATTTCTCCAAACCTTTAGTGCAAATACCACCACTGCCAATTCCAGATCATGTGTGAGATACATCTGCTCATACTCCTTCAACTCTCTCGATGCGTAGGCTATTACCTTTTCGGCTTGCATCAATACACTCCCCAAACCTTGCCTAGAAACATCATAGTAGACTACAAACTTCTCATTGTCTGACGGCAGACCCAATACTGGAGCGGCGATCAGTCGCCGCTTCAACTCCTTGAAATTGTTCTCACACCTATTTGTCCAATATTACCCTGTCAATCCCAAAAAGCTTCTAACCTCTGGTACACTGCTCGGCCTGGGCCAAACCCTCACTACCTCAATCTTACTTGGGTCAACGAGAATCCCCTCCTTGCTAACAATTTGGCCCAAAAATGTTACTTGGGGCCGCCAAGACTCACACTTGCTGAACTTAGCATATAACATATGTTCTTTCAACCATTGTAGTACCAGGCGTAAATGCTGCTCGTGCTCTGTCTCTGACTGAGAGCACACCAGTATCTCATCAATGAATACGATCACAAACTTGTCCAGATAATCCTTGAAGACACTATTCATCAATTCCATAAAGGTTGTTGGGGCATTAGTTAATCCAAACGACATGACCAAGAATTCATAGTGTCAAAACCTTGTGCGGAAAGCGGTCTTTGGTATGTCCTCCTCTTTAATCCTTAACTGGTGGTAGCCTGACCGAAGGTCAATCTTAGAGAACATTATCTTCCCTTGTATCTGCTCAAACAAGTCGTCGATCCTAGGTAGTGGGTCTTGTTCTTAATGATCAACTTATTCAACTCTCTGTATTCTATACACATCCTTAAGGATCCATCCTTCTTCTTGACAAACAACACTGGAGCACCCCACGGCGAAAAACTCGGTCTGATGAATCCCAAATCCAGTAACTCTTGCAGCTGAATCTTTAGTTCCTTCAACTCTGCCGAAGCCATTCTATAAGGTTTTCTAAATACTGGCTCCGCCCCTGGTGCTAATTCAATGACAAACTCGATCTCTCGGTGTGGTGGCAACCCTGGCAAGTCTGCGGGGAACAAATCAGGGAACTCACATACTAATCTGGTCTCCTCCGGTCCAACTGAAACAACTCTTTAAGTATCCACTATGTTCGCTAGGGATCCTATGCCACCCTCTTGCATTAGGTCTCTATCCTTCAGTGCCAAAATCATAGGTACTCGCGGTCCACTCACTGTCCCCACGAAGACAAAGGGTACCTCCCCTTCTGGTTCAAAGGTCACCATCATGCCCTTGCAGTCAATCGTCGCCCCGTACTTTGATAACCAATCCATCCCTAGAATCATATCAAAGTCATCCATTGCTAGCTCAATCAGATCCACAGACAACTCCCTACTGTCTATCTCTACTGGTAATGCTCTAACCCATCTCCTAGAGATTACCAGTTCCTCAGTCGGCAACAAAGTCTGAAATCCCCTAGCATACAAATCACTAGGTCTACACAGCTAATCTATCACTCTAGCAGATATAAAAGAATGAGTAGCCCCTGAGTCAATAAATGCAGTAAAAGAAGAACTAGCACTAGAAATCTAACCTGTCACGGCCGAGGGACTAGCTTCAGCCTCAGTCTGGGTCAAGGTAAATACTCTGGCAGGAGTGAGGTTGTCGCTCTAGTTTGGTTCTTCTTTTCTGGCTTGTGGGCATTCCTTCCTCAGGTGACTAATGCTCCCATAAGTAAAGCATGCCCTAATCTTGTACTCTCCCTAATGTCGTCGTCTACACCGAGGACACACTAGGAAACTCCTCCAGTTGTCTCCCCTACCCTGACGGCCACTGAAAGCACCCACGTGACCTCCTATCCGAGCCAGGAGGAACAAAAGAGTCTGGGGCCTTTCTCTTCTGCTCACTGGGGCCACTTCCCTAGCTAGACCCAGTAAAATGAGGTATCATCCTTCGAGCATCGCACCTAGCAGCGCCCTCTCTCCTATATAATCCTCGACCCCCTCAGTTGTAAGGGCCTTCTCCACTACCTGTGCATAGGTTGTACTTCCCAGATCCAAGGTTATCTTAACGTCACGGGTGATCATAACATTCAATCCCCGCATAAACCAATCTCTCCGTGCCATGTCAATAGGCACCAAATTCGACACGAACTTTGCTAACTGGTCAAACTTCAAGGCATATTCTGTGACTGTCATCCAGTTCTGAGTCAGGTTAGTAAACTCATCAACCTTCATAGCTCGAACTCTGACATTGTAATACTTCTCATTGAATATGTTAATGAATTCCTCCAAAGTCATGACTGCAACATTCCTTCTCTGAGACACAACATCCCACCAGATGCGGGCATCTTCTCTCATCATGTAGCTAGCACAGGCTACTCTCTCATTCTCTTCTGCCTTCATGAAATCTAGGATGGAAGAAATCATGTTCATCCACTACTCTACCCGCAGTGGGTCTAGGCCACCCTCGAAGGTGGGAGGATGTTGCTTCTTGAACCTCTCATACAAAGGTTCCCACCTATTTTCCATTACAATCTGGGCTAGCATTGGTGCCACAGCCTGTGGAACCTGTAACCCAATGCCCTTAGGAGGGGCCTGTTGCCTCAACTATCGAAGCGCTTCTTCTGTTTGATGAAGTCTAGCTTCCATCTCGAAAAATAACTGTTGTCAATTAGGTGGGGCAGGTGGAAGGTCCTGACCCTGGTTGTCATCCTCAGCCTTATTGTCGCAGAGTCTGATTGATCGCCGAGGCATTACTGCAATATGCCTGCAATCAATGACTATGCTCATCAGGCATGACAACAACATCCAAAACCACCTCCCATTCTCACCAATCAACCACAACCACCAAGTCCACTTATAACACATAACATATAACAATCAAGGGGTCATGCCCTAACATCATGCATATATCAACACATTCACCATGCCTTATCTATATATATTTAGGCAAACAGGGCAACTTAAGCATGCAATTAAGCATATAACTCATCAATTACCAACCAAACCAGAGTCGAGCTTGTCACTCGTAGCGAGTGTACATGTTCAGTCGATCTCCATTAACCATAAACCTGGCTCTGATACCAAGTTGTAATGCCCTACTTCCTTGGAGACGTTACTATGTGAGTTAAAAATGTGCCATTCGCTCGCTAATCGAGGTGTTAGGTTAAAAGTGTAACTAAATAGGAATAAACTCATTTGTTGACATTAATTATGAAAATTTGAACCTTCATTGAAATCATAGAAAAGCTATACAGTTGGGATCACAAAATACAGTTTAAAAAATACATCACAACTCAAAAATACGATTAAGGTCGACCTAAGCGACAAAACGGTTCACTACAGTACTTTTCCCAAAATAACCCTGGCTGTGGCAGCTAGGTAGGCCAAACATGTACCCGTTGCTCCATGCTCTTCGTACTCATGGTTGGTCGACCTTCCCTTTGCCCTTACCTGCACCATAGAGCACCCGTGAGCCGAAGCCCAGCAAGAAAACTCAACATAAATCATATAACATATACATAACAATCCACAATATACAACAACACAGCCAACAGTCTAAACACCTAGCGGCCAATGTTGACCCAGATGCTTTACCAAGCCCTGGGTTCGTAGTATTCACTGAGCAGGTTGATACACCACCCTAGGAGAGCCTCGCCCTAATGACCTGCACTCAGCATGCTCTACGTCGATCCCGGCCCCTTGTCGTTCTCAACCTTCTCTGTTCTCAGCTTTCGCTATTCACTCACAAACATGCATAACATAGCATAATAATCAAAAATATCCACAATATATATTAAGCATAAACAATAGGGTCGCACCCTGAAACACAAACAATAGGGCCATGCCCTACTCTACTTGTCCAATAGTTTTCTTACATGTGTCCCGAGCTGAAAAGTCAATGCAATCCCGAGCACAGTCTCCTAATCCGAGCTTCGTTGAAATCCTAGCCACGCACATCCATAATAACCATCCATCAAGCCTTAAACCAATAAATAACTTCAGAATATTAATCTAGTCTCCAGGACCTTGGATTCTACTAAACCGAGTAGTAGAAACCTTCCCGAGCCTTAACATTTGGGTTCCCGAGCTAAAAAACTCAATTTCCCTTTTATTTCTATTTAGGATCGCGACCCACTACTAGTCAGAGGGAAAAGCCCTCCTTGCTGGAGGACACGGGCTTCGGCATGCCCTCTAAAGTCGTGGCGCGCCTAGGCAACTTAGAGGCTTCTCCATCCTCTTCGAGCACACGGGTTGCAGCGCCTGAAGAACAAGGTCGTGGCCCGAGTTCCCAAACCCAGAAATTCAACATCTTTTCTGTGTTTTTCTTCGAGCTTAAACCCAAAATTTATACCCCAACCATCAATTAAACCCATAATTAATCCCATATTTCCTATCCATACGGCCTAAGCATCCTAACCATCCCATAAACAACCTCATAACTTCTCCATATAATCAAAACCAAATCATAGTTCAGCTCACATGCCACTTCCGATTCCCATCAGAATTCAATAGAGAGAATTTAAATTTAGGATCTTACCTCTGAGATATCTCCTCTCTTGAACTATTTCCCCCAAGCACATCCAGTATAACTCCTCAATTCTTTAGCCCAAAGCTCTCAAAGCTTCATCATCGTCTAAGTTCCAAGGAGTGGGAGAGAGAGAACCGAGAGAGATATTGAGGGAGATAGAGTTTCTGTCTTTTTTTTTAATTCTAGAAGTGTGTATTTTTTTCTTGATCAGTTAAGCCTACCCTCAGCAACCTAAGTCCCTAAAATGCAAACTACCCTTAAGTCCATTCTAAACCTTTTAATGCCTCCAAGGGCAATCCCATCATTTTCCATACCCCGCTAATTCCTCGAGTGTTCCGATAAATCCCCATTTAATCCCAATATAAACAAATAATTTACAAAATTCCCCAAGGCTCCTCCTGAGCCGAGTATTCGACCCCGTTTTGACTATATAACTAAATTGTTCCTTGGGACCGTCTCGGATCGTGCATAAAAAATATATCACCACTCACCCGTGGTATCAATCACAATATACACATATATCACATTTATGCCCTCAACAGGCTAAAATTATAGATATTCCCCTAATAACCATATGGGGCCCACATGCATATTTAATTAACCTAAACATGCATTTATAAACACATAATCATTAAATTCACATATTAGCATAATTAAATCAATTATTGCTCTCTCGGCACACTAATCAAGGCCCTAGCCTTATTAGCGAATTTGGGACGCTACATTTTCGATGATGACTAGTGGGCGAGTACTTCGGTGATTTCACTCTGAAGGTTCAGAGCTCGGAGTGGTGGTCCTAACAGAACAATTGGGCTTGAACCGGTTATTCCTGTGGGACTTATGAGACCCACTTTGCCTCTTTCCGACATTAACATCGGTTGCAAGAGGGGGTAACCGAGCCAAGACCTCCTCGATCTGTCTGTTTGCCCTAGCGAGATGGGTCATTAATTGGGCATTCTCCATCTCGACGGCAGTTAAATATCCTGAATTAATATTTGGTGGGAGTGACGTTGAACTCCTAGTGTCGTCATGGCCCACTGGTTGCTTCCCAGGACGTTGCTGAACATATGAGCCCTTTTCAGTGGGAACAGTCGTATGATGTGCCTCTTGTCCACCAGGATGTTCCATTTCGCTGTCATGCATTGATCGAGTAACCACCATGATGAACGTCAAATGAAACTTGTAAAGCACTAATTTCCTCTCAATGATAGCAACAAACTGGTTACGTAGTTTTTCGCCAACAGTATATTGAGAAATCTAATAAGGATATTAGTGCTTATTTGCAAACTGCAATGAAATTATAAGAACCCTTTCGTACACACACAATTTTACATGGTTCAGTGGTTAAAATCCACCTAGTCCACGAGACAATATTATTGCTTTTCTCTCCCAATCTCTACAGAGTTTCAGTAATACAAAATGGTCATCCCCTTCCCTGTCCATTATCCCTGATATTTATAATGGAATTTCCTAGACAGGTTTGGGTAACCGTGTGCATAAATATGGTATACATTTAATATAGATAATTCCCATTTATATTGGGATATGATTGCATAACAGAATATACTTCTGCCATCTCAGATAATAAATGATAAATGGGCAATACAACCTATGCATCAATGAGCATATAAAAAGCTTCCAAGTCTCTCAGGATCCTTCCGTATGCATTCTGACCAGGTTTCCACGAGCTAACTATCTTCACCGAGTTGGTGATAAAAAATTATCCGAACCTTAGCTCGAATTAAATTCAGAGCGCCCTAAGGAGGATTTGGCCACTATATGTCTCGAACTGGACCGTTAGCCTAAGAGGTGGTCTAATAATAACCTGAATGTCGTATTTCCAAGTCCCAACTCGAGCTGCTCACATCATCATTAACCAGAGGTTCTACTTGGCTGCTTTTTCATATATTCATCTGCCAACTGTACCCATAGCGGAGTAATTAAACTCGTGCTAACTTTTAGGGTACAACACCATGCCACCCTACAAGTCATCCTCTTCGTCATCAAGTGCTAAGTCATACAACTCATGATGCATATTGCATATCTTAATAAAATACTTATTAGCAGTTACATAAGTAGACCCACTAAAGTCCAAAAATCTCACGAATACTGAAGCATCCTCCCAATGTTTTCAAATGGAGGTCCCTCCTTTGGCTTCCCATCTTTGTCAACTTCATACAAGGGGATATCCTATCCCTGTTTCTCTTCCTCTTATGTGTTGAAGGGCTCTCAACTTTGGTAAGGAAGGATTGTGATGTAAGATTACTTTAAGGAATTTATTGTGGTCGCTCAAGTCCCACTATATCTCACTTATTTTTCACTAAGGATAGTTTATTCTTCTTTAAAGCCTCAACTGCAGCGTGCTCACGTTTCAAGGAAATTCTCAGTTGGTATAGCATGGCCTCAAGAAAATTGGCTAATTTCTCAAAATCTACAATGTTCTCTAGTTCTAAAGTATCTGGCTCTGACAGGGATTCTATGGCAGGTACATTGGATATTAATGTGATTACATGTCATGAGAAATATTTGGGTCTCCTGTGTTCTGTAGGAAATACAAAAAAAAAAGGTTCTTCCAATATATTCAAGATCGTATCTGGAATAAATTATTCGGTGGGGGGGGGGGGGAGGATGTACTTATTAAAGCAGTCATTCCTTCTATCCCCACTTACTCCATGAATTTATTCTGCACTCCCTCATCCCTTATTCATGAGATATATAAGCCTTGTGCTACTAGAACAAGAACATCGGCAGTCTTGGTTTTCATAACGTTTTCTTGTTTAATCAAGCTCTCATAGCTAAACAAGCTTGGCGATTATACAACTTTCCTAAATTTCTAGTGGCCAAGGTAATGAAGGGATTTTATCATCATTCAAGTTAGTTCTTACAGACACCTCCAAGCACCAGATCATCGTATTTATGGAGAAGTATTCTTTGGGGATGCGATTTGTTTGTTAGTGGGTCCAGATGGCAAGAGGGCATAGCGGCGAATATCTCAATCTATTCCAACAGATGGATCCCACTGGTTATGATCATCACTCTATTTCCCCAAGAGTGTTGTCAGAGCACAACATTTTTGACACTCTCTGGTTGCCTCTAGTGAATGGGATCTTGATTTAATCCAATGATCCTTCTTAAGGGAAGAAATTGATGTTATCACCATTATCTACTTTTGTGTCTATAGATCGCCTAATATGGCATCAAGAGGATTCAGGGTGCTACACAGTCTGGAGTGGATACTGGCATATGGTGTGTGAGCATGGGTTGTCTCAAGTAAAAACATCTTGTGGCCCATCTGGGTGGTGGAAATATATACGGGCTTTTCGGCAACCTTCCAAAATCAAATTATTCCTTTGGAAAGCATCTCACAAATGTCTTCCCACTATGTTTTGTCTAAATCAACGTTGCATGCCTTTGAATCCTACATGTCCATTATGTAAGCTGGCACCTGAGACAATATACCATGCTTTGTGAGGATGTTCCACGTTGAAGACCACCAGAGAAAGTTTCAAAAGTGTGGTGAGTTTTTTTTCACTCAATATGATGATTTTTATATATTCATGATGGACCTCTCAAATAAATTGACAATTGATGAAATGGATATTCTTGCTACTGTTCTTTGGAGAGTGTGGTACCATAGAAATAAGATAGTCAATGAAGGTACTAATTTTCAAGATAATATCCATGTACCTTGGGCAATTGATTACTACACCCGCTACAAACATGCCAATGTTCTGGCTGTTAATGCTGACAATTTGGGTACCTCCCATTACAATGCATTGCTGCTTGGATGGTGTGCTCTCTCTCATAATCTATACAAAGTTTATACTGATGCAACTTTAAATTGTCCCATGAGGAAAGTGTTGGGGGTTAGAGACTTATAACTTTGGTTTAGTATACAACTCAAAGCAATAATCACAAGTAATCTAAATTCTAATAGAAGATAATTGTAAAGTACATAAACACAAAAACAAAGTGTAGAGTAGACCTTTCTTGAAGAAGAACCTTCAAACATAAAATCGTAAGACTATAATTTTATGGGAACCACAAATGTTATAAGGCTTGACACAAATGAATATTTGCTGTCCAAAAATCTCTATTCCTAGCCTCCTCGTTGAGATTACTTGAAGCTACAACAATGGAATGAGATTGGGATTCACAAGCCATGGACCTTCATACAAGTCAAGCTTTCTTGATGAAGATCTTGGAGAAAACTATAAATCTTGAAAGCTAGAGAGAGAGAGAGAGAGATGGGGTCTTTTTAGAGTGAGAGATAGAGAGAGTTGAGTGACCAAGTAACAAATTAACTCAAATGAACCCTTTAAATAGTATAGGAACCTCATTAGACTCAACAAATGAGAATAGAGCATTTTAATATGAATTTTGGAGGTAAACACGTCACTGTATGGATTCGTACAGACAGCCCAGGCGATACGTTGCCTGGCATGAGGCGATGCATCACCTGTCAGGCTATGTGTCACCTAGTATCAAGCGACACATTGCCTAGGTGTTTAATTCACAAACGAGCGACGTGTCACCTCCTAGAGGAAATGCATCACTGTTATCACTGACTTGATGCTCCAAAACATATCTCAAAACATCCCCAATTGCTCACAAACTTTTTGGGTACTCTCATATACACCAAAGAAACACTTTGGACCCATAAATATGATTTATAAATGCCTATACCTAAATTTAACTCTCGCATGTTGACATTTGTAAAATCGCTATGGTTTTGCTCCTCTTCGTGCCTAACCAGTTTCACCATGTATTTAACCAATCATAACAAAAAGTGGGTTTTGGCATGATTCTCCGAGAACATAATAGAACATCTCTTATCTCCATTATATTTCCTTCCACTACTACTTATCGTCCCGTTATAGCTGAAGCCATGGCCATCCTGCAAAGTTCGAAATCATACAGAAATTTTGGTTTTAGCAACATTTTTGTGGAGTCAAATTGCCTTCAAGTGATTTGTCCAATTTACCAGAAGCGATCTGATCTATCTCACTTAAGCATTATTGTTAGAGGTATCATTTTGATCTGTAATTATTTTTTTCATTGTCCAGGGAGTGTCAATGGTGTAGCCCATTCGCTGGCAAAATTGGCATTATCTTCATATGAACACTATGTTTGGTGGCCTGGTCATCCCCATTGTATTGAACCTATTATTCAGGCAGATGTCACTGATCAATGATATCTTCTTGGTACTCTTTTTTTCCCTTTTGAGCTTTTTCACTGGGTTTTGCTCTTAAGAGGTTTTAATGAGGCCAAGTTTTACTAAAAAAAAAACTCTTATAAAATCTTCTATGGCTAATTAATGACTTTTGATTATTAAAATTTTAGTAATCAAGTGTCTTGTAGTGAGTAAATGAGACTTAGCAAAAATGCACTAGGTTCTTTAGTGGCTAGTGTAGTGCATGATTGCAACTTGCTAAATTAGAGTTTTCTAAACTCTTAATAATTGAATATTTGAGACTAATCTAATATTTTAATATATTATTGAATTTTATGATCTTAGGCTTAATGGCTTTAGGAACATGTCATAATTTTTACATACTTAGATTTAGACCCAAAACTTGTTGGGAATACATTTTACAGAATCATAAATATTTTCATGTATGTTTCATACATTAAACAAATTAACATATAAAACAACCTAGAAACATGTTTCTAATGAATTTCATAAAATAAATCAAATAACTGAGTTTAAGAATCTTACTTTTATGAAGTAGATATTGAGACTCCTTTATTCACTATCTCTAACTCTTATTCTTTTCTGTTGCGGAGTAATGACGAGAGAGTGAACTGGATCTTCAAACTACACAGTCTTCCTGTAACGACCCAAAAATGCTAATAGGGTTTAGTGCCTTGATTAGTGTGCCAGGAGGGCATAATTGGATATGTGTGTGTGTTTAATTGGTTAAATGTGTGACTGTGTGGCATGCATGATTTATGTGATTATGTGAATGTATTATATGCATGTTTATGAGTATTAGATATGCATGTGGGCCATTTACTGTTTATAAGTGCATATTTGTAATTTTGGCCCATTAAGGGCACAAATATGATTATATGTGATAAATGGTTGAGACCACATTATTATAAGGATGTATTTGTAGTATATGGCTTAAGACAATCCTAGTGAGCGGATTAGCGAAATAGTCACCGTGGGGTTTAATACCCGGCTCGGGGTGAGCTTAGGGGTATTTTGGAAATTTGGAATATATCTTGGGGTTTATTAGGTAACAAGTGAGTTTTTGGTAATTAGTTGGGCATGACAGAATTAATTGGCAATTGGTAGGATGACTCGAGGAATTAGCGAGAATTGGGGGCAAAATGACCATTTTTCCCTTAAGGGCAAATAAGAGGCTAAGTTAACACCAAGGGCAATTGGGACTTTTTGGTCAAAGGATAAGCTTAATATGATTTAGGAAAAACAGACATAACTTACCTGATAACTACAGAACTCTCCCTCTCACACCATAAACGTTTTCTCTTTCCCTCTCTAGAACTCAAGGGGAAATTTTGAGATTTGAAGGAGAAAAGCCAGGGATTCAAGCTGGGAATTGAACTAAAGGTAGCTAGGAAATTAAAGCTAGGAAACTCAGTAAGTTTTGAGGATCTAAGCTACGAATTTAGGTAAGATTTCAGGTCCTAATTTGATTAATTTTGCAGAATCATTGTTGAGTTTAGAGCTTGCATAAATTCTGGGTTTTGGTTGATTTTGGGTGTTTAATAGGTGTAAGAATTGGTTTATAGGCTAGTTATGATGTCTAGGTTGTAAGGATGAAATTATAGGTTCAATTCTGAGTTTAGCTGAAGGTTTGGGTTGGATTTTAAGGTCAAGGCTCAAGGAAAACGCTGAAAAAGAGGGAATTTCTGGGCTTGGGGCCTCGGGTCGCAGCCCTATTCTTCAAGCGCCGCGGCCCGCGTGCTTGAAGAGGTTGGATGCCTTTGTTCGCTAGGCGTGCCGCGACCCAGGGGGTGCAAGTCGCGGCCTGTGCCTCTAGTAGGGAGGTCCTGGCCTCTGTCTAGGGGCGGGCCACGACCCTTAAGGGCAATTCGCGGCCCTATATAGGAAATAAAGGGCAGCTAAGGTTTTAGGCTCGAGGATTCAAACCTAAGCGCTCGGGACAAATTCTACTACCCAGTTTAGTAGAATTCGAGGTCTTAGAGGCTGGTATTCGTTTCCAAAACATTTATTTGGATTAGAAATTGATAGTTACCCATTGTTATTGTGACTAGGATTATCATTAAGGCTCAGGACTAAGGATCGTGCTCGAAACCGCTCTTTATTTATCGATCTGGATTTGAGGTAAGAAAACTACACCCATGTGGTCGTGAACGGGAGTGAGGTTCCCACTAATTGAATATATGTAGTGTGTGATTGTATGGTTGTTATGCGTTATATGAAAGTACGGCCTAAGGGTGTCGGGGCTGATGATAAGCGTATCAAACGCAGCTCGGCCTAAGCGAGCCGGGATCAGCAAAATAAATAGAGGGCTCGGCCTAAGGGCGTCGACCCTGAACATTTGTACTATTGATTGAGATGTATGCTTGAGAATATATATTTACCATTGTTTATCTTAATGCTTGTACTCTGCTAAATAATTGAACTAGTTGGATTAAAGTTTATTGAATGCTACTGTTGCTATATGTGTTTGTTGTTTATAGTTTTCTTGTTGGGCCTTGGCTCACGGGTGCTACGTGGTGCAGGTAAAGGCAAAGGGAAATTGGACCAACCATGAGTTGGAGAGCTCTGGGGGCGGAGTGTACATCGCCAGCTGCTCGACCGCCACGGCCGAGGGAAAGTTATAGGAATAGAGCTCTAAACTGTATTTTTCCATTAGACTGGCTTTTGTTGTAACATTTTTTGGGAGTTGTATTTACCACTTATACCCTGTTTTTGGGATCTCATGAATCAAACATTTGTTTTATTAAAAAACAATCGTTTATGATCAAAATCTTTTAACCCTAACTCGTTACTTGACTTTAGGATCACATTTACATTCAAACGACTTGATTAGCAAGTCTTGCACTACTTTAAAATACATAGTGTAATGGTCTTGGTTATCCAGGGCGTTACACTTCCACAATTACCTTTGATCACCTAGACAAGGATGGGAAATTCTCAACACATGAGATAGAAAAATTATAGAGAAAAAGAGAGAAGAAGTGGGTGGCCACACTAGGTCTTTTGAGTCTAGGTTTTTGCTTTTTCAATACTTAAGATCTTAAAACCCTAGACTTATGAACTTATTTATGGTAATATTTTAGGGTTAATTTAATTTAATTAAATAATTAAAATAATAGCTTAAAATACCCTATATAGCTTAATATTATAGTGTTTGTCAAAGCCTTGAGATTTTTTCCATCTTTAAATTCAAAGCATAAAAGCCTTTAAATTCAAATACTATTATTTTCTATAATTATATAATAAAACAAAACTCTTATTAATTAATTAAATAAATAAATATAAGATATATTGTAAACAGATTTCCTTATAAACCAAATCTTATTAAAACTTTATATACATATATATAATTATAATTATATTTAAACAAAAATTAATTAATTAAACCATTTATTCAAATTAACTAATTATAATTTGAACCTTGATTTAATATTATTTATCAATTTGACACCAATTTTTCATAATTAATAAATTTTCTCAAATTTCTCTTTTCTTCTCTAAATTCCACATCTTAGTAAAATTATCCAAAATTGACACAAACCAATTTTGACAATCCTAATTGATAATTAAATCAATTAATCGAAACTATCGAGATGATTTAATCAAAGGCATTATGGGGACCATTGACCCATGAATTCAAGCTCCAATAAGTTACTGTAAAATTACTATCGAATAATTTCACTACCTTATTAATTCCTCATGACTCCACTAAAGACTCAGAATTGCACTCTCGAACTCATAGAACGCTTTACACATAAAGTAAATACGTTATCAATTGTTACGACCATAATTTGTCATTTAATCCTCTATAGATAATCTTCAACTGAGTCAGGTTCATATTTCTGTTTTACCCCCTCATTGTATTTTATCATTAAATACTACTAAGTTCCTTGTAAATGATATTTTCATAAACTTTAATCACCGAAATGAGCACTCAATCATTTGACGCGTTGAATCAAGCTTTAAGGTGATCATCATTTCACTTCTTGCTAGAAGTTATTGATGTTCATATCTATGATTAACACTCCCACTCAATTATACTACCAAGCCCCCAAGATGTAAGTATGGGTTAATCCGTAGGGTAAGCTGTTAACAAACAAATCAAAGGGCTTGAACAATACAATAAATTAGAATACTAACCACTCAGAATTGAGATTGAATTTACATATAGTCAACTTTATGATATGACTATATTAGATAATAACAATACATTTATTTATCTATTTAAAGTCAATATCGGTCCAGTTCGATGTAACAAATACATCTGATCTTATGTAATTTGCTAATGTTCTGGAAAGAACATAACACTACAATGTGTAAGTAGAGCATATCATAGATTGGTAAGTCAGTGTAAATCTCGTGCACTGACTAATCTTAGGACTAACTTATTTTTGAACATATAATCATATTTATATTTCAGTGTGATTACGTCACTATAAATATGATTAGTTATATGTTCGGGATTTAATAGAAGTTTATATTACACAAATAATCATGAAAATAAAACATATAAGTAAAGTGATTGACCAAGTCAAAAATGATTTATATTCTTTTATTGATAATAAAATTATATTACAAAAAAATTAAGTTTTAATTAGGACATAAAATATCAACAAAACTTAGTACCAAACGTAATATAAAAAAAATTAAAAATCCAATTAAATATGGTAAAAATACACATTTAACAATTAATACATTAACTAGGAAATAGTGTCCCGCCAGTCATGTAGATATTTACTTAAAGAAAATGTATATCAACCGTAATAAAAATAAATAAAAAAGAATTGTTCATATAATAAAAGACAATAACTTCATTACACAAAAATATTTAAGTAGCATTATAGGATTCATTATTATGGGTTTATACATTTTTAGACCTTGTATTTTGTCTCATTATTTGTTTGGACCCTGTGTTTTGTCAAATTACTTTTTGGACCTTATGTTTTGTAAAATGGTTTAAATAGAACCTTAAACCCGATTTTGGTCAAAGTTTTCTCAACTGAAATCACAAATAATTCACTAAACTAATAATTCAAAACAAAAACAAAATCATTCTGTTTAAAAACTGTGTTGTTATATTCGATTTTTTCTTCATAAAAATTGAGTTTAAGGGCCTATTTGAACTATTTTATAAAATATAGGGTCCAAAAATGAATTTTTTAAAACACAGAGTCAAAATAGGTAATCAGAAGAAACACAAGGTCCAAAAAAGTATAAATCCTATAATTATTACTACACGACCAGTTAATACTCACAACTACGTATAATTTTTAATAATTTCAAAATCTATTATACTTCAAAAAAAATTAATCAGGCAAAAAATAAAAATTTCATTGAAATTAAAATATTAAGTTACAGAATTTGTTTAGTATTCAAATCAATGATATGAACCATAAAGCCACAATACCAAATATGATTCCAAAAGCATAATAAGATCAGTGGTGTATAGTTCTTAGAGAGTACCAAATATGAGCTTGGGCGACCAAGTTTTATTTTATTTTATATTAGGAGATTGAGAATATTATAATAAGTGTGTTTTTTTTTTTTAAGAAAATCAAGTGGATAGGTGTCTGTATATATAGACATAGAATTACTTATTCATTAGTATAAATTAAAGCATTACGTATCAATTATGGAAATATAAAGAGAATGATACAATAATAATGCACATATGATAAACGGTATTTTATAAAAAAAAAAAAAATTTACACATAGTACCCATTTATAGTCAACCACTTTCATTTTCACCCACCATTTTAATTTCTTATATTAATACCCAATATTCCAATCAACATACATATTATACCCCTATCATTTTAAGGTTTCCCTCCTAAAAAAAACACACGTTTAACCCTCTTTCTCTCCTTAAATATTCACAGCTCAAAGCACTCCAGCAACTCCGGTGATCATCTACCACTCCAGTGACTTTGCGTGATTTCCTCTACCACTCCAGCGATTCTATTCAAAAGCAACCCATGCACATTCGCATTCTCTTCCTCCAAGTTCTAGTTCTTTTTCTCTTCCTATCATTCTTGCAACATGTTCTTCATTTTTTATTTTTTCTCCCAACTGGTTGATGAGTATTAATGTTTTTTTATGACCATTTTCACAAAATTTGCATGTTCATTTAGTGTAGTAGGGATGATTCATTATTTCTGTTATGTGTACACTTGAATGATTTTCATGCTCTTCATGTGTTTGATGAAATCCCTCAACTAGACTTCATGTTTTTGCTTGTTTGATTATTATGTTTTATTTTACCATAGTTTTTTATAATTTCAATTTGTAGTTAGGTATGTAAAAGAATTTTCAATAGATCTTGCAATTTTTTTTTTTTGGAGGAAAAGTCCTCAGTTCTATGAAAATTCAAGAGGCTTTGTCCTGTTGTTGTCTTTGGGGTGTCTAATGTACATGGAACATTATAAAAAGACATTTCCAGGCTTTATGGCGGGAAAGAAATAGAAGGATTTTCAAAGAAGTTGAGATTATGGGATAAAATCAAATATTGGGTAACAATTTGATCATATAATGTAAACGAGTTTAAGGGCATTTTGTTCTTTGACCTAGTTAGGGACTGGAATTAGTTTCTGTAATTTCCTTTGGTTTTTTGTTTGATGTTGGCGTGTTTTGACTCACACTATTCTTATATTATTATTTCCTTATTAATACAGGTTTATGTTTCTTTAAAAATAAATAGAGTTGCTACAGAATCTGGAATCATTGATATTGTTTCTCTACATTGAGCTATATCATACTAGGTTGAGCTACACACTAGGAAAATAGTTTGCATATATAAGTAGAACATGAGATCGAACTACCAATTAGTATGTGTAATTGTCTTGATGGATTTTTAAAGTAGTAGCTTTTTTTTTTTCCTTTTAAACTATTTTCTGTCATAAAAAATTTATTGAAAGCATGAGAAGAGCTCTCTTCCTGCAATATATCTAGGTGATGAACTTATTAGCAGAGTTTTTTTTCTTTAAAGTTGACTTGACACTGTGACACATATATTTGAATATATGTTTTAGTTAATGTAATGTGTAAACCTCATAGAACTAAACAAGATGATGGTATATGGGTTATCTTAGTCTCTGGTAAATCAATTTCTCCTTAGTGCTGGAGATTCTAAATTTATTTTCATTTAAGCATATATGAAATTATAAGGTAATTGCATCTCTCTTCCCAGTCTGATCTTAGTTATTTAAAATTTTAGCTGTCCTACATCCCAAATTTTTGAATAAGTTTTTGAAACATTGTCTTTGTTTTTGTTGTATACTAATTAGTTAATTCTCAGCATGCTTCAAGTCTTTTGTTTACCTGACAATATGGAAATGTTAATGATTTTAGCCCAGCTTTTCTCTCAAGTGTTTTTTCTTTTTCTGTCCATGCTTGAGTAGGTTGCAGCACAAACTTCAGTCAAACCAGTAGAGTCTAGTTTGCCTCTTTCTTCAGATATCTCTTTGAGCCAACAATTTGGGACTAAGAATAATAGTGTCTATGTCACAAAATCCTGGATGACCGTTAAAGAGCAAATTGGTGTATGGAGTGACAATATTTTTACAGTTCGGGTATATTGGAGCATTTAAATGTGACAAAGGACTATTCTGATTATCTATGGTATATATATGTATTTCATTTGAGTTAATGATGGACAAGTAACGAATTTCATCCTCGTTATAATTTTTCATTTGCAATTTGTTCATTTAGAATGTGAAAGGTTGAAACAATAGTTGGATTTTAATTTTAATTAATGAAAAGTATATTTTCATCTGAATATGGCTTAGTTTTTAAGCAAATTTTGTTTGTTCCAATATTTGAGCAGCTCTAGAGATGAGAATTTGCCTCACTCTTTTACTTCACAATCTAAATTGTAAATTACCCATCCGTATATATGGACTACAACTCTAAAAGTGTAACCTAAGAGTTACAGAATGTAAACCTATATTTTAAATTTATAGTTTAAAGAGACGTAGTTTATATTTTAAGCCTAGTGATTTAAATGTCAATCATTGTAGTTTAAATTTTAAAGAGTCTTAGTTTAAATTTGAAACGTTATGTTTTATAGTTTAAAAAATCGTGGTTTATATTTTTAGCCTAGTGATTTAAATTTTAAGCCTTGTGGTTTAGATTTTAAAGGTTATGTTTTATAATTTAATGAGACATGGTTTAAATTTTAAATGTTATGCTTTGTAGTTTAAAAAGACATGGTTTAGATTTTTAGCCTACTGGTTTAAATTTTAAGCCTTGTGGTTTAGATTTTAAAGAGTTGTGGTTTCGATTTTAAACATTATGCTTTATAGTTTAAAGATACGTGGTTTAAATTTTAAAGATTTTTTGTTTAGATTTTAAATGTTATGCTTTATAATTTAAAGAGATGTAGTTTAGATTTTTAGCCTAATGACTTAACTTTTAAGCCTTGTGGTTTAAATTTTAAATAGTCATGGTTTAAATTCTAAGTCTTGTATGGTTTAAATTTTAAAGAGACGTAGTTTAAATTATAATCCTTGTGGTTTAAATTTTAAAAACTAGTGGTTTAAATTTTAAAAAGTCGTGGTTTAGATTTTAAGCCTAGATGTTTAAATTTTAAGTCTTGTGGTTTAATTTTTACAAAGTCATGATTAAAATTTTAAGCATTGTAGTTTAAATTTTCAAGAGTCGTGGTTTAAATTTTAAGCCTTGTGGTTTGAATTTTGAAGAATAGTTGTTTAAATTTTAAAGAATCGTGGTTTAGATTTTAAAGGATCATGTTTTATGTTTTTTATGGTCGTGGTTTAGATTTTAAGTCTAGTGGTTTAACTTTTAAGCCTTGTGGTTTAGATTTTAAGTCTTGTTGTTTTAATTTTAAAGAATCACAGTTTAAATTTAAGTCTTGTAGTTTGAATTTTAAAGACTAGTAGTTTAAATTTTAAGAAGTCGTGGTATAAATTTTAAAGGATCATGGTTGATATTTTATATTATCATGGTTTTGATTTAAGCCTAGTAATATAATTGTTAAGCAATGTGGTTTAAATTTTAAGCCCTGATGTTTAAATTTTAAAGAGTCGTGGTTTAAATTTTAAGTCTTGTGGTTTAAATTTTAAAGAGCTGTCATTTAGATTTTAAAATATCATGGTTTATATTTTATATGGTCGTGGTTTAGATTTTAAGTCTAGTAGTTTAACTTTTAAGTCTTGTGGTTTAAATTTTAAGAAGTCATGGATTAAATTTTAAGCCTTGTGGTTTAAATTTTAAAGATTAATTGTTTAAATTTTAAAAAATCGTGGTTTATATTTTAAAGGATCATGATTTATATTTTATATAGTCGTGGTTTATATTTTCAGCCTTGTAGTTTAACTTTTAAGCTTTGTGGTTTAAAATTTATAAAGACATGATTTCAATTTTAAAGCTTGTGATTTAAATTTTAAAGAGTCATGATTTAAATTTTAAGCATTGTAGTTTAAATTTTAAAAACTAGTGGTTTAAATTTTAAAGAGTCGTGGTTTAGCTTTCAAAAGATCGTGATTTATATTTTATATGGTCGTGATTTAGATTTTAAGCCTAGTGGTTTAACTTTTAAGTCTTGTGGTTTAAATTTTAAGAAGTCATGGATTAAATTTTAAGTCTTGTGGTTTAATTTCAAATAGTTGTGGTTTAAATTTTAAGTCTTATGGTTTAAATTTTAAATAGTTGTGGTTTAAATTTTAAGTCTTGTAGTTTATATTTAAGTTTTGTGGTTTACATTTTGAAGAGTTTTGGTTTTGATTTTAAGCCTTGAGGTTGAACTTTTAAAGAGTCGTGATTTAGATTTTATGTCTTGAGGTTTATATTTCATTGTTGTTTACATTTTAAACTTTGTGTTTTAAATTTTAAAGAATTGTGATTTAGATTTTAAGTCTTGTTTACATTTTAAAGAATAATTTTTCATAGATTTAATACATTCTTATAAATATAGTTGTCACACATATATATGACACACTATAATTAGAATGTATTTCTAATTTAATTATAATATAACACATATAATACATACTACAATAACACTTAAAACTATGTGCTCAAATAAGGATAATTTGGAAAGTCTCAGGATAATAATGAGTAAAGTTTAACTAAATATATTTAGTATCTAATTTTAGATAACTATTCTTAAAAATTGGTAGTTATCAACTTTTCCTTATTTTATACGGTGAGAGTTCTTACAAATGAAAAGATATGGTATGTTTTTTCTTCAATTCTATCAGCAATACTTATCAATTATTATATACTCTAATTAAATACTAAAAAATAGTTGGCATATTAAAACTTAAAAAAAATTCTACAATAAAAAAATAGTGGAGTGTACTAAATAAGGATATAATAATAATACTAATATATTATATTAACTTGAAACAAAATTTGTTACATATAACTAAATGAAACAATAGACATTTAATTTAGTCATAATTTTATTATAAATATAAAAATCGAAATAAAATAGATAAATTTATATATTGAATATTGAATTAAAAAGAAAATAGTTAAATATTTATTACTATTATTATGAAAACATAAGAACTATAAAGTAGATTGTAGAAATTTTAGAAATGATCAAATATATTTAAATGTATTTTGTTAAAAAAAATTATATAGAAATGATATTTAAATGCTTATATTATGTTAAAAGATAAGAAAACTACTAAAAAACATACTACTTTTATTCGAGTTCTTTGTTAAAATTCACACTTTCTCTTTAATCGTGGGCACACAAATAATTGAAGGTGAAGCATCTTGTACAAATTCATTAATAGAAAAAAAAAATCTTTTTAAACTAAATTGGCATCGAGAGAGATGGGGTTTACCTTTATTACGTCAAGATTAGTATACAAATTTTCTTGGATAAATCTCATAGCAATTTTCATCCAAAGTTTGTATCAAATCATAAAATCTTGTTGAATATTAGTATGAGATAATCATCATTGACATAAATAAATATAACTAAGAAGAGAGAGGATGAGAGTTGGAGAAATTCAACACAGGCAAGAAACTTTATCTTGATTCATGAATATGCACAAACTTAGCAAATGAGAATTAGTACTAACATTGCACAAATTTGCTAAGAATGATGATTGTTGTATGAATGATCAGCTGTCATGAACTATTTTCACATATAAACGTAGCTCCTATAAAAAAATTGAAGATACCATAAGGACTACAAGTATTTATGGATAGCAATTTTACCCTCAAACGCGTTTATCCATAGATACCCTATTATGATGGATAGGATATTATCTAATAAATTGAGCTTTAGGGTAGGGTGATGGTATGAAAATATGTATCCGATGTGTACAGGTATAGGTGTACCCAATTTTATTACTCTACCCTACCCTACCCTACATGGGTATGTTATATTCTAATTAATTTTAAATTTATGAATAATATATCATATTAGTATTTACAATTTGTAATGGGAAATTTCATATTATATGCATAATAACTTTGTAAATTTTTTTAATATGCCACCATAATTTACTATCCTAAATATATGACAATTTCAATTTTTTAGACAAAAATACCCCTAACATCGAAATCGCATCGAAATTGCATCGCAATTGCATCGAAAAAGCATCGTTTGAGATAATAATCAAGTTTTCATGATTGTATCGAAATGGCATCGATTTGGCATCGATGTAGCATCGATTTGGCATCGATGTAGCATCGAAACACCATCGGCATCGATGTAGCATCGAAATGGCATCGAAAAAGCATCGTTTGGGATAATAATCAAGTTTTCATGACTGCATCGATGTAGCATTGATTTGGCATCGAAGCACCATCGGCATCGATGTAGCATCGATGTAGCATTGAAATGGCATCGAAAAAGCATCGTTTGGGATAATAATCAAGTTTTCATTATTGCATCGAAATAGCATCGATGTAGCATTGATTTGGTATCAAAACACCATCGGCATCGATGTAGCATCGATGTAGCATCGATTTGGCATCGATGCCGATGGTGTTTCGATGCCAAATCGATGTTACATCGATGCTATCATGAAAACTTGATTATAATCTCAAATGATGCTTTTTCGATGCCATTTCGATGCTACATCGATGCTATTTCGATTCAATAATGAAAACTTGATTATTATCCCAAACGATACTTTTTCGATGCCATTTCGATGCTACATCGATGCCGATGGTGTTTCGATGCCAAATCGATGTTATATCGATGCTATTTCGATGCAATCATGAAAACTTGATTATTATCCCAAACGATGCTTTTTCGATGCCATTTCGATGCTACATCGATACTACATCGATGCCGATGGTGCTTCGATGCCGAATCAATGCCAAATCGATGCTACATCGATGCTATTTCGATACAATTATGAAAACTTTATTATTATCCCAAACGATGCTTTTTCGATGCAATTTCGATGTTAGGGGTATTTTTGTCTAAAAATTTAAAATTGTCATATGTTTGGGATAGCAAATTATGGTGGCATATTAAAAAAATTTACAAAGTTATTATGCATATAATATGAAATTTCCCTTTGTAATTTGATTTAATAAAAAGCCAAAACCATAATTTATCTTGTGTTGTTTACGTTTGCAATTTATTTATTTTATTATTATTATTAATCAAATAATTAAAATTAACTATTAATTTTTCAAATGTTACAAATTATTATTATGATTATTTATCTTCATGGTAAGTTTTTTGGATGAAGAAAACGATTGTTTTAGCAATTATGGTTTACAAAGAAATTAGTAGATATAATTATTTTTAAATTAATATATATTACAAATAAATTTATATGTTATTTTAATGTAATCTGCGTATTCAATCTAAGTGATAATTTTATGAATATTTGATAATTATGTTTATGTCTAGAGTTCAAGATTTTTTAGATATCAACCTGAAAGTTAGTTGATCTATGCAGCCATGGAACAAATGATTTAGTTATTTGCAAGTCATACTTCCAACACGATATATTTATGGAGTTATTCTAATTTTTATGTTGGTTATTTTGGTTTGAGTTTTATTATGTTAAATCTCTGTTGACCCTCAATTTGGTCAATGACACGGAGTCAAAAATACAACAGGAAATGAGATGACAATTAAGAGTTTAATCTAATGGTAAAGAATAAACACAAACGATTTATAGTGGTTCGGCCCTAATGAATGGAAATGACCTACGTCCACTTAGTGCTATTATTAATATTGAATCTCAATGTCGTGATCAAAGAACTAGGGTTCTTGAGTTTCACAAACCTTGGGAGAATTACAACAAGACGATAAATAATTGCACTATATGCTCTCTCTTTCAATATTCAGGAAAAAGCTTCAAAGATCAAAAGTCTCTTCCTTGAGCTATTTCATGCATATTTATAGGCTCAATGAGGGTTACATGGGCCAATGGGCCTTAACTATCCTTAATATTCGTGTATCAAGGCAATAAAGATGAAATAATCAACGTAATTATTACAAGTTTACAATCTTAGAAGGAAATAAATTGAATCATACAACCAGCCTGGTCGTATCTAATAGTCAGGCTTGATGAAGCATATAGCTGGTCGATAATCGAACAGCACTACCTTATTTCGACTCTGCCACGTGTCATCCACGTGTGAGAAATCCTTGCCACGTCATAAGCAGCCATTTTTGGGTAAACATTTGCCCCCGAAGTTTACTTTATTGCGACCAGCATAAAGTAAACTTAGGAAACTGACTCTTCGCTTACCCCACCAAATCTGTCAGAGCCACTCATGCTTTCTTGAACAAAGTAATCAATCATGTGTGATCAAGTCTTTTCGGTTTCCCAAAAAATTGTCTGACGGCTATTGCACTTCCCCATACTATGAAAAAAGTAATTCCATGATTACCTCTTTTACGGCGCTACGATCACTATAAATAATACCCCCAGATCACATTTTTACTTTTTACCTTTCACTCGCCTTCTCTTCTTCAAGAACTTCAACCTTCAGAGCTCAAAAAACTCAGAAAACCTTGAAGCGTTCATTGCTGATTTAAGGAACTTTTGCTCAGACGCTCGAAACATTCGTGCTCATACTCTAACTTTCATCCAAGTAAGTTTCCAGAATCTTTCCGTCGTTTGAGATGCCATGCAAAACCGTCTTATATCTATTTTTATCTTTGAGCTTTTGAATGTTCTTGGCTGAGACTGTTTTGGGGTAAATGGGCATATTCATCGATGCTTGATATGGTAGTGAAATAATGTTTTATAGGAGTTAGGAGTCAGTTTGGTAGTCGAGACTGTAGATTTAAGGCGTAAAATTGAAGTAAAAATTCGATTTTTAAGCTAGTTGAAAAACTGGGTTTTTCCCGCCCTCTCGGAGTCGAAAAAGTTTTCTCTGAAAAACTTTTTACTTCCGCTTTTTAATCTGTTTCTCAAACTGCTCGTAAGAGACTTAGTGTTTTTGCTAGAATGTTGTTGGCCGTATAAAAGCTTAACTTCTATACGCGAGCAACGTTATTCCAACTCTCAACACAAGTTTTTCGGCTTTAAGTTCTCATCTCCCCCTTTTTCTGTTCGCAGCTTTTCATGCAAGATCTGTGGGGAGGTGAGAGACCTATCGATGACGACTTGCTAGGCCAATTGCTCGAGGACAAGGAGCAACCGTCATTGTTGATACCTGAAATTCTCTTTTTTCGTGCCACCTCAAACACTCCATCGACCCTCATCCAAAATATGGGTCGAGTAAAATCTAAAGCCCAGAAAAAGAAACCTTCCAATCCTTCAAATCAACCTGTTCCTCAGGCTGAAATTCCCTCGACCAGTGGTCAAGAAAGAAATATCCCCGACCCTAGCATCCAAATTCGAGCTCAACTTCGAAACCTCATTCAACCAGATGTTGAATGGTATGTCGCCCCTCCTAGCCGAGTAACAGTTAGGATGATTGTGAATTACATTAAAAAAAATACGGACTTCCTGGGGTAACCCTAGTCCAACCCACCAAAGACCAACGGGCGAATCTGCCTGGAGGCGCCTTTAGCGCCTGGTCGAGGTATCACATCGAGGCAGGAGCGATCCTGCCTCTCCATCCTTTCTTCCAAGGAGTGGCCAACTATTTTGGGGTCGCTCTTTTTCAAATAACCCCTAACGGATATAGAATGCTCTCTACACTCTATATCCTTTATAGCCATAAAAAATGGCATGTCCCCACACCACACGAGGTCAACTATCTGTTCGACCTAAAATCCAACCCCAACCAAGAAAACACGGGGTTCTTCCACTTCTGTCACCAGGAAACGTCCCGTACTTTCCTGAGTGACACAACCTTTATTTCCAATGTGGGGAAGTACCACCTAGAGTACTTTCTGACTACAGACATGGTTACCAACAACCTGGCCTTCACTCAAGGAGGTAATATTTTTACTCCCCTGGTCGTTTATTTATTTTTTAATTCTTCCTGCATTTCCCTTAGATTTTTAGCGTCTTTTAGGCCCATGGCTGCGACCGGCTCCCACACCAAACATGGAAGTCCGATCATCCCTCTTGGCCAGCATGACTGACGTGGAGAAGAGCGTCAAGCATCTGGTCACAAAGGCTAACCTTAGGCTAGTCGGGCTTTTGGCACCTCACCAGGATGTGAAGGAGTCAACAGCGGGAAGTGCCACTGGCGAGGAGATTCCCAAGCAGCACCCAGACATGTCATAACCTCAAAGGAGGAGGATGACTGGAGTGACAAACAGGGAACCCTCCAGCATCCCGCGAGCTGCCGCTCCCCCTGCCCCACTGGGAAAGGGAAAAAAGAAAGCCAGCGAACCTTCCGCTCCCATCGACGAGTCTTCAGATGAGAACGGTATTGTTTTCTCATTCCTAGATAGTTTGCCAATTCCCTGTTACTTATTTGATGGGGATGGAAACTTTAAGTATACTCCAAACTTAAGTTCAGA
Source organism: Humulus lupulus (assembly GCF_963169125.1). Classification (NCBI taxonomy): domain Eukaryota; kingdom Viridiplantae; phylum Streptophyta; class Magnoliopsida; order Rosales; family Cannabaceae; genus Humulus; species Humulus lupulus. The sequence continues at coordinate 88,909,563 of NC_084798.1, forward strand.
TTTCTTCCAGGCAGTAAATAGTTCAGTAAGTAATGTAGCGACCAGAAGTTGTAGCATGGGTACTTTACTTATAATCTCTTTACTTTCGTTTTTAGTTCCATCTATATATCTTTTCTCACTGCTCGTATTGTTTCCTTTTGTGAAAATATGTCGTCTGAAGACATGTTCGAACAATACAAGGCTGCTGCTGCTTCCTTAAGTAGGAAGAAAGATAGCAAGAGGACTCGGAGGGAGAGTAGTAAAACTGCCTCAAAGAAGGCCCGAACTGAGGACCCTTCAACCACTGTTCCTTCGAAGGAAAACACGCCACCTCCATCTCCACTCGAGTAGCCAGCCTCAACGCCTCTGGCCAACCAACATTCCACTCCTCCAACACCTGTCGATCAACACCCCACTCCTCAGGACCCTACCAGCCGAACACACCGCACTCAGCCCGAAGGCTCCCTATCCAGCTTCATGGTCAGCTTAGCCAGGGAGAGAATATACAAGCTCTCCAAACACAAAGGCAGTCAAGAGGCCATCGACAGCACCATCTCCATGGAGATCGACCAAATACTCAATCGAGGGCTGAATGAGATAGTCAGCGTAAGTTGATTTCTGTTGCTGAATAATTTGCTCTTGATTTTCTGCCATCGCCTTACTCTTTTCATCTGGTTGCAGGGATTGCTGACCATGACTGCTGGCTGGCGTCGTACGGGTGTAATGGTGTCCCAGACCAGAAACTTTGACACCAGGCTTGCTGAGGACATGAAAGTGCTCAAAGGGAAAAATGCTGACCTACTCGAGAAGAACAATGAGCTGACTAAGTAGAACGGTGAGTTGCTCGAGAAAAACGCAGAGCTGACCAAGCTGAATGAGGAACTGCTCGACGTTGACCGAGGAGTTGTTGGAGAGTCGGGACGCCCTGAAGAAATCCAAAGAAGATAAAGAAAAATTCATGGAAAACGCCAAACTCAACTACCAACAATCCAAATATCTTGAGCTCGATCCGATTGCGAGCAGGTAGGAGACAGAGGAGCTGGAAAAGCGCGTGAAGGAGCTTGAGGAAACTGAAGCCAAAAACTTGGAGAATTACAAGGAAGCCACCCATCTTTGCTTCTACGAGTTTTGGAAGCACAACCGGAATGCCAACTTCAGCTACCTGTCAGAGCGCTTGAGACGGACTCTAATGTCCTAGTGCGCCATTCGCCTGGAGGAGGAAGAAGAGAGGGCTAAAGTTCCTGCTTCCCTAGAGATTTCCCTGGCAACGGGGATAGATGACTCTAATCTTTTTCTTTTCTATCTTTTGACTACACGACCTACGGGTCATGATGTAAAGACAATTACTTGTTTAATCATTAATTTTTTATTGCTGCATAGGCAGCTTTTACTTTTAATCAAACAATTACATCCGAGCAGTAACTGCTCGCGGTGTAAAAGGTTTCCTTTAGGTATTATAATATTTTTATTTTATTATAACATCTGTTTTCATGACCGAACTTAGCATAGTACTTTGGTTGGATTTGACAAAATACAAATTTTTTTAAAAATACTCTAAGTACCCTAGCATGCGTTCACTTATTTTTCTCATGTGTTTACATACCTTTCGATATGCTTTGCTTACTAGACGCCTTATATGCCCCCCAAGTGATTGAGGAGCTTTAGGTCCTTAGTCACTAGCCTTGACCAAAACCTGTTCGAACATTATTGCTCGGAGCAAAGGAATTAAAACGTTAATACAGCAAAACAACACACGTAATGAGCAAATACTTGTAATAAATACAATAATTGGCAAGAATGACTGGCTGCGTACAGTCCCTTATATATCTCGTATTAAAAGGAAAAAATGTGTCTGTACGAGTGATCAATAAGATCTTACACTTATAAGCAATTAGTCAGATAAAATGACCAACCCTTTTTCATAACTTATAAAAAGTAAAATTAATACAAGCCAATTCTTTAAGAAGAATTATTCACTGATAGTACTGGCGCAGGTGTTCTCCATTCCAATAGCGAGGAACAAGATCTCCATTTAAGCGAGCAAGTTTATAGGTGCTTGGATGGAGGACTTCTTCAATCTGGTATGGTCCTTCCCAGTTAGGTCTGAGTACTCCAGTAGCCTAGTCGCGGGTGTTTAAGAAAACTCTTCGCAGTACTAGATCTCCGACATTGAATTTCCTTTCACGCACTTTAGAATTGAAATATTGGGCGACTTTTTGCCGGTAAGCAGCTACTCGTAGTTGGGCTAGCTCACGCTTCTCATCGATTAAGTCCAGCAGATTTAACTCAACAGGAAACATAGCCTCATACCCATAAGCTAGTGAAAATGGAGTATGGCATGTGTTGTTCGAAGGGAAGTTCTGTACGACCAAAGGACTTCAAGCAACTGCTTCGGCCATGCCCCCTTAGCTTCTTCCAGTCTTTTCTTCAAAGTATCCTTTAGCGTTTTATTGACTGCTTTGACTTATCCATTTTCTTGGGGATGAGCGACTAAAGAAAAGCTCTTGATAATCCCATGCCATTCACAAAAATCCATGAATAAATCACTATCAAATTGCATGACGTTATCTGAGACGATTTTCTTTGGCAATCCATAGCGACATACGATGTTTTTGACCACAAAATCCAATACTTTCTTGGTTGTTATGGTTACGAGTGGCTCGGCTTCAGCCCATTTAGTGAAGAAATAGATGGCAACCACAGCATACTTGACGCCGTCCTTTCCTGTGGGCAGAGATCCGATTAAATCTATACCCCAAACTGTAAACGGCCACGGACTTTGCATCTGTTTTAGCTCATTAGGGGCTGCTCGTGGGATTTTGGAGAACCTCTGGCACTTGTCGCACCTCCGCACAAATTCCATCGAGCCTTCATTCATTGTTGGCCAGAAGTACCCTTGCCTTAGGATCTTTTTTTATAAGCTTTGCCCCCAAGCGTGGTCCCCACAAAAGCCTTCGTGTACCTCTTTCATCAATTCCTTGGCCTTCTCTTTCGAAATACATGTGAGGAGTGGCATTGAGTATCCCCTTCAGTACAAGATTCCATCGACCAGGATATACCTAGCAGCCTGCCGCTGAAGGGTTCTGGCTTTGTTTCTATCCGTTGGTAACACGCCTTGCGTCAGATACTCTATGTATGGTGCCATCCATCTATCCGCCACCTGGATCACCAGAGTGGTCTCCTCTGCTTGGATGCTTGGCATAGATAGCCGTTCAACTGGCACTATGTTCAGAGTATCAGCATCCTTCGCACTTTCTAACTTGGCCAAAGCATCAAAGCTTGAATTCTGGTCACGAGGTACTTGCTGAAGGGTGTACTTGTCAAACTGCACTAATAGATCCTTTGTTTTGTTTAAGTAAGCAACTATCTTTAAACCTCGGGCCTGGTATTCTCCCATGACTTGATTTACCACTAGCTGAGAGTCACTGTAGATGTCAAGTACCTTTATATTCATGTCCCTGGCCAATCGTAACCCAGCGAGCAACGCTTCATCCCCAGCCTCGTTGTTAGAAGCAGTGAAGTCAAACCTGATTGCGCAGTAAAATCGATGCTCCTCAGATGTAATCAAAATCACACCTGCCCCTGCGTAATGCTCATTAGAGGAGCCGTCTGTAAATAAATTCCATGAGGGAGCTTTGTTTTGAGACTCAAGCTCTTTAGGCTCTTCGGGCTGCTCGCTATCTGGAAGTTCAGTGAACTCTACAATGAAGTCAGCCAGGGCTTTCCCTTTTATCGCTACTTGCGGCAAGTAAGAGATATCGAACTGCCCAAGTTCGACCGCCCATTTCAATAATCTGCCTGCGGCCTCTGGCTTTTGCAGAACTTGCCGTAGGGGCTGGTCGGTCAAAATCGTATTTGGGTGAGCTTGAAAGTAAGGCCGCAGCTTCCTAGAGGCCAAAATTAAGAAATAGGCTAACTTTTAAATAGGTGGGTACCGCAGCTCCGCTCTAATTAGCCTTTTGCTTACATAATAAACAACCTTATGTACACCTTCTTCTTCTCTTACTAAGACAGCACTAGCAACGTATTCTGTGATCGCCAAGTAGACAAACAAAGTTTCGTTATCGACTGGCTTCGATAGAATGGGTGGTTGCGCCATGTGATTCTTCAATGCTTCGAAAGCCTGCTCGCACTCCTCCGTCCATTCAAATTTCGTGTTGCCTCTAAGTAGATTAAAAAATGGGCCGCACTTGGCCATTGATTTGGAAATAAATCTACTCAGAGCGACAATTCTTCCGGTCAAACTTTGAACATCCTTGATCTTTGCTGGCGATTTCATATCGACTAGGGCTTTGATCTTCTCGGGATTGGCTTCGATTCCTCTCGAGTTTACTATAAATCCCAAGAACTTTCCTGATCCTACCCCAAAGGAGCATTTGAGGGGATTCAACTTCATTTGATATTTGTTCAAGACATTGAAGCATTCTTGCAAATCCTCTATATGCCATTCTGCCTTTTTCGACTTAACCATCATGTCGTCGACATAGACCTCCATGTTTGTGCTGATTAGCCCCATAAACATATGGTTGACCAGTCGCTGGTAAGTTGCACCAGTGTTTTTCAGACCGAAGGGCATTACTTTGTAACAGTAAAGTCTTGTGTCAGTCTGAAAGCTAGTGTGATCCTAATCAGGAGGATGCATACTAGTCTGATTATACCCGGATTATGCATCCATGAAAGAGAGAATCTTGTGCCCTGCAGTGGCATCGACCAGTTGGTCGATCTTGGGGAGCGAGAAACAATCTTTCGGGTAGGCTTTATTGAGGTTTGTGAAATCCACGCATGTTCGCCATTTGCCATTCGGCTCTGGAACTAACACGGGATTAGAGACCCACGATGGATAAAATGCTACCCTGATGAATCCATTCTCCTTGAGCTTCTCGACTTCTTCTTTTAAGGCCTTTGATCTATCTTTGTCGAGCAACCTCCTTTTTTGTTGTACTGGTGGAAATTTTTTGTCTGTATTAAGGACATGGCTAATGACTGCAGGGTCTATTCCAACCATGTCTTCATACGACCAGGCAATGACCTCCTGGTTTTTTTTCAAAAATTCCACCAGCGCTTGTTTTGTTGTTGTCTCTATGTTTTTACGGACTTTCACAACCCTGGTTGGATTTTCTTCATCAAGTTGGACCTCTTCAAGGTCCTCGATGGGTCCTATCTCTTCCTCAAAATCCCCAAAGTGAGGATCTAAGTCTCTACCCTCACTTTGGGCAACGCCCTATTTGGTGACATTATCACCTGATTGGGCCTATACATCAACTGCCATTTGTAACTCTTTTCCGAGAACCTCCCTCGACACACCTTTCTTTGCTTTAGTTATCGAGGCGTTGTAGCATTCCCTTGCTTTCCGCTGATTTCCAACACGCATCATACCCCTGCGTCTGTTGGGAATTTCATGGCATGGTGCCATATTGAAGTGACAGCTCGTAGGTCGACCAGAATTGGCCTCCCAATCACAGCATTATATGCCGAAGGACAGTCAACTACTATGAAAGTAGTGAGTAATGTCTTGTTAGCAGGTGCAGTACCTGCGGTAACTAGAAGCCTAATCGACCCAGTTAGGGCGAGTCCTTCGCCGGAAAAACTATAGATGGTTTGGTTGCATGGCTCCAGGTCCTTGATGGACAGCTTCATTCTCTCTAGTGAAGACTTGTATAGGATGTTGACCGAACTTCCTGTGTCAACCAACACCCTCTTCACCATCATGTTGGCAATTTGCACGTCCACGACCAGCGAATCGGAGTGTGGGAATCGTACGTGCTGGGCATCGTCTTTAGAGAAGGTTATCAATTCCTCCTCTATTCAAGCCTTCTTTGATACTCGATCCTCTGCATTCATCATCTCGATGTCTTGGTTGTGGCATAGGGTTTGAGCGTATCGTTCCCTTGCCTTCCCACTATCCCCTGCAAGGTGTGGGCCGCCGCAGATGGTGAATAAAGTGCCTATCACAGGAGCTGGCTGTAAAGGTGGCGAGCGTTGGCGTGCAGGCGCCTGCTCGTTGCCACCTTGAGCCTCACCCTGAGACCCTCCTGCAGCTCACACATACCTTCTTAGATGTCCCTGCCTAATTAGGAACTCAATTTTGTCTTTCAACTAGTTGCATTCGTTAGTGCCGTGCCCGTAGTCGTTGTGAAAATGACAGAATTTCGTCGTATCTCTCTTAGAGATATCCTTCCTTATAGGTGTGGGTCGTTTATAAGGCACGTTAGAGCTGGTTGCCTGGTAGACTTCCACTCGACTTTCGACAAGTGTCATGTAGTTGGTGAATCTCGGCTCGTATCGATTGCCTTTGGGGCGTTTATTCTCAGAAGCTGAGGGTTTATTGCTTGCCCGTTTTCCACCATTCCTACCATTGCCATTCCCATTGCCTTTGCCATTTCCATTGGGTTTCTCCGACCCGTTGGTGACCTTGGCGAGCTCTTCCTTTGGCCCCTTGTCCTTTGTTAGCGATTTCCCCTCATTGGAAATCGCGTCCTCGAGCTTGATATATAGATCAGCTCGATCCAAAAACTCCTGGGTACTTCTTACCCCATTCTTTCTTAGGCTACTCCAGAGGGGTGAATGGCGCCTAACCCCACCAGTTAGGGCAATCACTTGTATTCATCACCCACTGTCTTGGCTTCAGCTGCTGCTCGCATGAAACGCTGCACATACTCCTTTAAGGGCTCTCCCTCCTTCTGGCGTATCTCGACCAGCTGGTTGGCCTCTGTGGGGTGTGTGCGACCCCCATAGAATTGTTCGTAAAATTCCTTCACAAACATCTCCCAAGATACTATACTAGCAGGAAGGAACTTAAAGAACCACTCCTGGGCGATGTCAGATAGTGTCGCGGGGAAGATCCTGTAGCGGGCATCTTCTGACACTTTCTGGATATCCATTTGTTTCTCAAATTTGTTAACGTGAGATACTGGGTCTCCGAACCCATCAAAGTTTGGCAGTATCGGCATCTTGAATTTACTGGGAGTTTCAGCCACAGCAATCCTTAGCACAAACGGAGTACCCCTCCTCCGATCGTACTCTATGTGGGACGTTCGTCTCCCGACCAGCTGTTGTACTGCCTGGTTCAGAGCATCAATCTGAGCCTGAACCACTTCTGGGACTGCTGGGGCGACCGGTGCCGGGGGAGCGTACTCATCGTGCCTATCACGACGGTCGTTGAGTACGTCCCTTAAATCATCATCCCTGCGTCTCTGCTAGCTAACTCCTAGCCGATCAAAGATGTTCTGCTGCCTGGGTTTCCCCCCAGTGTTATGGCTAGCTGGCCTATTTTCTCTAGGTGGGGGGCTTCTGCCTCCGCCTCTTTCCTTATTCCTCCGACTAGCATTTCCTCTGCCAGAGTCAGCTTCATTATAATCATAGCCGTCTATAAACAGGGGCCGACTACGATCTGATTCACTATTCACTCTATTTCCTCCTCAGGCTGGAATTTCCCAAGTGTCAAGGGGAGGCCTGCGTTGGTCGTTGGGTCCCCGTGCATTGTTATGCCATGGGGGGGCCTCTGACCACAGATCCAGACTCGTTGTTCCTTCTATTGGTAGAAGGATGATGTCCCCTACTCGGTGGATTTGGCTCTGAATCGCCCGGGTGTCTAGGGCTGCAGGGTGGTTGCCCGACCCTATTCTGCCTCTGGCACTGGGGATTGCCCCGACCAACTTGAGATGGAGGCTGCTGCTCAGGATCCCTAGCTGGGACATCATCTTGAGCCACAGGTGGCTACTCCGGCCTTTGAGGGCTTGCTGGCTGGAGCGAAGGACTAGGATTGGGAGCCCTCTGAGGCAGAGCACTCGGTGGCTGATCTGGCTGAGAGGCCAGCGCAGCCTGACTCCGAGCCAATTGGATGGATGCTTCGAGAGCGGCCATGGCATCCCTCTGCCGATGGTCCATGTCCGCCTACTGCTCACTCAGCTCCTGGCGCTGACGTTCAATTTCTCTCTACTGCAGTGCCATTGTCTCCACAACATTCTCCTGATTGGCCCTCAGATTAGCCAACTCGTCCTGTAACACCCCTAGTGTTGCCCTCAGTGTTTCTGAATCTAACTCCTCCTCTTCAAACTCTAAATGTAGTTCATCCTCAGCCACATTTGGGGGAGGAGGTTGGGATGATGCAGCGCCAGCGGTCTATCCAGCTCTCTTGGATGTCTTTGCCGTTAGATTTTCTTACAGTTTTTGATTAATCTCTCAATGAAAGCACCAGAATGTTGACCCTCGATTTTGCCAACGATACGGAGTCAAACATACGACATGAAATGAGATGACAATTAAGAGTTTAATCTAATGGTAAAGAATAAACACAAATGATTTATAGTGGTTCGGCCCCAATGAATGGTAATGACCTACGTCCACTTAGTGCTATTATTAATATTGAATCCCAATGTCGTGATCAAAGAACTAGGGTTCTTGAGTTTCACAAACCTTGGGAGAATTACAACAAGACGATAGATAATTGCACTATATGCTCTATCTTTCAATATTCAGGAAAAAGCTTCAAAGATCAAAAGTCCCCTCCTTGAGCTATTTCATGCATATTTATAAGCTCAAAGGGGGTTACATGGGCCAATGGGCCTTAACTATCCTTAATATTCATGTATCAAGGCAATAAAGATGAAATAATCAACGTAATTATTACAAGATTACAATCTTAGAAGGAAATAAACCGAATCATACGACCAGCCTAGTCGTATCTAATTGTTAGGCTTGATGAAGCAATGTATATCTGGTCGATAATCGAACAGCACTGCCTTATTTCGACTCTGTCACATATCATCCACGTGTGAGAAATCCTTGACATGTCATAAGCAGCCGTTTTTTGGTAAACAATCTCGTTTTATTGAGTTATAAAAGTTTTGAAGACTATGACGAATATTGAAGTATGAGCCATAATAACAGATAAGTTTTTACTTTTTATTATTATTTTAGAGTTCGATATTAATTTTTCTAATTAATACTTTCTTTATATATAAAAAAACATATTTATATTATTTTTATATTCTTCCTAAATATTTAATACTAACATGAATTTTATTTTTTTCGTATTTTTGTAGGTTGGTTCTCAATTTCCAAGCAGAAGTTGTGGCTTTAAGTTTGGCTTTGAATTGATATTCAACTTCTTCTTGAATATGACTAATTAAATTAATTCATGCATTCTCTAAATGATCTTTGTATTTTATTAAGTTAGGTTCATCATTACAGAATGTCGCATGTTTATTGTCCAATTTTCCTAAGATGCCCTAATATATGTATGTTTTACACATGTATTAGTTGTGCATGTTTTTAGGGTGAATGAAAACTTGTATATCTAGAGGACTATTATTTCTTTTGTTCTCTAGATATATTACTCTCTAATTATTATTTTTAATGAAATATCCATTACTGAAAAGAAAAGAAAAAACATGCCATAAATTAAACATCGGTGTTCCTTTTCACAATAATATGAATCAATACCTTTCTTGTAAAATGTTTTGAATATAAATGACATGGAGATACCAATATGTTATATTATTTTATAATATGATATTTAGATTAAATAATGTGACAATGAGTGTCACATATTGTAACATATAAAATAGAGTTACAATATTTGGATATATGTGAATATTTAAATATGTAACATATTTAGAGTTACAAATTTGCAACTCTCAAATACTACCCAATAATGTGTAGATTTAATGTTACACATTTTAATATGAATTTCTCAAAGCCATAAGAGATATGATTATTAGAGATGTGATTTTAACTCACATAATGTGTATGGAAGTTGCAAAATCAAGTGGGAATGAATTTTGAACGTTTTGGAAAAGTTTGGAAAATTGGTAGCTGAAAAACGTTGTGGCCGCGGCTAGTGGCCGCAGCCAGGCTTATCCCAGGCTACGGCCAGAGAGGCTGACAGTCTTTTCCAAACTTCGGTTTTATCCAATTTTGAACGTTTTCAACAACCAAGTAACTCCCAAATCTCTATTTTAATTCCATAAAAAATTCAATTAAACATTGGTAACATCCACAGGGATTGGTGGAATTTGAAATTCAAATGGTGTATCTAAACTCTATAAATAGGAGCCTATTGCTCATTGGCAAGATACAATATTTTCTATCAACTAGAGCACTTGGCTAGAAAATACCTAGAGGCTTGATTATTCCATAGAGCTTTTTCCAAATTGTGAGAGTTCCTTAGTGCTTGAGTTAGAGGGAAATAAGCTTTTGGACAATGGTTGCAAATCTTGTTCAAGTTGGTGTTCCCCAATGCTCTTCACTTTGGTAGTGTGAGTGAGAGTATTCTTTCTTTATTGTTCTTGTTATTTCTTTTTCTACAATTATTTTTCATCTTATTCTTTTTTTCTATTTACTTGTATACCTTGTTTAGAGTTGTAATTTTTTATTTCTTTTGTTTCAAATACTATTACTTTATTTGTATCTTTTTTCTATCTTTTGTTTAGAGTTGTATTTCTCTATTTTCTTCTTCTACTTCTTCTCTCAATTTATTTGTAATTTTCAATCATAGAGTTGTAATCTTATTTAATCAATCTTTGTTTTATTTGTACTATTTTGTCCAGAGTTGTAATAGTTCACATATTTTCCATTGAGGCAACATATTATTTTCTAACATTCAAAGGCTTATCCTTTGTTTGTTTCAAAGGAAGGTGATACCATCACGATCATGAACCAAGACCTAGTTAGGTTAGATAGGTTTGATGGATTTAATTTCACTAGGTGGCAAGACAAGGTGAGATTCCTCTTGAGCACTCTCAAGATCGCCAACATCCTAGAGTCCACCCTTGAACCTCTCCCGGCACCATCCGACAAAGACACTCCTGAGGAGGTGGAGAAAAGAAGAAAGAGAGAGGAGGACAATCTTCTTTGTAGGGTAATATCCTCAACGCTCTATCTGATAGGCTCTATGTTGGTTTTAATAGATCAAATTAGAGATTATACGCAGTGGAACAATAATCAAAATTATTAATTTAATCCCACAAGATTTCTAGATCTACTTCTTCACATGCATATATATATATTGAATCAGAGATATGAATAAAAAATTACCTCAGGTCCTTCCTTGTTGCTATCTTTTTGTATGGTAAAAATCCTTGAGATCTCACACCAAGATCTTCCAAAATGTTCTCAGCACACAAAGAACGAGTGTGGGCTCGCTATACAAAATAATAGGTAAAATCTATTTATCAGATGTTCTCAACAAATGAGATCTGATAAAGTTTGGACCTAAGTTTTTGAAGAACAGTGACCTATGCTTGTATCACTGTTCTCTTTCTCTTAGAGAGATTTCAAGATATTTTTTTATCCCTGAAAGTTACGTTATGAAAAATTGATATCCTATATTTAATATATCCAATATATTAAAAATAAAATATTAGTTATTTTAAACAATTTGAAAATAAATAATCAGTTATCAGATTATGTTTAAATAATAATATTTTAATCATATTACAATATCTCATTATTTATTTAATATTTAAATAACTAAAATTGTGGAACCAAAAAATTACTCAAAGTCTCTTATGCGTGTAGCACAGTGAGTGTGCACTGTGCTACATGTGTACCACATGCCAGGGATGGCATGTGATTTTTCCCAATTTTTATTATTATTTAAATACCAAAAATCCCAAAAACAAATTAATTCACAATTAATTATATTTTTGTTAAATCAAATAATTAATTAGTTACACATAATTATACAATAATTATGTTTGATGCCTAGAAAAATATTTTACTTATAAAATAAGTCATTTTTCCCATTTTTGTATTTACCTTTGTCAGTGTTTGTTTGAGCCATTTCGGGGACCATAGACCTATAACATTAAGCTCCAATAAATTGAAACTAAATAATTAAACTCTTTAATTATTATAGTTAATTTATTAATTCTGATATTTATCCACTATAAATTCATAATTGCACTCTTATGTTATAGATATACTTTTACAGAAATCTTATATTTAAGTCGTCCATTGATATAACCATCTTACAATAGTTTAACCCTCTAATTAATTAGTTCATAAATTAGAATGGAAGAATTACCATTTTACCTTTCTAATTTACTTCTTATTCCTTAAGTACCATTAATTCACTAGTGAATAATTAATCTATAATCTAATTATAGATTTGAGCTCAAAATCATTCAATTACAGAATTAACCCTTAAGGGAACTAATATACGATCCGTTAGGAAAGATTAGATTCCGTATTGTTGGTACATGTTCCCAGCCATCCATGATATTAAATCTCCAAAATAAAAGTCATTAGCCTCATTCTATGAAGAGACCTTAACGAATGAATCAAAAGATTTAATAAACATTAACAGGAGTTCATGAACACTCAGGATTTAGGTTGATCTATAAATGATCATCAGTTATGATATAAATTATAAGTGTTATTGTTAAATGGATTTTGGATAAAGACTTTTATTCATATCGGTTCATGTCATATATAATCATATTATATAAAGCACATTTACCGAGATGTCTTACCACACCAATAATCTGAATCTAGATTATTTGTATCAACATGATACTCAGCAAACCATACTTACAACCCCAATTAGATTATTTGTTTAATTTGTTGTTGTTGACTATTTTTATTCATTCATGTGATCTTAATTCTCTCGTACTAATACAAGATCACATCCTCAATAATGAATATGGAATTTTTCTGATATTTACAAAATTATTCAAACAATAATTTAATAATTCAAATATAACAATAATAATAAACTATTGTATTTATTTATTCACAGAAATAACAAATGTCTTTTACATGCTTTTAGGACACACTCCTAACAATCTCCCACTTGTACTTAAAGTAAGTGAGGCATTTCTCTCAATTTCATATTACGTACATGACCCTCGAATTGCTTTGCAGGAAGCGTCTTCGTGAACGGGTCTGCCAAGTTGTGTTCTGATACGAATCTAGAATGGACACATCTCCTCTATGTACGATTTCTCTGAGTAAGTGGTATTTGCGCTATATGTTTTCCCCTCTTGTGGATTCTTGGTTCTTTAGAATTAGCCACTGCTCCACTGTTGTTACAGTAAAGAACAAGTGGTTTCTCCACTTCTGGAACAACTTTCAGATCGGAGTAGAACTTTTTGAGCCACTCAGCCTCCTTAGTTGCTTCACAAGCCGCTATATACTCGGCTTCCATGGTTGAATCAGCTATACTGGATTGCTTAATGCTTCTCCAGACATCTGCTCCACCACCAAGAGTGAATACTGACCCAGAAGTAGACTTTCTATTATCCTTGTCAGATTGAAAATCTGAGTCAGTCTATCCAGTAGGTTCGAGGTCAATACCCTAATAGACTAGCATATAGTCTCTTGTTCTCCTGATATACTTGAGAATTTGTTTCACCGCAATCCATTGTTCCAAACCTGGATTTGATTGATAACGACTAACAATCCCTACTGCATAACATATGTCAGGTCTAGTACATAACATTGCATACATTAGGCTCCCTACTGCTGAGGCATAGGGATAATGTCTCCTCTTCCTCTTCCTGAGGTGTTTTGAGACACTGCTCCTTGGAAAGGAATACTCCAGAACGGGTTGGCATATTACCCTTTTTGAAGTTTTGCATATTAAAGCGTTCTAGGACCTTATCAGTATAAGGTACTTGAGACAGTGCCTAAGTATTTGTTATGTCTTTCTCTAAGAATCTTAATGCTCAGAAGATACTTGGCTTCTCCCAAATCTTACATTTGGAATTGTTCAGATAACTAGTTCTTTACCCTTGATAATGATGTTACGTCATTTCCAATCAGTAATATATCATCAACGTAAAGAATGAGGAATACTACCATACCATCTTTGATTTGTATATAGACACAAGGTTCGTCAACATTTTGTTCAACAACCAAATGTTTTACTTGTGTCATCAAATCTAAGATTCCAAGATCTAGAAGCTTGTTTGAGTCCATGAATGGACCTAAGAAGCTCGCAAACATTTTGCTCTTGACCTTTTAATTCAAACCCTTCTGGTTGAGACATGTAAATGGTTTCGTCAAGGTAGCCATTCAGAAAAGCTGTTTTGACATCCATTTGCTAGATCTCGTAATCCATGCACGCAGCTATGGACAAGAGTATACAAATGGATTTTTAGCATGGCTAATGGAGAAAAGGTTTCTTCATAGTCAACCCCTTCTTACAGGATGTAACCTTTGGCTACAAGCCTTGCTTTGAAAGTCTCTACTTTCCCATCCGCTCATCTTTTCTTCTTGAATATCCACTTGCAACCAATGGGTTTGATATTCTCAGATGGATCTTCAAGAACCCAGACAGAATTGGAATACATCGATTCCATTTCTTGGTTCATGGCTTCTTGCCATTTTTCCTTGTCAGAATGATTCATTGCATCTTCAAATGTCAATGGATCATCTTTGTTTGTGTCAAACACAAGCATTTGAACTTCATGTTCACAATACATGGGTTACTTACTAACCCTCCCACTACGACGAAGTTCTCTACTATTCTGACTAGAACTAGCAGTTTCCTCTTGCCGTTTTTCATTGGTTATTGCTGGTGACTTTGCAACTTCATTCGAGACCATCTCCTCCAGTACAACCTTACTGCGAGGTTTGTGGTTATTAACATAGTCATATTCAATAAAAGTTGCATTTGTCAATACAAATGTTTTATTTTCTTTTGGACTATAGAAAATTCAACCTCTAGTCTCTTTGGAATATCCCACAAACATGCACACTTCAGAGCATGATTCCAACTTCCCGGTCTTTCCTTTTAAGCACGTGTGCAGGACATCCCCAAATTCGAAAATGGTGTAAACTAGGTTTATAACCATTCCAAAATTCTATGGGTGTCTTTTGGATAGACTTAGATGGAACAACATTCAATATGTATAGAACACATTGAATCGTATAGCCCCAGAATGACAACGGTAATGATGAGAAACTCATCATTTATCTAACCATATCTAATAACGTTCTATTCCATTTTTCTGAAACACCATTTCACTATGGCTTTTCAGATGCAGTGAGTTGGAATTGAATGTCATGCTCACGCAAATGGTCCTTGAATTCACAATCCAAGTACTCTCCGCCTCGATCAGATCGAAGAGCTTTTAGTGATTTACCTAATTGCTTTTCAAGATCTGCTTGAAATTCTTTGAACTTTCTAAAAGTTTCAGATTTTCTTTGCATCAAGTATAGGTAACCATATCTTCAATAATCATCAATGAAAGTGACGAAATATTCATAACCTCCTTTTGCTTGTACATTAAGTGGATTGCAACATCCGTATGTACTAGCTGAAGTGGTTCTGTGGCTCTTGGACCTTTAGCTGAGAAAGGTCACTTGGTCATTTTGCCTTCTAGACAGGATTTATAAACAGGGAGAGATCCAATAGATAGTTCTCTTAAAGGACCATCCTTTACAAGCCTATTTATTCTATCTAGACCAATATGGCCCCAATCTCAAGTGCTACAGATATGTCTCACTATCAGAATCAGTTTAATAGATCTAGGATTAGCTTTTTTAAATAATTCAGAATTATAAAAAATTGTCATTCATTATAAGTATGTAAACTTTGTTTATCCCAAAGCATTTTCATAACAAGTAAATAGATAATTTCTTTAAATAATAACTACTTTATTAATAAAGAAATAAATGTTATGCAAAAATAGAAATAAGTTTCTAAACATTAATAATCAAAATTACTAATAATAAACTAAATTTCTAGACTATAGTTTTATTTGTTTAAAGAAATCTAAAATTTCTAAAACAAAATAAAGAAATTTAAATTGTTCAACTAACAATAAAATTACTAAATAAAAACTATTCTCCAGCTCTTTACTCGCTATCAAAATCCTCATCAGACTCTTCCTCCTTTTCAAGGTTCTGATTCTTCGAAAGGAAAAACAAAAGAAAAATAGATTAGTGGCATATATTTTTGAATCTACTATCCAAAAATTTTGAATCTAATATTCATTGTATTTGAATTCTATAATTCAAAGTTGAAAAATATATGTAAATCTTATTTACCTTTTTCGTTTGATATAAACGATGACACTCAGCAAAGACTTCCTCTGTCATTGCTCGCCACATCACATGTGCTGAGTCATAGTGTATATATTTTTCTTTTGTTTCGTCAAGCATTGTTGAAAGCATTCAATAACGTTCCAACCGATCGGATTTCATCCAATTTGCATATTTTTCTTCTGCTTCATAGCTAGTAGCCAGAGGTGGTTCTGTTGGAGGTTTTTCACAGACTGTTGACATCATCTTTTTATAAGAAAAAATGGTCAACATGCCTCGAAACTAGTGCTGCATATTTTCAGGTTCAAAAACCAAGGATTTGAGAAAAGCATCGGTGTGCAAATTCACCAATAGACATTTTTGCTAGGAATAAATAAATAAATACAAATAGTATTATATATTTAGAAAAATAAATATCAAAGTTTCGGAAATTAAACGTGATGCATGAGCACAATTAAAACACATAAAATAAAGATTAATTTCCTCGATAAAATTTTCTAACAATTAAAGTGCCGTCTTAGGGTCGGTCAAATTAATCTTAGAGAATTTATAAGACATTCTTACCTTTATTGTTTAAAACTTAAAATAACTCTTTATTTTCTCTTTTAAACATTAAAGTACCGCTTAGTTTGGTCAAGTTATGATTATCCACTGGAAAAGCTTAATCATAACTTTGTGAGTGTAGCCCATTATTTCAGAGTTCATGACTTAACTTAGGACATGCCGCCTTAGGGTCGGCCAAACCTAAAATGCATCATTATTTCCTATCTTTGTAAGAAATATAACATTGCTATTGATATGTCTAGACATCTTCCTTAGGGGGACGAAAACAAAGTTGTTGCGAGGCGTTATTCATATCTCATGGTGTTATATTAATAATGGAGACCATGGGTTATGTTGAGTTATCAACCCTCTCCCACTCACTATTTTGAAATAAGTGTTTTTAACCTAATTAATTCCAAATTAATTATAACATCTTTAAACCTTATGAACACAATTAAAATTGGAAAGAAACCGAGTTTCTAGGTCCATATCCAATTTTAAATTACCAATTATGTTCATCTAAATTTTACTAAAAAAATAATTTTAAAATAAAGTTGGTTTAAAGAAATTAATTTATAAAGACTTAAAATTTGGTGTGATATTTCACCAAGTTTTCAAAAATAAAACTAAGTAATTTACATGCAATTGATTTCGCAAAACAATTCATATAAACATATAGGACAATTCTAATAATCATGTTTCTACTAATGAGATGCATGATTATGACTATGTGGGTTTTTATGTATGACATAAAATGCATGAACATGTTATCAATCACATTAAAATAATTATTTAAATAAATAAATAAACAATAAATGTTGAACCAGGTGCTTTTGGGTATTTCTAATTTTACAACCACTTTATAAAATTAAAAAATAAAATAAAATAAAACCTCCTTGATCTCCATCGGGCTTCTTTACTTTACTTTCAGTAGGATACATGTCATTGTTGGTCCAGAACAATAATAAGAAAAAAAATTCTAATTATTTTGATTAATTAAAACAAACTTTTAAATAATCATTATTTTTATTTTTTATTTTTAATTAAAACAACTTTTAATTAAAACAAGAAACTGAAATATTTAATTAAAAATTGTTATTTTTAAAAATAAATTTTGAAATAAGATTTTCAAAAAAAAAATATTTGTTAGGATAACAAAATTATCATATTATTTAAATATTAAATTTCTAATAAATAGGGTATTTAACATTTTAAATTTTAAAAAAATAACAGAATAATTTCATAAAAAAATTTTAAAAAATCTGGACCAGCAGGACGAGGACACATGGCGTCAAACGAGGCTGTCGGGGCCGTTTTATACGGAACCGTACGGATCGGTACGGACCCATCCGTACGGACGTCCGTACGACGTCCCCGGCAACGGCTCGGAGGAACGGTGGCTGAATTCTGAATCCCGGGCTCCGTTCTGACTTTTGTGTGATCGGAATTACAATTTTATAGTGTCAAAAACAAAATAAAATTACATAAATCCTATGCTCTTTAATGGCTTACACAATGATCTAATCATAAACAAATCCTAACCCAAAACACCATACAATTAACGATTTAACATTCCCATGCATTCAATCATATTAAGTCATCCATTCATTCATCAAAATTAAATAAATGCATAAAATCAAACCCACACCAATTCAATATATATATATGTGAAGATGGCTCTGGTACCATTTGTTGGTTTTTATAGATCAAATCAGAGATTATACGCAGCGGAACAACAATCAAAATTGTTAATTTAATCCCACAAGATTTCTAAATCTACTTCTTCACATGTATATATATATATATTGAATCAAAGACATGAATAGAAAATTATCTCAGGTCCTTCCTTGCTGCTATCTTTTTGTATGGCAAAAATCATTGAGATCTCACACCAAGATTTTCCAAAATGTTCCCATCACACAAAGAACGAGTGTGGGCTCGCTATACAAAATAATAGGCAAAATCTATTTATCAAATGTTCTCAACACATGAAATCTGATAAAGTTTGGACCTAAGTTTTTGAAGAACAGTGACCTATGCTTGTATCACTGTTCTCTTTCTCATAGAGAGATTTCAAGATATTTTTCTATCCTTGAAAAGTTACGTTCTGAAAAACTGATATCATATATTTAATATATCCAATATATTAAATATAAAATATTAGTTATTTTAAACAATTTGAAAATAACTAATCAGTTATCAGATTATGTTTAAATAATAATATTTTAATCATATTACAATATATCATTATTTATTTCATATTTAAATACCTAAAATTGTGGAACCAAGAAACTACTCAGAGTCTCTTATGCGTGTAGCACAATGAGTGTGCACTGTGTTACACGTGTACCACATGCCAGGGATGGCATGTAATTTTTCCCAATTTTTATTATTATTTAAATGTCAAAAATCCAAAAAATAAATTAATTCAAAATTAATTATATTTTTGTTAAATCAAATAATTAATTAATTACACATAATTATACAATAATTATGTTTGATGCCTAGAAAAATATTTTACTTATCAAATAAGTCATTTTGCCCATTTTTGTATTTATCTTTGTCAGTGTTTGTTTGAGCCATTTCGAGGACCATGGACCTATAACATTAAGCTCCAATAAATTGAAACTAAATAATTAAACTCTTTAATTATAATAGTTCATTTATTAATTCTGATATTTCTCTACTATAAATTCAGAATTGCACTCTTTATGTTATAGATATACTTTTACATAAATCTTATCTTTAAGTCGTCCATTGATATAACCATCTTACAATAGTTCAACCCTCTAATTAATTAGTTCATAAATTAGAATGGAAGAATTACCATTTTACCTTTCTAATTTACTTCTTATTCCTTAAGTACCATTAATTCACTAGTGAATAATTAATCTATAATCTAATTATAGATTTGAGCTCAAAATCATTCAGTCATAGAATTAACCCTTAAGGGAACTAATATACGATCCGTTAGGAAATATTAGATTCCGTATTGTTGATACATGTTCCTAGCCATCCATGATATTAAATCTCCAAAACAAAAGTCATTAGCCTCATTCTATGAAGAGACCTTAACGAATGAATCAAAAGATTTAATAAACATGAACAGGAGTTCATGAACACTCAGGATTTAGGTTGATCTATAAATGATCATCAGTTATGATATGAATTATAAGTGTTTATTGTTAAATGGATTTTGGATAAAGACTTTTATTCATATCGGTCCATGTCATATATAATCATATTATATAAAGCACATTTACCGAGATGTCTTACCACACCAATAATCTGAATCTAGATTATTTGTATCAACATGATACTCAGCAAACCGTACTTACAACCCCAATTAGATTATTTGTTTAATTTATTGTTGTTGACTATTTTTACTCATTCATGTGATCTTAATTCTCTCGTACTAATACAAGATCACATCCTCAATAATGAATATAGAATTTTTCTGATATTTACAAAATTATTCACACAATAATTTAATAATCCAAATATAACAATAATAATAAACCATTGTATTTATTTATTCAGAGAAATAACAAATGTCTTTTACATGCTTTTAGGACACACTCCTAACACTCTATGACCTATATACCGAGACCAAGTCGGCAAAGGAGATTTGGGATACACTTGAGACAAAATTCAAGGCGGAAGAGGAAGGTACCAAAAAGTTTTTGATTTCTCAATACGTTGATTTCAAATTTTTTTGGTGACAAACCTATTCTTCCTCAAACTCACGAGCTTCAGATAATTGTTAAAAATTTTAAAGTGTTGAAGATTGAGCTTCCCTAAGCCTTTCAAGTTGGTGCAATAGTGGAAAAATTACCACCAACTTGGAGAAGCTATAGAAAAATAATCCTTCATAAAAATGAGGATTATTCTTTGGAGGAAATCCATAAACATATTCAAATCGAGGAGGAATCGATATGTAGAGACAAACTTGTGGAGGGGTCTAATGGAGAGACTTCCAAAGAAAATGCGGTGTCACAACCAAAACATCCCAAAAATAAAGGGAAAGGCAAGAATGGAAATGAAACATCTTTGGGTCCAAAAACCAACCCAATAAAGTTTAAGGGCGAGAAAGGTCCTTGCTTTGTATGTGGGAAAAAGGGTCACTATGCTAGAGAGTGTAAGCATATAAAAGACCAACAAGGACCTAAGGTAAATGCAATTCAATAGAATATAGTTGCTACCCTTAGTGAGGTGAATGCGGTCCAAGGCAAGGCGAAGGGATGGTGGTATGATACATGTGCCACCGTCCATGTCACCTATGACAAATCATTGGTCAAGACCTTTGAAGAGTCAAAGGGCAACCATGATATTCAAATAGGCAATGAGGGAAAATCCAAGGTACTTGGCAAAGGTACCATTGAAGTCTTTTTCACCTCCGGCAAGAAAGTCACATTAGTGAATGTGCTTTATGTTCTCGAAATGAGTAGAAACTGTTAGAGAATATATTTTTTATACTCAATGAAAATATGGAAAAACCAAAATACAACTCTATGCAAAAATACAATAGACAAGATAATATTGATTAAAGAAATATTACAACTCAATTGCTCAAAATACAAGTAAATAGAAAGATGTAGAAGAAGAAGATTACAAACTCAAAACAATAATAATACAAGTAAATAAGATCAACAAGATTAAAAGAATGAAAATAAAACCAATAAAATGAACAAACTCTCACACAACCAAAGTGTAAAATAGTGGGGATCACCAACTTGAACAAGGTTCAAAACCTTTGTCCAAAAGCTTATTTCCCCCTATTCTCTAAGCACTAAAGGATCTCTCTAGGAAATAGCTCTCTGGAATTATCAAGTCTCTATGGTGTATTTTCCAGCCAAGTGCTTTGTGGATGGAAAAATGGTGTGTCTTACAAGTGAGCATTAGGCTCCTATTTATAGAGTTTGAGATACCCTTTAAATTTCAAATTCCACCAACCCCCATGGCTGTTACCAATGTTTAATTGGATGTTTATGGAATTAAAATGGAGATTTGGGAGTTATTTGGGATGTTAGAACCATTCAAATTGGAAAAAAAATTAAAAATCAAATTGCTTGTCTGCCTCACTGGCCGCGGCCAGGATTATTAATGGCTGCGGCCATTGGCCTCTGTCCCCCAGGCCGCGGCTAGGGAATGTCAGTGGCGGCGGCCACAAGCTATTTTCAGCTCAAAAATGTCAATTTTCCAAAACGTTCCAAAACATCCCAAATCCTTTCTCACATGATTTTGTAACCTCCAAACATCTATTGGGAGTTAAAAACATGTCTCCAACAGCCATATTTCATTATGGCTTTATGAAATCCAATCTCAAATGTGTAACATACAATCTACACATTATTGGATAATATTTGAAAGTTAAAAATTTGTAACACCAAATGTGTTACATATTTGGATATTCACATATATCTAAATATTAAAACTCTCCATTATATGTTACAATATGTGACACTCTTTGTCATATTTATTTAATCTAAAACATTATATTATAAAATAATATAATATTACATTATATTATAAAATAATATAACAGAAACTTGGTAAGTGGTGATTTTCTTGGCAAGCCCAGCATTAAAGCCGTTTTGAGTCCGGTAAACTTATTCTTACCAAATCCAATGTATTTTTGGGAAAGGGGTACTATTGTGAGGGTATGGTTAAGTTGTGCACCAATGATGTAACTTTCAATGATATCAATAAAAATACTAATTTCGCTTATATTGTTGAGTATGATTATTTATTTTTATGGCATCTTAGACTGTCTCATATAGGTTTTTCAACCATGAAAATAGTATTAAAATGTGGTATGATTGCATGCAATATTAAAAACTATGGGAAATGTGAAACATGTGTTAAAGCAAAAATGATAAGAAACCATTTCCTAGTGTAGAAAAATCATCTAATTTACTTGATTTAATCCATAGTGATCTGTGTGAATTAAATGGTGTTTTAACTAGAGGTGGTAAAAGGTATTTTCTTACTTTTATTGATGATTTTAGTAGATATACCTTTGTGTTTCTTTTAAAGTATAAAGATGAGACTTTCGACGCTTTTAAAGTTTATAAATTAGATGTTGAAAATCAACTAAATAAAAAGCTTAAGGTGCTAAGAAGTGATAGAGGACGTGAGTACTTCTTTAATGAATTCAACACATTTTGTGAAGAAAATGACATAATTCATGAGTGCACCGCGCCTTATACACCACAACACAATGGTGTTGCCAAAAAGAAAAATAGGATTTATCTAGAGATGAGAAATTCTATGTTGGTGTATTCTAAGTTGAACTTCAACTTAAGGGGTGAAGCATTGTTACCGCTTGTCACATTCTTAATCGAATACCGATGAAGAAAAATGAGATATCTCCATATGAGTTATGGAAAGGAAGAAAACCCAATATAGGGTACTTCAAACTGTGGGGGTGTCTTGCATATTACAAGAAAAACGAACCTAATAGAACAAAGTTAGGTTCAAGAGTCATAAAGTGTGCTTTTATTGGTTATGTCAACAATAGTAAAGCTTATAGGCTATTAGACCTAGAGTCTAATGTTGTGATAGAATCTAGGGAAGTTGAATTCATTGAGAACATGTTATGTGACAACAATTCTCAAGCTTCAAACTCTCTAAAGGAGAATTTGTTATATGAGAAAAATTCTCAAGCATCTACTTCCAAAAATAATTCTCAAGAGGAGAATTCTCAAATAAATGTAGAGCAACCCATTGAACTTAGAAGAAGTCAAAGAGTTAGAAAAGAGAAAAGTCTGGGATTGGATGAGATAGATTCTCAACAAATTTCATTCTACATGGTAGAAGACAATAGAGAAGAAGTCATTAGGAAAATTCCAATTGTACTTCTCGTTGAGGATGATCCTAAGACTTATAGAGAAGCCACACAATCTAGAGATAGTACATTTTCGAAAGAAGTCATCAATGATGAGATGGATTTCATTCTTTCCAACAACACTTGGGAATTGGTAGACCTCCCACTGGGGTCTAAGCCAATTGGGTGTAAGTGGGTATTTAGGAGAAAATACCACACTGGCGGCATTATCCAAACCTTTAAAGCTAGATTAGTAGTTAAAGGGTTTAGACAAAAGGAGGGTATCGATTATTATGATACCTATGCGCCTGTTGCAAGAACAACTTCTATATGATTTTTGTTCGCTTTGGCTTCTATACACAACTTGTATGTTCATCAAATGGATGTCAAGACAGCATTCCTTAATGGTGACCTCAATGAGGAGGTCTATATGGAACAACCCGAAGGGTTTGTCCTACCAAAGTATGAACATAAAGTATGTACACTTGTAAGATCCTTATATGGATTGAAACAAGCTCCAAAGCAATGGCATGAGAAATTCGATCAAGCCATCATGTCAAATGGGTTTAGACATAAGAATGGAGACAAGTGTTTGTATTCCAAAACTTGTAAAGGATATGTGATCATTGTTTGTCTATATTGTTATATTATTTTATAATATAATGTAATATTATATTATATTATAATATAATATTTTATATAAATAAATGTGACAAAGAATGTCACATATTGTAACATATAATAGAGAGTTACAATATTTAGATATATGAGACATATCCAAATAATGTAACATATTTGGTGTTACAAATTTGTAACTTCCAAATATTACCCTTTATTGTGTAAATTTGGTGTTACACAATATTGAGATGAATTTCATAAAGCCATTTGAGAAATGGCTGTTAGAGATATGATTTTAACCCCAATAATGTGTTTTGGGGGTTACAAAATCATTTGGGAGGGTTTGGAACCGTTTGGAAAAACATCACATTTTCAAGTGTTGAATCTGGGCTGTGGCCGCAGCCTGGGGGACAAAAAGCAGTGGCCACGGCCACTGATGTCCCTGGCCGCGGCCACAGGTACATTTCAGGCCATTTTTTCAGTTTTTTCCAAAAGTGTTGAACGGTTCCAAGAACTCAAATAACTCTCAAATCTCATTTTTAATTCCATATTAATCCAATTAAACATTGGTGATAGCCATGGGGGTTGGCGGAATTTGAAATTCAAAGGGTGTCTCTAAACTCTATAAATAGGAGCCTATAGCTCACTTGAAAGACACAACATTTCTATCCATTAGAGCACTTGGCTAGAAACACCTTGAGGCTTGATTATTCCATAAAGCATTTCCAATATTTGAGAGAGATCCCTTAGTGCTTGAGTTAGGGGGAAATAAGCTTTTGGACAAAGGTTTCAAACCTTGTTCAAGTTGGTGATCCCCAACACTCTTCACTTTGGTTGTGTGTGTGAGAGTTTATTGTTCTTGTTCTTGTTCTTATTTTCTTCTTTTGCTTTTCTTCTTTTTCTTGTTCTATTTACTTGTACTTTTGTTTAAGAGTTGTAATCATTGTATTTCCTTTGTTCAAACACTTCTAGATTATTTGTATCTTTTGTAATAGAGTTTTACTTTCTATTTCTATCATCTTACATCTCCTTCTCCTTTATTTGTATTTTCAGTTATAGAGTTGTAACACTCCTTTTAATCAATCATTATTTATTTGTAATATATTGCATAGAGTTGTATTTTCTTACCATTTCCATTGAGGCAATCTATTTTTTCCTAACATATATGTGGATGACATGCTCATCCTAAGTGATAACATGAAAGGGATAGTAAAAACGAAGAGGTTTCTATCATCAACCTTCAAGATGAAAGATCTTGGAGAAGTTGACACCATACTTGGTATCAAAGTGAAGAAACATAGTGGGGCGTTTTTCGTTGGGGCAAGCCCACTACATTAAGAAAGTATTGAACAAATTTAACCATCTCAATGTTAAAGATGCAAATACTCCATTCGACGATGGTGTAAAACTTGAGAAGAATGAAGGAAGAACGGTGGCTCAATTGGAGTATGCAAATGCAATAGGGAGTCTTATGTACGACGCTCAGTGTACTAGACCTGATATAGCTTTTGCAATGAGTAAACTTAGCAGGTTTATAAGTAATCCAAGTGTGAATCACTAGAAGGCTATTGGAAGAGTCCTACGTTATCTCGAGAAAATCAAAGGACTAAGCATTCATTACTCCAAATTTCCCTCAATCTTAGAAGGGTATATGGATGCAAGTTGGATATCCAATCTAGGGGACAACTTGTCCACCACTGTTTGGGAATTTACGCTTGGTGGGGGTCCAATTTCTTGAGGTTCCAAGAAACAAACCTGTATATCTCATTCTACTATGGAAGCAAAGTTCATAGCTCTAGCTGCTACCGGCAAAGAGACTGAATGGTTAAGGGATCTTTTGATGGAGATACCCCTAATCAAAGAAAATGTATCCACCATATCGATACATTGTGATAGCCAAGCAACATTGGCTAGAGCATACAGCGGAATGTATAATGGGAAGTCTATACATATTAGTCTAAGACACAAATATGTAAGAGAATGATTCAAAGATGAGTTATCTCAATATCATATGTGAGATCAAGTGAAAACTTGGTGGATCCTTTTACTAAGCCACTAACAAGAGATTTAGTGGCTACCTATTCTCAAGGGATGGGACTTAAACTCCCTAAAGAGATTCACGATTGATGGTAACCTATCTTAATGCTAGTTACTTAACTAGTGTTAGGTTCAATAGGTAATAACAAGTCAATCAAGTGAATATTAGTTGTACTGAAAATAGTCTCATCTGAGATATGAGTACTTAAGAGTTACCCATTTGAGGGTTAAAACCAAGAGGTTTTTTTTTTTAATATTTCTCTATCTTGAGAAGACTAGTACTTTATGGTAACAAAATATTGTAAGAGTTCTACCTATATTGACCTAGGAGTGGTGCCGCCTCTCATGAGAATTGGGAGTATTCCCAAGAATGTCCATGAAAAGAAAGTGCACATTTCCATTAATGGTGCAAAGCGAGACAAAGAGGTCTCAAGTGAACATAGCAAATGTGTGTGTGTTATCACCAGTTTGTTATTATGGAAAGTTGGTTCAATGCCTAGTGCAACCAAATTTTCAACAAACTTTGTGATAATTACACTATAGTAAAGTTCAAGTTGAAGAACACTTTACTTTATGCACCAATGCAATGACTTCTATATGAGAAAGTTGTTTAATCGAGTGGGGGAAATGTTATATTTTAAATATAATTTTGATTGATTAAATAAGTGGTAATTTAGTGAACTATTTAATCTAGTGGGGGAATATTATATTATTGTATAATACGATATTTAGATTAAATAATGTGACAATGAGTGTCACATAATGTAACATATAAAAGAGAGTTACAATATTTGGATATATGTGAATTTTCAAATATGTAACATATTTGGAGTTACAAATTCAATTACAAATTTATAACTCCTAAATATTACCCAATAATGTTGTAGATTTTATGTTACACATTTTGATTTGAATTTCTCAAAGTCGTTTGAGATATGGCTATTAGAGATGTAATTTTAACTCTCATAATGTGTATGGAAATTTACAAAATCAAGTGAGAATGAAATTCGAATGTTTTCGAAAAGTTTGGAAAATTGGTAGTTGAAAAAACATTGTGGCCACAGCCAGGCCTAGGGGATAGAAGCTTGTGGTCGCGTCCAGGCTTATTCCAGGCCGCGACCAGAGAGGCTGACAGCCTTTTCCAAACTTCGATTTTATCCAATTTTGAACGTTTCCAACAACCAAGTAGCTCACAAATCTCTATTTTAATTCCATAAAACATCCAATTAAACATTGCTAACAGCCATGGGGGTTGGTGGAATTTGAAATTCAAAGGGTGTCTCTAAACTCTATAAATAGGAGCCTATTGTTCACTTGCAAGACACAATATTTTATATCTGCTAGATCACTTGGCTAGAAAACATCTAGAGGCTTGAATATTCCACAGAGCAATTTCACATTGTGAGAGTTCCCTTAGTGCTTGAGTTAGGGGGAAATAAGCTTTTGGACAAATGTTGCAAACCTTGTTCAAGTTGGTGATCCCTAATGCTCTTCACTTTGGTAGTGTGAGTGAGAGTATTCTTTCTTTATTGTTCTTGTTATTTCTTTTTCTACAATTTCTTTTCATATTATTCTTCTTTTCTATTTACTTGTTTATAGTTGTAATATTGTATTTCTTTTGTTTGAAACACTATTACTTTATTTGTATCTTTTGTTTAGAGTTGTAATTCTCTATTCTCTTCTTCTACTTCTTGTAACGCCCTGGTTAGCCAAGACTGTTACACTGTGTTTTTTAAATAGTGATAAACTCGCTAAACAAGTCATTTGTCCATAAACATGCAACTAATTATGATTAACGGTCTAGGGTTAAAATTTTCAGTCAAAAGGGATAGAAATTTCATTAAAACGTTAAGTTGTACATGGGATCCCATAATAAATGTTTACAAATTTGTTTAGAATTTCAAAAGGATAATTACAACTCAAAAGTTACAACCCGCCGACCTAAGCGGAAAAAATAGGGTTTAACCCTAGTTCCTCTGAGAAACATTGGTCGTGGTGGTCAAGCGGCCGCATATGTACTTGCCACCTAAGCTCTCCAGCTCATGGCTCGTCTCGCTTCCCTTTCCTCATACTTGCACCACATAGCACCTGTGAGCCAAGGCCCAGCAATAAAACTTAAACATGGTCATAAGCAGTTAATAATACATTACCAAACCATAATAAGCATGCCTAGCAGTAATAACCCTACTCATGCATGCATACCATTCATATAAATGAATACAATATCATATGAGGCCAACTGCCCTAATTACATGATTAATGAATCATTCCGGGGCCCCTTGCCCAAAACACATTTTTAATAAATCACGTTGGGGCTCAACGCCCTACGATATGGGACTAATAAGTCAACCTGGGGCCCATTGCCCTATCCTCAGCATAACCAACCTTAGAGCTAGCCCACCGTACCTGGTGCTTAATTTTCCACAACCATTGGGTCGGACAAGCATATAATGTGCTCCTGAGTAGATCTAACCATATCACCAACACTCAACATGCTATTGCCGCCCTTGACTAATAAGTCAATGCTTTTCGACTAGCGCTCAGTGATATTGTCGTCCTTGACTCATAAGTCAATGATTTTCGACCAGCGCTCAGCGCTATTTCCATCCTTGACTCATAAGTCAAGCCTTTCTCAATTATATAATGCTAACAGGCATTCATCATATAACAAATATCCAGATACAGAGCATTCAACATGCTTAATCAATCAATCACGGACATAATCATAATCATGCACATTTACAGAGGCCAATGCCCTAATCCAATCCATATTCAATGTTCAAGCCAAGCCCTAATCATGTACATCACGTGGTGGGTACAATTTTCTTACTTCAGGTCCAAGTGTAATGTAAAATAAGAACGACCATCGAGCACGATCTTGATCCTGAGCCCCTAGCGATAACCTAGTCACAACCCAGTATAGAAAACCATCAATAACGAGCAAAAAAAGGCTTCTACATCGATTCATAGCCTATGGGACGTTGAATCCTACTAAACCAGGTAGTAAGATCGATCCCGGGCCCTTAGGTTTGACTTCCCGCACTTAAAACCTCCCCAAGGCTCAAAATCCCTTAAGAATCGCGGCCCCCAAGCATTTGAGTCGCGACCCGCCCAAGTCAGCGGCCCAAGGCTCATCCCTGACTACACTTGTGCCATGGCGTGCCATAATAGGCGTCACGGCTCAAAAGGCCCAAAGGCACCAGCTTCTCCCTCGACCAAGTGAGCCACAACATCCCAAGAACAGGGTTACGGCTCAACCTGAAAACTCTATTTTTCCTCTGTTTTTCTCAAGCTAAATCACTCCATAAACCTATATAAACATAGCAAAATCTCAAAAACGAAGTTTCCAATCAACTCAGCAACCCAAAACCAGTTTCAAACAAATCAAAAACTCATCAAAACCATAAAATACAATCAAAGCTTAAGAACTCAAAAACTCATAACTTAAATCTTGGATTACCTCTGATTAAGTCATTTTCCAGCTAAAATTCTCCAGCTATCAAGCTTCTAATCTTCCCTAGAATCGTTATGACTCTAACCTTGCTTGAATCCGAACTCTAAAACTCAAGTTTCCTTCAAAAATAATTCCAAGCGATAAAAAGGAGAACAAAAGAGAGAGAAAAAGTTGGAACGTGTTTCTGTTTCTGTCAGGTTACTTAGAGCTCAAGTAACCTTAAGCAAATTCCAAGGCGCGGGGTACCCAAAAACGCCCCCGATGGTAAAATAGTTAAAATTCCCAGAACTCCCTTCTAATCTCACTAACTCCAAATATATCTTCGAATATTCATTCACATTACCCAATACCTTGGTAATGTACTAAATACCCAAAATACCCTTTGACACACCCTGAGTCAAGTATTGGTCCAGATGTGACTTTCCCGCTAACTTGCTCCCTAGGATCGCCTCATGCCGAGTAACCCAAATATATCCACATAATAATGTGGTCCCACACATATAGCACATATATGTCAAATATATTCATAACTAGCCAAATTACGAAAATTGTCCTTTTGATAAGAAATAGGCCCTCATGCATATTTAATACACCTAAACATGCATATCAAGTCATATTATAATATAACTCACATAATCATACAATGATACACATAAATATCACATATACACATAATTTCCATAATCTGTCATCCTGACCCCCTAATCATGGCCCTAAGTCTTATTAGGTAATTTTGGACGTTAAACTTCTTCTCTCACTTTATTTGTAATTTTCAGTCATAGAGTTGTAATCTAATTTAATCAATTTTTGTTTTATTTGTACTATTTTGTCTAGAGTTGTAATAGTTCACATGTTTTCCATTGAGGCAACATATTATTTTCTAACACAATAGGCATATGACTTGGCCTCCAAACACATTAAAGGAGTGTGTGTATTTACTTGTTTTTAATTTTTAATAATATCTCTTCTACATAATAAGTGTGTAGATAACGAAAATTATTGGTTTTTACGGTTTTTTATTTTTTTAATGTTAATTTTAACAGAATATTCTTATATTTAATGGTAGTTTGTAAACACTTAAACTTAAATAAAATAAAATAAATAATTAAAAAATTAAAATATGATATTTTTTAGATATTTTACAATGATAATTATTTAAAATAATAAATAATTAAACAAATTAAAATATGATATTTTTGAGATATTTTACAATGATAATTATTTAAAAATAATAAAATCATACGTTTTATAACTTAAATAAAATTTAATTAAACTTAAACTCACTTATTATAATAATATCATATTAAACATATAGTATAATCTACTGTAGCAACAAATTGCTTTTAAAAAAAGCTAACAAAAAACTTAAATTTAAAATTCAAGTATAATATTTAATATTACATTAAACATATAATATATAATCTCTTGTTGTCACTCCCAACTTTAAAAACTAGAACAAACATAAACTTAAACAAAAATAAATAAATTATTTAATTAAAATATGATATTTATTTGAAATTTATATAACATTAATATAAATTTAATATAAAAATAATTAATAAATTCTATAAATAAAACTAAGCAAACGTGCATATTGCACGTTGTTTGTGTCTAGTATATATATATATATATAACGTATAACGTTTAATAGTCTTCTGTTAAAACATTTGTGATATGTAATGACTGAAATAAATTGTTTCACCACTTTAAGAAAAGGAAATGTTAAAATTAAACTATTATTTATTTTATAAGTTATTAATGTAAAAAATGTGTTTTTTATTATATGAGTCATTATGATTATATATAATAAAATACATAAAATAAAAAATTCTAATAAAATTATTAATATTAATGATAATAATTATGATATTTAAGCCAAACCGATTTTCACTTAATATTGATGATAATAGTAATTATCACATTTGTTTATAATAAAAATTATGTTCTCTTCACTACTGCAACAATAAAAAACTCGTATGTGTTTTTTTTTCACGTGAGGAAATAAAGTTTTGTCCTATTTGGATTTTAATGAGAATTTTAACTTTTTGTTTTTTTAAAAAAAAAATAGAATTAAAATAGAAACATTGGAAGAAGTTTTATAATATTTTAAACTTGAGTTTAATTTGTATGTTCTTTAATAGTATTTAATCTTATTTTTTAAAATTAACTTTTTGATTAAAATTGAAAAAAAAAAATCATATATTTTTTTCATTATTGGTGTAAAAATGAAAAAAAAAATAGACAACAAATTATATAACATAAATTTTCTTTAAATAGTTGTACTCAGAAAGCATTTTAACAAATATATTTATGTATGTCCAAATATATTAAGGTGATCATTTAATTTTCACTAATTAATAGTTGTGGTTTAATATAGTCTACTATCGTGTTATGTAACTATACTCTTTTATGAACTGTTATGAATTTAAAAGTTAAATTGATTTCTTGAAAAAAAAATGTTAAGGTATGTTATTAAGTAGGTAATATAATCAAAATAAAATAAAACTAAAATTCTAATAAAAGATTTTAGATGTCACTTCACCCGTTTAAAGTAGGCTTTATATAAATGTATAGATATAAGTTTATACGGAGTCTAATTAGTTAATTAGAATATATATATATATATATATATATTTATATCAAATATGCACCATACTCATCTAAATGGGGGTGAGGATTATCTAACAAAAAAAATGATACTCATCGAAATGGGAGAGGAGATTATCTAACAAAAGAATGATACTCATTAGGTACCCACCATATTTTTTTTAAAGAAAATAAATAAAAAATTAAGTATGAAAAAAATAAAAGAAAACTAATAAAACTGGTTAAACTGGTTAAACCAACAAACATAATAATCTATAATATAATTTTCCATTACAAAATTTAAAATATAATGACAATAGTCCATAAAGTTCTTCAACATCAACATAAACAAAACAAAAGTCCATAAACAAAAATCAAATATATCTTATACTGAAATCTTCATCATCGAAAGCTTCATCAAATTTCAAAATCCACATATTTTTGCCCCTATAACACATAACAAAAATATGTCAAAATTCATAACGATTATATTTGAATATTAAAATAAAATTAGATAGTCAGATTCAACATACCATTCAAAAATAAAATAAATATGCTTTGATATACATACCTCAACCCTTATGCTTGGCTTTATCGGCAAAGTCACAAATGATTGGAAAACACATTGGAAACACACCAACCAAGACTGAAAGCATGCCTAACCTAACAAAACACATGGAAAGTATACAGAAAGTGAAAACACGGTAATAGCTTTTAAATAAATATTATATTTTAATTAAATAATTTATTTATTTTTCTTTAAGTTTATGTTTGAATGAGTTTTTAAATTTAGGAATGAAAATAATATATTATATATTATATGTTAAATGTAATATTAAATATTATATGTGGATTTTAAATTTAAGTTTTTTGCTAGTTTAAAAAAAAAAATTGTTGCTAATTCACAGTAAATTATATTATATGTTTAATACGATATTATTCTAATAAATGAGTTTAAGTTTAATAAAATTTTATGTAAGTTATAAAACATATAATTTTATTATTTTTAAATAATTATCATTGTAAAATATCTCTAAAATATAATATTTTAATTTGTTTAATTATTTATTATTTTAAAATAATTATTATTGTAAAATATCTCAAAAATGTCTTATTTTAATTTTTTTAATTATTTATTATTTATAAATAATTATTATTGTAAAATATCTCAAAATATTATATTTTAATTTTTTAATTATTTATTTAATTTAAGTTTAAGTGCTTACAAACTACCGTTAAATATAAAAATATTTCATTAAATTTAATATTAAAAAATAAAAAAATCGTTAAAATCAAAAATTTATGTTATCTTCATACTTATTATATAAAAGAAATATATAAATTTGAATGTTACAAAATAAAAGTGAGTAAAAATATGAGAAAAAAACAGTAACTAAACAAATTAAAGCATCCTAACATAACTCTAAACATATGTATATCAATATTTTATACGACATATTTAACATTAATAGCAAAAGAATAAATATATGGTTTAATATATATATATATATATAGATTAACCAGTAAACATAACTTAACTAATTGTTTGACTTTCTTTGGCTTCTTCCCAATCCAACGTGAATAAAGAGGAATGAAGACAATAAGACATAACTTTGTACCAGTGATGTTTTGAGCTCACACGCACACATATATATAGTATGGTAATAGTGGCATTATTAGTGTGGTAAGGATGTGAGGAGTCTCAGATGTGAGATGATAGTGAAGTCAAATATATAGATATATAATATATGGAATTAATGGATTTGTGTAGACACGTCATGTATTGATAATTTTAAATTAAACGGTTACACACTTTTATGGGTTAAAACTAAAAAATAAATAAAACTATTGAAAAAAGAAAAAAAATTGATGATGTAGAATATAGATTAAATAAATCAAGTTAAAACTCTCACAAATTATAAAAGGTGGGTTGGAGAAAATGTAGGATGCCACCTTACCTCTCTCGTCCTTAGCTTTGTTTAAGTATATAGATTATAACTCTATGTAAACTTATAACTCTTGAAAATTTTAATTAAGACATCAAAACAAACAATTATTATAACTATTTAAGTTACACATGTATTTATTTCCCCCAAAAAAATACACATGTATTAATAATAAATAACTCATATAATTGAAGTTTGAGTTCTACGTAAAAATTCACATTTGATCCAATAAAAATTACAGATTTGATGAAACTAGGGGGTAAAAGATGGAAGAGTTAATGAGGCTTTGTATGAGTCATATTTGATAAATTTTTTGAAAAATATAGCAGTTTTTTTTTTCTTAATACTATTATGGAATATATTTTTTTTTTTGCTTACATTTTTATGGGAATTTTTTCCCCATATATTTGTAATATTTTATTTGTACACCATATTTTATTTACTAACATTATAGTAACTGGTTGTGATATTTTTGTTCGGGTATTTTCATCATTTTCAATATACTTATTTTTTAAAAAAAATTATTTGAATTTTATAAAAAAATATTTTATATTAGTTAAAAAATAATAATTAAAAATACTTAATTGTTTTTTCCATGCAATGGTACTCAAGCTCCTAGTTGCAGTGTCTATTCATCAAGTTTCCTTCTTCAACATATTTTTAATTGCATTCCTCTTCTTCTTCTTCTTTTCATTTTCTTCCTTCATTTGTATGAGTCGTTAGTTTCATTTGATCATGGTTGGTGTAACTAACTAGTTACCATTATGAATTTTTTTGTTTTTGATATGGTAGTTTTCAGTTACCACTTTTTTTAGTACACAGTGGCGATCAATTACCACTATGAAATTAGTTTTCATGTTTTTAGTGATGTGGTGGTAACCGATTACTGTTATCAAAATAAGTTTTATTTTTTTAGTGATGCGGGGTTACTGGTTACCACTATTAAAATAACAAACTTAAATAAATACATAAAAAAAAAACAAGTTATAACCTAAAGTGATCGTGATGGAAATTGGTTACTTAACCAAATCTAGAAAAAAAAAGGTGAAGGTGATGGTAACTGGTTACTTAGCCAGATCTGAAAAGAAAAAAAAATGATCGTGGTGGTAACTGGTTACTTAGCCATATCTGGAAAAGAAAATAGACTTGGAAAAGAAAAAAGAGATCGTGATGATAATTGGTTTCTTAGGAAAATCTGGAAGAAGAAAAAAACACTTGTGAAGCATATCTGAAAAAAAAAAATATACAATCGTGATGGTAATTGATTACTTAACTAGATCTGGAAAAAAAAACACATATGAAAAACAAATTAGATAGATCTAAAACAACTAAGAAGAAGAAAAAAAGAACGCATAGAAGAAGAAGACAAACAGAAGATGGCATCGGCGATGACCGGAGGTATGACGTGAGAAGGTTGCCATTGTTGTGAAAGAATATGGACAAAGGGTTTGGTTGCCATTGTTGCGAGAGAAAATGAAGAGAGGAAATTGTTGGGGAATACATGAGGGAGAGAGGCTAAGAGTGAGAAAGATGTATTTTATTTGTGGTAATCAGTTTTTTATAATTAATGAGTTACCCTATTTTAAACTTTTTTTTTGCTGGAGTTACCATATTTTGTGGCATATAGTTTTATGCCCATAAATATAGAAAGTAACTTATTTTTTTCATATTTTTGTAAAAAGTCATTTTGCGGAAGAGTAAATGAGACTTTGAATAAGTACCATATTTAGTACTTTCTCGTGGCTAGTGTAGAGCATGCTTGCCACTTGCTCAATTTGAACTTTCTAGACTCAATGATTTAAACACTTGAGGCTAATTTAATATCAGCAAACTAATCAAAGTTGAATATATATATGTATATATTTGGGGTTTTATTCCCTAATTAAAACATAATTTCTTTGTAATCTCATTTTATTATCAATAAATGAATAGAAATAATTTTTTGACTTGATCAATCACTTTACCCACATGGTTTATTTTCATGATTTGTTTAATATAAACTTCTATTAAATTCCGAGTATATAGCTAATCATATTTATAGTGACGTAATCATAGTGGAATATAAATATGATTATATGTTCAAAAATAAGTTAGCCCTAAGATTAGTCAGTGCACAGGATTTACACTGACTTTCCAATCTACGATATGGTCTACTTACACATTGTAGTAGATCGGATATACTTGTTACATCCGACTGGACCAATATTGACTTTAGATAGATAAGTAAATGTACCGCTATTATCTAATATAGTCATATCAAAAAGTTGACCATATGTCAATTCAATCTCAATTCTTAGTGGTTAGTATTCTAACTGATTATATTATTCAAGTCCTTTGATTTGTTGGTTACCGACTTATCCTATGGACTAGCCCATACTTACATCTTGGGGAGTTGGTAGTATTATTGAGTGTGAGTATTAATCATAGATATGAGCATTTATAGCTTCTAGCAAGAAGTGGAATGATGATCACCTTATGTCACTACTAAAAAATTGACGTGGTACCACAGTTTTAAACTGTGGTAAGAACGTTCATACAATAGTTCTGATACTGTTGTACCATGCAGTCTTGTGCCATGTACTAGCAGGAGACGACAGTTCAAATAAAATTGTCATCTCATGTACCATAGAGGACGACAGCTGCTGTGCAAATGGCGTATCCTGCAGTACATCATACAGTAGTTTATGGGAAAGCGTCGTTACATGAGACAATAGATTTTAAGCAAACGTTGTGTCATGTGGTTCATGAGACAACATAATGTTTTGAACTATCGTCCTATGATGTCTTCTAAGTGCAAAAAAAAAACAGCACTAAGACAATAGTTTTTTCGAGACTGATGTACCATACACAAAAAATGGGAATTTTTTCCCTGTTTTAAACCTCTATAGTCATTCAAAAGTTCCTGTATAATTACACTATAATCCAAATAAAATTACCCAGCATACAAAATCAACAAAATTTAGTATATTATAAAACTAAAGTTACAAGAGCAAGATGTATAATTCTTGCCTTAAATATGTAAATACATCCTTCTCTTAACTATGTAAGTATCCTTTCCTTAATTATGTAAGTGCATGTACTGACTATAATTAGCATGTTTTGAATTCTAATTTCAAAAGTTACCCTAGCTTCGGCTCATCCGCTCAAGGAGCTTATCTTCCCATTCGTTTCGAGTTTCATTGATTTCCTTACACTTATATGTGTTCTTCCCACCACACTACAAAAATAAAAATAAAAAAATAAGTTAGAAACTAAATTGAATAGAATTGTAGTTCAACTATTATAAATATACTTACATTAGTAGTTAGCCATCGGAAGGGTGCCTCATGCAAGCAATACTCCTTCATCAGCCTTATGATATAAAAGCCGCACTCTACCAATGATGTCTGACGATGGAAATTGACTATTTTCCACTTGTAACGTTTTTCATTCCTCCCTGTCTTTCTCTTAATGTGCGAATAGACACAATATATACATCAATATGAAGAACATGTTTTTTATTTTATTTTTGTATCACCATAGTATAATCTAAAAATAAGTTCAAAATATATTACCTACTCATAAGGTTCATGAGATCATTTGGAGGAGAATTTCTAAGTTGATCGAGATAGTAACACATGTGATTATCTAGATCAATAATCATTAACATCCAGTGATGTCTGCATTGAAAACAAATTTATTAATATAACTTTAATTAATAGCGCATAAGGAAAATTAATATTAATATTTTACTCGCTTGAAATGGTATGTCATTAACCAAGTTTGACCTATTAGTGTGTTATTGATACGGCCCGAGATAATTTTAGCACGATTATCTATATTGGCCAATTTTTGATGACTGTGATGGCTCAATGAAACCATAAAAGTGTGATATCTCTTTATCACATAACTCAGAATATATTATACAACATACATGATAGTTAATCATATTATATATATATGCTCCAAAAGAAACTAAATTATATAATATTTGTTAATTTAAAATTTTCTTGATATAGAATGAAATGCAAGATGCACCGATTTCCTCCATAAGCCCAAAGTGTACTATATCCTCATGAGAGATATATAAGGTATACGCATCGCCCATAATATCGGCCTCCATCGGAATGTCAATCATGAATCCTGGTTCTATGTACATCACAGAACCCATAAGTATCTTCAAAAACATAGGAAGTCATGTTGGAACCTTGACAATGATCGGTGGCTTACTAGACATACTTGATCCGGCCTCTTCTTGAGTAGTGGGAAATCGTTGTGGAGGATGTTTCGGGTCTTGTGTTGGCAAACCAACTGGTGAAATACTCTTTCTTTTCTTTTTTAGTTTCTTGGATTCCTTCACAATAAACATAGAAGAATTTAGATAAAAATTCACAAAAGAAATCAAATTCTCTTTTGCAGCTTTTGTTACCTGTTCATGATCAAAGCCCCTTAGACACCCCCCCCCCCCCCCTCCCGCCACCCCCAACAAGCTTATGAAAATAGTCTCTTTGTGTTACACCTCGACTCTAGCCTCGAACTCGACCTGGGTGCTCAGCAGTTCCCAAAACTTGTGTCAAGATGTCATTCGTTCCAATCTCAATGAGTTTTCCCTCTTTTCTTTGCTAAAGCATGTCTTCCTGTAAAAAAATTAATCAATTATTTATTTGTTAACAATATAGAACAATGAACAATACTCATAAAATGTTTCTCGACTTACAATGGCCTCTCCTGCGATCTTGTCACGCTCGGTGGCATAGTTACCAGAAGAATCCTTTCTAGCCTCCTTCTTGAGTACAGAGCAATCAATATGCTCAGTTGTGCCCCATTTAGCTTGCTGCATAAAATAGAATTATGTTAATTTAAAGATTGAGTACTCATTTCTATGATTAAAGTAGACGGAAATATCATTTACAAGAAACTTAGTGGTATTTAAGGATAAAATACAATGAGGGATAAAACGGTAATTTGCACCCGACTCAGTTGTAGATCATCTATAGAGGATTGAATGACAAATTATGGTTGTAACAATGGATAACGTATTTACTTTAAGTGTAAAGTGCCCTATGAGTTCAAGAGTGCAATTCCGAGTCTTTAGTGGAGTCACGAGGAATTAATAAGGTAGTGAAATTATTTGATAATAATTTTACGGTAACTTATTGGAGCTTGAATTCATGGGTCCATGGTCCCCACAATGCCTTTGATTAAATCATCTAGATAGTCTAGATTAATTGATTTAATTATCAATTAGGATTGTTAAAAAAAATTGTGTCAATTTTGGACAATTTTACCAAGATGTGGAATTTAGAGAAGAAAAGAGAAATTTGGGCAAATTTATCAATTATGACAAATTGGTGTCAAATTGATAAATAGTATTAAATCAAGGTTATAAGATTTCGAAATAAGTTTATATATATTATATTTATTTAATTAATTAATAAGAGTTTTGTTTTATTATATAATTATAGAAAATAATAGTATTTGAATTTAAAGATTTTTAAACTTTGAATTTAAAAATGGAAAAAACCCAATGCTTGGCAAAATATCTAGTAATAAGCCATATAGGGATTTTTAAGCTATTATTTCAATTATTTAATTAAATTAAATTAATCCTAAAATGTTGCTATAAATAGGTACTTAAGTCGAGAGATTTTAAAGCTGAAAGAAGTTTTTTTAAAAAGCGAAAACATAGACTCAAGAGACAAATTGTAGGTGCTCATATTCTCTCTTCTTCTCCTATGATTTTCCTATCTCATGTGTTGAGAATTGCCCACTCTAGTCTAGGTGATCAAAGGAAACTGTGGAAGACTGTGTAGTTTGAAGATCCAATTCACTCTTTTGTTATTATTTTGCGACAGAAAGGAACAATGGTTAGAGAGAGTGAATGAATGAGTCTCAATATCCATTGCGTAAAAGTAAGATTCTTAAGCTCTGTTATTTGATTTACTTTATGAAATTCATTAGAAACATGTTTTTAGGTTGTTTTATATGTTATTTTTTTAATATATGAAACATACATGAAAATATTTATGATTGTTTAAAATGTATTCCCAACAATTGGCCTCAGAGCCTTGGTAACCAATATTTTCATGTGTGAATTTAATGAATTTTGAGATATGTTTAGCATAATTGGTTGGATTTTGTTTTAGTATGAAGCATATTATGTTTATGTGTATTTGTTGCAATTTTTGTTAATTTTAGGATTGAAAAACTGTACAAAATTTAAAAAAAATGGGACTAATTGGGCAATTTGTGTGTCATGCACACAGTAAAAAGTCGTCGGGGACGCCAGGGTCGTACGGATCCGTACAGTGGCCTCGTGCGGGGCCTGCGGCGGGCTTTTTTCACAAAAAGAATTGCCAAAAATATCTTGATTTTAAATTATAATCTTCTCATTAATTTATTTTGTTAAATTAATTCAAAATATCAAAATATCTTTTATTTATTACCATGTTGATAAAATTGATTCTTTTTATTCAAAAATTAGACATTGATTTTTAAAGTTATGGTAAATATCTAAAATATTTTGGTTGATTTTGAAAATATATATTTTTTAAAAAGGAATAAGATATTTTGGTTGAGTTTGAAAATGGATATTTTAAAGATATTTTGGTTATCATAATAATAAAATTAATTATTTTTGTATAAAAATAGAAATTATTTTTATTAATATCTATTATATTTTTGTGCAGTTATTCTACAAAACCAAATATCCCACATATATGAAATTTAATTTTATTAATTTAATATATTTGCTAAAATAACATAATTAGGTTAATTGTTGATAAATAAAATGCAAATAAACTTAGTTAATTGTTGATGGATTTTATTTAAATTGACTTAATTATTTTTGCAAAATTGTAAATAATTATGAATTTTGTTTGTAGATAAATTCTAGATTAATTAATTATGGTATTTTTGCAAATGTGATAAATTGTGACATTTTTGCATAAACACCTAGATATTTCTCATTTAGTAACATAAT
This sequence comes from Humulus lupulus, assembly GCF_963169125.1. NCBI lineage: Eukaryota > Viridiplantae > Streptophyta > Magnoliopsida > Rosales > Cannabaceae > Humulus > Humulus lupulus. The sequence continues at coordinate 88,950,506 of NC_084798.1, forward strand.
TAGGATATCCAATTATGTAACATATTTGTGAACCAAATGTTGTTGACCCTGATTTTGGCCAACTGACACGGAGTCAAATATGCTTGATTTAGACAAACACGTTGGAAAGAATATGATGACGAAACAATAAGGAACACAAGAGTTTATAGTGGTTTAGCCCCAGAATCTGCTAACAACCTACGTCCACTTGAATTGTTATTGATATAGGATTCAAATGAGTGATCAAAGAACTAGGGTTCAATGAGTTTCACCAACCTCTGAAGAACAAGACAATATATCAAATAGAATCACTCTAGTCTCAAATAATTCGAAGGCCAAAAGTCCCTTCCTTGAGCTATCTTTCTCTATTTATAGGCTCAAGGGGGATTACATTAATTGGTTACAGATATTCTTTCCTAAATAATTGGATACTCAGGAAATCATGGGAGTCAATTTCGGGATTGACTAAGATCTTTATAAAAGTATCATGAGGCACGCGGAACCTGGGACCATACTGGTCGCAGGTAAACTTCGACTGCCTCTTGCTTGTAATATCTCTTCTGGTCGATACCCTAGTAGAATTCCGCCAAGTGTCAGCCACGTGTCCGGGAATCACTTGCCACGTCATTCGTGCCTGTTTTTTAGATAACATATGTGATTTTTGCAATTGGGCTTAAACATATAGTGGCCCATATATTTGGATATATATGTGGTTTTGGTTGCCAAATAAAATATTCATAAAATGATACATTTTATTTGAGCCCATTAGAAAATGTAAAGTTTATATTCCTTTCTTGCGGGTGATTCCACTTGTGAAAACTCATTTGTTTTGCATGAATGTAATGGGCCTAATCAATTGATAACAATTAATAAAACGAAGGTTTAAATTCTTGTATTTTGGGTTTTGTGTGGAAGTTAGGGGGCTTTAGTAGAGGGTGTTAGAATTAATTCCCTAAAAGCATGTAAAGACATTTTATTTGTTTTAAATAAAAGTACAATTTTATTATATTTGAATGTTATAATTATTGTTTGAATTAATTATATAATAATATTGTTATCCCAAAAATCAGAAGTGAATGACTTGGTAGGCATTAATTACACGTGGCTGACATCTGTCATAATCTGTGCTCGACTATCGACTAGGAAGATATTCAGTATCATGTGATCGGTTTCTTTATACGACCAGCCTGGTCATATGCACATAATACGCGGAGGAAATCTTAGGCAGTTATGATGAAATCCGAAATTATCTCCCATGATTTCCTGAGTTTCCGATTATTTAGGAAATAATATCTGTAACAAATCAATGCAAATCTTCCCTGAGCTTATAAATAGAAGAAGAAGGGTCAGGGAAGGGGACCTTTTTTCTTTTCCGACTTCTAGATCACTTGAGATTAAAGTTATCAAAGTAGTCATATTATATTGTTCTTCAGAGGTTGGTGAAACTCATTGAACCCTAGTTCTTTGATCACTCCTTTGGATCTTACATCAATAACAAGCTAAGTGGACGTAGGTTATTACCAGATCCTGGGGCCGAACCACTATAAAATCTTGTGTTCTTATTATTTTCGTCATCACGTTCTTTTCAACGCATTCATCCACGTCAAGCGTATTTAGACTCCGTGTCAGTTGCCCAAAATCAGGGTCAACATTCTGGTGCTTTCATTGAGAGCTTGATATAGCATCGTTGAGAAAACCAATGGCGAAAACTACTAGGAAAACTGGACAGGCGGCCGGCGCTGCACCATCTAACCCGCCTCCTCCTCCTCCCAATGTGGCTAAAGATGACCCACATTTGGAATTTGATGAGGAGGAAATGGATGACGCAACGCTGAAGAGCACTCTAGGGGCACTGCACGAAGAGCTGGCCAGTCTGAGGTTCAGTCAGGAAAGTGCTGCCGAAATCATGGCGCGGCAGCAACAAGAAATTGAACGGCAGCGCGCGAATTTGAGTGAAAGGCAGGCAGAGATGGACCGTCGCCAGAGTGAAGCCATGGCAGCCCTCGAGGCAGCCTTGCAATTGGCTAGGAATCAGGCTGCACCTGCCTCGCAGCCTGATCAACCTACGAATGGGCCACCCCACAGAGGTCCCAATCCTAGCCCACCTATCCAACCCTCAAGCCCACAAAGGCCTGAGCAGCCACCGGCGCCTCAGGACGATGTCCCGCTAGGAGACCCCGAGGCACATCCTCCATCCAAAGCTGATCGTGGCAATCCCCCGCAGCAGAGGCAGAATAGGACCGGGCAGCAGCCTCGCAGTCCTAGACGCCATAAGGGTGACGAACCAAACCCTCCGAGCAGAGGACAGCATCATCCTGGCAACAGGAGGAACTCAGAGTTAGGCTCTGCGGTCCGAGGCCCCCCACGGCATGATAATGCACGGGGACCTAACGACCAACGCAGACCACCCTCTAACGCTCGGGAGTTTCCAGCCCGGGAGGGCAATCGAGGGAACATTCAATCCCACCATAGCCAATCAAGATTCAGAGATGACCATGATTATAATGAGGTCGACTCAGGCAAAGGGAATGCCGGTCGGAGGAATGAAGAAAGAGGTGGAGGCAGGAGCCAGATACCTCAAGATGACCAACCCAACAGACGAGATGTTGGGGGGCAGCCCAAACAAAATAACGTCTTCGACCGGCTCGGAGCTAGCGAGCAGCGGAGGAGAGACGAGGACTTGAGAGATGTGCTCAATGATTGCCGCGAGCGGCACGGCGAGAACATCCCCCTAGCACCAGAGGCCACCGTGATTCCCAGCGCTGTGCAGGCCCAGATAGATGCCCTCAACCAGGCAGTGCAGCAGCTGGTCGGGGGAAGAACATCTTACATCGATCACGACAGGAGAAAAGGCACTCCTTTCGTCCAGAGGATAGCTATGGCAGAAACTCCTAGCAAGTTTAAAATGCCTACGCTCCCAAACTTTGATGGGTATGGTGACCCTGTATCTCACGTCAACAAGTTCGAGATACAAATGGACATTCAGAAAGTGTCCGAAGACGCTCGGTGCAGGATCTTCCCTGCAACACTTTCTTATGCCGCACAGGAGTGGTTTTTTAAATACCCTCCTGCAAGTATAGTTTCCTGGGAAATGTTCGTAAAGGAGTTCTACGGACAGTTCTACGCGGGTCGTGTGCACCCGACTGAGGCAAACCAGCTGGTCGAAATACGCCAGCAGGATGGAGAACCACTGAAAGACTACGTCCAGCGCTTCATGCAAGCAGCTACTGGAGTAAAGACAGTGGGAGACTAAGGAAAAATGATGGCCATAACCGCAGGGGTTAAGAGCCGCACGCCTCTCTGGGAAAGCCTCCGAAAACATGGGGTAAGAACCACCCAGGAATTCTTGGATCGGGCTGATCGCTACATAAAGCTCGAAGATGCCATTGCCGACGAAGAAAAGCCCCCAGGCAAGGGAAAAGGGACTGCTGAGACCGCCAAAGCCGCCAATGGGTCCAAGCCCAATGGCAACGACAAAGGCAACGGGAACGGCGACGGCAATGGCAAGAATGGGGGGGAACGACCACACAATGAGCCTTCCACCTCTGACAATAAATGAGCCAAGGGTAACCGTTATGAACCTCGGTTCACTAACTATACTGCCCTAGTCGAGCCTCGGGGAGAGGTTTATCAGGCCACGAGTTCCAGCGTGCCTTATAAGAAACCTGCTCCCATTCGAAAGGATATTTCGACAAGAGACACCACCAAGTTCTGTCGTTATCATAACGACTACGGACATGATACCAACGAATGCAACCAGCTGAAAGATGAAATCGAGTTCCTTATTAGACAAGGACACTTGAGAAGATATGTACGGGCCTCGGGAAATTCCCAACGAGAAGCTCCAGACGGCAATGAGCAGGTGCCCACGCGCCAACGCTCGCCACCTTTGCAGCCTGCCCCCGTGACTGGCACATTGTTAACCATCTGCGGAGGCCCGCACCTCGCGGGAAACAGCGGAAAAGCCAGAGAACGATACGCTTGGACTCTACGCCATGACTAGGACATCAAGATGATGACTGTGGATGACCGCGTGCCGAAGAAGGCTCGGTTAGAAGAAGGAGAGATAACCTTCTCTGATAGCGATGCCCATCATGTCCGGTTCCCACATTCCGATCCGCTGGTCGTGGATATCCAAATGGCCAACATGATGGTGAAGAGAGTGCTGGTCGATACAGGAAGTTCGGTGAATATCCTGTATAAGTCTTCGCTGGAATGCATGAAGTTGTCCGTTAAGGACCTGGAGCCCTGCAACCAAACAATATACGGCTTCTTCGGTGAGGGACTCGCCCCCGCAGGATCAATCAGACTACCAGTGACGATGGGTACAGCGCCTGCAACCAGGACATTACTCGCTTCTTTTATAGTAGTCGATTGTCCTTCGGCGTAAAACGCTGTCATTGGGAGGCCTATACTGGTTGATCTACGGGCCGTCACCTCTATGTGGCACTTGGCCATGAAATTCCCGACAGACGCAGGGGTAGGACGCGTGTTGGGAAACCAAAGGGAAGCCAGGGAGTGCTACAACGCCTCAGTCACGAAGGCGAAGAAGGGAACGTCAACGAGCACTACCTCCGACAAGCTGCAGATGACAATAGATACACAAGCCCAATCCGGTGATGAAGTCACCAAATAGGGTGTTGACCAAAGTGAGGATAGAGATCTAGATCCTTGCTTTGGGGATTTTGAAGAGAACGTTGGACCCATCGAGGACCTGGAAGAGGTCCAACTTGACGAAAAAGACCCGACCAGAGTCGTGAAGGTCGGGAAAAACCTAGAATCAACCACGAAGCATGCACTGGTGGAATTTTTGCGGAAGAACCAGGAAGTCTTTGCCTGGTCGCACAAAGACATGGCTGGGATAGACCCTGTAGTTATCAGCCATGTCCTGAACATAAACAAGACTTTTCCACCCGTGCAAGAAAAAAGAAGGCTGCTCGATAAGGATCGATCGAGAGCCTTAAAAGAAGAAGTTGAAAGGTTAAAGGAGAATGGGTTCATTAGGGTGGCATTTTATCCATCATGGGTCTCCAATCCAGTGCTGGTTCCCAAGCCTAATGGAAAATGGCGAACCTGTGTGGATTTCACAGACCTCAATAAAGCCTGCCCAAAGGATTGCTTCCCACTCCCAAGAATCGACCAGTTGGTCGATGCTACTGCAGGACACGAGATCCTCTCCTTCATGGATGCATATTCAGGCTACAATCAGATTAGCATGCATCCCCCCGACGAGGATCACACCAGCTTTCAGACCGATACAGGCTTATACTGTTATAGAGTAATGCCCTTCGGACTAAAAAACGCAGGTGCGACTTACCAGCGGTTAGTTAACCACATGTTTAAATATTTGATCGGAGTAAACATGGAGGTATACGTGGACGACATGCTGGTAAAGTCTAAAAAGGCAGAAGGACATGTGAAGGATTTACAAGAATGCTTTGATGTATTGAACAAGTACCAGATGAAACTAAATCCTCTCAAATGTTCCTTCGGAGTTGGATCAGGGAAGTTTTTGGGGTTCATTGTAAATTCAAGAGGAATCGAGGCCAACCCCGACAAGATAAAAGCCCTGATTGATATGAAATTTCCAGAAAAGATCAAAGATGTACAAAGTTTAACTGGGAGGATTGCAGCCCTAAGTAGATTTATTTCAAAATCAACGAACAAATGCGTCCCTTTTTTCAATCTACTTAGGGGAAATAACAAATTTGAATGGACAGGAGATTGCGAGCAAGCTTTTTAGGCCTTGAAAGCCCATATGGCACAGCCTCCCATTTTATCAAAGCCAATCGAAGGAGAAACTTTGTTCATTTACCTGGCGATCACTGAAGTTGCTGCTAGTGCGGTACTAGTACGAGAGGAAGAGGGCGTACAAAAAGTGGTTTACTATGTAAGAAAGAGGCTGATCGGGGTAGAACAGAGATATCCTCCCATCAAGAGGTTAACATATTGCTTAATCCTGGCCTCAAGGAAGCTGCGACCTTACTTCCAAGCCAATCCTATCACAGTCTTAACCGACCAGCCCCTTTGACAAGTCCTCCAAAAACCAGAGGCGGCTGGGCGTTTATTAAAATGGGTAGTCGAACTAGGGCAGTTTGACATCACATATTCACCGCGAGCAGCAGTGAAAGGGCAAGTCTTGGCCGATCTTATTGCAGAGTTCACCGAACTTCCAGACAGCGAGCAGTGCGAACAGCCTAATGCGCCTGAGCCCCAAGATGAAGCTCCTTTGTGGAAATTATTCACGGATGGGTCATCCAATGAATCCCACGCAGGAGCAGGAGTGATATTGATAACGCCAGAAGGGCATCGATTTCACTGCGCCATCAGGTTCGACTTCACCGCGTCAAATAATGAAGCCGAATACGAAGCACTCCTCGCTGGATTGAGAATGGCAAGAGACATGAGCATAAAGGCGCTTGATATTTACAGTGATTCACAGCTGGTAGTGAATCAAGTTCTAGGGGAATATCAAGCACGAGGCTTAAAAATGGTGGCCTACTTGAATAAAACTAAAGACCTGTTAGCCCAGTTCGCGAAGTTTACCCTCCAGCAAATACTGCGGGATCAGAATTCGAACGCAGATGCCCTAGCCAAACTCGCGAGCGTGAAAGATGCTAACACTTTGAACATTTTTCCAGTAGAAAGATTGAGTGAGCCAAGCATACGAGCAATAGAAGCCAGCATGGAAATCTGAATGGAAGATACATGGATGGCGCCTTACTTGGAGTATCTGACAAATGGTGTGCTACCAACAGATAGAAACAAAGCCAGAACTCTACAAAGGCAGGCTGCTAGATACATACTGGTCGATGGTGTTATGTACCGGAGGGGATATTCCATGCTACTACTCAGGTGCATTACACCAGAAAAAGCTAAAGAGCTAATGAAAGAGGTACATGAAGGCTTCTGCGGGGATCACGCTGGGGGGTAAAGTTTGGCAAAAAAGATTCTAAGGCAAGGCTACTTCTGGCTGACTATGAACGAAGATTCGATGGAGTTTGTGCAAAAATGCGATAAATGTCAAAGGTTCTCCAAAATTCCACGAGCAGCTCCAAACGAGTTAAAACAGATGCAGAGTCCTTGGCCTTTTGCAGTATGGGGTATCGACTTAATTGGATCCCTGCCCATGGGAAAAGGCGGAGTAAAGTACGCAGTTGTGGCAATTGACTACTTCACCAAATGGGCCAAAGCTGAACCACTCGCTACCATAATGACCAAGAAAGTTCTTGACTTTGTCATCAAGAACATTGTTTGCCGCTATGGTTTGCCCCGAAAGATTGTTTCAGACAACGGAACCCAATTTGACAGCGACTTATTCACCGACTTCTGTGAAAGGCACGGGATTATCAAAAGCTTTTCTTCAGTTGCGCATCCACAATCAAACGGGTAGGTCGAAGCAGTAAATAAAACTCTTAAGGACACCTTGAAGAAGAGGCTTGAAGATGCTAAAGGAGCATGGCCAGAACAACTGCTTGAAGTCCTTTGGTCGTATAGAACTTCTCACCGAACGGCGACGGGTCATACCCCGTTTTCCTTAGCCTACGGATATGAGGCCATGTTACCTGTCGAGTTAGATCCCCCCTCACATCGACGCATTACATACGACCAGGGCCAGAACAGCCAACTGATGATGGAGTCCCTAGACTCAATTGACGAAATACGAGAAAAAGCCCAACTCCGAGTTGCTGCGTACCAGCAAAAGGTTGCCCGGTACTTTAACTCGAGGGTAAAGGAAAGAAAATTCAATGTCGGTGGCCTAGTACTACGACGAGTTTTCTTAAATTCCCGCGACCCCACTGCTGGCGTACTCGGACCAAACTGGGAAGGACCTTACCAGATTGAAGACGTCCTTCATCCGGGCACCTACAAACTTGCACGCATGAATGGAGATCTCGTTCCACGCTATTGGAATGGAGAACACCTGCGCAAGTATTATCAGTGAACAGTCCTTTTTAAAGGACTGGCTTGTATTAATTTTTACTTTTTACAAGTTTCGAAAAAGGGTTAGCCACATTGTATGGCTAATCGCTTATAAGTGTATGATCTTTTTAAGATCCCTCATACAGACATGTTTAGTCCATTTTTAAATACGAGATTATAAGGGACTGTGCGCAGCCAGTCATTCTTGCCAACTTTTGTAAATTTATTTTTACAAGTATTTGTTCATTACGTGTGTTGTTTTGCTGTATTACAAGTGTTTAATTTTGCACCGAGCAGTGATGTTCGAACAGTTCATGGTCAAGGCAAGTGATCAAGGACCTAAAGCTCCTCGATCACTTGGGGGCATATAAGGTACATCGATAGCAAAGTGTACCATGAGGTATGTAAACACATGAACAAAATGAGTGAAAGCATGCTACGGTACTTAGAGCATTTTTCAAAAATTTATGTTTTGTAAAATCAGACCAAAGTACTATGCTAAGTTCGGTCATGCGAACAGGTATTATAATAAAAGAAACATTATAATATCAGAAAGGCAATCGTTTACACCGCAAGCATTAGTGCTCAGATGTAAATATGAAATTAAAAGAAAGACCTTTACACCGCGAGCAGTACTGCTCGGATGTAATTGTACAAGCACAAGTAAAAAAGTTGCCCTTGCAGCAATAAAAGAAAAAAATTGTCTTTACAAAAAGACTCGTGGGCCATAAAAGCTGAAAAAATAAATAAAAAATACTAATTTTGCTGGGGAGCAGGAGGGTCTTCTGGATTAGGAGCACTCTGATTAGCCGGAGGACCAGCCGCAGCATCAGCAGCAGGGGTTTTGGCCTTGGCTCTCTCTTCCGCCTCCAACCGAGCAGCGCACTGCACCATCAGCGTCCTTTGCAATCGCTCGGAGAGATAGTTAACGTTGGCCTCCTGATTGTGCTTCCAGAAGTCGTAGAAACAAAGGAAGGTGGCTTCCTTGTACTTCTTCTAAGTTTTGGCACTATCCTCCTTAAGCTCCTGTACTCGCCCCTCGAGCTTGCGCACCCGCTCCTCAAGCTTCTTTGCCTCATCCCTGCTGGCGGTTAGATCAAGTGTGAGCTGTTTACACTCTTGGGTGTGGAGTATAGAACTCTCCCTCCATCTGTGCCGCTCGTCGATAGCTTTCTTCAGGGTCCCTTGACTTTCCTGAAGCTCTTAGGTGTGGGTGGCTTGGTCCTCGCATAGCTGTTCATTCAGCTTGGACAGCTCCTTGTTCTCCTCGAGCAACTTTTTATTCTCATCCTCAAGTGCTTGCTTGGACTGAGCAAGCCTGGAGTCAAAGTTCTGTCCACGAGAAACCAGCACCCCAGTACAGTGCCAGCCAGCAGTCAAAGACAGCAGTCCCTGAAAACAAAAAACGAAAAAGTAAGGAATAGAAGTCAGAATAAATGATGAAACAACAGAAAATGACTTACGCTGACTATCTCATTCAACCCTCTGTTAATGATTTGGTTGGCCTCCATTGAGGCAGTTTCGTTGATGGCGGCTTGGCTGCGTCTGTGCTTCGAGAGCTTATAGATTCTCTCCCTGGCCGACCCGACCACGAGGCTGGACAGGGAGCCTTCGGACAAGTTGTCCAGAGTCTCTCTACCAGCGGCCCTAGAAGAGGGCTATGGATTCTCAGGCGCGGGTGTCGACTGTTTGGTGGGAGGTGGAGGTGTCATGTTCTCCTTAGAGGGGCCGGCGCCGGGAGTATCCTCTATTCGAGCCTTCTTTGAAGGGGTCTTACTGCTTTCCCCTCGAGCCCTTTTGCTGTCCTTTGGGACAGAAGCAACAGCAGTAGTTTGGTAATGCTCGAAGAAGTCCTCAGAGTCCATACCTGCACAAAGGAAAACAATTCGAACAGTTAGATTAAAGGATCACGAGGAGCAGAGATCAAAGTAAAAGGATTACAAGTAAAATACCCGAGCTACACCTACTGGTCGTAACATTATCTACTGAACTACCTAGTTCCTGGAAGAAATCTGAATTTAAAGAAGGGGCGTTCATAAAGTTTCCATCCCCATCAAATAGATGGGAAGGAATTGGCAGATTATTCAAAAGCGAGAATGGTGTACCATTTACATCCGATGAGTCGTCAGATAGTTCGGTAAGCTCGATAGCCTTTTGTTTCCCCTTGCCCTTGGGGACCGATGATTCCTCTGCTCGATGGGGAGCAGCAGGTTCCCTGATTGTAACCCCAGTTGGCCTCCTCCGAGGAGGGGGTGCCTGAGGTTGCTGCTCGGGTCCCACATCAGCATGGACACCACTTGCCTTAGGTTCGTTAGTCGCAGGTTGGGAGCCCCGAAGGCCAGCCAGCCTGAGGTTAGCCTCGTTAATCAAGTTCTTCACACTCTTAGCAGCATTTGGCATGCTGGCTAAGAGTGCTGCCCTCGACTCCATTCCTGAAGTAGGGGTCGGGCGTAACCATGGGCCTGGAGTACAATGGAACAGCGAAGTATTACGACAAGAAAGAATTAAAGTGTGGAAACTATTGGTTCAAGGATTATTATTTTCTTTACCTCCTCGTGCGAAGGCTAGATTATCCGCAGCAATGTCGGTCGTAAGGAAGTACTCTTGATGGTACTTCCCCACGTTGGAGATGTGAGTGGTGTCAGACAGAAAGGTGCGTCCAGTCTCCTGGTGGCAGAAATGGAAGAACCCCGTACCATCCTGGTTGGGGTTGGACTTGAGGTCAAACAGGAAATTGACCTCATTAGGAGAAGGAGCTGGCCATTTCTTGAGCTTGTAGAGGATATAGAGCACGGCTAGCATCCTATACCCATTCGGGGTAATCTGAAAATGGGCCACCCCAAAGTAGTTTGCCACCCCTTGAAAGAACGAATGAAGAGGCAAGGTGGCACCTGCCTCGATATGGTATCTTGACCAGGCGCTATAAGCCCCCCTGGCAGGTTGGCTTGCTGGTCGATGGAAGGTCTGACCAGGGTCACCCCCATCAGATTGTATTTGTTTAAATAGTTGGCGATCATTCGAATGGTAACCGAACTTGGAGAAATGACGTGCCACTCGACAGCCGGCTGGTCAGCATGACGAGGATGGGAACGCCTCTGAACTTCAGTTTCAGGAGGGAATTCACCTCGACCACTGGTCGAGGGGGCATCAGCAGAAGGCTGACATGGAGAGTCAGGGTTGCGTCTTTTTCTAGCTTTGGTTTTTGTTCTGGCCATTCTCTGAGTGGGAATTGGTGGAGGATTTGGGCTAGGATGTGAAAAAGGGATTTCTGGGATCAACGTAGAAGGATTCTCTTCACCTTCGAGCAGTTGCGCCAAGATTTCGTCTTCGATAGGTCTTTCTCCTCCCCAAGGGTCTTGCATATGAACTGCAAACAGACAATGGAGGAGATGAGACACAGTTCGCAAAGTAGTGTAGGAGATTGGGATAACGTTGCTCGTGCCTAAATAACCAGCAGCATCCTAATCCTACACTAAGTTCAACGTGGGTAGTTTGAAAGACGAATGAAAACAAAAAGGAAAGTAAACCGTTTTTTGAAAAGGGAACTTTTTCGACTCCTGAAGGGCGGGAAAAAATTTCGGTTTTTTCACCTAGCTTAAAGGTTGAATCTTCCGTCAACCTAACGTCCCAAACTGGAGATCCTCACTATCAAACTATAGTCCTGATCTATGCAAAGCATAAAAACGCACCTTTACCTAGCAATAGATGGCTTATAACAAGAAACCCTTAAAACCCTATTCAAGAACATAGAAGTCCCAGAGTACAGAAATGGCATGCATGGCGTAATAGAAAGCTTAAAGAATGAAGCTCTTACCTGGGCAAAATGGAGATTCGGAGAAAGATGGAAACTTGAACTGGAAGACCTGCAGCAAGACGTCAGACTAGGTTTTCGAAGCTCTGAACTCTGGTGCATGTTCTTGCAGATATTGGAAAAGGTGATGGGTAAAAATTTCTTAAAAGAGAAGAAAAGCCTACTTATAGGGATCGAAGGGACAGCCAAAAGGCAGTAATCATCACTTCCCACTTTCAAAACGTGGGGAAGTGTATAAGCCGTCAGAATTGCCTTTTTGGAAACCAAAAAGTCTTGATTAGACATAATTATATCACAGTTTTCGAAAATGCACGGGGATTCTGACAGACATCATGGGAATATGAACGGTTGTTCCCTTAAGTTTCTTTATTGCTGGTCGCACTAAACAAACTTGGGGGGCAAATGTTATCCCAAAAATCAAAAGTGAATGACTTGGCAGGCATTAATTACACGTGGCTGACATCTGGCATAATTTGTGCTCGACTATCGACCAGGAAGATATTCAGTATCATGCGATCGGTTTCTTTATACGACCAGCCTGGTCATATGCACATAATACGCGGAGGAAATCTTAGGCAGTTATGATGGAATCCGAAATTATCTCCCATGATTTCCTGAGTATCCGATTATTTAGGAAATAATATCTGTAACAAATCAATGTAAATATTCCCTGAGCTTATAAATAGAAGAAGAAGGCTCAGAGAAGGGGAACTTTTTTCTTTTCCGACTTCTAAATCACTTGAGATTAAAGTTATCAAAGTAGTCATATTATATTGTTCTTCAGATGTTGGTGAAACTCATTGAACCCTAGTTCTTTGATCACTCCTTTGGATCTTACATCAATAACAAGCTAAGTGGACGTAGGTTATTACCAGATCCTGGGGCCGAACCACTATAAAATCTTGTGATCTTATTATTTTCGTCACCACGTTCTTTTCAACGCATTCATCCACGTCAAGCGTATTTAGACTCCGTGTCAGTTGCCCGAAATCAGGGTCAACAAATATCAAGACAATTCCCTATTCATTCATGAGAATATAATCTTGTATTAGTACGAGAGAATTAAGATCATATACAATGAATAAAATAGTCAGTAACATATTAAAGTACGAAATCTTTAATGAATTGTTACTAGTACGGTATGCTAAGCATACGAGATGCGAGTAATTTAGATTCAGATTACTAATGTGGATAGACATCTTAGTAAAAATGTTTTATATAATAGAGATTATATGTGACAGGACCGATAAGAAAAAATTATCTCTATAAACTTGTCGTTTGACATAAAGGTTTAATTCATATCATAATAGATGATCATTTGTAGATCATCCTAAATCCTAAGTATTCATGAACTCTTGTATGTGTTTATGGGATCTTTTGATTTGCTCGTTAAGGTCTCTAGAATAAGGAGGCTAATGACTTTTGTTTTGGAGATTCAATATCATGGGTGGCTGAGAACATGAATTACAATATTGGAATCAATGATTTCCTAACAGATCGAATATTGGTTCCCTTAAAAGTTAATTGTGAAACTGAATACTTATTGAGCTCAAATCTATAATTATATTATAGATTAATTATTTTCTAGTGAAATAATGGTACTTAAGGACCAAGAGGTAATTAGAAGGGTAAAATGGCAATTTTGACCAACTCTAATTAACAAACCAATAATGGAGGATAGATGTGATGGCCCAAATTTCCTAATAAGATTTAAGACCTTGATTAGGAGGCCGGGAGGGCCATAATTGATTTAATATGCCATTAAATGATTATATGCATGTTTATGTGAATTATATTATTATATGATGATAAATGCTTGCATATGGGTTAATTTTTCATTATAAGGTCATTTTGGTAATTTGGCCCATTTAGGGCATATTTGTATATTTTCATGCATGTTGGTGAATTATGAGTAAGGCTACATCATAATGTGGATTTTTTTGAGCTATTCGGCATGAGATGATCTTTGAATGCAAGTTATCGGTTTGGTCATAATGGGGTTAATTTCGAGGCTCAGGGTGAGTCTCGGGGTAATTTGAGGATTAGTACATTACCGTGCATTAAAGGGTAATGGGATATGATTTATTAGCATTTGAGAATATTGAGAATAACGAGAATTGGAGGGTGTTAATTATGATTAACGAGATAGACGGGAAATGACGATTTTGCCCTTGGTGGCTGTTAAGGGTTTTAAATAGGCTTGGGGGAATTTCGGTATTTTGACCTAAGGGATATAATATGAACTAAGAAAGTTGTAGAAAGCTAACCAAAACAGAGAAATTCTTCTTCCTCTCCCGACCAATTTTTCTCTTCCTTTTCTCTTTGAATTTTTGAGCTCTATTTGAGGAACCAAGCTAGGGAATTGAGCCTTGATGGTCTAGGGGTATGTTCCACCATTGAAGAGGGTTCTATACTGAGCTTGAGGTAAGTTTATAGCCATTGAAACTCTAGTTTTTCTCTATTTTTCTTATTGAGTTTCAGTTGGGATTAGTATTTGAAAGTTTAGAATTGATGGGAGATTTTGGCTATGATTGATTAGGTTGTGATGCCTAGGACATGTAGAGTAGATATTTGGGTTCATTTAGGGGTTTGGATGAGGTTTGGGATCAAGTTTTTAAGGTTGTAAATGGAGAAGTCAAGGAGGAAGAACCAGAGTAGTTTCAGCCTAGTCCTAGCGCTATAGCGCCCAAGGGAAGGTGCTACAGCGCTGTCCAGGGGGAGGTTGCTCTGGTTGTAGCGCTGGGGCGCTAGGGGGGCAATGCTATAGTGCTACTCGCTTTTCCTGATTCACATTTTGGGCACTTTTGAGGGTTTTTGGCTCGGGGTTTCAATTCCTAAGGCTCGGGATCGAATCTACTAACCGTTTGAGTACGATTCGAGGTTCCGGGAGTGAGGTTTAGGTCAAGAACCTTTTATTGTTGATTTCATTAATTGGATTCCATATTTGGTTATGACTAAGTGACCGCTAAGGGATCAATGGATTGATCGTTCTCAAGGGTCGTTCATTTGTTATTTCTCGCTCGAACCAGAAGTAAGAAAACTGCACCCAGTATGTGATGCATGTGATGATGAGAAACATGTGATTAGGGCATGACATGAACATTGAATATGGGATTGATCAGAGCTTGAGTCTCTATAATTGTCCATGATCATAATTATGCTAGTGATTGTTAAGTAAGCATGCTGAATGCCCTACATTTGGATATTTGACATATGATATATGCCTGGTTGCATTGCTTACTTGTGTGTGGCACGAGACGTATGGTATTGACTTAAGAGTCAAGAACGACAATGATGTGTTCAACATAATCCAAAAAGATTAGATCTAGTCAACATAAGCACTGAATGACTCATCATGAGCATTAGTGCTTGACCAACCTCAAGTTTGATGAAAACTAAAAGTGCTTGTCTAGCCTAATGGCTAGTCACTTAGAGCTAAGGCCAGAAGGCCCAGGTGACTACATCATCACTTGGCTAAGGGTGCGCATCCCATGTTAGTGACTCATTCATCAGTCACTCATCTAGTTTAAGCTAGTGACTCACTCATCATTCACTCATCTGGTTTAAGCTAGTGACTCACTCATCAGTCAGTCATCTGGTTTAAGTTAGTGACTTACTCATTAGTCACTCATCTGATTAGGGCTACACGCCCCAGCATGGTTATCATATCCTCAAAGTGTTAAGCACTCATCTGATTTGGGCTATAAGCCCCATCATAATTATCAGAATCTCAAAGTGTTAATCATTCATCTGATTAGGATTGACTTGATAGTCATCCATACAAAGGGAAGGGCCCACAATCATTATCTGGACTTATTTGCATGCATGAATAGGGCTATTATTGCTAGGCATGCACATTATGATTTAGTAACATGTTATTACTATTCATGAGCATATTGAGTTTTCTTGCTGAGCTTCGGCTCACGGGTGCTATGTGGTGAAGGTAAAGGCAAAAGAAAGCTGGACCATCCTTGAGTTGGCGAGTTTAGGTGACGATGTGTACATATGCGACTGCTCGACTGCCACGGCCGAGGGTTTAAAGAGGAACTAGGGTTAAACCCTATTTTTCCGCTTAAGTCGGCTGGTTGTAAATCTTTTGTTGTAATTAACCTTTAAATTATATTTTTGGGATCCCAATGTATACAGCAAACGTTTTAGTGAAATGTTGTATCTTAACCAAAAATTTTAACCCTGAACCGCTAATCATACTTAGTTACACGTTTTTGGCCAAATGACTCGATTAGCGAGTTTAACACTGTTTAAAATGCACACCGTAATGGTCCCTGGAGTTTAGGGCATTACAACTTGGTATTAGAGCGAGCCAAGGTTAAGGGTTCCTAAAGACAAGTTGGGCATGGACACTCGTCACTAAAGATAGCTTCAGTCAAGGTATGGTAACTATTTCTGTAGTTATGTGCTTAACTACTTAAATAGAATGTAAATGCTTTACCTGCACATTGTACTAGGAAGCATGAGATTCTGATAGAGCCTGGCACTTGACTATTAAATGATTATATGATTACATGCTCCATGAACATATATGAATGTGATTATATGATTACCTGCTCTGTGATTATATAAATGTGATATTCTCATGCTGGAGTTGGAGGCATGGTGTGTATGTTGGAAGAGCAGGGATTATGGATTGATGTATGAATGTTATGGGCATGCTTTTAGCACTGTATTAGTTTGTGAATGTAGTGTGGTAAGATTGTTCCCGTGGGGAAAACTCTTGATATGCTCATCATGTTTAATGGGTCAAGTTATTGACTGCAGATTCAATCAGCAGGTATGTATCCAAGAAAAATATTGAGACCTGGTGGTGGCTATACAAAGGTTGGGAGTTACAACAAGGGTTTGAGTACTTCATCTGCCCCTCATAATTTCCAGCAAATGTTTACAAATTTGCAATTAAGATTGCAAAGGAAAGAGGAAGAGATTAGGTGTTTGAAGCAACAACGAAACTTGTTAGGGAGCACCTCTTCCTTTGTTATGTCAGGAGTGGCACCAGTATTGACTTAGCCTAGGGTTGAGAACAGATGGGAATTCCTTTGTGGAAGAGTCCAGGAGTATTACCCTCCAGTCTTTGAGGGAGGCCTAGATCCATTCAGAGTTGAGCAATGGATGGGCATGACCAGTTCCATTCTTGATAGTATGGGGCTGGTAGGTCATGATAGGGTGATCTGTGCTACATATGTATTGCGGGATGATGCTCGGACGTGGTGGGGAGTGGTATCCCAGACACGAGACACAACTGTGATGGATTGGAAAGAATTTAGGCAGTTGCTCAATGAAAGGTATTACTGTGATGCAGCCAAGACAGCTAAGATGAATGAGTTTCTGAGTATATTAACAGATTTGATGGGTTATCCAAGTTTGCTCTTGACATGGTACCCACAGATGTAGCTCGGAAGGAAAGGTTTATTCAGGGATCAAATCTCATAATAGCTCAGGGCATTAGAGTTACCCCAGTGCATGAAACCTCTACCTACACTCAGGTGGTAGGGAAGGCTCTTGTTGTTGAGAGCACAGGAAATCAGATTAATAAGGAGAGTGCTGGAGAGCATGGAGCTTAAGCAGCGATACCTCCAATTATTGGAGTGAGTAAGAAAAAGAACTAGAGGACTTACCCAGAATGCACTCGGTGTAAGAGGCATCATCTGGGAGAATGCCGAGCAAAATATTTGATTATGATTTAATTTATTGTTATTTTGTATGAATTAAAGTTATATTTTTCCACTTTGAACTGAAAAGAGAAAGAAAGAATTAAATCTGAAATAAATAAAAGAAAATTGGAAAAATTGAAAATGGCAAAGGCCCAAGAATCCAAAGGCTCCCCAGCCCAGGCTCGTTTTCCTCCCCAACCCACTAACACGAGCCGAGCCATGAGCCGTCGAGCCGAGCCAAGCAAGCCGCCTGACGCCTGCCATCTGCCACGCTTCCAGCTGACACCTGTCCTCCAGCTCCTCCTTCAGCCAGCCCAATGCATCAACTCAGCAGCAGCCCACGCAAGCCCAACATTAACCCAAGCTCATTCAATGTATCCTCCAGGCCCAACTCAGCAGCAGCCCAACAAGCCAGCAAGCCTCTCCAGCAGGCCCAGTTCGCCCAAAGCCAGTCACGTGTCGCCTCCCCATTAGCTGGGAATGGGTCAAAATCCACATCTGCCACCAGCCACCTTGAACCCATATTTTGTGGGTATTGGGCTATGCAAAATTATCATTTTGAGCTTTAAAGCTCATCTTTTTTGGTGCTTTAGAAAAATGGCATTTTGACCATCTACCAAAATAACTAGGTTAATATTTATAATAAGATTTGATTTTTCAAAATCATATTTTATTATTATTATTTCAGATTTATTTTGTAAACCTCATTTTGTTGTTTAATTTCTTTTTAGTCATTTTCTCCCTCTATAAATAGAGACTCTTTCTTCACAATTGGTATGTAATTTTTAGGTAGCAAAACTCTACCAAATTTTAGTCTCATTTCTCATATTTTCTCTATAGATTTTCATGAGAATGTCTAGCATAGTAGGCTAACCTTCTTAGGAAGGTTAGGATGATCCTATATGCACTATGACTTTGTTTGGTATTTTTGATTCACTGTGTGCCTAAAGTTTATATATTTGAGTGATTTATTTTCTTTCATCTCTATTCCTTCATTTTGTTATCTATATGTACGTTTACTAATAGTATATAGATTTTGTCAAGCACTTTCTATGTATTATCAAATTAGTAAAAATAATATAGATAATATCTTCATCATTTTCTCCATCTCATTCATATATATTTACGTTTGCTAAAATTTATATAGAATTAGTCATGCTCTTTCTATGTATTTATAAATAGTAAGAGTAATATTTGTGTTAAGTTTTATGTCCAATCTTTTATTGCATTATTGCCAATGGTATAATATCATTTTTAGATTTCTCATAAGATTTATCTCATCTTTCCATGGTAAAGAATAATAATCACTTGAATACATTTTTGTGAAATATATTTGTGCTTCAATGTTAAATCTTCCACATGAATAGTTGGGATGTGAACTATCCATTTGTGTAATTTTTGTGAATCAAAGATCCAAATAAATAAGTATGCATATTGGTGACTCTTGATCCTTCCTACTTGTTACCTGTTGTTACATCACACTTTATTCTATCTTTATTTCTAATTTTTAAATCTCAAAAACAACAAAAATATCACTTGTTCTGTTTTCCTCACATTATTTATTTCTTAAACTTTATTTATCGATTAACTTTATTTCTTTGCCTTCTTGTGGAATTGACCGTCCGATCTATACTACAACCACCGCTAAGTGGAAGTCACATTTGGGCGTTAAACAAGGAGCGATAGCCAACTTGAAAGAACTTTGAAGTCACAAGAGGAGTAAGCATATAGAAATGAAGTATCACATTATTCGAGAATATGTGGCCAGTGCAGATGTGGAGGTTATGAAGATTGCAACTGAAGACAATCTTGCGGATCCGTTTACAAAGACACTACCAGAAGCTACATTTGATAAGCATATCAAGGAAATGAGATTAGTAGAATTAAGGCATTAGTTTTAATTAGTGCAAGTGGGAGTTTGTTGGGGTTTTATGCCCCAATTAAAACCCAAATTCTTTGTAATCTCATTTTATTATCAATAAAAGAATAGAAATCATTTTTTGACTTGGTCAATCACTTTGCTCACATGTTTTATTTTCATGATTATTTGTTTAATATAAACTTCTATTAAATCCCGAGCATATAACTAATCTTATTAATAGTGACGTAATAACAGTGGAATATAAATATGATTATATGTTCAAAATAAGTTAGTCCTAAGATTAGTCAATGCACAGGATTTACACTGACTTGCTAATCTACGATATGATCTACTTACACATTACAGTGTTATGTTATTTCCAGAACATTAGCAAAGTAGATAAGATCGGATGTATTTGTTACATCGGACATGACCAATATTGGCAATTGATAAGATAAGTAAACATACCGTTATTATCTATTCTAGTCATATCATATAGTTGACCATAGGTCAATTCAATCTCAATTATGAGTGGTTAGTATTCTAACTGATTGTATTATTTGAGTTCTTTGACTCGTTCGTTACCAGCTTACCCTACCGACTAGCTCATACTTACATCTTGGGAACTTGGTGGTATAATTGAGTGGGAGTGTTAATCATAGATATGAACATCTATAGTTTCTGATGAAGAAGTGAAACGATGGTTTCCTTTTAGTTTGGTTCAAGGTGTTAAATGATAGAGATCTCATTTCAGTAATTAAATTAGTTTACTGAAATATCATTTACAAGGAACTAAGTGTTTTAAGGATAAAATACAATGAGGGGTAAAACAGTATTTTAGTCCTATCTCATTGTAGACCATCTATAGAGGATTGAGTGACAATTGTGGTTGTAACGATGGATAATTAATAGCGTATCTATATTTGTTATAGAGCGTTCTATGAATTCAAGAGTGCAATTCCGAGTCTATAGTGGAGTCACGAGGAATTAATAAGTTAGTAAATTTATTTGTTAGATTTATGATAACTTATTGGAGCTTGATTTCATAGGCCCATGGTCTCCATTGTACCTTGGCTAAAATTATCTAGATAGTCTCAATTAATTGATTTAATTATCAAAGTTGACCAGATCAATTTTGGATAGTTTCACAGAGTTATGTAATTTTGAGAAGAAAAGAAAAATTATGGCAAAATTATTAATTAAGATAAATTGGTATCTAAATTAATAAATAAGTTTAAATCAAGGTTCAAATTATAAATAATTAATTTGATAAAGCATTTAAATAATCATTTAATTAATCAAATCAATAGAAAATAATACAGACCTTCATTTTAAGTCCAATGGACTTATAATCAAATGAGAAATTTCACGAGCCTAAAGCCCATGATAATTTCGACCTAGGGCTTTAAAATGACTATTATTTAATTTATTTTTTAATTAAATTAAATGGCCTAATTGATTCTATAAAATGAGTGCTTAGAGAGAAGTCAGAAGTTAAGATTTCTGAGACGATAGATAAGTTTAATCACTAGTTGTCTGATAGTTTTAGATTCTCTCTAAACACAAGTCCTTTTCTAAACCTCTTTGTTATTTTATCTTCTTCTCTCTATATCTATCTCATGTGTTGAGAATTGCCCACACTAGTCTAGGTGATTCTAAGGATACATTGGAAGGCTGTGAAGAAAATAGAAGATCGGTTCAGTTTCTTGATAATACTCTGCGAAAAAGAGGATACAAGAGTTAGAGAAACTGAAGGAATAACTCTTTAATTCTGTTGCGTATAAAAACAAAAAGGATGCAAAGTTCAGAGTTTAGTCCGGATCTAGATTCGTATAGACTAGGGGTTCAAAACCCCACTCCCAACAAAAAAAAAAGGTTGCAAGGCTCGAAGCCTAGTCCTAACCCAAATCCATATGGTCCGGGGGGTTCAAAACCCAACTCCCAAAAGATTGGTCCATACCTAACATGGTCCAGGATAATCTATTCATGGTTCCCCTAGAATGGTCCAGGACAATTGGAACTTAAATCTTAGGTTTATATTGATTAAAGTTAGTATTGTAAACGGTCCAGGTCGTTGGAACTTGAACCTCAGGTTTGAGATAAATTAATCAAATAATTCTTACCTAAGTCATATTTTTAATGGTCCAGACTGTTAAGACCCGAACATCAAAATCAGGACAGATTAAGCAGATGACAGTTGATAACTCCTTAATGGTCCAGGTCGTTGTAGCCTGAACCTCAGGTTCGAAATAAGTTAATTAATAGAGTCATATCTGAGAAACCTATAATGGTCCAGGCCGTTAAAACCTGAACCATAAAGTCAGGTTAAATCAGTTAAGTTATATTTGGTAAGTCCAAACGACCTAGGTCATCGAGACCGAAACTTTGGTTTTGCCTAATTGTCCTGGCCATTGGAACCAGGACTCTGTGATTAATCTCAATTCATGCATAGTGGTAAAAGACTTAGGGAATTTTTTAGAAAAACAAATGAATATAAAGCGGGAACCATTGTGCAAAGACAAAAACAAATGTAATAACAACACGGATAAATAAGAAATTGTCTTAGACGCACTTGCGCTCATAAAAAAAATAATATGTTTACAAAAAAAAAAAGGAAAGAAGGAGCCCCAAATTAAAGAACAAAAGCTCAGGCCTGGGTATCGTTCTGGCCTGGTACATCTGGAGCATTCTCACCTTGCTGATCTTTAGCAAGAAGCATCGCATCCATCTTTTCCTTGGCTTCAAACTCTGCCCTCTTTGTGGCTATATCTGGATAGAGGAGGAGATTCATATTCTTTTCTTGGAGTCAGGCCATGTAAACGACCTCATCAAAAGCAGCCACCAACAATTCGTCAGCTTGCTTCTTCTCCTTGCGAGCCTATTCGCTCCACTTCATCTCCAGTTGTGTCATGGCCTCCAAAGCTTGGTTTTGTGCCCCGAGAGACACAATCTTTTCCCGCTCCTGGAGAAGTTGGGCCTTGGCTGCCTCCAAGAGTGCCTTGGTAGAAGTTTCTGAGCCACGAACACGGGATAGTTCTATCTCTAGATTCTCGACCAATTTCTTGTGTTCGACATCTCTCCAGGACAGAACCTCCTTATGCTCATCCCGAACCCGAGACAGAGCTTCCTCATGCTCAGACTAGACTCGAGCAGCCTCTTTGGCGAGGGCTTCCTTGGAAGCTTCACATTGATTGACAGCCCCCTCCAGCTCCATTTGGGCCATCTCCAGCTTCATCGCCAGCTTTTCCATCAATTTCGCGTTCCTGTGAGCCAGCAGGGCATCCTGGAACAAAACAAGTCAGAATACACAAAAGGACAACGATATTAAAGAAACAAGATAGATAAATGGCTTACCATAGTGACTTGATGACGGATGGCCTGGGAGACGAAGAGTGCTTCTTTTCTCGCCAAAGTGACATAGCGTTTAAGCTGAAGGGTGGACATTGCAGTCCCTACCTGGCCAGTAGGTCTGCAGCAAGCAGGGTTGTGTCTTGCCCCAACTTAGGCCAAAAACCCATCTCGGCTGCCAGCCGATCCACGATCTGCTAAGGGGCTTTCGGCTGCCAGTCGGTCCACGATCTTTTGAGGGGCTTTGGACGTTCAGAAAACTCCACCTTCTAGCAGAAGAGCAAGGCCTGGGCTACCTCTTCCCGTTTCTCACGCCCCTCGTCCCAGGCCTAGATCACCATCTTCATTCTCTCCTCCAGGATGATTGAATCCTCTTCCTTAGGAAGGTTCGGGTTTATGGGAAGCTCAGGAGCCTCTGGGAGCTTTGTTGTAATAACAAGGCTCTCACCAGAGGAGTGCTCCTTGGTCAAGGAGAAATCCTTTGTCTTGGCCTTCTTGGCCCGCTTCGAGGACTCTAGGGCGATAGAGTCCGCTTTCCTTTTACTCCCCCCACCTTTTTCCGAAGGATCCAACTCCAAATTAATAACCTAGAGAGGAGCAGGTGGGGATGGACGTTGCTCATTCGGCACCGCCGGGCGCAAAGCTACAACTGTTTGAACTCCCTCGGAAGCTCCCAGGTCCGGTTGTGAGTCCTCGAGTATTAGCTCCATTACTTTCTTCTTGGTCGGACCCTTGGCGGCTTTTTTTGCTGAGGCCTTGGCCACGGCAGCCCTGACCTCGATCATTTCCTTCATCTTGGCCACTGGATTTGACATGTCCGAGTCACCTGAGATAGGAATAAAAAATGGATTAGTAACAAAGGAATGGGGGTGACAGACAAAAATAAAGGAAACATGCTAGTCTAAAGTCCTCCAGGACAAACCCTCATCCATGGAATGGGCATGACTTAACTCTCCTAGTGCAAAAGAATCAATTTGGCCCCCCGTGTCATCCAAGTCCAAAAAGCTATCGTACTGAAGGAAATAGGATGAGTACATGAGGGTTAGCGTGTATACAGCAATGGGGCTAGGAAGCCCCATGTTGCTAACAGCCCCGGTCAAATAATCTCGATATCGTTGCCTATTCCTAAATAAGCCCTCAATATGAGGGCGTAAGTTAAAACCGGAGGCGTTTTACCTTACCCCGAAATGCTAGCCTTATGAGCTCCAATGTTGGGCTGCCTCCCCTCGAGAAGGGCATCCAGTTCCTCAAATTCGGCCCGCTCCTCACGGCGCGCCTGCTACATTTTGTTTTTCTCCATGCCTACCTTGATCACGACCTCCACTGCCTTGATTTGAATAAGGGTCAGCTCCTCTCTCAGGGTAGGGTCCCTCTCGCATTGCAGCCCTCGGAAGCTAGGGGCGTCTATTGATTGTTGGGCGGCAATCAGCTTGACCATCCGGAGGTTCTCTATGGTCACGAAGCCTTCCACATCCAGCTCCTTGGCACCAAGGGTGGCAAAGTACTTTTTTTGATCCAGGATCGACTTAGTGAGCCAAGTTTGAGCGTATGGACCTGTTCGTAGGAGTGTGAGTTTCTAATAAACTAAACAAAGGGCTAGATGAAGAATGAAGAAGGACGACTTACCCACGCGCTAAAAGTCCAGCACCAGGGTGGGGTTCTTCTCTAGGAGGAACCCGGACGACATGAACCAGTAGTGCCTGATATCCGGGGGATGTTTCCACGTGCTGAATGGAGCCGGACTAATGCCACGAGCCTTCAACTTATAAAACTCGTCCCGAGTCTTGTCTTTGGAATTCAGCTGTGGTTTCAGCTTGTAAAAATATATCACCTCCGCTGGGTTGGGTGCCGCGATCTCCTTCAAACCGCAGAATATGCGCCATCCTGCAAGCATTTTATACACTTGGGGTAGAAGCTGAAATGGCGCGATCCCCACAAACTTGATGAACCGGGCGAAATAGTCATGGAGTGGGAGAGTGGCTCCTGCACTGATGTGGCCTATGCTCCAGGCCCTGAATATGCCCACTCTAGTATGAGCTTTCTCTTCTCTCTGGGTTAGCCTATTGTAAAAAATCCTTGGAGTCGACTCTATTCTGAGGGCGTTCTCCAACTCGTTCATGATCCAGTAGTTCCAGAATTCGTTATTTTCCCCGTCCATTTCCCACGTGTTGCCAATGGGAAGCTTGTGCCCCTCTAGGACTACGGGGCCCACTTGGACCTCATCTTCTGGATGCAAAGTAATGCCACGACCCATGATCAAAGACCTGGAAGCGACAAGAAAAGCGAAAGCCAAGCAATTAGCACCAAAATCAAAGAAAACTGGTTGAGGTAGGGGATTCTCCTAAAACTGCTTGGAGAGATCCCCTCCGGACCTAGATCTGGGATCAATAGAGATCCCATGAGCATAAGTCAGGAACTCACTTATTAATAAACTAATTTACCCAACCGGTTTGGAGGCGTCCGAGTTCGATAATCCGGGACAGTCAATCATGTTTCACCAATCAAACTATCTATAGTCTGAGGTGTCATCTAGAAACCCAACCATTCATCTCTACCACTACCACTACCTAGAACCACCCTACACGGTGGTTGCGGCCCTAACTAAGATTTGGTTGCAAAAATAACATGGAAATAAAAATGACCAAAAGAAATAAGGAAAAGGCCAGAAAACTTACTGTTGGATAGTGGATCTGGAATTCGTTCAAACTCAGGCGAAAACGTCGACATGATTTCGGTCTTGAACTTGAGGAGGCGATGTAGTAGCTCGTCAACGCTCCCAGACGGATGAACCAGGAAAGAATTGTCTGAATGAGAAAAGGCTTCGTCGGAAACAACTGGACACGAAGATGCACTAACTGCCAAAGAATTTTGTCGGCAACTTCGGACATACGAAGCTTTGGCTCTCTACTCTCTAGATTGAGAATTTGGGATTAGTACAAATGTGGGAATGAGGTTGTTGAGGTATTTATATGAAAGAAAAGTACTATTCAATCCAACGATCCACGACGAGGATCCCAAGATTATCCCCATCTGACGGTCCCGGACTGTGTAGGGGCACTAAATCGTGGATTCACCAATCCATGATCCACGCCTACCTCATCCAACGGTCCGCATTGAAAATCCCAAAATAATCCCCATCTGACGGCTCCAAATAGTGCAGAAGCATTAAACAACACACTCGAGCGCCCCAAAGCACCTTTTCATACAGACGGGACGCTTTGAGAAACATGCTGACACCCATCGGTCACCTAGGTCATCAAAAGATTCTCTCTGGATTTTTAGGGTGCGAGCGGTACAGACGTACCATCAGCTTAGAGACACGTGTCTAGAACTTTGGGAATGTGAAAGGACGTGGATCAACCAAATGGCCCCCAAGTAAACAAACCCGAATCCTGGTAAATGAACCAGAACGTAGGTAAACAAACTGGGCTATATGCGATGTATCCACCGCGCGAACACGGATGAAGACTTAGGGGGTAAATGTTATCCATGTTTTCCACCTTTGACACGTGGCATGGCCAAACGGGTTCATGGGCCCTCAGAAAAGGCCTGGGCCCAACCCGGGCCGAGTGAACAAGAAATGAGGAAACTCTCAAAAGCCTAATACTAGTGACTCATGGACTAAGGCTCATTAATGCCCCAACTACGTAAAAATTGTGATCTTATTTATTCCTTAGCCTTTCTTTCCAGCTCTTATCTTTTAATACATTTATTGTTTCCGAAAACTTAGTAAACAATTATATATAACATGATCGATATGAATTAACTATCTTTATAAATTTGTCGTTTGTCATAAAGATTTCATTCTTATCATAATAGATGATCATTTGTAGATCAGTCTAAATCCTGAGTGGTCATGAACTCTTGTTTGTGTTTATTGGATCTTTTGATTCATTCGTTAAGGTCTCTTAATATAATGAGGCTAGTGACTTTTGTTTTGAAGATTCAATATCATGAATGGCTGGGAACATGATTTACAATAATGGAATTCATGTTTTCCAAACAGATCGAATATTGGTTCCCTCAAGGGTTAATTCTGTAACTCAATAGTTATTGAGCTCAAATCTATAATTTGATTATAGATCAATTATTCGCTAGTGAATTAATGGTACTTAAGGAACAAGAGGTAATTAGAAGGGTTAAATGATAATTTTGACCAGCTCTAATTAATGAACCAATAAATGAAAGACATAACTACATTCATTGATTATATCAATGGACTACAAGAGAAAACTCTATAAATATAATTCTATAAATACTTAGAGTGCAATTCCATATTTATAGTGGAGTAATCATGGAATTAATAAATAAGATTATTGAATTAAAGAATTTAACTAATAATCTGGTTTATTGGAACTTTGTATTATAAGTCCATGGTCCCCGGGTCGCCTCTGTCTTACACTTTCAAGGGTAAGGATGTTACAAGGAAGATTTATAGAGAGAATGACTAAATTGTAAAGGAATTAATTTTCCTCGGCAAGGAAATAATTATATGATAATTATGGGCAATTGATTAATTGTGAATTAATTAATAATTTAACTATATAGTTTGTATTTTGAAAAACGTTGTGTTAAAATAAATATTAATCATGTTTGGATTAATATTTGGGAGAGTTTAAATATTATCTTATTATAAGATATTTATAATTAGATATTTTTTTTTATTTAAAACTAATATCTTTAAGATAAAGTTAATTTTGAATTAACTAATATTTATTTTGGGATGAATATATTATCTTAAATATTAATTAAATAAATAAATGAGAAAATCAATAATAGCTACATAGTGGTTCACGCCACCGACTGTGTCACACAGTGGGTGGCGCCACTTTAGGGATTTTCCCTATCTCTAGATTTGAATTTTAAATTTTAAATTAATTTGTCTATTTAGTTATATATTTAATTATTCTTTTAAATATGATTTAAATAAAATAATTAAAATAGACTATAACTCATCAGTTTTATTTAAATAAAATAAAGATTAATTAAATTAGTTAATTATCTTTATAAACATGAAAAGAAGCAATGCTTTTTAAGAAGTTTAATTAAGCAGTTGACTCTTTCTAAGAAAAGAAAAGATAGAATTAACTGAAATTCTATAAAGTTCTATAGTCTTATGTCCTTGTGTGCGTTAGAGGATCAACTTAGAAGTCTAAGGTGTGAGCTTTCATAAAGATAGGAAGATCATTTATTTTACGAAAAGATTCAAGACAATTGATAGATAATAAAAAATAATTATGTGTTATTTAATATTTATATATATATATAATCCTCACTCACTAGTCTTAATAATTTTTAAAATTTCTATTTTATACAATGCCCCTACGTATTTATATTTTTCCTTATTTATATCTTGGAAATGGAAAAAAAGGACCTAAATGATATAAAGTTAAAGAAGGTATGGAATAAAATAAGTCAAAATTTTCAAAATTTCGAACATCATCATATGTACATATATATATATATTTGTAAACTGGGAAAGTGTTAAATATCATCAATTAGCACATGTACTTGAACTCAAATCACAATTTTGTAATTTTAGTCTCCTAGTTTATATACGACCGATTCATAAAAATCACATTAATAATATGTAAATTTAATGTGTCTTTCAATAAAATTATGGATTTGGAATTTTCGATAGAGAATTGAATTAGTCAACTTGAATCTTCTTAATCAATATAAGAAAATACTATATTAAAAGTGAAATTATGCGAATGTATAATTAATTAAAACTATAATTGCAATAGCCTAGTCCTATAATAGTTAGTGTAATGTGCTCTTTGAACTGATCAAATTGTCTTTGACAATTCTCACCATTTTTAAAATTAATTTATGGGGCAGCCTAATGCAAGTGCTCTTAGTTTGTGTTTCAAATTCATCACTTGTTCCCATTTCAAAGTCCACGAAAATGATAATGCCCCACGTCCCTAAGCCGCAAAACAGAAAACATTGGCCAACATCAACCACCCAAACTCAACCTCTACTCCATTTATTTATTAGATTACACCCCAACCTTATCTCATTTCTTTTTTTCACATATAAAATTCATTTGAAGTTGCTCTCTTGTTCATATTACATATGAAACATAGTACGAGTTTTGGGTACTCATATTTGTCCCATACATAATTAATCATTAGTTGATTATCTTATCTAATTAAACCTAATAAAAATTGATGTTATTATATATATTAAGGAGAACAAATTAAGCACTATATACACCTTATTATTAGCAAAGGAAGGTAAGTAATCGAAAGATCTATCATAACAAAACGTGGCAAGTTTCTCAAGGAAGCAAAGTGTACTATAATTAAGTTATCTACACAATTAAGTATATGGAAGTTAATGATTGTATTAAATGAGAAAACTCAAAGCATAGCACATGCAAGGGATGGCCGACTACTTGAGTGAGAAAACCAAACCCTAAATTTCTATATGTGGCCGACCTGCCCACATGCAAGTTAATTTCTATATGTGGCCGACCTGCCCATTCTCATGCATTGAGATCTTCATTACTCAAATTCAATGCCTCAATAAAGCCATTTATGTTGGGACCAAATTAGTCTACCTGCCTCTATACTCAAATGAACCACAACCAACACTTAAAATATACAAATATAATTATACATATAAATATATTACATGCGACCTGTCTAATAAGTTGATTTAGTATGTTTTGAATTTAATATATAAGGGATTCTTACCTAAACGACACGCTTCAACCAAACAAGTCAACATTGGAGTTTTGGAATTGTTTTCTTGCCCTAGCTTCTTTAATTAATTTAGTAATTTTGTGATGTGATTGCTTTTTTCTAACCTTACCCCAACTGAACTACCAACTTCAAAACTTCATATATGAAAAAGGCCGGAAAATTTGATTATTTATGTTAACCATTTCATTCATGTGACTCATGATTCATGCATGTGTAACACTTCTTCTTTGGAATGACTAATGACAAAATATATGTATATATAGAGAGCAAAAGTTTTTCTTATTTTGTCACAAATTTCCTTGCCTTATATCATGGCATGACAATTAAACAACTGAAAGTAAAATATTGAGAATGCTTTTCAACTAATTCTCAACTGTTTCAGTTTAGCGAAAAAAATATTCTCAACCGTTTCAATAATCTTACTTAAAACCATCTTTAAAAACAATCCCAAACAAGCATTTAATTGGCCGAATAATTAAGATAATAAATACCCTATCTCCTTTTATGTTTTCTACAACTTATTTTATGTATAAATTAAAAAAAAAAAACTTTATGTATAGAAGAAGCAATATCAATACTGCTGGACTGGTGATAGTACTTTTCAATTATAAAATACAATTGTAAATTAATCAAACAAAGTATTCGATTTGAGATAATGAACAACTTTTCAGACTGGAAAAATAATAAAATAATGCTAGATACACATTCAAATTGCACAAAATTTTTATACACAATAATGTGTGTTAAATTTTAACTATAAATAATTTTAAATGAGAACCACATTAATTTTTAATTGTGTGGTTGAGATTACTTATCTATCAATATCTATAAATAATGTATGTAATTTAAATGTGTCTCCATCGTTACTCAAAATAATAAAGATAATTTTCGCGTGAAATCTTTGCATTTTGTCCTTTGATTATTAAATAATAAATTAATTTTAGGACAATAAGCTGATTAGACAAGTATAGTATTTATAAACAATGTCTCTGTAGCCAAGTATATCTCTAGTGAGAATGTGAAAATACTACGCTAATGACATCCAACCATTGGCAACCAATTAAGATAAACAAAATAAAAGTATATTAAAATATATTTAAGCCTTTATTTATTTATATTTATTTTTCCAAAGGGGACTACTGAAATCGATAGTGCCTTTAATTGATTCTCTTTCTTCATAATATTCTCAAATGCAATAGTTTTGTTGATGAAGTCACGAATGCAAAAATGGTTAAAAATGAATTCGTCGTATATATCTAATAAATAGCCATAAATATGGAGGCCTAAAGGTAAAAAAAATTATACAAACTTATAAATATGTAATTAGAAATATTGTAACCAAACGTGATACTGACTACAGTTATACCAAATTCGTGAAGTTGAGCAATATAGTAACAATGCCATGCTTAGAGTGTTAGTATTTATGAAACACTAAGTATGCATAAATATCAATATTTCAATACATAATCTTAGATCTTTTGTTAAATCAAAGAAAAAGATGAACATGAGAGCGGAAGCACTAACCTGAGGTCATTGTTAGAGATTGCACAGAGAATTTAGATCTTCTTATATAATATGTATCTCTATGAGAGAAGAGTCTTTCTTTTCTTTTCTGTTAATGAGATTGCAGACAAAATAGAATGATACATATATATAGAGGACCACAACCTTAATTTATAATTAGTGATTTTCAATTTTGCCCATTATAAAATTAAAAATTCATTTTCATGTTTCTACCAATTAAATCCATGACATTTTAATACCCCATGATATTTATAACATAATTGATCATTTAATTTTGTATCACACTTTATAATAGTATTATACATTATACATATGTGTCCATAAAATGGGATTTTAATCCAACATAGAGCACTCTCAAGCATTAATATAGTTACAATGTCATAGAACGCTCTCAATTGATACTTTATTCTATTTTTTTAAAATACATCACTAAAATTTTACTATTTTTTATTTTACATAAAATATTTACATTACATTATACATTAATTTGTTTATTTCTTTACATCGTTCAAATAATTTTTTTATTCATTAAGATACTAAAATGGAAGAAAAATAAAATAAAATATAATTAAATTAGAAAGAGAAAGGAAAAATAATAATAAAATATTTATAATTCCATGAATAATATATTGTCTCTAAACGTGGAGTGGTAATAAAAAGTAACTAAAGTTTAGCCATTGAAATCTCATTTTTATAATTTTTTATTAGATAAAGTTATTTGAGCTAATTCATTCCGAGTGATCTTATAAAGCATCCAACTTTTATTTTCTTCAATATCAACAATGTATTTCAATTTTTTTTACTTTTCAATGAAGAGAGAGGGAGAGGAGAGAGTGAGTGGTGTGCCTTTGGCCGTCTGGCACTAGTAAAACGCGGTTACGAATATTATATTTTAAAATCGGATCAACATACTCACCACAGATGGCATTTTCAATAACCTAAAAATAAAAAACTCAGCATATAGATATAGCTTTTGGAATTTTCCAACATATTGATAATAAGGTATCCCGATATCTTTGCAATTCATATGCTCAGAAATGGTAATACTAATGTTTGTATAATATATAATATATATATAAAAATATATTTTCGGATATATAGATGCATCATGCATGCATGAGTATAGATACTGCCACTGCTATTACAATTCTTTAATATGCCATTAAATTAATTTTAATAGAGTATAATTTTGCATTAAATATGTAGATTATGTCTCTTGAAAATATTTATGGTCTATAAAATGTAATTACTGAAAGCCCATGCTGTACTTCATACATTTTAAATCAACTACCAAATAAATGTTTCGCCCACCGGCCTATATGCTTTTACAACTACCAATATATAAATTTAATCTTTTTTTTTTTTTGAGGAAAATTTAATCTTTTATTTATTATTAAATAATATTGGCTTTGCGATCTCAAATATATGTATTTATAAATATTATTGGCTTGCAAATTACTTAGCTACACCTATAAAGATATTTGCAATTACATACATAACAATATTTAAAAAAAAATAAAAAATATTAGTTAAAAAAATACTTAGTTATGTAAATTCTTAAATTAACATCACACCAAATCTTATTTTTAACAAAATATTTTCGATTTGACTTAAAAAAAACAAAGTGTTTCCAAGCATTATTTTAAAAAAAATCATTTTATACAATAAAATCTAATTTCGGTAAGGATTATATTTTTTGGACGATGTGTTGTCTCGACAAATTATTTTTGGATCCTGTGTTTTATAAAATTGATAAAATAAACTCTTAACTTAATTTTGATCAAAGTTTTTCAAATTAAAATCACAAATAATTTATCAAATTAACCACTCATAACATAAGCACAATCATTCTACCTAACAAATTTGTTGATGTATTCAATTTTTTTATCCATCAAAATCCTGTGTATGATTCTATTTGCATCATTTTACAAAACATGGAAGCTAAAAAGTCATTTGTCAAAACACAAATATAAACCGGCAATGAGATAAAATACATAGTAAAAAAAATATAATCACTTATATCTCTTCTATATAAAAAAAAGTGTGTAGATAACGTAAATTCTTGGTTTTAACAATTTTTTCTTTTTTCTTTTTGAATTTTAATGGAACATTCTTATATTAACATAATATTCTTATATTTAACGATAGATTGTAAACATGGCTTAAATTTCAATAAAATTAATTAAATAAATAAATAATTAAACAAATTAAACTAAGATATTTTTTAGATATTTTACAATGATAATTATTTAAAAATAATAAAACCATATATTTTATAACTTAAATAAAATTTAATTAAACTTAAACATATAATATATAATCTTTTGTTGTCGTTGTCAAATTCAAAAACTAAAACAAACATAAACTTAAACAAAAATAAAGTAATTAATCAATTAAAATGTGATATTTTAAAGATATTTTATGATAATTTAAATAATTAAATCATATTTATTTAAAAATAATAAAAGCATACTGTTGACCGCGTTTTTGGTCAACGACGTGTAGACGTCAAAACGACAAAAAACCTTCAAGAGAAATATACGACACAGACAATTTTTATAGTAGTTCAGCCCCAATGTGTTGGTAATAGTCTAGTCCACTTAGAGTTATGATTATAGATCTACACTCAAGATCAGATGAACCTGAGTCAACTGAGTTTCTTTAGTACAGATGAAATGAATACAATATTTTTCTCCAGATACAAATATTCTCTTAGAAAATTAGAATCGAATCCCCTTTATGATGCCATGGGCCTTGTATTTATAGGCTCAGGATCGTACAAATGATGTCCCCCATAATCGGGATATTTCGCTATTCTCACTATATTCAATTAATAATAATATTCAAAATACAACAATACACTATTTTTGTGGGATAATCTGAGAGATTCCCGCACAGGTATGATCGATTCTTGTTGAAACCGTTATTGGGATCCTTTGCATAGCACTGTTCTATCTAGTCGCCCCACATCACACTCAGGAGGAGAACTGAAGGACCAAAATTCCTCACTGGTCGGCCAAACCTTCACTGGTCGGCCAAGACCAGTGACTGGTCGGACAAGCACCTGACTGAGTGGACAAGCACATGTCTGGTTGGCCAAGGACATGACTGGTCGGACAAGCACCTGACTGGGCGGACAAGCACCTGACTCGGCAGACAAGCACCTGACTGGTCGGACAAGCACTTGACTCGGCGGACAAGCACATGACTGGTCGGCCAAGGTCATGACTGGTCGGTCATGACACTTGACTGGTTAGTCAAAAATCTTCGCTGGTCTACCGGGTCACTCCTAAGCCAGATTACCCAGCCATTCCTTGCCATTTGTCACTTCTATTGCCACGTCATCGAACTCCAATTTTTGGGGATAATATTTGCCCCCTAAGTTTATTATACGATTTACTCGCATGATAAACTTTTCTTCTAGCAAAATGTTTTTGAGGTCATCCAAAAACTTCCTTCCAGTCGGTAACTTTCATTTTTGTAATAAACCCACGATTGAACTTGTCTTTTGATTTCTTCAAATTCTATTTTTTGATCTTCTTGTTGTGTATTTTGGGTGAGGAAATGAGTTTTTGTCCATGCTATTTGGGATCTAGGTTTTATCGAAAAGGGTTTAGGGAAAACACCCATGGTCGATCGGTCATGGCTGTTTGTTTGCTTGAATATTCGGGCATTCCTATGGCTGCTCGGACACAAAGGGATCGGGCATGCATCTTGTGCCCACCGATCGGCCACCACAGACCAACACCCCAGCCGATCGGTTAATACACGCTGGCCCCTCGGACGCACATCCCAACTCGGATGCGTGCCATCAACAACCGCTCGGCCACAGAGCCTAGCTCCTCGGACACGCGTGCCTCCGCTCGGACCAACCCGCGACTGCCCCTTGAAACCCCAGCGCAGCTCCTCGGATGCCTGCTTGATGCGGCTCCTCGGGTGCCTTGGCGTAACCAAGGGTGCACCGATTGGACACCACGCGCGTGCCTGCTGCGCTCCTCGGGTGTGCCACGCCTGCCCAGATGCTCGGTCACCTTCTACCGCCCGGATGCACACACACCGATCGGACACGGACGCCATATGCGTGCGCTGCCCGGTCGGAAACGGACACCACGCACACACAAATCCTCGGGACTTTAAGCACCTTGTTTGAATCTCCCAAAAGCATTTTGAGAGATCGATTTCTCTCAATCAATCTTGGGAAAAATTGACTTCTCTTCTAAAGACATTTTTTCACTATGTAGTATTTACTTTGCATGCATTTGTTCGTGTTTATTTGATTCACTCCAGGGACTCATCATTGTTAATCATGCCCAACAATAGAGTTTCCTACTCAACTAGTGATACATGCTCAGCTGACCAAGGAAGTTGTATCTGTTCTCCCGACTAGGAAAACTTTGCACCTGATCAGCTAGACTTTGTACCTGGCCAGTAGTTTACTCTTTTTTCTTGTGAAGACAGTTGTTGCTTAGCAGCTTTGATATTTTTCTCGTACAGTCGAGCTGTTGGCATTTATACTTTACTTTTCTTTGTTAACTTAAAACATTCTAAGTCTTTTTAGACTTAAAAAGTTATAAGTTTTTTATGAATAGTAAAGTCACTCTGATGTATGCCTTATATTTTCGCATGAGTACTTAGTTTTCTAACTTTGAAATTCTAGACATTTCATAAGTCCATACTAAGTATACTTTCTCACACTCTTATTGCTCTAACATTTTATGAGCATAACGTTTATTGTCACACGAATATCTGCTTCTAACTTGAAATTTTAAAAAATTCCAAGTTACTTAAGCTTTGTCAAACAAGTTAGCTTAATGGCCTTTTTGGACTTCGAAAATTTACAAGTCAGCCTAAAAACAGATATCTTAACTCGTGCTCTTATTGCCTATGTTAAATTACATACCAGTATACCCCATGTGCCCCCCAAATGATCGAGGGTTGTAGATCCTTAGTCACTTGCTACTTGACTGAATCTGTTCGAGCAGTTAATTACTTGTGAAACACATAGAATATATTGAAATATTCGAGCAGTTGAACACTGCTTGAACGTATCGACTAGTTGAACACTATTCGAATAATTAACACACATGCACATTTGTAGCAAGAATTGACCACGCTGCGCGTAGTCTCTTTTATTACTCGTAAATTAAAAAGTACAAAATGTGTCTAATAACGAGTCTTAAACAACAAAAATTGTTCAAAAATAGCTAACTGGTCAGCAAATCACCAGCTCATAAACCAAATTTAAATAGCAAGTTAAACAACTTGAAATTAAACTACCACTCTGAAAGCGTTATTTAGTGATAATATATCCTCCGATGCTCGCCGCTCCAATGGTTTCTGATCCTAGCACTTCTGCTCAGCATACCTCTCCCTTGCTTCGTTGCTATCCTCAGCCAAGTGTGGTCCTCCACATATAGTGTCTAAGGTGAAGTCCACAGGTCCGGGCTGCAAGGGTGGAGATCTCTGTCGTTTGAACCCAGGATTGCTAGTGCCTCCTTCTCCTTGGGGTGTCTCTGCTTGGTATTTCCTCAACTTGCCCGACCGGAGAAGAAACTCTATCTCATCCTTGAGGTGATTGCATTCATTCGTGTTGTGACCATAATCTCCATGGAAACGACAAAACTTATTCATATCTCTGTTCCTCATCTCTTTCCTGATGGGTGGAGGTTTCTTGTAGGGAACCTCTTCATGACTAGCAAGATATATTTCTGCTCGGCTGGTCGAGAGAGTGGTGTAATTAGTGAATTGAGGCTCATACTTGGTTGGCTTTTCATTTGAACTCAACTTTGCTTTCTTTTCCTCATGGTGGTCAGACCCGTTATTTCCACGTTTCTTTCCACCTTTATTAGGAGAGTCAGTTGATCCGCCTGGATTGTTTATGTCATTCTCCTCTTTCTCGATTGCATCATCCAATTTCATATACTTGTCTGCTCGGTCAAGAAATTGTTGAAGTGTTGAAATTGGATTTCTGTGTATACTATCCCACAAAGGGCTCCGATAAGTTATCCCAGCGGATATGGCAACCATCTTTCCCTTGTCTCCTACAACAGTTGATATATTGGCTTCTCTCATGAATCTCTGTATATAATTCTTTAAAGACTCATATTTTCCTTATTTGATATCTGCCAAGTGGTTGGCATAAACTGGTGGAGTCCGGGCAGTGCTGAATTGTCTACAAAACTCCTTCTTGAATGCTTCCCAAGAGGTAATGGAGTTCGTCTTAAACTTCCAATACCATTCCTGGGCGGTATCTGACAAAGTAGTCGGGAAAACTCTACACCGATAATCTTCACTTACTCCGAGCAATTCCATCTGGTTCTCAAATTTCCCAACATGTCTGATGGGATCTGCCTTTTCTGTATATACTGGCAGAATCGGTGCTTTATATTTTTCCGGAGGTTGGGCTACTCTAATCCGGGCACAAAATGGGCTGCCACTATGGTGGTCTATCGCATCTATCCCGGAAGGTCGTTTTGACAAACCTTGCACTGCAGCTATTAGCACGTCAAGCTGGGCTTGGATGGCTGGTGTAACTGATGAAGTTCCAAGGTCTTGACCGCCTGGTCGGGCATTACCATCTGGTGCACTGTCATCAAGTATGTCTACTTGACTGGCAGGGCGGTTCAGATTTGGCCCTTCGACCGAGACGATCCTCCTCTTGTTGGTGATAACGTCCCTCAGATCCTTCCGGGAAGCATGCTCTCCTGCTCGATCGAACACCGTACTTTTCGATTTTTCAGAGGGTTTACTACGCGAGAATTGTGCTCTCCCACTACGCTGTTGGCCAGGGTGCAGTGGAGGCCTTTCGGTATGCCCCAGGCAGTCTTTTCCTCCTTGTTGGTCATTGCCCTCCTTTTCCTTTGACTGGTTGGTGTGATGACTATCAGCCTCATCACGACCATGCCCATCTTTTTATTATGAAGTCCTCTTATCTCGAGGAGTCTTGGTCTGATCCTGCCTGGATGGAGTCTTTTTACTGCCCGATCGGTGACTCCCTGATCTATAAGTCTCTGATCAGTGGCTCCTGGAGGGGGTTCTAGAGTGCTCCCTTTGCATTGAGGCAGTTTTAGATCGGTCCCCATCATCTTCCCGACCAGGGGGGTTACTCCTGCTTCTGTCCGGTCCCCGAGAATCGGCTCTGTCAGTGGTCCTCCGACCAACATTATTATTTCTTGCTCCCTGGGTGGTTGCTTGTGCTGCGGCTTGAGCATTGGCTTGGGCCAATTGGGTAGCCGCTTCTAGAGCAAGTGTTGCTTCACGATGTCTCTGGTTGACCTCCACATGTTGCTGTCTGAGCTCTTCGCTTCTGGCCTCCATATCGCACCTTTGCTGATCTAACGAAGCTCTCTGCCTGGCCATCTCTTCAGCAAAAGACCCCTGCCGAGCATTGAATTGCATCATCTCCTCTTGGAAAGCGCCTATTGCTTCTTGGAGTTGTTCAAATTCTGGAGTGGTCTCCTCGAGAAAGACCCTAGGCTCAGTCTCTGTGTTCTGCGGTCCAGGACCTTCTGGTCTAACAGGCTCTTTTGAGGTGCCTGACTTTTTGGATGCCACATTGGTATTTTTGGGCGCCATCTTGGTATGATAGTCATGTGTTTCTTCTCTTCAGGCTCTCAATGAAAGCACTAAAATGTTGACCGCGTTTTTGGCCAACAACGTGTAGACGTCAAAACGACAAAAAACCTTCAAGAGAAATATACGACATAGACAATTTTTATAGTGGTTCATCCCCAATGTGTTGGTAATAGCCTAGTCCACTTAGAGTTATGATTATAGATCTACACTCAAGATCAGATGAACCTGAGTCAACTGAGTTTCTTTAGTGCAGATGAAATGAATACAATATTTTTCTCCAGATACAAATATTCTCTCAGAAAATTAGAATCGAGTCCCCTTTATGATGCCATGGGCCTTGTATTTATAGGCTCAGGATCGTACAAATGATGTCCCCCATAATCGGGATATTTCGCTATTCTCACTATATTCAATTAATAATAATATTCAAAATACAACAATACACTATTTGTGTGGGATAATCTGAGAGATTCCCGCACAGGTATGACCGATTCTTGTTGAAACCGATACTGGGATCCTTTGCGTAGCACTGTTCTGTCTAGTCGCCCCACATCACACTCAGGAGGAGAACTGAAGGACCAAAGTTCCTCACTGGTCGGCCAAACCTTCACTGGTCGGCCAAGACCAGTGACTGGTCGGACAAGCACATGTCTGGTTGGCCAAGGACATGACTGGTCGGACAAGCACCTGACTCGGCGGACAAGCACCTGACTGGGCGGATAAGCACATGACTGGTCGACCAAGGTCATGACTGGTCGGTCATGACACTTGACTGGTCAGTCAAAAATCTTTGCTGGTGTACCGGGTCACTCCTAAGCCAGATTACCCAGCCATTCCTTGCCATTTTTCACTTTTATTGCCACGTCATCGAACTCCAATTTTTGGGGATAACACATACATATCATTTTTTTTTATGTTATAAACTAGAAAACATAACTGCGCTTCGCGCAGCTTTTATAATTATTAAAAAATATACGTATTTTAAAATATTTTTTGGGAGATTGTTGAGTAGGGATTCATTTTCACCCTACTCGTACAACATATTTTTTATATGGACACGTGAGGGCATCTTGACCACTATTTTTTCACAATGGTGTTCATTGTATAGAAAACCTCTTGCAAGATTTTAAAAAATTCTGAATAATTAAAGTGTCGAAAATAAAGTTAAAAAAACTTGTTATACGTGTGCTTTTATTTTTTATTATTATTATCATCATTATACACTTTGCGTGATTTTCTTTTATAAAAAGTCTAAATTATGTATAAGAAAATTAATGTTTTGTGTAAGACTTATTTTGGCCGATTACCCATTTGAACCCTTTATTTTTAAAAATTAACTTTTAGATCTCGTGTTTTGTCAAAATGTTAAATATAGGAATGAATAAATC
Source organism: Humulus lupulus (assembly GCF_963169125.1). Taxonomy (NCBI): domain Eukaryota; kingdom Viridiplantae; phylum Streptophyta; class Magnoliopsida; order Rosales; family Cannabaceae; genus Humulus; species Humulus lupulus. The sequence continues at coordinate 88,990,291 of NC_084798.1, forward strand.
GATTATTTGAACATTGTATTTTGACCGATTACCCGTTTTGACTCTTTATTTTTAAAAATTAACCTTTGGGCCATGTATTTATTGAAAAAGTGCAAAATTCTTTATAAAAATTAAATTATATATATAATTTATGTTTTCTGTAAAGGTTCACACTATTTTGAACCTTGTATTTTAGCCAATTACCCGTTGGGACCTTTATTTTCAAAAATGAACTTGTGGACTTCAAGTTTTGTCAAAAGGTTAAAAATAGGAATAGATAGATTGATTATTTGAACACTATATTTTGGCTGATTACTTGTTTCGACTCTTTATTTTTAAAAAATAACTTTTGGACCATGTATTTATTCAAAGTGTTAAAATTCTTTATAAAAAGTAAATGATATAAATATATATAATTATCTATATCATTTATGTTTTTTATAAGGGTTCACACCATTTTTAACTTTGTCTTTTAGCTGATTACTCGTTTGGTGTCTTTATTTTTTAAAATTAACTTGTGGACCTTGTGTTTTGTCAAAATGTTGATTACCCGTTTGAATCCTTTATTGTTAAAAATTAACATTTGGATCTCTTGTTTTGTCAAAAGGTTAAAATACAAATAGGTAGATTATTTATTTATTTGTTTATTATTATTATTATATATAGATATTTTTAATTGACATCTATTACTATTAAAATAAAAATGATAAAAAAGAGAAAATAGATAGAGTTTTTCCTTAATTAATTAATAACTATAAATTAGAAAAGTAAAATAAAAAATCAAAAAAGTTCACGGTTATTTATATTTATAATTTAATTAAACAATTGTCGTAATTAAATATCTAATCAAATTTGAATTCAAATTAAAAAATGTGAAAAAAGAAGAAAATGGAGATGGTGCTTTGGAGCAATTTTAGAGTGCCACATCATATAAATATATTAGAAAATATACCCGCTTTCGCATAATTTTTTTATAATAATTTTAAATATATATTTAAGGTAATTTTATATTTGTTTGATAAATATTATAATTTGAATTTATAAATTTTGTAATTCAACTATATATATTTAACGTAATTCTATATTTGTTTGATTAATTTTATAATTTGTATAATGTGAGTTAGAAATTTGTACCTTTTGTAATTCCTCCATTTTTTTTTTAAGTTATGCTCTAATAGTAAAATTGTATAAAAAAGTATCTAATTAATCAATTATTTGTTTCTGTCTCCTTTCAAGAAATTAATAGAATGTATAATAGAATTTGAAAAGCAAGAGATGTGAAAAAATTAAGCTAACAAACAATATTAACATCAATTGTCATAATTATATACTTTTTAACTCATAATATGTTCCTTGTTTCTAAAAAAGATTTTTTGTGCTTCACATCAACCTCCGCATCTTTTGTTGCTGCTGGAATGTCCACTAAATTACAATTTATAAAACATTTATTTACTATAGTGAAAACAAATCACAAATCCAAACAATACCAGTAGTAATATCGTTTTGTTACAAGCTTGAGAAAATATCAAATGAGAGAAAAATACAATTATTAATATCATTTTATTATTACTACATTTTTTTAAGCGTGTAAAATAGATAGAGTAAATAATAATATCTTGTAAATATCTTATTTAAATTTAAAAAACATGTAACTACATATATTTTTTATAATGTGTATGGTACATTTTTTTTAAATTACTACATTATTATAATCTATATAAAATGAATAAAAAAATTAGATTAAAGGAGAAAATAAATAAAGTGCTTTGGAGCAATTTTAGTTTTTTAAACGTGTAAAATAGATAGAGTAAATAATAATATCTATTTTAAATTTAAAAAATATGTAACTACTTACTTTTTTTTAAAATTAATATATTATTATAATTTATAAAATGAATAAAAATTAGATTAAAGGAGAAAATAGATTGAGTGTTTTAGAACACTTTTAGAGTACTACATCATCTCCTTGAAGCTCTCCTTTATATAATATATAGATTTGTATGATAGTTTGTTCTTTTTCAAGTGATTGATGCTTTTTTTCTTCATCAAACTCACCAAAGGACATTGTGAGATACATTAGAAACTAAAAATAATTGATGTATGTATACTACTGTCTATACTATCACTTTTTCTATTCCTATTTTATTTTTATTATTAATATCCTTTTACATATTATTGTATTTTATATATATGTCATGTAGCCATGTAAATATATATCTATGTCAACATTGTGTTTAGATGTCATATATGTAGAGATTATTGATGTAAATATTTATATATACTATAGAACTATAATTGATTCTATTAAAATTTATTTTAAAAAAAGTGAATCAAGTTTTATTAAAATTATAGACAATGTTTACAACTTTGAAATTAAGCAAACGTGCGCATTGCACGTTGCTTTTACTTAATATATATCTCATCTATAGAATAAGTGTCTAGATAATGAGAATTCTTGGTTTTAATGGTTTGTTATGTTAACTTTAACGAAATATTCTAAATATTTAACAGAATATACTTTTAAAACTAACTTAAAATTAGATACTTGTCAATTATATTAATATGGACTTAAATATTATAAAATATCATTATTATAATAATATTTAATATAAGACTACATATATAATAATTATATTAATATAAATTCAAATTCAAATATTATAAAATATCATTATTATAATAATATATAATACAAGACTAGATATTTAATAACTATATTAATATAAATTTAAATGTTATAAAATATTATTATGATAATAATATAAAATACTATTTTTTACTAATTATATTAATATGAATACAAATATTATAAACTATTATTATTATAATAATATTTAATACAAGACTAGATATTTAATATTTATATCAATATAAATTTAAATATTATAAAATATTATTATAATATATATGTTCCCAAAAACGGCTGCTGATGACGTGGCAAGGATTTCTCACACGTGGTTGACACGTGGAAGAATTGAAGTGAAAAGGTGATGTTCGGTTATCGACCAGCTGTACATTGCTTCATTAAGATTGACTATTAGGTACGACCAGGCTGGTCATATGATTCAGTTTATTTCCTTATAAGATTGTGATCTTGTAATAATTATATTTATTATTTCATCTTTATTACCTTAATACTCGGATATTAATGAGAGTTAAGGCCCAATGGCCCATGTAACCCCCCTTGAGCCTATAAATATGCATGAAATAGCTCAAGGAGGGGACTTTTGGATCTTGGAATCTTTTTCCTGAATACAGAGAGAGAGAGCTATAGTGCGATTATCCATCGTTTTATTGTAATTCTCCCAAGGTTTGTGAAACTCAAAGAACCCTAGTTCTTTGATCATGGCATTAGGATTTGTTGGGATTGATCTTCCTATTCACACTCTTCTTTATTCCAAGAACAGAACATGCATGCAAGCACCACAAGAACAAAATAGTTGTAACTCTCTCTTCTTTATTCAGTAAAAGTAATACAAAAGAATAGACAGAGGAATTGTATCTAGGTTAGTTTTAAAATAATGAGTCGAGGTCCCTTATATATGGGTATCAAACTCAGTTACATGAGCAAGCCTCTAACTAAACCTAGGTTGACTATACTAATGGTTACAAACAGAAGTTAATTGTTAACAGCTGTGTAACAGCCTACATTAACGGCCACAATTACATATTTCCACCTTGGTTGTCAATGTAGGTGATAAAAGTACAAATAGAAATAACAAAACAAAACAATTAACTTGTAACATTATTGAATTTCTGTAATATTCAACAAATTCAAACAATGTCTGAACTTTGCTGTGGGTAATGGTTTGGTGAGCATATCTGAAGAGTTGTCCTTTGTTGATATCTTCTCAAGCTTGACCTTCCCTTCAGCTATAACATCTCTGATAAAATGAAGCTGGACATCAATGTGCTTATGTAACAACCCAAATTTGCTAATAAGGCTTAGGGCCTTGATTAGCGTGCCTGGAGGGCAATAAGTGAATTAATATGTTAATATGTGAATATGTGATAGAGATGCATGTTTAGTTGAATTAAATATGCATGTGGGCCCCGTTTGGATGTTAGGGGTATGTTTGTGATTTTAGCCCGTTGAGGGTATAAATGTGATAAATGCGATATGTATGTGGTTTATCTGTGCAGCACGATCCGAGAAAGTCCTGGGGAGCGGTTAGCCAGAAAGTCACAACAGGGTTGAGAATTCGACTCAGGGTGAGTCGAGGGGTATTTTTGGGTATTAGATGTGTTATGGGGGTTATCGGGTTATGGAAATAAATATTTGGAGATATATTTGAGGATAGAATGTCTAGGAGGGAATATTGGGGAAATTTTCCATTTTTCCCTCGGGGACGTTTTGGTACCCCGAGCCTTGAGGTAACCACATAGACTAAGTTAAATAAAACAAAAGGAAGAAATACTCAGAGACTTGTAGAAACCGACCTAAGTCTTCCTCTTCTCTCTTTCTATTTTCTCTAAGGCAAAACAAAGGAAACTCTTGGAAGCTAAGGAATTCAGCTGAGGGCTCTATAATTTAGGCTTGAATTTTGAAGGATTATCTCAACTTTAGCAAAGGAATTTAACCAGGATTAAGGTAAGGATTGATTCTCATTCTCTGTGTTGAAAATTTTGTGATATTGAGTATGTTCTAAGTGGTTTTTGGGTTTTGAATTTGAAGAGTGAATTGAGGCTGGGACTTTGGGAATTAAGCCAGAAAACACTTGGAGGATTGGTTCTACAGCTGAGGTAAGCTTTAATTTAAAGTTTGAAGGTTGAATTATAGTGTTTCCATGGCTGGGTTAGAAAATTCCAGAGATTGAAATGGATTTTTAATGGGTTTCTAGTCTAGGTTTCAGCTGGGTTTTGTTGTTGGAATCTTGTGGGAAGTTTGTGGATAATTGAGTTGTGGAATTGGGATGATTGTGGGTAGTTTTGAGAGAGGTTTGGATGTCAAAAATGGAGGTTTTTCTGGGTTCGACAGGGTCGGGCCGCGGCATAGTTCTTGCTGAGCCGCGGCCTTTCGAATCTGATGTGTGCTGAGGAAGGAGGGCGGGCCGCGACATGGCCTGAGTAATGCTGCGACCCTTACCTGTTTTTGGGCATTTGGAGGTTTCTGGTTGGGGCCATGTCGTGGCATGGTTGGCTAATGCCGCGACCCTTAAGGGATTTTGAGATTCTAGGCTTGGGAATTTAACCTAGGGTGCTCGGGATTGAATCTTTTACCATGTTTGGTGAAATTCAATGACCTGGAGAATAGAATTGTGGTTTAAAGCTAGTTAATGGATTGGAATTTGATGGAAGAATATGGTTAATGCGTTGTGATTAGGGTTTCGGCGAGGCTCGATTTAGAGGACTGTGCTTGGGACATCGGTGCTCGAAAAGCTCGGGACTTAGGTAAGAAAACCCTTGTTCCCATAGAGCTTGTATGCAGGGCATAGCCCTTTGATTGAATTTGCTAGTATTAAGTATTTGTTTGTTATGCTATGAATGCAATTATTTGAATGATTGGCAAGAGTCGGGAACGATATAGGCCGAGGTCGGCAGGGGCCGGGAACGGCAAAGGGTCGGGAACGGCGTTAGGCACGTTGAGTGCAAGGCCGAGTACGGCAAGGGGCCGGGAGAAGCGTTGAGCATGTGGAGTGCGAGTTGCCAGAGCGAGTCCCTAAAGGATACCTGGGATATCCTCACGGTGTGGACCGTGAACCCAGGGCCTGGTAAAGCGCCTGGGATGGCTTGGCCGTATGTGTTTAGCCTATTGATGGCCAGTTTATATACTTGGTGTAAGTTTTGCATATGTTATCTGTTGTGGGTTTTCTTGCTGGGCTTCGGCTCACGGATGCTCTGTGGTGCAGGTAGGGGCAAGGAGAAAGTCAACCAACCTTGAGTGTAGCAAGCATGAAGCGGCGTGTACATGTTTGGCCTGCCTGGCTGCCACAGCCAGAGGATTTTGGGAGACGATTGTAAATAAACCTAGATTTTGTTGTTTAGTCGACTTGGTTCAATTTATATGTTGTAAATATTTCTAAACTGTATTTTAGGATCCCAAGTGTTAAACTTTTATGATTTTCAATGAAATGGAATTATTTCCAAAGTTTTTCCTCTGTTTATGGCTTAATTACACTATTTGACCTAAAACCTCGATTAGCGAGTTGAATGCACGTTTTTAAACTCACTTAGTAACAGCTCTAAGGAAGTAGGGCGTTACAGCTTAGTTCTCTCATGGTACATTTGGTTCTTGCTCAAATGGAGTGCACTTTGGCTATCACTGAAAACTGTAACACTCCTTTGATCAATTCTCATTTCTCTACTCAGTCCTTTTAACCATAGTGCTTCCTTTACTGCTTCGGTACAAGATATATACTCTGCCTCAGTGGTTGATAAAGCCACTATTGATTGCAAATTTGCCTTCCAGCTGATAACACAGCCATTAAGTTTAAAAATGTACCCTGTTTGAGACCTCCTACTATCAATATCTCCTGCATAATCTGAGTCAACAAAGCCAACAACTTCAGGATTTGATGAGCCTGATTTGTACAGTAGTCCCACATTTGATGTTCCTTTCAAGTATCTAACTACCCATTTGACAGCTTCCCAGTGTTCTAGTCCTGGATTTCCCATGTACCTGCTGATAACACTCACTCCTTGTCCAAGGTCTGGTCGGGTACATACCATAATGTACATTAGACTTCCAACCAAACTAGTGTAAGGAATGTTCTTCATGTGACTTAGAGCTTCGACATTTGAGGGTGCTTGAGTGTTTGACAGTTTGAAATGTTGTGCTATGGAGGCTTACTGGTTTGGCATCCATGAATCCATACTTGTTAAGCACCTTTGAGATATATCCACCTTGAGATAGCATAAGACTCCTTGATTTCCTATCTCTTAGTATCTCAATTCCTAAGATATTTCTTGCTGAACCAAGATCTTTCATTTCAAACTCCGCACTGAGTATTTTCTTTACTTTGTTGATTTCTTCCATATGCTTGCAAGCTATTAGCATATCATCAACATATAAAAGCCAATACACCACAGATTTCACATGACTGGTTTTGACATAGACACAACTGTCATAAGCACTCCTTTTGAAACCTGTTTTAGTAATATATTCACCAAATCGTTTGTACCATTGCCTAGGTGATTGCTTCAAGCCATACAAAGATTTCCTAAGCAAACAAACTTGATCTTCCATGCCCTTAACCTCAAAACCTTCTGGCTGCCTCATATGAATTTCCTCATCCAACTCTCCAAGAAGAAAGGCAGTTTTTACATCCATTTATTCAAGTTCAAGATCATTAATAGCTACAATTGCAAGTAATAGTCTAATTGAAGTATGTTTAACTACTGGTGAAAAAATTTCAGTGTAGTCTATACCTTCTTTTTGTGTGAATCCCCTTGCAAATAGTCTAGCTTTGAACCTTGCCTTCTCCACTCCTGGAATTTTTTCTTTGTATTTGAAAATCCATCTGCAGCCCACCACTCTTCTATCAGCTGGTTTCTTCACTAAAACCCATGTTCTATTTTTGTTAATGGATTGAATTTCTTCTTCCATGGCACATCTCCATTTGCCACTATCGGCTGATTCCATTGCTTCTTTGTAAGATGCAGGCTCATTTTCATGCATCTCAGCCACATTCAGAGCAAAATGAAGTATTCCAGCATAGCCAAATCTATCTGGTGCCTTGATTGTTCTTCTCTCTCGGTCCCTAGTCAACTGGTAGTCCTGGATATCATCATCCAATTCCTCTTCAGTATTTCCTTGTGTCTCTTCATTTAGTCCATCTGTTTCAGCATTATCTTGTTCATTAAGTTCCACCTTAAGTTGTGATCTATCAACCTCTGTATTTGTACTTGACTGACCGACTGAACTTAATGTATCCTTATACATTTTATCTTCTTCAAATACTACATCCCTGCTTATGAAAAACTTCTGATGATTCCCTTGCTCAATGCTCCAGACTTTATACCCTTTCACACCCTCTGGGTATCCCAAGAAGATACATTTTCTAGCCCTTAGCTCTAACTTTCCTTGTCTGATATAAGCATATACCAAACATCCAAAAGTCCTCAATACATCATACTTAGCAGGTTGACCTGTCCATACTTCTATTGGAGTCTTGAAACTGATTGCAGAAGAAGGGCACCTATTGATTAAATAGCATGCAGTAACAGCAGCTTCTGCCCAGAAAACTTTAGGTAATCCAGAGAAAATTAACATGCATCTAACTCATTCAAGTATGGTCCTATTCATCCTTTCAGCTAGGCCATTCTGTTGAGGAGTTCTTGGTACTGTTAGGTGCCTTGCAATGCCATTTTTCTTGCAAAACTGATTGAAGTCCTCTGAACAAAACTCCAAGCCATTGTCTGTCCTCAGCTTTTTAATCTTTCTTCCAGTTTGTGTTTCAACCAAAGTTTTCCATTCTTTGAATTTCCCAAAGGCTTCATTCTTATATTTGAGTATGTAAAACCATACATACCTGGAATGATCATCAATGAAAGTAAAGAAATATCGAGCTCCACCTTTAGAAATAGTCTTTGAAGCTCCCCAGAGATCCGAATGAATGTAATCTAGAGTCTCTTTTGTATTATGCTTGCCAACTCCAAACTTAACCCTCGTAGACTTCCCAAGCACACACTGCTCACAAAAATCCAGGTCCTGTGCTACATTCTTTCCAAGCAAACCTCTTCTAATTAAGATTTCTAGACCCTTCTGACTTACATGGCCTAATCTTCGATGCCAAAGTGTGGACGAGTTGCCCATTTCTTTTGAGGCTAAAGAGATTAAGTTCTTTGAAGTATTTCCCTGCAATACATATACTCCATTAATCATTGACCCCTTCATGACAGTCATTGACCCCTTTAAAACTTTGAGAACTCAACCTTCCACCTTAACTGTAAAGCCTCCTTTGTCTAGCATGGCTACTGAAATTAAGTTTCTCTTAATTTCAGGTACATGTCTAACATGTCTTAACTCACTAATGGTTCCTCCTATTAACTGAAGCTTGACAGACCCAATACCAACAATGGAACATGACCTATTATCTCTCAACTTCACGGTTCCTCCACTGATTTCTTTATAGTCAGTAAATTGACTTCGATCAAGACAAACATGAAATGAGCATCCATAGTCAAAAACCCAATCCAAACCTGAGTAACCATTTGTGACCACCAATACTCCAGTACTTTCATAACCATCACTTTCTCCACAATCTGAAACTACATCAGCATTTCCATGTTTTTTGAATTCTTCTTTCTTCTGATAATTACGTTCAGGAAAATCTCTCTTCAAATGAGTTGTTTTGTTACAAATAAAACATCTCTTCTTGAATCTAGAACTTGACTTGCTTCTCTTTACTTCACTATAGTTCTTGCTGCTTTTCTTTTCTGTTCTTCCTCGTACCAGCAACCCATCTCCAGTGCTTTCATCTTTCTGTTCTGTCTTCTTCTTCAATTCTTTGGACATTAACATGCTTTGGACTTCTTCCAATGTCAAAGAATCCCTCTCATACATCATAGTGTCAACAAAATGTTCGTAACTATCCATGGGCAACGAGTTCAGAACAATGATTGCCTGGTCTTCTTCTTCAATCTTGATATCAATGTTCTCAAGATCAAGAACAATCTTATTAAAGTCATCTAAATGATCTTCAATGGTCTTCCCTGGTTGCATCTTAAACGAGTAGAGTTTTTGCTTCAAGAAGAGTCAATTTGCCAATGATTTTGTCATATATAGGCTTTCCAATTTGTTCCACACTCCAGCAGCTGTAGTTTCCTTGGAAACTTCCCTCAAGACCTTATCCCCGAGACTTAGAATGATGGTGCTATGAGCCTTGTCCAACATCTCATTTTTCTCCTTCTCGGTTTTGTCTTTGATCTTCTCAGCACCAAGCAATGCATCTTGGATTCCCTGCTGTACCAACAAAGCCCTCATCTTCACTCTCCATAGACCAAAATCATTTTTGCCCGTGAATTTTTCCAGATCAAACTTCGTGTTCCCCATTGCCTTACTAGGTTGTTCTTCACGCTGTTCCACACAACCAGCTACAATCCGAGCTCCAAGAATGAACCTGTCTCTAATACCAGTGTGTTGGGATTGATCTTCCTATTCACACTCTTCTTTATTCCAAGAACAGAACATGCATGCAAGCACCACAAGAACAAAACAGTTGTAACTCTCTATTCTTTATTCAGTAAAAGTAATACAAAAGAATAGACAGAGGAATTGTATCTAGGTTAGTTTTAAAATAATGAGCTGAGACCCCTTATATATGGGTATCAAACTCAGTTACATGAGCAAGCCTCTAACTAAACCTAGGATGACTAAACTAATGGTTACAAACAAAAGTTAATTGTTAACAGCTGTCTAACAGCCTACATTAACGGTCACAATTACAGAATTCAATATTAATAATAGCACTAAGTGGACGTAGGTCATTACCATTCTTTGGGGCCGAACCACTATAAATCGTTGGTGTTTTCTTCTTTTCCATTAGATTAAACTTTTAATTGTCGTCTTATTTCTTGTCGTATATTTGACTCCACTTCATTGGCCAAATCAAGGGTCAACATTCTGGTGCTTTCATTGAGAGATTGATAAAAAAAAAAAACTGTAAGAAAATCTAATGGCGAAGACATCTAAGAAGGCTGGACAGACCGCTGGCGCTGCATCATCCCAACCTCCTCTCCCAAATGTGGCTGAGAATGAACCACATTTGGATTTTGAAGAGGAGTTAGATTCCGAAACACTGAGGGCAACACTGGGGGTGTTGCAGGACGAGTTGGCTAATCTGAGGGCCAATCAGGAGAATGTTGCGGAGACAATGGCGATGCAGCAGAGGGAAATTGAAGGCCAGCGCCAGGAGCTGAGTGAGTGGCAAGCGGACATGGACCGTCGGCAAAGGGATGCCATGGCCGCTCTCGAAGCAGACATCCAATTGGCTTGGAGTTAGGCTGCGCCAGCCTCTCAGCCAGATCAGCTGCCGAATGTGCCACCTTAGAGAGGTCCCAATCCTAGCCCTCCGCTCCAGCCAGCAAGCCCTCAAAGGTTTGAGCAGCCACCTGTGGCTCAGGATGATGTCCCAGCTAGGAATCTTGAGCAGCAGCCTCCATCTCAGACTGGTCGAGGCAATCCCCAGCGCCTGAGGCAGAATAAGGCCGAGCAGCCGCCCCGTAACCCTAGACGCCCAGGGGATGAAGAACCGAATCCACCAAGTAGGGGACAGCGTCCTTCTGCCAACAGAAGGAAAAACGAGTCTGGCTCTATGGTCAGGGGCCCCCCACGACATAACAATGCACGGGGACCCAACGACCAGCGCAGGCCTCCCCCTGACGCTCGGGAAATTTCAGCTCGAGGAGGAAATAGCGTGAACAGTCGGTCACGCCGTAGCCATCCCCAGTTTAGAGATGGCTAGGATTATAATGAAGTTGACTTTGGCAGAGGAAACACTGATCGGAGGAATGAGGAAAGAGGCGAAGGAAAAAGCCCCCCGCCTAAAGAAAATAGGCCAGCTAGCCATAATGCTGGGGGGCAACCCAGGCAACAGAACGTCTTTGATCGGCTAGGGGTTAACGAGCAGAGACGTAAGGATGATGATTTAAGGGACGTACTCAATGACCATCGGGAAAGGTATGATGAGTACGCTCCCCAAGCGCCAGTCGCCCCTGCGATCCCAGAAGTGGTTCAAGCTCCAATTGATGCTCTGAACCAAGCAGTACAACAACTGGTCGGGGGATGGACGTCCCATATAGAATACGATAGGAGGAGGGGCACTCCCTTTGTACAGAGGATTGTTGCAGCTGAAACCCCCCAGTAAATTCAAGATCCCAACACTGCCGAACTTTGATGGGTACGGAGACCCAGTATCTCATGTTAACAAGTTTGAGATACAAATGGATATACAGAAAGTGTCAAAAGACACCTACTGCCGGATCTTCCCCGCGACACTGTCTGACACGACCCAGGAGTAGTTCTTTAAGTTCCCTCCTGCTAGTATAGTATCTTGGGAGATGTTCATAAAGGAATTTTACGAAAAATTCTACGCGGGTCACATACACCCCACTGAGGCCAATCAGCTGGTCGAGATACGCCAGAAGGAGGGAGTTCCCTTAAAAGAATATGTACAACGCTTCATGCGAGTAGAAGCTGGAGCCAAGACAGTGGGCAATGAAGGCAAGATGATGGCTCTAACTGTTGGGGTTAGGCGCCATTCACCCCTCTGGAGTAGCCTCAGAAAGAATGGGGTAAGAAGTACCCAGGAGTTTTTGGATCAGGCTGATCGATATATCAAGCTTGAGGATGCGATTTCCAATGAAGGGAAATCGCCAACAAAAGACAAGGGGCCAAAGGAAGAACCCGCCAAGGCCGCCAACGGGTCGGAGAAGCCCAATGGCAACGGTAAGGGCAACGGGAATGGCAATGGTAGGAATGGTGGAAAAAGGGCAAACAATGAGCTGTCGGCCTCTGACAATAAATGCCCCAAAGGAAATCGATATGAGCCAAGATTCACCAACTACACGGCCCTTGTCGAAAGCCGAGCGGAAGTCTACCAGGCGACCAACTCCAATGTGCCTTATAAACAACCTGCACCTATAAGGAAAGATATCTCCAAGAGAGATACGACGAAATTCTGTCGTTTTCACAATGACTACGGGCACGACACCAATGAATGCAACAAGTTGAAAGATGAAATTGAGTTCCTGATTAGGCAGGGACATCTAAGAAGGTATGTGCGAACCGCAGGAGGGTCTCAGCGAGAGGCTCAAGGTGGCAACGAGCAGGCGCTAGCACGCCAATGCTCGCCATCCCTACAGCCAGCTCCTGTGGCAGGCACTTTACTCATCATCTGCGGAGGCCCACATCTTGCAGGGGACAGTGGGAAGGCAAGGGAACGATACGCTCGAACCCTACGCCACGACCAGGACATCGAGATGATGAGTGTGGAGGATCGAGCACCAAAAAAGGCTTGAACAGAGTTGGAGTTGATAACCTTCTCTGAAGATGATGCCCAGCACATACGATTCCCACACTCTAATCTACTGGTCGTAGACGTACAAATTTCCAACATGATGGTGAAGAGGGTGTTGGTCGACACAGGAAGTTCGGTCAACATCCTATACAAGTCTTCACTGGAGAGAATGAAGCTGTCCGTCCAGGATCTGTAGCCATGCAACCAAACCATCTATGGTTTTTCCAGCGAAGGGCTCGCCCCAACTGGGTCGATTAGGCTTCCAGTTACAGCAGGTATTGCACCAGATAACAGGACATTACTCGCTACTTTCATAGTAATTGATTGTCCTTCAGCATACAACGCTGTAATTGGGAGGCCAATTCTGGTCGACCTACGAGCCGTCACTTCAATATGGCACCTTGCCATGAAATTCCCAACAGACGCAGGGGTAGGATGCGTATTGGCAAACCAGCAAGAAGCAAGGGAATGCTACAACGCGTCGATAACCAAACCAAATAAAGGGTATGTTTAGAGATGTTCCTGGAAAAGAGTTGCAAATGGCAGTTGATGTTCAAGCCCAGTCAGGTGATAATGTCACCAAATAAGGCATTGCCCAAAGTGAGGAGAGAGACTTGGATCCTCGCTTTGGGTATTTGAGGAAGAGATAGGACCCATCGAGGACCTTGAAGAGGTCCAACTCGATGAAGAAAATCCGACAAGGGTTGTGAAAGTCGGTAAAAACTTAGAGACAACAACAAAACAAGCACTGGTGGAGTTTTTGAGGAAGAACCAGGAAGTCTTCGCCTGGTCGCACAAAGACATGGTTGGAATAGACCCTGCAGTCATCAGCCATGTCCTGAACATCGGCAAGAGTTTTCCACCAGTGCAACAGAAAAGAAGGCTGCTCGATAAAGATAGATCAAAGGCCCTAAAAGAAGAAGTCGAGAACCTGAAGGAGAATGGGTTCATCAGGGTGGCGTTTTATCCATCGTGGGTCTCTAATCCCATGTTAGTTCCCAAGCCGAATGGCAAATGGCGAACATGCGTGGATTTCACAGATCTCAATAAAGCCTGCCCCAATGATTATTTCCCACTCACTAGGATCGACCAACTGGTCGATGCCACTGTAGGGCATGAGATTCTCTCTTTTATGGATGCATACTCTGGTTATAATTAGATTAGTATGCATCCTCTTGATGAGGATCACACTAGCTTTCAGACTGAAACCGGGCTTTACTGTTACAAAGTAATGCCCTTCGGTTTGAAAAATGCTGGTGCGACTTACCAGCGACTGGTCAACCACATGTTTAAGGAGCTGATCGGTACAAACATGGAGGTCTATGTCGACGACATGCTAGTTAAGTTGAAGAAGGCAGAAGGGCATATAGAGGATTTGCAAGAGTGTTTCAACGTCTTAAACAAATATCAGATGAAGCTGAATCCCCTCAAATGCTCCTTCGGAGTAGGATCAGGGAAGTTCTTGGGATTTATAGTTATCTCGAGAGGAATTGAAGCCATTCCCAAGAAGATCAAAGCCCTGATCAATATGAAATCGCCAGCAAAGATTAAGGATGTTCAAAGTTTGACCGGAAGAATTGCCGCTCTCAGTAGATTTATTTCGAAATCAACGGACAAGTGTATTCTATTTTTTAATCTACTTAGAGGCAACAAGAAATTTGAATGGATGGAGGAGTGCGAGTAGGCTTTCCAATCATTAAAGACTCACATGGCGCAACAACCCATTCTATCAAAGCTGGTCGATGAGGAAACTTTGTTTGTCTACTTGGCGATTACGGAATATGCTGCTAGTGCTGTCTTAGTAAGGAAAGAAGAAGGCGTGCAGAAGGTTGTTTATTATGTAAGCAAGAGGCTAATTGGAGTGGAACTGAGATATCCACCAATTGAAAAGTTAGCCTATTGCTTAATTTTGGCCTCAAGGAAGCTGCGGCCTTACTTTCAAGCTCGCCTAATCATGGTTTTGACCGACCAGCCTCTACGGCAAGTTCTACAAAAGCCAGAGGCCGCGGGTAGATTATTTGTAACGACCCAATTTCGCTAATAAGGCTTAAGGGCCTTGATTAGCGTGCCAAGAGGGCATAATGGAATTTATGTGTGATTTTATGAGTTTAATGCATGGTTATGATTTAAAGCATGTTATATGACTAATTGAACATTGAGGTGCATGACTACGTGGTTAGTATGCATGTTAGGCGAAATAATTATGCATGTGGACCCCGTTTGCATGATAGGGGTAAATTGGTAATTTTAGCCCGCTGAGGGCATATATGTGATAATTGTATTCTGTGAATTGTACCACGTGAGTGTGGTGTTATTATTGTGATGCATGTGCCGAGACGGTCCTAGAGAGCAAATTAACTTAAAAGTCACAACGGGATTTTATACCCGGCTCGGGAGGAGCCTAGGGGTACCTTGGGAATTTTATGGTTAAGTTGAGATTTAGCGGGTAATGGTTATTGGTGATTGAGTAACCTGGGTAACCATTAGTTACTGCTGTGAGTAACAAGTTTAGGTGAAGGAAATGGTAGAATTGCAATATAGGAGAAATGACGAGTGTGCCCTTGAGGTTTAGTTAGCAAAGGGTTTTGATGAAGGGGTAAAATGGTCATTTGGCAAGGGGTTTAGACAAATTTGAGCTGTGTTATAGGGGTACACGGTTTGGGCTTGGCATATATGTTGGGTTTTGATAAAATTAGAAGAGAAGAAAAAGGAGAAGAAAAGTTAGGGCATGAAGAAGAAGAAGATGAGTGGAGGAGCTGAAATTGGAGACTTAGAGGATGAAGGAAGCTTAGGGTTGGATTCTCTACTCAAGGTAAGATTTATATTCTGTTATTTCTTGGGTTCAAGGTTGATTTCTCAAAGTTTTAGTGTGGAATTTAAAGATAGGATGGTTGGTTTAAAGTTTGAGGAATTTGAAACTCTAGATGAGATTTTTAAGTGTGATTGTGTTGTTTAAACCATCCTAATGTTGTGATTATTAATTTGTTTTGAATTGGGAGATTTGGGATGGCTTAAGGTGAGGTTTTAAGCTTGAAAATGGTGGGTTTTTCTGGGTTCGAAGGGTCGGGCCGCGACCCTTGAAGGCTAAGATGTGCTGAGGATGGAGGGCGGGCCGCGGCATGGTCCTTGTAGGGCCGCGGCCCTTACCTGTTTCTGGGCATTTTGTGGCTCTGTTTTGGGGCCATGCCGCGGCATGGTTGGGCCATGCCGCGGCGCTTAAGGAATTTTGGGATTTTGAGAATTTAGGCTTGGGAATTTAACCTAGGGTGCTCGGGGTTGAGTCTTTTACCATGTTTGGTGAATTTCAACGTTCCGAGTACTAGAACTTGGCCTGGAAGCTCATTTAAGGTTGTTAAAAGTGTCTTTTGTGTGTTGTGACTAGGATTTCGGGGAGGCTCGTGCTAGTGGACCGTGCTCGTGACTGTAGTGCATCGGAAAGCAAGGGATACGGGTAAGAAAACTATAACACCCGTAGGATAGGGCATGGGCCCATAGTGTGATTGCGGGGCATGGCCCTATATTGCATGTTACATGATGAAATGATTGCCGGGCATGGCCCTATATTGCATTACATGTTAGGATGCAGATTTAAATGAATTGATATTTGTTTGAATGTTGTTTGATTTATGCTATATATGATTATAGTGAATTGAACGGCTATGGCCGAGGGCGGCAAGGCCGAGAACGGCAGCGGCGCCGGAAGTAACACCTAGCACATGGGATGCTATGGTCAGGGCAGGGCCCGGGACCCACAGGATACGTGCGAGATCCTGCGGTGAAGACCGAGACCCCAGGCTTCGGTAAGGCTTCGGGGACGGCATGGCCGTGTTTGCTTAGTCTAATGGTTGACTTGTTTATGTGTGGATTATCTGTTATGATAAACTGTATAAATTGCATATGTTATGTTCTGCATGAGTTTTCTTGCTGGGCTTCGGCTCACGGGTGCTCTGTGTTGCAGGTAAGGGCAATGACTGAGTCAACCAACCATGAGTACGGAGAGCGTGAAGCGACGCGTACATGTTCGGCCTGCCCGACTGCTTTGGTTGGGGGTTTATTCGAAAATGGCTGTAATAATCTATGATTTTATGATTTCTTAACTGTAACCTTATTTCAAAAATGTAATTAGTTTTCAAACCTTATTTTGGGATCCCAAATGCTTAATAATAGAAGTTTTAATGAAACGACGCATTTTCAAAGATTACAGCCTTAACTTTTAATTAGTCACACTTTTTTTTCAAAACCTCGGTTAGCGAGTTCATTGCACACTATTTTGTCTTAAAAACTCACTTAGTAACGGCTCTAAGGAAGTAGGGCGTTACATTATTGAAGTGGGCAGTCGAACTTGGGCAGTTCGATATCACTTACTTGCCACGAGCAGCGATAAAAGGCCAAGCCCTGGCTGACTTCATTGCAGAGTTCACTTAACTTACAGATAGTGAGCAAACTGAAGAGCCTGAGTCTCAAAACCAACCTCCCTCATGGAAGTTATTTACAGACGGCTCTTCCAATGAGCATCATGCAGGGGCAGGGGTGATCCTGACTACGCCTAAAGAGCATCGATTTCACTGTGCAATCAGGTTTGACTTCACTGCTTCCAACAACGAGGCTGAATATGAAGCGTTGCTCGCTGGGTTACGATTAGCCAAGGACATGAATATAAAGGTACTTGACATCTACAGTGACTCTCAGCTGGTAATAAATCAAGTCATGGGAGTGTACCAGGGTCGAGGTTTGAAGATGGTTGCCTATTTAAACAAAACAAAGGATCTATTAGCGCAATTTGACAAGTACACCCTTCAGCAAGTACCTCGCGACCAGAATTCAAACGCTGATGCTTTGGCTAAGTTAGCAAGTGCGAAGGATGCTGATACTCTAAACATAGTACCAGTTGAACGACTATCTGTGCCAAGCATCCAAGCAAAGGAGACCACTTTGGTGATTCTGGTGGCAGATACATGGATGGCACCATACGTAGAGTATCTGACGCAAGGCGTGTTACCAACGGATAGAAACGAAGTTAGGACCCTTCAGTGACATGCTGCTAGGTATATCCTGGTCGATGGAATCTTGTACCGAAGGGGATATTCAATGCCACTAATTAGATGTATTTCGAAATAGAAGGCCAAGGAATTGATGAAAGAGGAACACGAAGGCTTCTGTGGGGACCACGCTGGGGGGCAAAGCCTATCAAAAAAGATCCTGAGGCAAGGGTACTTCTGGCCAACGATGAATGAAGACTCGATGGAATTTGTACAGAGGTGCTACAAGTGCCAGAGGTTCTCAAAAATCCCGCGAGCAGCTCCTAATGAATTGAAACAGATGCAAAGTTTGTGGCCATTGCAGTGTGGGGTATAGATTTAATCGGGTCTTTACCCACAGGAAAGGGCGGCGTCAAGTATGTTGTGGTTGCCGTCGATTATTTCACTAAATGGGCCGAAGCCGAGCCACTCGCAACCATAACGACCAAGAAGGTGCTGGATTTTGTGGTCAAAAACATCGTTTGTTGCTATGGATTGCCAAGAAAAATCGTCTCAGATAACGGCACGCAGTTTGATAGTGATTTATTCATGGACTTTTGCGAATGGCATGGGATTATCAAGAGCTTTTCTTCAGTCGCTCATCCCCAAGCAAATGGACAAGTCGAAGCAGTCAATAAAACGCTAAAGGATACTTTGAAGAAAAGACTAGAAGAAGCTAAGGGGGCATGGCCAGAATAATTGCTTGAAGTCCTTTGGTTGTATAGAACTTCCCACCGAATAACAACAGGCCATGCTCCATTTTCTTTGGCTTATGGGTATGAGGCTATGTTGCCTGTTGAGTTAGATCCACCCTCGCATCGTAGAATGACGTACGACCAAGGCTCTAACAACCAACTTTTGATGGAATCCCTGGACTTGATCGATGAGAAACGTGAGCAAGTCCAACTCCGAGTATCTGCGTACCAGCAAAAAGTCGCTCGGTATTTCAACTCTAAAGTACATGAAAGAAAAGTCAACGTCGGAGATTCAGTACTTCGAAGAGTTTTCCTAAACACCCGCGACCAAGCTGCTGGAGTACTCGAATCTAATTGGGAAGGGCCTTACCAGATTGAAGAAGTCCTTCATCCAGGCACCTATAAACTTGCTCGCTTAAATGGAGATCTCATTCCTCGCTATTGGAATGGAGAACACATGCGCAAGTACTATCAATAAACAATTCTTCTTAAAGGATTGGCTTGTATTAATTTTACTTTTTACAAGTTGTGAAAAAGGGTTGGTCACTTTATATGACTAATCGCTTACAAGTGTAAGATCTTAATTGATCACTTGTACAGACACGTTTTGTCCTTTTAATACAAGAAATATAAGGGACTGTGAGCAGCCAGTCATTCTTGCCAATTATTGTATTTATTACAAGTATTTGCTCATTACGTGTGTTGTTTTGCTGTATTATCATTTTAATTATTTTGCTCCGAGCAGTAATATTCGAACAGGTTCTGGTCAAGGCAAGTGACTAAGGACCTAAAGCTCCTCAATCATTTGGGGGGCATATAAGGCATCTAGTAAGCAAAACATATCGAAAGGTATGTAAACACATGAGTAAAATAAGTGAAAGCATGTTAAGGAACTTAGAGTATTTTTCAAAATTTTATATTTTGTTAAATCAATCCAAAGTACTATGCTAAGTTCGCTCATGCGAACAGATGTTATAATAAAATGCAAGTATTATAATATCGAAAAGAAACCTTTTACACTGTGAGCAGTGCTGCTCGGATGTAATTGTTCGATTAAAAAAAAAAAGCTGCCCATGCAGCAATAAAAGTTAAAACATAAATAAAATTGTTTTTACATCATGACCCGTAGGCCATGTAGTTCAAAAGTAAAGAAAAAAGATAAAATCATGAGGTTGCCGGGGGGTCTTGTGGAGATTTCTGCTGCTGCTGGTCGACTGCATCCCCAGCCTCTTTTCGGGCACCTTCGATACCGGTCGCTAGAGAAATTTCTGGAGACCTTGGAATTGTTTCTTCCTCTAGGCGAGCAACACACCTAGCCAGCTCCACCTCCCTAATATGGTCTGGAAGATAAGAAAAGTTAGCATTGGGGTTGTTTTTCCAGAACAAGTAGAAACACTCGAACAACGCCCCTTCATAGTCTTCAAGATTACGGGCGTTCTGTTCCTCTAGTGCAGCAACTTCCTTGCGGCTAATCTCCAGCTCATCTTGAAGCTTGTGGGCTTCCTGGTATTTATTGAGTGAGACCTCCTTATACTGCTCCTTGGATGCAGTGATATTGGCAATACTCGCATCCTTCCTCTTCACCTCTTCTTCGAGAGAAGCGATTTTGGCCTCAGTCAGCTGCAACACCTCGAGGAGTTTTGCCTCAGCCTCCTTGAGGGCCTCAGTATGCTTCACCTCGGCCTCCTTAAGGGCATCAAAATGCTTCTCCGAGACCGTCTTCAGCTACTCGGCATAGGAAGCTTCTGCCGCCTTGAGTTGCTCGGTATATCGAGCCTCAGCAGCACTAAGCTGATTGCTAAGTCTCTTTTCGAATTGAGCATTCTGCGTCCTCGAAAACCGCTAGCCAGAAGTAAGGGTAAGCACCCCCTACGATCAGAAAAAAGATAAGGCTGTAAATAGGAGCAAGTTAAAAAGAAAATTCATGAAGTACAATAAAGAAAACAACTTACAGCGAGCACTTCGTTCAGTGCGCAGCTGAGGACTTGGTCGACCCCCATAGAGCCGGTCTCCTGGATTGCCTCCCGGCTGCGTCGGTGCTTTGTTATTCTCAACAACCTATCTTTGGCTGAGTTGAGCACCACACCTGTGAGGTCATCTCCCGAGGCCTCTTCTCAGCGACCAACCGAATGCTGGACGGTGGATGCTGGAGGTGTAGGGTCGACTGGAGCTGGAGGAGGAGTCTGTCCGACCGGAGATGGAGGATCTGGGTTTGTTGGAGTTGGAGGAGTTGCCTCCCTGGTAGGAGCTGGTTGAGGAGTTGTCTCCTTCATTGGAGTAGGCGCAGGAGGGTCGTCTGTTCGAGATTTCTTTGTGGGGAGATTGCTGTAGCCCTCCTCAGACTGGCGCCTATGGGACTTTTTCTTGTTAGCTGATTTGGTGTACAAATCAAAGGTGCGTTCGGCATGCATGTCTGCAAAAAGAAACAAGCGAACAGTCAGTCAATATAATAAAAGGAACTTGCTAAATTTAGGAAACAAGGGCAGAGAAATTTAAAGTATAATACCCGAGCTATAATTACTAGTCGCTACACTATTTACTTTACTAGTGCTACACTCACTCTCTGGCTTGAAGAAGTCTGAATTTAAAGTAGGAGGGTATTTAAATTTTCCATCCCCGTCGAAGAGGTGACAGGGAATAGGCAGACTATCTAAAAGCGTAAAATCAGTACCGTTCTCGTCCGACGACTCGAGAATAGGCTCTATGGCCTTCTTCTTTCCCTTCCCTGGAGGGGCTGGTGTTGCAGTAGGTTGTGGGGCGCCAGTTGGTTCGTTGATGGTCACCCCAGTTGCCCTCCTTGGAGGGGGTTGTGACACATCTTGTTGTTGCTAGGGGACTTCAGTGCCGGTGGCACTCCCCGCAGTAGATTCCCTCACATCCTGGTCAGGTGCCAGAAGGCCGACCAGTCTTAGATTGGCCTCTGTGACCAGCTGCTTAACACTTTTCTCTATGTCGGTCATGCTGGCCAGGAGGGCTGATCGGACTTCCATGTCTGGCGTGGGGGCTGGTCGCAACCAGGGGCCTGAAATGCACTAAATTTCTAAGGGAAATGCAGGAAGAATCAAAGAAAAAAAAATATACGACCAGTGGTGCAAAGAATTTACCTCCTTGTGTGAAGGCCAAGTTGTTTGTGACCATATCGGCAGTCAGAAAAGTACTCCATATGGTACTTCCCCACGTTCGAAATAAAATTAGTGTCAATCAGGAAAGTGCGACCCGTTTCTTGGTGGCAGAAATGGAAGAACCCCGTGTTTTCTTGGTTGGGGTTGGATTTTAGGTCGAACAGGTAGTTGACCTTGTGGTGTGGATTCGGCCACTTCTTATGACTATAACGGATATAGAGTGCAGAGAGCATTCTATATCCATTTGGGGTGATTTGAAAAGGAGCAACCCCAAAGTAATTGGCCACTCCTTGGAGAAAAGGATGAAGAGGCAGGATCGCTCCTGCCTCGATGTGGTATCTCGACCAGGCGCTATACGTGCCTCCAGGAAGATTCGCCCTTTGGTCTCTGGTGGGTCAGACTAGTGTCACCCCAGGAAGCCCATACTTCTTGATGTAATTGGCGATCATCCTAATCGTTACTCGACTAGGAGGGGCGACGTACCATTCGACATCCGGTCTAGTGGCACTTCGGAGTTGGGCATGAACTTGGATTCCTGGCTCGAGAATACTCTCAGCTCTACTGCTGGTCGAGGGAATTTCTGCATGTGGAGTAGGATGGTGTTCATAAGGTTTATTTTTCTTTTTCTGGGCAGTGGATTTTACTCTACCCATGGCTGAAAGGTTTGAATGAGGTCTGTTAGGTGGAGTTCGAGAAAAAGGGATGTCCGGAATAAGTAGCGACGACTATTCTACGTCCACGAGCAGTTGAGCGAGCAGGTCGTCGTCAATCAGTCTCTCACCTCCCCACGGATCTTGCATCAAAATCTGCGAACAGAAAAGGGGAGATGAGAACTTGGAGCCTAAAGACTTGTGTTGAAAGTGAGAATAACATTGCTCGCATATAAAAGTTAAGATTTTATACGACCAGTAGCATTCTAGCGAAAACACGAAGTCTCTTACGAGTAGTTTGAGAAACCGATTAAAAAGTGGAAGTAAAAAGATTTTTTAGAGAAAACTTTTTCGACTCCGAGGGGGCGGGAAAAACCCAGTTTTTCAACTAGCTTAAAAATCAAATTTTTACTTCGATTTTACGCCCTAAATCTACAATCTCGACTACCAAACTGACTCCTAACTCCTATGAAGTGTTATTTCACTACCTTATCACGCATCGATCAACATACCCATTTACCCCAAGACCGTTTCGGTCAAGAACAGTCAAGAACTTAGATACGAAACGAATAAAAAATGACTTTGCATGGCAACTCAAACGACTGAAAGGTTCGTAAAACTTACTTGGATGAAAGATGGAGTGTGAAAAATGAAAGCTTTGAACGTCTGAACGAAGATTCCTTAGATTAGCAGCAGGAGCTTCTGGGATTTTCTTGGCTCAAACAGTCGAAGTTCTTCGGAGTTATTGAAAAAACAGAAGGCAAGTGAAAAGTAAAAAGTGAAAATATGAATTTGGGGTATTATTTATAGTGACTGCGACACGAAAAAAGAAGTAATCATGAATTACCCTTTTCAAAACATGGGGAACTGTAATAGCCGTCAGACAAGTTATTGGAAAGCCAAAAAGACCTGATTGGACATGATTGGTTACTTTTTTCGAAGGGGCATGACGGCTCTGACAGGTTTTATGGGGCATACGAAAGGTCAGTTTCCTAAGTTTATTTTATGCTGGTCGCAGCAAAGTAAACTTGGGGGGCAAATGTTTACCCAAAAACGGCTGCTGATGACGTGACAAGGATTTCTCACACGTGGTTGACACGTGGCAAAGTTGAAGTGAAAATGTGTTGTTCAGTTATCGACCAGCTGCACATTGCTTCATTAAGACTGACTATTATGTACGACCAGGCTGGTCGTATGATTCAGTTTATTCCCTTATAAGATTGTGATCTTGTAATAATCATATTTATTATTTCATATTTATTACATTGATACTCGGATATTAATGAGAGTTAAGGCCCAATGGCCTATGTAACCCCCCTTGAGCCTATAAATATGCATGAAATAGCTCAAGGAGGGGACTTTTAGATCTTGGAATCTTTTTCCTGAATACAGAGAGAGAGAGAACTATAGTACAATTATCCATCGTTTTATTGTAATTCTCCCAAGGTTTGTGAAACTCAAAGAACCCTAGTTTTTTTATCAGGGCATTGAGATTCAATATTAATAATAACACTAAGTGGACGTAGGTCATTACCATTCTTGGGGCCGAACCACTATAAATCGTTGGTGTTTTCTTCTTTTCCATTAGATTAAACTTTTAATTGTCGTCTTATTTCTTGTCGTATATTTTACTCCGCGTCGTTGGCCAAATCAAGGGTTAACAATATAATATATACTCTTAATTTTTATTAAAAAATTATCATTTATGTTTAAAAATATTATCATATTATATATATTTAAAAAAAATCGTAAACAGTGTTTTGGTTTAATTTTTCATTTAATATATTTATGCTATTTTTTATATATAATATTATTTATTTGAAATATTTATATGACAATGATACAAATTTAATAAATATAATTAACAAGTTATATAAATAAAAATTAAACAAATGTGCATTGCAAGTTTATATATATAAATATATATATTTATACTAGATAGAAGCAACGTACAATGCACGTTTGCTTAGTTTTAAAGTTGTAAACATCGTCTATAATTTTAATAAAAATTGGTTCATTGTTTTGAATGAAAAAAAATATATAATAGAATGAATTATAGTTCTATAGTATATATATATATGGGTGCACTCTTAATGGTTATTACCCATGAATGGTTACTTTAATATTAACCATTAGATTAAGATCAATGATTCATATTTATAGTTGTTAATTAATATTTCTAAAAATAAATTTTGATTTTTTCAAATTTTTGGAAGGGTTACATGATAAAAAATGTGTATTTATTATGAAAATATATAATATTGTAAACTTTTTCATTTTTCAAATGTATGTCAATTTCTAAATATAACTAGTGTTTCTCATTGGTTGAAAACACCATTAATTATGGCAAAAAAATAAAAATAAATTCGAAATTAATATAGAAAAAAAATATTTACTTGTTGGTGACTTGCTAAACCAAGTCACTATGTTGTCACATCATCATAATTGTTAGTACCCATCTATGGGTAGTAACCATTGAGAAGTCTTCCATATATATATTTATATCAATAATCTCTACATATATGATATCTAAACATAACGTTGACATAGATAAAAAAAATACAATAATATTTAAAAAGAAATTAATAATAGAAATAAAATAAGAATAGAAAAAGTCATAGTGTAGATAGTATTATACATGCATAAACTATTTTTAGTTTCTAATATATCTTACAATGTCATTTGATGAAGAAAAAAACTTTAATTACTTGATAAAAAATAAACTATATCACACAAATTTATAAGATAAACAAAATGATGTATGCCTTTATTATTTTTAAATAAATATGATTTAATTATTTAAATTATCATAAAATATCTTTAAAATATCATATTTTTATTTATTTATTTATTTTTGTTTAAGTTTATATTTGTTATAGTTTTTGAATTTGACAATGACAACAAAAGATTATATATTATATGTTTAATATAATATTAAGATTAAGTTTAATTAAATTTTATTTAAGTTATAAAATATATAGTTTTATTATTTTTAAATAATTTTCAATGTAAAATATCTAAAATATATCATATTTTAATTTTTTTAATTATTTATTTATTTAATTTAATTTAAGTTTAAGTGATGTTTACTATTTACCGTTAAATATAATAATATTTTGTTAAATATAAGAAATTCCGTTAGAGTTAACGAAAAAAAATAAAAAACTATTAAAACCAAGAATTTTCGTTATCTAAACATTTTTTTTATATATGAGAGATATGAGAAGAGTTTTTAACCCCTTCTATAATAATTATATATTTATTTTAGAAAAATGTATTACTGTTAATTTTAGATATAATTTATAAAATATTAAAATAATCATAACCATTAACCAAAAATCTAACAATTAAAATCTATATAACTACATAGAGCTAAATTTTATAATAACTATTGAGTAATATAAATATATCCTAAAATCTTCCTCAATTTGGAATTGATATTTTAAACTACCGTACCAACTAGATCAACCATAATATATATGCAGAAAATGTAAAATTTAAACTTGATTTTTTTTCCTTAACTAACAAGTTTGAAAATTATAAATCCGAAAATATCTATTATCCATTAACGATCCAAATACATCAAAATCAATCAGCAATAGTGGAGTTTACAATTTAGTCATAGATCACACGCGGAATATAGTGAGCCAAACAATTCACACATTCTTATTAGAAAAACTTGTTCACTAAGAGTTCATGTATGAACTCCATGACCTTATCACTCCAATTAATCTATTATTATATTTCATAAAAAAAATCGTGTTTATGATTTTTGACATAATTACCAGATAAGATTATGCAACAGACAAAATAATAAAGGATTCCTCACTAATTATTCCCTGCACATTAGAGCGGTTCCGTAACTTAATACATATCATTAATACAATAATTAACACCATATAAACTGGAATTTTTGAGTTATTCGTACGAGTGGTTCTCTTATCAAGGTGTTTTTGTCAATTGGTACTGTTTTATTTATTTATTTTACTACCAAACAAAAAACACAGCTGGCAAAACCCAACGTTCGGATTCAGCTTTTTTTTTTTTTTTTCTTGGTGAAGACAGAATTGCCTTAGAACCTCATGATTGAGAGGTAAATAAGGTGCAAAAAGGGAATGCAGCCAAGATTCATGATTTCCAGAATTAAATGAACCAAGTAACCAAGTACTTATAATTTTCCAATATGGTCAATTTTTTTCCCTAAACATTAGGCTACCGAACTACAAACTTTATAAACAAAAAACGGTACGTTACATTTCACAGTAGGACACGTGTAAGGTCATGAATAACAGTAGAAGATACAACAGATGAGTTAGGAGAACGACAATAGAAAAATAAAAGAAGACACGTAAAACACGAACTATTAGAGGAAAACGGTCAGTAAGTGCTCTTCATCTGTTGCGAAATATGAGAAGAAAATGGCCTCAATCTTTTTCCCATTTTCCTTTTCCACGTTTGGCCCCCACATCTCTCTTCCCCACTAAACAAATATTTATATAAATAATAAACAAATATATAAGAGAGAGAAAGAGAAAAGAATAATGATTTTCTTTTTATTTTATAAAATTAATACTCCTTCAATCCTCACTCTATAAAACCCCGCGAACAAACCAATATCTAGAAAAACTCGCTTCTTCTCTGTTTCTCTAATTATTCATCTGTTTATCATAGGCTCTGTTTTTCTTTTCCAAAACTGAGCATGGCTCGAAAACTCACATTTTCTCCTTTTATCTTACTATTCTCTTTAGCATTCATCGTTTTAGCAGGTACATATATTTCATTCTCTACTGATATTCATCTGTATATACAAATATGTATGTATAATTTGTGTATAATTTTAAATTTCTTTCGTTTACAGAGGGGGGTTCGATCAGTATAAACTACGGTAGAATTGCAAATGACTTACCACAACCATCGAAGGTAGTGGAGTTATTGAAGTCTCATGGAATTAACCGAATCAAGCTCTACGACACTGACTCAACCGTTCTAACCGCGCTGGCTAACTCAGGCATAAACGTCGTCGTTGCACTCCCAAATGAGCTTCTTTCCTCCGCCGCGGCTGACCAATCCTTCACCGACAAATGGGTACAAGCCAATATCTCTCAGTACTACCCCACGACGAAGATCGAAGCCATTGCAGTCGGCAACGAAGTCTTCGTCGACCCGAACAATACGACCCAGTTCCTCGTACCCGCCATGAAAAACCTTCACTCTTCTCTGATAAAACTAAACCTCAACTCCTCCATAAAACTCTCCTCCCCCATCGCCCTGAGCGCTCTCCAATCCTCATACCCGCCTTCCACCGGATCCTTCAAATCCGAATTGGTCCAGCCCGTGATCAAACCCATGTTGGATTTTTTACGTCAATCAGGGTCGTACCTCATGGTCAACGCGTACCCTTTCTTCGCTTACGCAGCAAACGCAGATAAAATCTCCTTAGACTACGCTCTGTTTCGGACCAATTCCGGCAATGTTGATTCGGGCAACGGGTTGCGTTACTACAGTCTGTTCGAGGCTCAACTCGACGCCGTTTTCGCAGCCATGTCGGCTTTAGGATACGACGATGTAAAGGTTGCTGTTACTGAAACCGGTTGGCCTTCAAAAGGGGACGAAAATGAGGTTGGGGCTGGCCAGCAAAACGCAGCGTCGTATAACGGAAACTTAGTCAGACGTGTCCTTACAGGGAGTGGGACCCCATTGAGACCCAACGAACCACTTGATGTTTACCTATTCGCTTTGTTTAACGAGAACCAGAAGCCCGGACCCACATCGGAGAGAAATTATGGACTGTTTTACCCTAACGAGCAGAAAGTGTACGACATTCCGTTAACTGCAGCGGAAATTAACGGCAAAGAGACAACGCCGGTAAACGGAAGCAAAGAGCAAGTTCCAGCTACCAGTGACGTGTCCACGGCGGCAGCAGGTACGACGTGGTGCGTGGCGAATGAGGAAGCTGGGGATGAGAAGCTCCAGGCCGCACTGGATTATGCCTGTGGCGAGGGAGGGGCTGATTGCCGTCCGATCCAGGAAGGATCCACGTGTTACAATCCTGACTCGCTTGTGGCCCATGCCTCGTATGCTTTCAATAGCTATTATCAGAAGAAGGCACGTGGTACTGGCACATGTAATTTTGGTGGTTCGGCTTATGTTGTCACCCAACCTCCCAGTACGTACTCTCTCACTTTCATTTTTTTTAATAGTGTTTTCATCAATTCATTTCGGATTATATTGATCTTAGCTAGTATTATAGGCCTTAACGATTGTCAAATCTTTTAAATAATTTATTAATAATGACGATCATAATAATTGCAACATAGGATAGGTAGATAATGAAATTCAAATATTTACACATTATAGAGATAATAATTGGGTATTCTTTTTCAATGTGGCTTTTAGATAGCTTTATGGGACAAACAAAAAAAAAAATTACAAGTGATAATTTTAAGTATTTTGTGAAGGTCATTTATGTAGATTTGTTAAATAAAACTCATATATTTTACGTATTAGATCACCGAAGCAGACGCAATTGGATTAAGATGAATAATAAGATGCTTGAAAATGAAAGTTAATTATAAGAAATAGAGTAATAATACATAAAGTTGTCCTCTTTTATCTATACGTGACAACTTAAAACTTAGAAGAACCATACAATACTAAAATAATATAATAGGCTAAACAATATTCTATATCCAAGTTGGACAAGTGAGATTTTTATAATAGAAAACAATTAAATTCTTCTCAACACAATAAGTGAAGAAGGATCAATTGTGTGGCTGAAAAATCTGACTAAAACAACGTATAGTTTTATTTATATGTATATGTATAGCTCGACTGTGAGACATATTAGTTTCAATGTTCTACGCATAATTACAATAGGTCTTATCTCATATTGGGGTCACTTAATAGTCACAATCACTTAAAAAGTTCTAATACTTTCAATTGTTAAATTTCTATTATTATTTTTAGTCAACACTTTTGTTAATTCGATTTTTGACTTGTAGCTGAAAAGGTTATTTCCTTTTACTTATATATATATATATTTTTTTTTTTTTCTTTTTCAGAATTTGGGAGCTGCGAGTTTCCCACTGGTTATTAAAACCATGAAAATTGAGCCGTTGGGTGAAAATTCAGATATAGATTTGTTGGGATTAGATTATTCTTTTTTGTCATTGTTTTCATTAGAAAATTGGTGGACTTATTATTATTATTATTATTATTATTTGTTTATAATATGGTGAGATTAGGTGTGGTTGATTATGTTGATCGTTCGGTATGTAATTATGTCCCATGGCCTATAGTTTTCTGATTCTATACGGCTTGATATTATATGTTACCTATTATTATTCTTATTTTTCCTTAAATAAATTTTGGAGTTGTGAATGGAATTTTTTAGTTATCTCTTCCCAATTAATTCTTATCTAACAAGTTCCACTAATGATTTTAATGAAATTAAAAATGCACACTGTTCCTATTAAGCAATAAATAATAATTGAAGTGACTTCCCTTTTAAGTGAAGTTTTAATTCGTAGCTAGCTATTATTAATTTTGGTTGCAAAGTAGATTGGAATTAGATGCACCAAAGAAAGTTTGAACAAATTCGGAAGTTTCCTTTTTTTTTTCTTTTGCAAAAGCAAGGACTCTTATAAACTCTACTCAGGGCTCAATCGATTGGATCAATTTTAATAGAAATACCTATATTGGAAAGGGAAATTCGTAGCTAGCTATTATTGTTTATCAAGTTTTTAAACATGTTTTAGCACACAATTTATCAATTATAAAAGCAAGAGTTATTTAACACTCGCCTGAGTTAGCTAAGTTAATAAGAACTTACTATGAATATTCAAATCCATTTCTCAGACTTAGAGTCTCCTATAAGGCGAGGCATTTCCATTTCATTTACTGGGTTTTAGAAACCAAAATGGCTTGATTTTAAGTATGAACATCTTCCAGACTTTTGTTACTACTGTGAAAAGCTTGATCACACTTATTCCTCGTATCAAATATCTTGAAAAGTTTGATGAATACTTGTTTAGCCCATCTTTGCCATATAAATCTACTTTTAGAGCTACTGTTAAGTCCCTTATCAAACGGGTTCATTTCAATATCCCAACCACCATTTCCATCCAAGAAGTTTTTGCAAATTCTAGTTCTTCCTCAGGTTTAGGAAACTCTCTACTAGTCAAGATGTCTTCCTTCAGTATATGGTCACACACCCAACAGATCAACCTTCATTGCCCAAATTATTACAACCTTTCATTAGCAAGCCATTTGGAACCTAGACCCTTCTTATTATGGTGCCTTTCCCCATCAATCCTAATGCCATTCATGAAACTTCACCCATTTCTGGTTCTAGTTCCTCTGCTATGACTGCTGAGATGTTTATTTTCCCTGTTATGGGTACCTCTATCACACATCCTACTGATGCAGCCATACAAGCCTATAAGGCTCTTGCTTTTCAAACTTCAATTGATGTTGCTGGTAAAGGCCTTGCCTCGGCACAGGGCGTGAAGAGGCCTATGCTTACTAGGGATATTTTGGTGGTACTGCTAGGTCTATGTTCAAGCGTGATAGGGCTAGAGGTCGAGATGACATTTGTAACATCCTACTAATTCAGGATTGTTACACTGTGTATTTAAAATAGTACTTAACTCGCTAAACGAGTCATTTGGACTTAAAATTTGTAATTAAACCAACTCAAGAATTATGCATTCCAAAATTTGGTCAAACAGTAACCATTTCATTAAAAAGGTATAAGTTTGTACACGGGATCCCAAAAAGAGTTTATAACTGATACATATCAAAAATAAATACAAAAGGCCGACCTAGGCGGCAAAATCAGAGTTCAACCCTAGTACCAGCAAATAATCTCGGTCGTGGCGGTGGAGTAGGCAGCATATGTATACTCCACCCCTGAAGTTCTTCAACTCATGTCTGGTCCAACTTCTCTTTGCCCTTACTTGCACCACGTAGCTTCCGTGAGCCAAGGCTTGGCAAGAAAACATAACATGCTCATAAATAGTTATTCAATAGACTACAAATCATAAATAGCAGGCCTAGCAATTATAACCAATACTCAGGCATGCACTCAATATATTTAAGCGGCCATAGAGCCACACAGTTGCCCATCGCACTATCCCTTTGGAAACGACTATAGAGTCGATTAAGCATGAACCACACTCTATGTTCCAATCGACTATAGAGTTGTGCAAGCGTATGTCACACTTTCGGGTTTGCCCCGCCTTAACGGCCTGCATTCCTCGCGTTATTGCCAACCTCGACTTATAAGCTTCTATATTGGCCTAGCCACAACAGGCTGCGTTCCGCACGTTATTGCCGACCACGACTTATAAGCCGAGCATCTATATTAGATATAAACAGATAAGCATCTATCACTTAATAAAAATATGTACATTGCAATTCAATTATATTTAATCAAACATTTCAAGCATGGTTATAACCATGTTCCATTATCGAGGCTCACACCCTAATCTCAGTCCAGGTGCAGTTTTCTTACCTCAACTCTTGAGCAAACTAGGTACGACGACCCTGGGTTTGATCCTTTTCTCCTGAGCCTAGTGGTACACCCCAGTCACAACAATAATGAGGAATATTCATCAAGAATTGAACTAATAAAGGCTTCCGGACCAAGTCCTAGCCTTTGGGACCTTGAATTCTACTAAACCAGGTAGTAGAACCATTCTCGAGCCCTTAAAGTTGGGTTCCATGACCCAAAACCTCATATTAGAACTTTCCCATTTAAAGTCGCGACCCCACACTAGGTCGAGGGGCCTGCCTAATTTATATGCAATCAGCACCGCGACGGCCACCACTAAGGGCCGCAACGCTAGGCCAGGCAGAGAGCCCACCTTGCAATTTCCCTCAATTTGAGTCACGACACTAAGGCAGTCTGAGGCAACCCCGGCCTTGAAAATGTTCAAGCAGGTTGTGACACTCAAACCAAGTGTCACGACGGTACCCTGCAAACCCAGAGTACTAGCTATTTCTGGAAATCAAAAACCTCCCAAAATCGTCCCAAAACACGGTTTCAACCAGAATTAACCACCAACATGGTCCCAGCAACACAAAAACATAATAAACAACCTTTAAAACTCAACCAAAACCCAAAATTTAAACTCTCTCCCAAGAACACTTAAAAAGAAAACCAAAGCTCAAAAACTAGAGTTACCTCTTGCAAAAACTTGAATTCCCAGTTGTTCCCCTAGCTTGACGACTTCTAGACTCTCCCAAAACAGCTTCAATCCTCTCCAAGCTTTGCCTCCAAGCTTGAATTTCAAGAGTTTTCTCTAAACCACAATGAACACGCTAGGGAGAGAAAGAGAGAAACGATAGAGAGGAGTGTTTTATGTTTTATGAGTTTTATCAACCCAGTCCTTAGCTTAATACTTAATGGTCCCAAAAGACCAAAATGCCCCTAGCTACTTAGTGTTATATTATTTTATAATATAATGTAATATTATATTATATTATAATATAAAGTTTTAGATTAAATAAATGTGACAAAGAGTGTCACATATTGTAACATATAATAGAGAGTTACAATATTTAGATATATGAGATATATCAAAATATGTAACATATTTGGTGTTACAAATTTGTAACTTCCAAATATTACCCTTTATTGTGTAAATTTGGTGTTACACAATATTGTGATGAATTTCATAAAGCCATATGTGAAATGGCTGTTAGAGATATGATTTTAACCGCAATAATGTGTTTTGGGGGTTACAAAATCAATTGGGAGGGTTTAGAACTGTTTGGAAAAACAGCACAAATTGGTGTGCTGAAACTGGGCTGTGGCCGCGGCCACTGAATGATGGTGTCCATGGTCTGGGGGATAGAGAGTAGTGGCCGCAGCCACTGATGTCCTTGGCCGCGGCCACAGGTGCATTTTAGGCTAATTTTTCAGTTTTTTCCAAATATGTTGAACGGTTCCAAAAACCCAACTAACTCCCAAATCTCATTTTTAATTCCATAATAATCCAATTAATCATTGGTAACAGTCATGGGGGTTGGTGGAATTTCAAATTCAAAGGGTGTCTCTAAACTCTATAAATAGGAGCCTATAGCTCACTTGAAAGACACAACATTTCTATCCATTAGAGCACTTGGCTAGAAACACCTTGAGGCTTGATAATTCCAGAAAGCATTTCCAATACGTGAGAGAGATCCCTTAGTGCTTGAGTTAGGGGGAAATAAGCTTTTGGACAAAGGTTTTAAACCTTGTTCAAGTTGGTGATCCCCAACACTCTTCACTTAGGTTGTGTAAGTGAGAGTTTACTTTTCTTTTTGTTCTTACTTTTTACACCATTGCTTTTCTTCTTATTCTCTTGTTCTATTTACTTGTAATCTTTGTTTAGAGTTTTAATCTTCTTTTCTTTTGTTTCAAACACCTTTACTTTACTTGTAATCTTTTGCTTAGAGTTGTATTATTCACTAGTCTCTTCTTCTTCTTCTTCTTCTTCTTCTTCTTATTTTCCTTGTTTATTTGTATTTTTCAGTTATAGAGTTGTAACTCTTTTTCATCAATCATTATTTATTTGTAATATATTGCATAGAGTTGTATTTTCTTACCATTTCCATTGAGGCAAAAACTAATTATCCTAACATTCAAAAGCTTACCCTTGCTTGTTTCAATGGAAGGTGAGACCATCAAGATAATGAATCAAGACCTAGTGAGGTTGGATAGGTTTGATGGGACAAATTTCACTAGATGGAAAAACAAGGTAAGGTTTCTTTTGACCACTCTCAAAATCGCCTACATTCTAGAATCCACTCTAGAACCTCTCCCAACGCCATTCGACAAAGACACTCCCGAGGAGGTGGAGAAAAGAAGGAAGAGGGAGGAGGACAATCTCCTTTGTAGGGGTCATATCCTCAACGCCCTTTCCGATAGGCTCTATGACCTCTACACCGAGACCAAATCGGCCAAGGAGATACGGGATGCACTTGAGACAAAGTTCAAGGCGGAAGAGGAAGGTACCAAAAAGTTTTTGATATCTCAATACTTTGATTTCAAATTTTTTGGTGATAAACCTATTCTTCCTCAAATACATGAATTGCAAATAATTGTTAATAAATTGAAAGTGCTAAAGATTGAGCTTCCCGAGGCCTTTCAAGTTGGTGCTATAGTGGCTAAATTACCACAAACTTGGAAGAGCTATAGGAAAAGAATCCTTCATAAAAATGAGGATTATTCTTTGGAGAAAATCCAAAAATATATTCGAATCGAGGAGGAATCGATATGTAGAGATAAACTTGTGGAGGGGTATAATGGAGAGACTTCCAAAGAAAATGCAGTGTCACAACCAAAACATCCCAAAAATAAAGGGAAAAAGGGTAACGAGAAACCTTTGGGTCCAAAAACCAACCCAGACAAGTTTAAGGGTGAGAAAGATCCTTGCTAGAGAGTGTAGGCATAGAAAAGACCAACAAGGACCTAAGGTGAATGCAACTCAAGAGGATAACATAGTTGCTACCCTTAGTGAGGTGAATGTGGTCCAAGGCAAGGTGAAAGGGTGGTGGTATGATACATGTGCCACCGTCCATGTCACCTATGACAAATCATTGTTCAAGACCTTTGATGAGTCAAAGGGCAACCATGAGATTCAAATGGGCAATGAGTGAAAATCCAAGGTACTTGGCAAATGTACCATTGAAGTCTTTTTCACCTCCGGCAAGAAAGTTACATTAGAAAATGTAATTTATGTTCCCGAAATGAGTAGAAACTTGGTAAGTGGTGATTTTCTTTGCAAGCCCGACATTAAAACCCTTTTTGAGTCCGGTAAACTTATATTTACCAAATCAAATGTATTTTTGGGAAAGGAGTACTCTTGTGAGGGTATGGTTACATTGCGCACCAATGATGTAACTTTCAATGTTATCAATAAAAATGCTAATTCTGCCTATATTGTTGAGTATGATTCTTTATTTTTGTGGCATCTTAGACTATCTCATATAGGTTTTTCAACCATGAAAAGAGTAGTAAAATGTAGTATGATTGCATGAAATATTAAAACTATGGTAAATGTGAAACATGTGTTAAGGCAAAAATGATTAAGAAACCATTTCCTAGTGTAGAAAGATCATCTAATTTACTAGATTTAATCCATAGTGATCTTTGTGAATTAAATGGTGTTTTAACTAGAGGTGGTAAAAGGTATTTTCTTACTTTTATAGATGATTTTAGTAGATATACCTATGTGTTTCTTTTAAAGCATAAAGATGAAACTTTTGATGCTTTTAAATTGTATAAATTAGAAGTTGAAAATCAACTAAATAAGAAGGTTAAGGTGTTAAGAAGTGATAGACGAGGAGAGTACTTCTCTAATGAATTCAATACATTTTGTGAAGAAAATGGTATAATTCATGTGTGCACCGCACTTTATACACCACAACACAATGGTGTTGCCGAAAGGAAAAATAGGACTTGTATAGAGATGATAAATTCTATGTTGGTGTTTTCTAAGTTGAATCTCAACTTATGGGGTGAAGCATTATTAACTACTTGTTACATTCTTAATCGAATACCGATGAAGGAAAATGAGATATCTCCATATGAGTTATGGAAAGGAAGAAAACCCAACATAGGGTACTTCAAAGTGTGGGGGTGTCTTGCATATTGCAAGAAAAATGAACCTAATAGAACAAAGTTAGGTTCAAGAGCCATAAAGTGTGCTTTTGTTGGTTATGCCAACAATAGTAAAGCTTATAGGCTATTAGACTTAGAGTCTAATATTGTGATTGAATCTAGAGAAGTTTCATTTTTGAGAATATGTTATGTGACAACAATTCTCAAGCTTCAACATCTCTAAATGAGAATTTGTTATTTGAGAATAATTCTCAAGCTTCTACATCCAAAGTTGATTCTCAAGAGGAGAATTCTCAAAAGAATGCAAAGCAACCCTTTGAACTTAGAAGAAGTCAAAGACTTAAAAATCATAAAAGTCTAGTAGTGGATGAGATAGATTCTCAACGAATTTCATTCTACATGGTAGAGGGAAATAGAGAGGAAGTCATTAGGAAAATTCCTATTGTACTTCTTGTTGAGGATGATCCTAAGACTTATAGAGAAGCTATGAAATCGAGAGATAGTGCATTTTGGAAAGAAGCCATCAATGATGAGATGGATTCTATTCTTTCCAACAACACTTGAGAATTGGTAGACCTCCCACCGGGGTCTAAGCCAATTGGGTGTAAGTGGGTATTTAGGAGAAAACACCACACTGATGGCACTATTCAAACCTTTAAAGCTAGATTAGTAGCTAAAGGGTTTAGGCAAAAAGAGGGTATCGATTATTTCGATACTTATGCGCCTATTGCAAGAACAACTTCTATAAGAATTTTGTTTGCTTTAGCTTCTATACACAACTTGTATGTTCATCAAATGGATGTCAAAACCGCATTCCTTAATGGTGACCTCAATGAGGAGGTCTATATGGAACAACCCGAAGGGTTTGTCCTACCAAAATATGAACATAAAGTATGTAGACTTGTAAAATCCTTATATGGATTGAAACAAGCTCCTAAGCAATGGCATGAGAAATTTGATCAAGCCATCATGTCTAATGAGTTTAGACATAACAACGGAGACAAGTGTTTGTATTCCAAAACTTGTAAGGGATATGTGATCATTGTTTGCTTATATGTGGATGACATGCTTATTCTAAGTCATAGCATGAAAGGGATAGAAGAAATGAAGAGGTTTCTATCATCAACCTTCAAGATGAAAGATCTTGGAGAAGTTGACACCATACTTGGTATCAAAGTAAATAAACATAGTAGGGGTTTTACGTTGGGTCAAGCCCACTATGTTGAGAAAGTATTGAACAAATTTAACCATCTCAAGGTTAAAGATGCCAATACTCCATTCGATCATAGTGTAAAACTAGAGAAGAATGAAGGAACAGCGGTGGCTCAATTGGAGTACGCTAGTGCTATAGGGAGTCTAATGTACGCTGCCCAATGTACTAGACATGATATGGCATTTGCAGTAAGTAAACTTAGTAGGTTTACAAGTAATCCAAGTGTGGATCACTGGAAGGCGATTGGAAGAGTCCTAGGTTATCTCAAGAAAACCAAAGGACTAAGCCTTCACTACTCCAAATTTCCTTCAATCTTAGAAGGATATACAGATGCAAGTTGGATATCCAATCTTGGGGACAACTTGTCCACAATTGGTTGGGTATATACACTTGGTGGAGGTGTAATTTCTTGGGGTTCTAAGAAACAAACTTGTAATCTCATTCCACTATGGAAGCAGAGTTTATAGCTCTAGGTGCTACCGGCAAAGAGGCCAAATGGTTAAGGGATCTTTTAATAGAGATACCTCTAATCAAAGAGAATGTATCCACTATATTGATACATCGTGATAGCCAAGCGACATTGGCTAGAGCATACAACTGAGTGTATAATGGGAAGTCTAGACATATTAGTCTAAGACCGTATATGTAAGAGAGTTGATTCAAAGAGGAGTCATCTCAATATCCTCTGTGAGAACAAGTGAAAATCTGGCGGATCCTTTCACTAAGCCACTAACGAGGGATTTAGTGGCTACATCATCTCGAAGGATGGGACTTAAACTCCCTAATGAGATTCACGATTGATGGTAACCTATCCTAACACTAGTTATTCAACTAGTGCTAGGTTCAATAGGTAACAAAAACTCAATCAAGTGAATATTAGTTGTACTCAAAACAAGTCCCATTTGAGATATTGAGTACTTGTGAGTTACCAAGTTGAGGGTTAAAACCGAAAGGTTTTTTAATAGAATTTAGTCTTGTGGAGACAAGTATTTTTGGTAACAAAATACTGCAAGAGTTCTACCTATATGGACCTAGGGGTGGTGCCGCCTCTCATGAGAATTGGGAGTATTCTCAAGAACGTCCATGAATGGAAAGTGCACATGGCTATTAACGGTGCAAAGCGAGACATAGAGGTCTCAAGTGAACATCGCAAAGGTGTGTGTGTTATCACCGATTTGTTATCATGAAAAGATGGTTCAATGCCTAGTGCAACCAAATTTTCGACAAATTTTGTGATAATTACACTATAGTAAAGTTCAAGTTGAAAAACACTTTGCTTTATGCACTAATGCAATGACTCCTATAAGAGAGAGTTCTTATTTAATCAAGTGGGGGATATGTTATATTTCAAAATATAATGATTGATTAAATAAGTGTTACAATAGATAACTATTTAATCTAGTGGGGGAATGTTATATTATTTTATAATATAATGTAATATTATATTATAATATAATGTTTTAGATTAAATAAATGTGACAAAGAGTGTCACATATTGTAACATATAATGGAGAGTTACAAAATTTAGATATATGAGATATATCCAAATATGTAACTGTTGACCCTCGATTTGGCCAATGACACGGAGTCAAATATACGACAAAAGATAAAACGACAATTAAGAGTTTAACCTAATGTTAAAGAAGAAAACACCAAGGATTTATAGTGGTTCGGGCCCAAAGAATGGTAATGACCTACGTCCACTTAATGCTATTATTAATATTGAATCTCAAAGCCATTATCAAAGAACTAGGGTTCTTGAGTTTCACAAACCTTGCGATAATTACAATAAAACGATGGATAATCACACTATAGCTTTCTCTCTCAATACTCAGGAAAAAGATTCAGAGATCAAAAGTCCTTTCCTTGAGCTATTTCATGCATATTTATAGGCTCAATGAGGGTTACATGGGCCAATGGGCCTTATCTTTCCTTAATAACCGCGTATCAAGGTAATAAAGAGGAAATATTCAATACAATTATTATAGGATTACAATCTTAGAAGTAAATAAATCAAATTATATGACCAGCCTGGTCGTACCTATTAGTTAAGCTTGACGAAGTGATGTGCCTCTGGTCGATAGTTGAACAACACTTCCGCCACGTGTGAAAAATCTTTGCCACGTCATCAACATCCATTTTTTGGGTAAACATTTGCCCTCAAGTTTATTTATTGCAACCATCAATAAGGAAACTTAGGAAACTGACCCTTCGCTTACTCCACCAAACCTGTCAGAGCCGCCCATGCCCTCTTGGAAAAAGCAATCAATCATGTCTAATCAAGCCTTTTTGGTTTCCCAAAAACTTGTCTGACGGCTATTACACTTCCCCAAACTCAGAAAAAAGTAATTCATGATTACCTCTTTTATCGTGTCCCAGTCACTATATACAATACCCCAAATCCATATTTTTACTTTTTACTCTTCATTTGCCATTTTCTTGTCAAGAACTCCTAAGAACCTCGACTTTCAGAGCCCAAAAAATTTGAGGAGCTTCCATCGCTGTTCTAAGGATCCTCCGTTCGGATGATCAAAGCTTGTGTTTCAGACCCCTCTTTTCATCCAAGTAAGTTTTATGAACCCCTTTGACATTTGAGATGCCATGCAAAACTGTTTTTTATGTATTCAAATCTGTGTTCTTGACCGAAACTATTTTGGGGTAATGGGCATGCTGATCAATGCTTGATAGGGAAGTGAAATAGTGTTGTATAGGAGTTAGGAGCCAGTTTGATAATCGAGACCGTAGATTTAGGGCGTAAAATCGAAGCAAAAATTCGATTTTTAAGCTAGTTGAAAAACTAGGTTTTTCCCACCCTCTCGGAGTTTAAAAAGTTTTATCTGAAAAACTTTTTACTTTTGCTTTTCAATCTGTTTCTCAAACTGCTCGTATAAAACTTAGTGTTTTTGCTAAAATGCTGCTGGCCGTATAAAAACTTAACTTTTATACGCGAGCAACGTTATTCTAACTCTCAACACATATTTTTAGGCTTTACGTTCTCATCTCCCCCTTTCTCTGTTCGCAG
Organism: Humulus lupulus; assembly: GCF_963169125.1. Lineage (NCBI taxonomy): Eukaryota > Viridiplantae > Streptophyta > Magnoliopsida > Rosales > Cannabaceae > Humulus > Humulus lupulus. The sequence goes on from NC_084798.1 coordinate 89,030,558, forward strand.
CTTTTCATGCAAGATCCATGGGGAGGTGAGAGACCTATCGACGACGACTTGCTAGCTCAATTGCTTGAGGATGAAGAGCAACCGTCGCTGTTGATACCAGAAATTCCTTTTTCTCGAGCTACCCTAAACATTTCATCATCTCCACACCATAATATGGGTTGTGTTAAGTCTAAAGCCCAGAAAAAGAAACCTTCCAACCCTTCAAATCAGCCTGGTCCTCAGACTGAAATTCCCTCGACCAGTGGTCGAGAAAGAAATATCCCCGACCCCAGCATTCAAACTCACGCTCAACCTCGACACGCTATTCAACTAGATGTTGAATGGTACGTCGCTCCTCATAGCCGAGTTACGATTAGGATGATTGCCAATTACATTAAAAAATATGGACTTCCTGGGGTGACCCTAGTCTAGCCCACCAGAGACCAAAGGGCTCCTGGAGGTGCATACAGCGCCTGGTCGAGGTACCATATCGAGGCAGGTGCAATCCTGCCTCTTCATCTTTTTTTCCAGGGAGTGGCCAATTATTTCGGGGTCGCTCCTTTTCAAATAAGCCCCAATAGATATAGAATGCTTTCTACACTCTATATCCTTTATAGCCATATGAAATGGCCTGTCCCCACGCCACATGAGGTCAACTACCTGTTCGACCTAAAATCCAACCCCAACCAGAAAAACATGGGGTTTTTCCACTTCTGTCACCAAGAAACAGGCTGTACTTTCTTGACCGACACTACTTTTATCTCGAATGTGGGGAAGTACCATCTGGAGTACTTTCTGACTACTGATATGGTCGCGAACAACTTGGCCTTTACACAAGGAGGTAAAGTCTTTGCAACTCTGATCGTTTATCGTTTATTTTTCTTAAATTTTTACTGCATTTCCCTTAAATTTTTAGCGCCTTTCAGGCCCATGGTTGCGACCAGACCCTACTCCAGACATGGAGGTTCGATCAGCCCTCTTGGCCAGCCTGAATGACGTCGAAAATAGTGTCTAACATCTGGTTACAGAGGCAAACCTTAGGCTGGTCAGGCTTTTGGTCCCTCACTAGGATGTGAGGGAGTCAATAGCGGGAAGTGCCACTGGCGAGGAGATTCCCGAGCAGCACTCATATGTGTCACAACCTCAAAGGAGGAGGAAAACTGGCGTGACAATCAGGGAACCCTCCAGCACCTCGCGAGCTGCTGCTCCCCCCGCCCCACTGGGAAAGGGAAAAAATAAAGCTACCGAACCTCTCGAGCCTCTTGAAGAATCTTCAGATGAGAACGATATTGATCTCTCGCTCTTAGATAGTTTGCCAATTCCCTGTCACTTGTTTGACGGGGACGACAATTTTAAGTACACTCCCAATTTAGATTCAGACTTCTTCATGCCAGAGAGTGAGTGTAACACTAGTAAAGTATATAATGTAGCGACCAGTAATGATAGCTCGGGTATTTTACTTGCGATTTTCTTTGTTTCTTTTCTTGACACAACATACTGAGTCGTTTGTACTATCTCACTGTTCGCGCATTTTCTTTCTTGCAGACATGGAATTTGAAAACGTGTTCAATATGTACTGTGCTCTCGAGGCTCCTAGGAGCAGGAAGAAAGCGAGCATGCGGCATCAAGGGGAAAGCAGTAAAGTGCCTCTGACCCAGAAATATCGCACTACAGACCCTTTAGCAGGCGTACCCTCAACAAATGCAACACCACCTCCTTCTCCCCTCGAGCGACTATCTCCGCCTGCTCCGGTCGGGTTGACACCTTCCCCACCAGCTCCAGCTGACCAGACTCAGCAGACTACCCCTACTTCCACTGGGGGTGACTTATCGAGCTGTGCCCTAAGGTTAGCCAAGGACAGGATGGAAATTTTTTTGAAGCACGAACACTGCCGAGAAGCGATGGCTGGGACAGAGACGATGGACGTCGACCAGATCTTAACCCATGCTCTAAATGAGCTCGCAAGTGTAAGTTGTCTTTTTTTTCTTTTCTGTGGAGACTAAATCCTTTTATTTATTATAGTCAATTTAACTTTCGTTCTAATCACAGGCAATGCTAACCGTGATTGCCGGCCGTCTCTGCTCGGGAGCCATCACCGAACAGTCCTAGACTTCCGAGCAACGACACGTTGAAGAACTTACAGCTGCCGAAGCAAAATATACCGAACAACTTGAGATGCTCAGAAGACAAACGCAGCACTGCTCAAGGAGAAGAACAATCTGGCTGAGGAGTTAAGGGAGAAGCAGACTGCATGGACAAGGCCATCAAGCAAAGATACCAGTTCAAGGAGTCTAATCGCATCAACTACGGCGAGGCTAAAAAACTTAAGGAGGACCTGATTGCGAGCAGATAGGAGACTACAAAGTTGGAAGGCCGGATCGAGGAGCTTGAAAAAACCAACGCCAGCAATTTGGAGAGGTACATGAATGCCATGGTTAAGTGTTTCTATGACTTCTAGAAAAACAACCAGGAGGCCAACTTCAGCTATCTTCCCAAGCACACGAGGCATGCCAAGATAGCCCGCTGCGCTGCTCGCCTGGCGGAAGAAGAGAGAGCAAGGATACCTGCCTCGCCCAAAATCTCTTTGGCCACCGGCGTGGAAGGGGCAGACAATGAAGCTACAACTGTCGTCGACCAGGACACCCCTCAAGATCCTCCTGCCTCGTTGTCTGATATTTTTCTTTTATTCTTTTAAATACCCGATCTACGGGTTGTGATGTAAAGACTAATTTTTATTGCTGCGTGGGAAACTACTTTTTTCTTTTAATAAAAAATTACATCCGAGCAGTTACTGCTCGTGGTGTAAAGGGATTCCTTTTGATATTATAATATTTTCCTTTTATTATAACATCTGTTCGCATGACTGAACTTAGCATAGTACTTTGGTTTGATTTAACAAAATACAAAATTTTGAAAAATACTCTAAGTACCCTTGCATGCTTTCACTTATTTTTCTCATGTGTTTACATACCTTTCGATATGCCTTGCTTACTAGATGCCTTATATGCCCCCCAAGTGATTGAGGAGCTTTAGGTCCTTAGTCACTTGCCTTGAACAAAACCTGTTCGAACATTACTGCTTAGAGCAAATAATTAAAATGATAATACAGCAAAACAACACACGTAATAAGAAAGTACTTGTAATGAATAAAATAATTGGCAAGAATGACTGGCTGCACACAGTCCCTTATATTTCTCGTAATAAATGGACAAAACGTGTCTGTACGAGTGATCAATAAGATCTTACACTTGTAAGCGATTAGTCACATAAAATGACCAACCCTTTTTCATAACTTGTAAAAAGTGAAATTAATACAAGCCAACTCTTTAATAAAAATTGTTTATTGATAGTACTTGCGCAGGTGTTCTCCATTCCAATAGCGAGGAATGAGATCTTCATTTAAGTGAGCAAGTTTGTAGGTGCCTGGACGGAGGACTTCTTCAATATGGTATTGTCCTTCCCAATTAGGTCCGAGTACTCCAGCAGCCTGGTCACGAGTATTTAGGAAAACTCTTCCAAGTACTAAATCTCTGATGTTGAATTTTATTTTACGTACTTTAGAGTTGAAATACCGGGCGAATTTTTGTTGGTACGCAGCTACTCGAAGTTGGGCTTGTTCACGTTTCTCATCGATCAAGTCCAGGGATTCCATCAATAGTTGGCTGCTAGAGCCTTGATCGTACGTTATCCTGTGATACGAGGGTAGATCTAACTCAACAGGCAACATAACCTCATACCCATAAGCCAAAGAGAATGGAGTATGGCCTGTTGCTGTTTGGTGGGAAGTTCTGTACGACCAAAGGACTTCAGGCAATTGCTTTGGCCATGCACCCTTAGCTCCTTCCAGTCTTTTCTTCAGGGTATCCTTTAGCATTTTATTGATTGCTTCGACTTACCCATTTTCTTGGGGATGAGTGACTGAAGTAAAGCTCTTGATAGTCCCATGCCGTTCGCAAAAGTCCGTGAATAAATCACTATCAAACTGTGTGCCGTTATCTGAGACGATTTTCCTTGGCAATCCATAGCGACAAATGATGTTTTTGACCACAAAATCCAGCACCTTCTTGGTCGTTATGGTTGTGAGTGGCTCAGCTTCAGCCCATTTAGTGAAGTAATCGATGACAACCACAACATATTTGACGCCACCCTTTCCTGTGGGTAAAGATCCGATTAAGTCTATCCCCCACACAGCAAACGGCCACAGACTTTGCATCTGTTTAAGTTCATTAGGGGCTGCTCGCGAGATTTTTGAGAATCTCTGTTACTTGTTAGACCTCCGTACAAACTCCATCGAGTCTTCATTCATTGTTGGCCAGAAATACCCTTGCCTTAGGATCTTCTTCGACAAACTTTGCCCCCCAGCGTGGTCCCCGCAAAAGCCTTCATGTACCTCTTTCATCAACTCTTTGGCTTTCTCTTTCGAAACACATATGAGGAGTGGCATTGAGTATCCCATTCGGTACAAGATTCCATCGACTAGGATGTACCTAGCAGCCTGTCGCTGAAAGGTCCTAGCTTTGTTTCTGTTCGTTGGTAACACGCCTTGCGTCAGATACTCTACGTATGGTGCCATCCATGTATCTGCCACTAGGATCACCAGAGTGGTCTCCTCTGCTTGGATGCTTGGTACAGATAGTCATTCAAATGGCACTATGTTCAGAGTATCAACATCTTTTGCACTTGTGAGCTTGGCCAAAGCATCAGCGTTTGAATTCTGGTCGCGAGGTACTTGCTAAAGAGTGTATCTGTCAAACTGTGCTAATAGATCCTTTGTTTTGTTTAAGTAGGCAACGATCTTTAATCCTTGGGCTTGGTACTCTCGCATGACTTGATTTACCACCATCTGAGAGTCACTGTAGATGTCAAGTATCTTTATATTCATGTCCCTGGCTAATCGTAACCCAACGAGCAATGCTTCATACTCAGCCTCGTTGTTGGAAGCAGTGAAGTCGAACCTTATTGCACAGTGAAATCGAAGCCCTTCAGGCATAATCAGGATAATCCCCACGCTTGCATGATGTTCATTAGAAGAGCCGTCTGTAAACAACTTCCATGAGGGAGGTTGGTTTTGAGATTCATGATCATCAGGCTTTTCGGTCTGCTCGCTATCAATAACCTCAGTGAACTCTGCAATGAAGTCAGCTAGGGCTTGTCCTTTTATCGTTGCTCGTGGTAAATAAGAGATATCGAACTGCCCAAGTTCAACCACCCACTTCAACAATCTTCCTGTGGCCTCTAGCTTTTGCAGCACTTGCCGTAGAGACTGGTCGATCAAAACTGTGATTGGGTGAGCTTGAAAGTACGGCCGCAGCTTCCTTGAGGCCAAAATTAAGCAATAGGCTAACTTTTCAATTGGTGGATATCGCTGCTCCACTACAATTATCTTTTTGCTTACATAATAAACAGCCTTATGTACGCCTTCTTCTTCTCTTACTAAAACAGCACTAGCAACATATTCCATAATCGCCAAGTAGACAAACAAAGGCTCCTCATCGACTGGTTTTGATAGGATGGGTGGTTGCGCCATGTGAGTCTTCAATTCTTGGAATGCCTACTCGCACTCCTCCGTCCACTCAAATTTCTTGTTGCCTCTAAGTAGATTAAAAAATGGGACGCACTTGTCTGTTGATTTTGAAATAAATCTACTAAGTGCGGCAATTCTTACGGTCAAACTTTGAACATCCTTAATTTTTACTGGAGATTTCATATCGATCAGAGCTTTGATTTTCTCGGGATTGGCTTCAATTCCTCTCGAGTTAACTATAAATCCCAAGAACTTCCCTGATCCTACTCCGAAGGAGCATTTGAGGGGATTAACCTTCATCTGATATTTGTTCAAGATGTTGAAGCACTCCTACAAATCCTCTATATGCCCTTCTGCCTTCTTTTACTTTACTAGCACATCGTCGACATAGACCTCCATGTTTTTCCCGATTAGCTCCTTGAACATGTGGTTGACTAGTCGCTGGTGAGTCGCACCAGCATTTTTCAAACCGAAGGGCATTACTTTGTAACAGTAAAGCCCGGTATCAGTTCAAAAGCTAGTGTGATCCTCATCAGGGGGATGCATACTAATATGATTATATTCAGAGTATGCATCCATAAAAGAGAGAATCTCATGCCCTGCAGTGGCATCGACCAGTTGGTCAATCCTAGGGAGTGGGAAACAATCCTTGGGGCAGGCTTTATTGAGGTCTGTGAAATCCACGCATGTTTGCCATTTTCCATTCGGCTTGGGAACTAGCATGGGATTAGAGACCCGCGACGGATAAAATGCTACCTTGATGAACCCATTCTCCTTCAGCTTTTCGACTTCTTCTTTTAAGGCCTTTGATCTATCCTTTCGAGCAGCCTTTTTTTCTGTTGCACCGGTGGATAACTCTTGTCGATGTTCAGGACATGGCTGATGACTGCAGGGTCTATTCCGACCATGTATTTGTGCGACTAGGCGAAGACTTCCTGGTTCCTCCTTAAAAACTCCACCAGTGCTTGTTTTGTTGTTGTCTCTAAGGTTTTACCGACTTTCACAACCCTAGTCGGATTTTCTTCATCGAGTTGGACCTCTTCAAGGTCCTCGATGGGTCTTATTTCTTCCTCAAAATCCCTAAAGCGAGGATCCAAGTCTCTATCCTCACTTTGGATAACACCTTATTTGGTGACATTAGCACCTGACTGGGCCTGAGCATCAATTGCCATTTGCAACTCTTTTCTGGGAACATCTCTCGACACACCTTTCTTTGTCTAAGGGCCCCTCTCTGATAAGGAAGCAAACAAAATAATCTCAATTTTATGACAAATCTGGTTCAATGGCTTCTTTTAAGTTCGCCAGTTGGCGGGTTTTTTCAGACCTTTTCTAGGATCAGAAGGTACTAATGACCACGGGTCAAAATATTGTGATTTTTTCAATACTTATTTTGGGCAAGTAAGATCATCTCTCAAGTGTTATGATCCTCCATTGCCGCTCAGTAGTGGCCTAAGGTAAGGCTAGTAGCATTTCATCCAATCTTTCATCTTATTGCTTGCTTTGAGCTATCTTTGGGAAAGTGTTGCCTCCCGCTAATTTCGCAATACGCATCCTACCCCTGCGTCTGTTGGGAATTTCATGCAAGCTGCCATATTGAAGTAACGGCTGGTAGGTTGACTGGAATTGGCCTCCCAATTACCGCATTGTATGCCGAAGGACAATCAAATACTATGAAAGTAGTGAGTAATGTCCTGTTAGCACGTGCAGTACCTGCTGTAACTGGAAGCCTAATCGACTCAGTTGGGACGAGCCCTTTCCCAGAAAAACCATAGATGGTTTGGTTGCATGGCTCCAGGTCCTTGACGGACAACTTCATTCTCTCCAGTGAAGACTTGTATAGTATGTTGACCGAGCTTCCTGTGTCAACCAACACCCACTTCACCATCATGTTGGAAATTTGCACGTCCACGACCAGCGGATCAGAGTTTGGGAATCGTATGTGCTGGGCATCGTCTTCAGAGAAGGTTATTAATTCCTCCTCTGTTTAAGCCTTCTTTGGTGCTCGATCCTCCACACTCATCATCTCGATGTCCTGGTCATGGTGTAGGGTTTGAGCATATCGTTCCCTTGCCTTCCCACTATCCCCTGCAAGGTGTGGGCCTCCACAGATGGTGAGTAAAGTGCCTGCCATAGGAGCTGGCTGTAGGGGTGGCGAGCGTTGGCGTGCAGGCGCCTGCTCGTTGCCACTCTGAGCCTCTCGCTGGGATCCTCTTGCGGCTCGCAAATATCTACTGAGATGTCCCTGCCTAATTAAGAACTCAATCTTGTCTTTTAACTGGTTACATTCATTGGTGTCGTGCCCGCAGTCGTTGTGAAAAAGACAGAACTTCGTCGTATCTCTCTTGGAGATATCTTTCCTTATAGGTGCGGGTCATTTGTAAGGCACGCTAGAGCTGGTTTCCTGGTAGACTTCTACTCGGCTTTCAACAAGAGCCGTGTAGTTGGTGAATCTCGGCTCATATCAACTGCCTTTGGGGCGTTTATTCTCAGAAGCTGAGGGTTCATTGTTCGCCCGTTTTCCACCGTTCCTACCATTGCCATTCCTGTTCCCCTTGTCGTTTCCATTGGGTTTGATCGACTTGTTGGCGGCTTTGGCGGGTTCTTCCTTCGGCCCCTTGTCTTTTGTTGGCGATTTCCCTTCATTGGTAATCGCATCCTCGAGCTTGATATATCGATCAGCCCGATCCAAAAACTCCTGGGTATTTCTTACCCCATTCTTTCTAAGGCTACTCCAGAGGGGTGAATGTCGCCTAACCCCAGCAGTTAGAGCCATCATCTTACCTTCATCGCCCACTATCTTGGCTCTTGCTACTGCTCGCATGAAGCGTTGGACATATTCTTTTAAGGGCTCTCCCTCCTTCTGGCGTATCTCGACTAGCTGGTTGGCCTCTGTGGGGTGTACGCGACCCGCGTAGAATTGTCCGTAAAATTCCTTTACGAACATCTCCCAAGATACTATACTTGCAGAAGGGAACTTAAAGAATCACTCCTGGGCGGTGTCAGACAGTGTCGCTATCCAGCAGCGGGCATCTTCCGACACTTTCTGTATATTTATTTGTATCTCAAACTTATTAACATGAGATAGTGGGTCTCCGTACCCGTCAAAGTTCGGCAATGTTGGCATCTTGAACTTACTGGGGGTTTCAGCCGCAGCAATCCTCTATACAAAGGGAGTGCCCCTCCTCCTATCGTACTCAATATGGGACGTTCGTGCCCCGACCATCTATTGTACCGCCTGGTTCAGGGCATCAATCTGAGCCTGAATGACTTCTAGGACTGCTGGGGCAACCGGTGCCGGGGGAGCGTACTCGTCGTGCCTCTCACAGCGGTCGTTAAGTACGTCCCTTAAATCATCGTCCCTACATCTCTGCTCGCTAACTCCTAGCCTACTAAAGACATTTTGCTGCCTGGGTTGCCCCCCAGCGTTATGGCTAGCTGACCTATTTTCTCTAGGTGGGGGGCTTCTGCCTCCACCTCTTTCTTCATTCTCCGACCAACATTTCCTCTGCCGGAATCGGCTTCATTATAGTCATGACCATCTCTAAATTGTGGCTGACTATGGTGTGACTGGCTGTTCATGTTATTTCCTCCTCGAGCTGGCATCTCCCGAGTGTCAGGGGGAGGCCTGCGCTAGTCGTTGGGTCCCCGTGCATTGATATGCCATGGGGGGCCCCTAATCGCAGAGCCTGACTCAATGTTCCTTCTGTTGGCGGAAGGGCGCTGTCCCCTGCTTGGTAGATTCGGCTCTTCATCCCCTGGGCGTCTAGGGCTGCAGGGCGGTTGCCTGGCCCTATTCTTCCTTGGACGCTGGGGATTGCCTCGACCAGTCTGAGATGAAGGCTGCTGCTTAGGATCCCTAGGTGGGACATCATCCTGAGCCACAGGCGGCTGCTCTGACCTTTGAGGGCTTGCTGGCTGGAGCGAAGGGCTAGGATTGGGACCTCTTTGAGGTGGCACATTCAGTGGCTGATTTGGCTGGGAGGCTGGCGCAGCCTGACTCCGAGCCAATTGGATGGCTGCTTCAAGAGCGGCCATGGCATCCCTTTGTCGACGATCCATGTCCTCTTGCCGCTCACTCAGCTCCTGGCGCTGGCGTTCTATTTCTCTTTTCTGCAGCGCCATTGTCTCCGCACCATTCTCCTGATTGGCCCTTAGATTAGCCAACTCATCCTGCAACACCCGCAGCGTTGCCCTCAGCGTTTCAGAATCTAACTCCTCCTCTTCAAACTCCAAATGTGGTTCATTCTCAGCCACATTTGGGGGAGGAGGTTGGGATGGTGCAGCGCCAGCGCCCTGTCTTGTTTTCTTGGATGTTTTCGCCATTAGATTTTCTTATAGTTTTTTATCAAGCTCTCAATGAAAGCACCAGAATGTTGACCCTCGATTTGGCCAACGACACGGAGTCAAATATATGACAAAAGATAAAACGAAAATTAAGAGTTTAACCTAATGGTAAAGAAGAAAACACCAAGGATTTATAGTGGTTCGACCCCAAAGAATGGTAATGACCTACGTCCACTTAGTGCTATTATTAATATTGATTCTCAAAGCCATTATCAAAGAACTAGAGTTCTTGAGTTTCACAAACCTTGGGATAATTACAATAAAACGATGGATAATCGCACTATTGCTTTCTCTCTCAATACTCAGGAAAAAGATTCAGAGATCAAAAGTCCTTTCCTTGAGCTATTTCATGCATATTTATAGGTTCAAGGAGGGTTACATGGGCCAATGGGCCTTATCTTTCCTTAATAACCGCATATCAAGGTAATAAAGAGGAATTATTCAATACAATTATTATAGGATTACAATCTTAGAAGTAAATAAATCAAATTATACCACCAGCCTGGTCGTACCTAATAGTTAAGCTTGACGAAGTGATGTGCCTCTGGTCGATAGTCAAACAACACTTCTGTCACGTGTGAAAAATCCTTGCCACGTCATCAACAGCCGTTTTTTGGGTAAACAGTAACATATTTGGTGTTACAAATTTGTAACTTCCAAATATTACCCTTTATTGTGTAAATTTGGTGTTACACAATATTGTGATGAATTTCATAAAGCCATATGTGAAATGGCTGTTAGAGATATGATTTTAACCCCAATAATGTGTTTTGGGGGTTACAAAATCAATTGGGAGGGTTTAGAACCGTTTGGAAAAACAACAAAAATTGGTGTGCTGAAACTTGGCTGTGGCCGTGGCCATTGAATGATGGTGGTCGCGGCCTGGGGGACAGAGAGCAGTGGCCGTGGCCACTGATGTCCTTGGCCGCGGCCACAGGTGCATTTCAGGCCAATTTTTCAGTTTTTTCCAAATATGTTGAACGGTTCCAAAAACCCAAATAACTCACAAATCTCATTTTTAATTCCATAATAATCCAATTAATCATTGGTAACAGTCATGGGGGTTGGTTGAATTTGAAATTCAAAGGGTGTCTCTAAACTCTATAAATAGGAGCCTATAGCTCACTTAAAAGACACAACAGTTCTATCTATTAGAGCAATTGGCTAGAAACACCTTGAGGCTTGATAATTCCAGAAATCATTTCCTATATCTGAGAGAGACCCCTTAGTGCTTGAGTTAGGGGGAAATAAGTTTTTGGACAAAGGTTTTAAACGTTGTTCAAGTTGGTAATCCCCAACACTGTTCACTTAGGTTGTGTAAGTGAGAGTTTACTTTGTTTTTGTTCTTACTTTTTACACTATTGCTTTTCTTCTTATTCTCTTGTTCTATTTACTTGTAACCTTTGTTTAGAGTTTTAATCTTCTTTTATTTTGTTTCAAACACCTTTACTTTACTTGTAATCTTTTGCTTAGAGTTGTATTATTCACTATTTTCTTCTTCTTCTTCTTATTTTCCTTGTTTATTTGTATTTTTCAGTTATATAGTTGTAACTTTTTATAATCAATCATTATTTATTTGTAATATATTGCATAGAGTTGTATTTTCTTACCATTTCCATTGAGGCAAAAACTAATTTTCCTAACACTTAGTCCTTTCCTTTAAGCCCCAACGGCAAAATTGACATTTGACACTCTTTTCCCACTAAATCTCGCATTGCTATAATTCCCAATTAATTCCACCAAATAAAAAATATCATTATTTCCCCAAATATGACTCATACTTCAATGAGTCCCGGTAACCCACCGAATTACCAAAATACCCTAGAGCCGAGTATTAGTCCCCGTTGTTATTTTACTGCTACTTTGCTCAAGAGAACCGACTCCTGCCGAATATCTCAAATATAGCCACATAATCATGTGGTCTTAGTCATATAACATAATTATAATCGCAATTATGCCCTCAACGGGCCAAAATTACAAATTTGCCATTTTAAATAAAAGCGAGGCTTTTACGCACATTTAATACACTTAAACATGCATGACTAGTCCTATTATAATATAACTCATTCAATTCACATAATGACATAGATATTCAATTAAATCATATAATATCATATAATATTCCAATATTGGCTTCCTAGCACTCTAACAAGGCACTAAGCCATATTAGGAACTTTGAGACGTTACAACATTGCTAGTTCTTCTTCTTATGATAATGACCAGGCGGGTGATGTTGAGCACACCCACCCAGAAAAATTAGTAATATAAGTTGGAATGCCCGAGGTTTGGGGAGCCCTCAGGCATTCAAACAATTCTCCCTTCTTGTTAAACAACATAAGAAATTTGTTTTGTTTGTTTCAGGAAATAGACTAATTAATGGCTCTGTAAACAGACTTAAGTATATGCTGCATTTTGATAATGGTTTTGAAGTTCCTAGAAGGAATCTAGGGGAAGGGTTAATTTTGTTATGGGCAAAAGATGTAAATATTAATATCTTATCTTATTCCCTAAATCACTGTTTTGTAACTTTTTCAGATAATATATCATAGCATTTGTCTAGTTTTATAGTTCTCCTTATGCTAATTATCATTCAATTACTTGGTATTTATTATCTAAACTAGTAAATAGAGCCGCGAGAATTTGTTTGGATATATATATTTATCTTTTTAAAAAGTATATATGTATCGCTCAATTCTCACAATTAAACCTTTAATCATTGATTTTATTAGCTTTTGTTTAATTATCAACTCTTTTTACTCGTTACTCTAATAATGATTAAAGAAAATTTTTGAAGTCCTATAGAAATTTTTTATGAATTATCAACCATTTTTTATTTAATTATTTTAAAATCAAATATTGTGTAAACTGATAAGTGAAATGCACAAAAGTTGGTACATTACATGTAAATGTTACATAGTGGGTATCCCATGATTTTTTACTTTTTGGACTCCCCAATCAAAACAATATTCATAATAATATGTGTTATAGTGCAAAATAAATTTGCTGCTCTAAATTTTGAAGTTCATTCATATAGATAGGGAGTTTGAATCTCCACCTATGATAAAATACTTGCAAATGATTCATTTGGTATTTTATTTTATACGGTTTGTAGATACATATACATATTTAAAATAATAATTAATTCTTATATGTGCTCAAGTTTATTTTACTTCTAATTGCATGTATTAGAGTCCAACAATTCACAAAACAAATTCGTCTATGTAGTTAGTTTCTTGGACAAAAAAAGATAAATTATCATAAAATATTAATTAATAACCATAAATTATAAAAAAAATGAATAAAAAATGAGAAAAAAATTAGAAAATAGATAGAATGGTTTGAAGATATTTTAAAGTGTCACATCACTTCTTTGGTGCTCTCATTTATATACATAGATATAGATATATATATATATATAGATTATATATCGTTTGAATGAAAACTTAAAATAAATAATTCCAATATAAATTATATATGACATCAAGATATATTTTTGTAAATCTTTTTATGTATAAATAAAAATCATAAATAATTCCAATAAACATTTATTATTATCAACCATAAATTAGAAAAAGTAAAATAAAAAAAATAATAAAAAATAGAGATAGAGTAGGATAAAAAAATAGAAAATTATCCGTTTGAAATTTTTATTTTTATAGATATTTATAATCATATAGATATCGATATAGATTATTATAGAATTTTTTTCACTAATTAATAATTATAAATTAGAAAAAGTAGAGTAAACAAAATGAGAAAATAGAGATAGAGTGGTTTGGAAAAAATTTAGAGTGACACATCAACTATTATCATAAGAATAATAAGAATAATAATACTATTATATTGTTTATAGATATTTCATAATGGTATTATTATTTTTTATAGATATTTTCTCTTAATTAAATATATTTGTATATAAATATAGATAAATAATGACATTTTTCAATATATAATATATAATTTATAAATTTAAATGATATAAAAAAATATATTACAAAACCTAAATATGTAAAATATACATTATATATTAAATTTGAACTAAAAAATATATAACTATGATGTATTTGGGCAAGATTAAGTTAAATCAATCACCCATAGAAGAAAAAAAATACTAATGTTGGGACAAAACAAAGAAATAAAATTGTACTTTATTTACAGACTAAATGTATAATACACATAATGGTTTGTAAATCATGTGTGACTATAGCAATTTTTTTAATTGTTAATTAATTATTTCTTTTAATAAATGTTAAATAAAAAATTAGAAAAAACCACAAAATAGAGAAAATAGAAGATAAGAACAAGAGGGTGTCACCACATCTCCTCAAACTTCTATTTTATATAGATATATAGATATATAGATATATAGACTAGTCTTGGTAGACTCTACCCAAGTTCCAACATGCACTCATATTCTAAGGCAAATCTCTACAAATGATTTTATGAAGATTTTGCCTAGTTCATGGATAACAAACTATGAGATGCTCCAACAAAAGCTGTCTAGAATCTTACTGAACCATCTTATCACAAGAAAGAAGATGGCTCTATCGAAATAGCCTTTGACAGAACTCAAACAAAGACTCCCAGTTGCTTTACCACCCAGTACATGATGACTTCTATCACACCAACTGATGTGGAAATCCAATCCTTTGTTTCTCAAGGCAACCCTATTTATGCTTTCGAATCTTCGGACGGACATAAGTATTGGGATGTTTGCAACTGCAAAAGCTGCCTAAAAACATAAGAAGACCTCCCAAAACGATGTCCTAGCTCAAGAAAACGACTTAAGCAACAGTTAGCAAAGGAGAAAAGGGAATAGGGTTGTTAGGCCAACCCTCTGAAAAGTTTGACTATATTGTCAAATATTCTGCTCCTAAACACTTACCTGACTCTATTCCAGAACCAATTGGATGGGACATTGAGCTTACTCCAACAAACTCTCGACAACCTCCACTTCCAGCTCCTCAACATAACATTTTTCCATGACACAATAAAGCAACAAAATGAATGCAACATCATGGAGAAGCCTTTCCTGCTCAAAATCAGTTCCAACACATTCCACAAGTATGTATGATGACTAGTGATTATGAGTCAGATTTTCCTCATCTCAAAAATTTGACAGGCAAGATGACTAAGGTGCGGTTTCTCACCAACCAAAGGTTCAAAACCCCACAACTAGGAATGTGGATGGGTCTCTCAAGAAAGTATCTCCAGCCGAAGAAGTTCTCAACTGGCAATCAGAAAATATGATTGCCCAAAACAAGGTCTTAAAACAAGTCAAGTTATAAAATACCAGAATAGAGACAACAGTTAAACAATCTCAGACTACTGTCATCGATAAACTCACTGCAAAAATCCAACAGACTCATGAAGAACTTCTAACCATCATTAAAACAAACTCAGTCTCAATGCCAGTATTCTTAGAAAAAGAAGCCTAGATGAAGAGCCTAAAAACTCAATATTAATCCCTCAAGAACCGTTTTTTCCAACAAGAACCGACAAAAGTTCCTTCCACTAGCTATTTGGAAACTTCATCCTCATTCGGGATAACTACGATGCCAGTTCCTTGGCAGTTTGCTACAATGACAAAAACCTCCTAGCCTTTTCCTATTACTTGATCTATGCAAGAGGACTTTGTTGTACGACTAAAACGCATGCTTGATGAAAGTCAACAACAAAAGAAAAAATGGAAAGAAGAAAGAATCACCAAGCCAACCGACAAATGAACTTAAGGAACTTATGGTTCACCTAGCCACAAATCCTCTGTCACAAATGATTCAACATACAGAAACCCTTCACATTGTAGAAAAAGAAACGGACTCAGATGATCAAGGCTCTTTGGCTAGTTCACACAATGCTTCAGATGTCTGGTCAAAAGATATGAGTTCAACTTCTAATAATACTATACCTAGTGATCCCGAAATCTTATACAACGATGACGATGGAGCTTTTCCAAACTTGATGATTCAACCTACTGATGGATCAACCTCACAAACTGAACTATTTATCACAAGTGAAGACGAAAGTGGAAATGAATCAACAACACCACATGTCCCCGAACGACAAAAGAGTAAAAGTTCAAACTTTCAAACTTTTACTTTAGATGACCTCCCTCCATCAAAATGGCATGAAAGGTTTCAAGAGTTTCAGGCTTAGCTCAGCCTAGAATCATAAAAACCAGAAGCACAGACAGGAACGATTCTCCTCAACTTTGTCTCCCGGTTTACAGGTACCCTACAAGACTGGTGGACAAGTCTGGGCGAATATAGATAGATGATGTTTTTAGAACTTTCATCTGTCACTAATGCCCTGACCTATCTGTATATTTAATTATGTGGACAAGATGCTCAAGTCACTGAAAGACTACGCACATAATTCTTCAAACTAAAATGTTGTTCAATGGATAAGAGAGATTTGGAGAAGCATTACAAGAAGATGACTCAACAGTTCTACCAAATAGGTGGAATTGATGATCCAAATCTAAAGCAAGCATTCATCTCTTCCATACTAGAACCACTAGGAGAAGAAACCTTCAGACTTCTCTCGGGAATAGGAAGAACCCTAGCTGATGCTACAGTTGGAGAAATCTATCAGCTAGTTCTAAAGGCATTGGAAAAGATGTGCTCTCAGCACAAATTTATCCAAGAATTCATGAAACAATCCAAGATGTTCGGAAACGTTTGCAACCAAAAAGACCTACTGATCAAATGTCCATCAGAATCAACATCTCCTTGTCTTCCAAAAGAAAAAGAAGCACAACAAAAGGTTTAAAACCTTTAAATTCTCTAAGGAAAAGGGACGTTGCTCATTCAAATTCCTAAAGAGGAAGCACTCTTTCAAGAAGAAGTCTGACAAATGTTTATATGTGGAAAGAAATGACATTATGCCAAACAATGCCCCAAAGGAAAAACTGCCAAACTAATCTCCCACATTCAACAAACAACTGACATATCTCTTGAGGAAAATGACCTAGAATCCATCTTCTCTACTGATGACGAAATGAATCTAGAGTCCCTCTGTGCATTCAAACAACTGGATAATTCAGATGAATTATACCACATGGAAGCTATTAATAGAATACAGCCATCACCAGTCATCTCCATGTAGATCCTCTCTACAAAATATGCTTGGCCAGTCAAAGTAGCAGTCTTCTTCGATACTGGAGCATCATACACCATGATGAACCCTGATGTTCTCCCTCCAGAATATTGTAGAAAAGAAAAACAATTCTTCCACGCAGCAAATGGAAGCATTTTCTTTACAAAGCTCATCATTAAACCAACCAAATTATAGTTCTTCCCAGGATGCTCTATCATTCATAGAGTAATTGGCTCAAAATTACCAAGGAAAGATCTAATCATTGGAATTGATGTCTACACCAAGAAAAAGGGTTTACGAATCCTTCTTGGTGGCCTTGGATATAAACAACATTTTTCTCCATGGGAATCCATACAAACTTATTTCCTAATGCCTCCTGATCCATTCTCCTAGATCAAACAAAGGCTCATAAAAAATTCTTATGCTATAAGTCATGCCAAGTTTCTCAAAAAATGTGACCGTTCTCTATGGAAAAATCAACAATTCTTCATTAGTCTACCTTGCATGGTTTTTGTAGCTAGGGCTTGGCTCCGTTAGGGAACATGGTTATTACTATGTTTGCATTTAATTGATGGTGTTATATGATTAATATGTATGCCTAGGTGTATTTTCTGAAGTACGCTTATCTGTATCTGTAACGCCCTAGATAACCATGACCGTTACACTGTGTGTTTAAAATAGTGCAAGACTTGCTAATCAAGTCATTTGAATAAAAATGTAATCCTAAAGTCATAAACAAGTTAGGGTTAAAAGATTTTGCTCATGAACATATAATTTTCATTAAAATAAATGTTTAGTACATGGGATCCCAAAAATAGGGTTTAAAGGACAAATTTACAAACTTCCAAAAGTTATACATAATCAAAGGCCACTCTAATGGAAAAATAGACATTTTAGGTTTTCTGTCCCTGTATAATCTCTCGGCCATGGTGGACGAGTAGCTGACAATGTACACCCACCCCCTAGAGCTCTCCAACTCATGGTTGGTCAATCTTACCCTTGCCTTTACCTGCACCGCGTAGCACCCGTGAGCCAAGACCCAGCAAGAAAACTATAACAACATAGCATAATCAATAATGATAATCAAATAATTCACAAGACAGATAACCAGATATTCAGTAGGCCATAGAAAACACATAATCAGTGATGACAATCAATGAATCACAAGCCAATCATCCAGGTATTTAACAAGCCATAATCATCAGATTAACAATAATAAGCAAACTTATACTCAAAAGTTTATCACAATAATCATACCATACTCAAAGTCGATACCCTTAGGCTGCACCCTCTGTTTAACCCACTGACTCTGGCTTGCTTAGGCCGAGTCCAGTGTTTATCTAGTTGACCCCAGCTCACAGTGGCTGAGGCGCGTCCTATGCGCAAATTATCATCCCCGTGTCTCTTAGGCTGTTATTTCATGCTCACATGGCATATCATAATCATATAACATATGCATTCGAATACAAGGAATCTCAGTTCCACACAGCCATACAAGGGTGCAGTTTTCTTACCTTTAATTCCGAGTGGAGAAAATGAAATGGTTCCGAGCTCGATCCTCAGCCCTAAGCCTTGGCGATAAACCTCATTTATGACTGAATTCTCTTATGTTTTCCAGCTCCAATTCCTAGCTTGAATCCCCTCTAGCTTTCCTTCTAAGACTCCAATTCCAAGCCTAAGCTTCTGCCCTTTCTTCTTCCTTAGCTCTCAAGTCCTAACTTCCTTCAACAGCTCCAAAACTCAATCACCAAGAGAGAGAGGAGAAAAATCGTGAGATGGAGAGAATGGAAGGACTGAAGGCTTCTACTTCTTTCTGCCTTAGAGTTAAGTGTTTTATGAGTTTATCTATACTATCCAAAAGACTCATTTGCCCCTCCAAACTTATCAACCTTTCAAGGGTACTAAAAGGATAATTTAGTCATTTTTCTCCCAGTTCCCGCTAATTCCTTGAGTGTTCATAATATATACCAATTAATCCTGTCATCCAATTAATTACCAATTATTTATCCAACATCTAATAATTCCAAACATATTCTCTAAATTCCCAAAAATACCCCAAGGCTCCCCTGAGCCGGGTATTAATCACTGCTGTGACTATTTCGCCAATCTGCTCACTAGGACCGTCTCGAGCCATATACTGCAAATATATCCACATAATAATGTGGTCTCAATAATTTATCACATATAATCACATTTATGCCCTCAAGGAGCCAAAAATTACAAATTTGCCCTTATAAGCTAAACAGGGCCCACATGCATATTTAATACTCATAAACATGCATTTCACATATCCATATAATCATATAATCATGCATGCCACATAATCATGCATTTAATCATTTAATCACACATAAAACCAAGTATGCCCTCTAGGCATGCTAATCAAGGCCCTTAAGCCTTATTAGCAATTTCAGGTTGTTACAACTATCCCCTCCTACTGAGAATTTCGTCCTCAAAATTTACCTAAATAATTTGGGATACTGATACCCCATCGTTGACTCAAGCTCCCAGGTCGCTTCCTTTACCTTGCTATTCCTCCACAATACTTTGACTAGAGGAATCGTCTTGTTCCGTAGAGTCTTGTCTTTCCTGTCTAAGACCTGAACCGGTCGCTCCTCATATGACAAATATGTCTGCAGTCCTAAGTCCTCATACTTCAACACATGAGTTGTATCTGAGATGTGCTTCTGAAGAATAGAAACATGGAATATGTCATGAACTCCTAACAACAACGGTGGCAAAGCCAATCCGTAGGCCACCTGCCCGATCCTTTCCAGGTCATGAACTCTATGAATGAATCTAGGGCTCAACTTGCCCTTCTTCCCAAACCTTATCACCCCTCGAAGTGGTGAGACTCGCAGAAACACGTGGTCCCCTACCTAGAACTCCACTTCCCCACACTTAGGATCAGCATAGCTTTTCTGTCTGCTCTGTGAAGCGAGCATTCGAGCTCGGATCTTCTCGATAGCCTCATTAGTCTTTTGAACCATATCCGATCCCAAATACTTTCTCTCACCCATCTCATCCCAATGGATGGGTGATCTACACCTCCTTCCATATAACATCTCGCATGGAGCTACTCCAATCATTGACTGATAACTATTGTTGTATGAAAACTCAAAAAATGGGAGATACTTGCTCCAAGAGCCCTCAAAGTCTGTCATGCATGCTTTGAGCATGTCATCTAATACCTGAATCATTCTCTCAGACTGTCCATCAGTCTGAGGATGAAAGGTTGTGCTGAACTTCAATTGAGTCCCATAGCCTTCTACAAGCTACCCCAAAACTTGGAGGTAAATATAGGATCTCGGTCTGACACTATAGACTTGGGAACCCCACGGAGACGTACAATCTCCCTCACATACAGCTCCGCATACTGATCCACAGTATAAGTTGTCTTCACTGGCAGAAAGTGAGCTGACTTGGTGTATCTGTCTACTATTACCCACACCGAGTCATGTAGCTCTGCTGTCCTGGGTAAACCTCCCACTAAATACATCGTAATATCTTCCCATTTCCACTCGGGAATACCCAACGGCTGTAGCAACCCCGCTGGTCACTATTGCTCCACTTTCACCTCCTGACAGGTCAAACACCTGGCCACGTACTCCACCACATCCTTCTTCATCTCGGGCCACCAATACAACGTACGTAGATCCTGATATATCTTCGTGGTGCCTGCATGGATTGAGTACGGTGTAGTATGGAATTCATCCATTATCTCACGTCTAATCCCCATATCAGTCGAAACATAGATCCGACCCTGATATCGTAGCAAACCAACCCCAGAGATGGAATAGTCCTTAGACACTCCCGCTAAGAAATTCCCTCTAACTTCCTGCAACTGTGCATCTACTAACGACCCTCCTTAATTCGCTCTAGTAGGGTCGACTACAAAGTATTATTGGCCAAATGGCCCACAACCAATTCTATCTTCGCTCTGGACATCTCCTCTGCCAACTCTCTCGATATTTGTACAGAGCTAAATAACTGTTCCGGGCCCCTTCGGCTCAACGCATCTGCCACTACATTGTTAGGAAAACTTATACAGGAACTTTATTTATTTTCATGTAGATCTAATATTAAAAAAATTAATATGAGATAACCTAGAACATGTTTCTAAAATTGAATTCAAAGAGAAACAAAGATAAGAATACTTACAGTGTACGCAGCGGAATGAAAGAGTCCTTCCTCCAGTTTCTCTAACTCTTGTATCCTTTCTGTCGCAGAGTATTATCAAGAAATTGAATTGTTCTTCTAATTTCTTCACAGTCTTCCAATGTATCCTTAGAATCACCTAGACTAGTGTGGGCAATTCTCAACACATGAGATAGATACAGAGAGAAGAAGAGAAAATAACAAAGAAGCTTAGAAAAAGACTTGTGTTTAGAGACAATCTAAAACCTATCAGAAAATCTGACTTTTGAACTTATGAACTTGTTAGAACTTGTGTTTTGACTTCTCTCTAAGCATTCCTTTTATAGACTCAATTAGGCCATTTAATTTTAATTAAAAAATTAATAAAATAATAGCCAATATGAAGCCCTAGCTCGAAATTATCATGGGATTTAGGTCCGTGAATTTCCCATTTGATTATAAGGGATGTATTATTTTCTATTGATTTAATTAATTAAATAATTATTTAAATCCTTTACAAAATTATTTATTTATAATTTGAACCTTGATTTAAAATTATTTATTAATTTAGATACCAATTTATCTTAATTAATAAATCTGCTATAATTTCTCTTTTCTTCTCAAAATTACATAACTCTGTGAAACTATCCAAAATTGACCTGGTCAACTTTGATAATTCTAATTGATAATTAAATCAATTAATTGAGACTATCTAGATGGTTTTATCCAAGGAACAATGGGGACCATGGGCCTATGAAATCAAGCTCCAATAAGTTATCATAAATCTAGCAAATAAATTTACTAACTTATTAATTCCTCGTGACTCCACTATAGACTCGGAATTGCACTCTTGAATTCATAGAACGCTCTATAACAAATATAGATACGCTATTAATTATCCATTGTTACAATCATAATTGTCACTCAATCCACTATAGACGGTCTACAATGAGATGGGACTAAAATACCATTTTACCCCTCATTGTATTTTATCCTTAAAACACTTAGTTCCTTGTAAATGATATTTCAGTAAACTAATTTAATTATTGAAATGAGATCTCTATCATTTAACACCTTGAACCAAACTAAAAGGAAACCATCGTTTCACTTCTTCATCAGAAACTATAGATGTTCATATCTATGATTAACACTCCCACATAATTATACTACCGAGTTCGCAAGATGTAAGTATGGGCTAGCCTGTAGGGTAAGCTGGTAACAAACAAGTCAAAGAACTCAAATAATACAATCAGTTAGAATACTAACCACTCAGAATTGAGATTGAATTGACCTATGGTCAACTATATGATATGACTAGAATAGATAATAACGGTATGTTTACTTATCTTATCAAGTGTCAATATCGGTCCAGTCCGATGTAACAAATACATCTGATCTTATCTACTTTGCTAATGTTCTGGAAAGAACATAACACTGTAATGTGTAAGTAGATCATATCGTAGATTGGCAAGTCAATGTAAATCCTGTGCACTGACTAATCTTAGGACTAACTTATTTTGCACATATAATCATATTTATATTCCACTGTGATTACGTCACTATAAATATGATTAGCTATATGCTCGGGATTTAATAGAAGTTTATATTAAACAAATAATTATGAAAATAAAACATGTGAGCAAAGTGATTGACCAAGTCAAAAAATGATTTCTATTCTTTTATTGATAATAAAATAAGATTACAAAGAATTTGGGTTTTAATTAGGGTATAAAACCCCAACAAACTCCCACTTGCACTAATTGAAACTAATGCCTTAATTTTACTAATCTCATTTCCTTGATATGCTTATCAAATGTAGCTTCTGGTAGTGTCTTTGTAAATGGATCTGCAAGATTTTTTGCAGTTGCAATCTTCATAACCTTCACATATGCTCTGGCCACATATTCTCGAATAATGTGATACTTCCTTTCTATATGCTTACTCCTCTTTTGACTTCGAGGTTCTTTCGAGTTGGCTATCGCTCATGTATTGTCACAAAACAACACAAGAAGTTTATTCATTTCTAGAATAACACGAAGATCCGAATAGAACTTCTTTAGCCAGACTATTTCCTTAGCTGCTTCTGACGCGGCTATGTACTCAGCCTCCATGGTGGAATCTAAGATTGCAGACTGCTTTACGCTTCTCCAAATCACAGCTCCACCCCCAAGAGTAAATACCATTCTAGAAGTAGACTTCCTATCATCGACATTAGTCTGAAAATCTGAATCGGTGTAGCCTATAGGGTTCAAAACACCACCCTTGTAGACTAACATATAATCCCTAGTCCGCCTTAAATACTTCAGGATATGCTTAACTGCTATCCAATGTTCTGGTCCTGGGTTTGACTGATACCTGCTCACTACTCCCACTGCATAGCAGATTTCGGGTCTAGTACACAACATGGCATACATCAGACTTCCAACTGCAGATGCGTAAGGAAATTTTCTCATTGCATCTTCCTCTTCAGGAGTCTGGGGAGACTGCTTCTTTGACAGATGAATTCCATGGCGGGACGGTAGACGCCCTTTCTTGGAATTTGTCATTGAGAAACGTTCAAGCACTTTATCTATGTAAGCTGCTTGAGATAGAGCTAAGAGTCCGTTCTTTCTATCCTTAATGATCTGGATACCTAGAACATAACTTGCTTCACTCAAATCCTTCATCTGGAATTGAGTGCTCAGCCAATTCTTCACATATGATAATTTCTTAACATTGTTTCCAATGAGTAAGATATCATCTACATAAAGAATCAAGAATACCACTATTTGATTTTCCTTCAGTTGGTAAACATAGGGCTCATCAATATTTTGTTCAAAGCCATAGGTTTTGATTATTTCATCAAACCTAAGATTCCAGGAATGAGAAGCTTGCTATGTCCATAGATGGACCTATTCAACTTGCAAACTTTTCCTTCTTGTCCAGCTACTTTAAATCCTTCTGGCTGATCCATATAAATGACTTCGTCAAGCTTTCCATTAAGAAAAGCTGTCTTAACGTCCATTTGCCAGATCTCATAGTCGAGAGCGGCTGCTATGGATAGGAGGATGCGAATGGATTTGAGCATGACCACCGGACTAAAAGTTTCCTCATAGTCCACACCTTCTCTTTCGGTATAACCCTTTGCCATTAATCGGGCTTTATAAGTCTCGATATTTCCATCAACACCTCATTTCTTCTTGCAGATCCACTTGCATCCAATGGCCCTAAAGTTACTAGGTGCTTCCATAAGATCCCAGACAAAATTTGAGTACATTGACTCAATTTCCTGTTTCATGGCTTCAAGCCATAGTTCCTTTTTAGGGCTAGCCATTTCCTATTTGAAAGACAATGGATCATCGTCACTAGTGTCACCAACAACCATATTGGTTTCACCATCCAAACCATAGTGAACTGGGTTCCTTGAAACCCTCCCACTATGACGAGGCTCTGTGACAGTTTGCTCAGGAACAATGGTACTTTCTTCATTTAAATCGACTTGCGTAGGTTGGACATGAAGAGTGGAAATTTCATCATCAACTTGCGTTGATGATGATGGAACATTGGTTGGAGTCAATTCTTTAACCATCTCCTCTACAACTACTTTGCTGCGAGGTTTGAAGTTTTGGACATAGTCATTTTCCAGAAAAGTTGCATTCATAGAAGTAAACACTTTCTTTTTTGAATGACTATAGAAAAGTCCACCCCGAGTACCTTTAGGATAGCCAACAAACATGCAAACTTCAGTTTGCGATTCTAGCTTTCCCTCCTTTTTTCTCAGGACGTGGGCGGGACACCCCCATATTCTATAATGGGTAAACTAGGTTCACTACCATTCCAGCGTTCTAAAGGTGTTTTGGGGATTGATTTTGACGGCACGAAATTGAGAATGTCGTTCAGAGTTTCAATTACATGTCCCCAGAACGAAGTTGGTAGAGTTGAGTAACTAAGCATGCATCTAACCATTTCCAATAAAGTTCTGTGTCAACATTCTGCTACACCATTTTGTTGCGGAGTACTTGGGGCAGTAAGTTGTGATAATATCCCAAGTTCAGTTAAATGATCTTGGAACTGCATATCCAAATATTCTCCACCCTTATCAGATCGCAAAATCTTTAACATTTTACCTAATTGGGTCTGAGCCATTGCTAGGAATTCCTGAAACTTTGAAAATGTTTCTAATTTCCTATGCATTAGGTAAAGACATGAGTATCTAGAGTAATCGTCAATGAAAGTGACAAAATACTCAAAACCACCCCTGGCTTGTACATTCAAAGGTCCACAAACATCTGAATGAACAAGTCCAAGTGGTTCTTTGGCCCTATCGCCCTTTGCAGAGTATGGACGCTTGGTCAGTTTGCCTTCTAGACAAGATTCACAGATAGCTAATTCACCTAAGGTGAGTTCCCTCAAAGACCCGTCCTTTGTAAGTCTTTAAATCCTATCATAGCCAATGTGACCTAGTCTCAAGTGCCATAAATGCGTCATATTATCGTTATCGGTCTTTTGACGTTTATTGGTCCTAGGTTTAGCTACTTTGAATAAATCATTGTTAAGAACGAGGGGTTCGTTAGGTTGTAGAATATAAAGCCCGTTTTCCAAACATGCAATACACAATTGTGATCCATTGAAAGAAATAGATATATTACAACTTGTGAAAGTCATAACAAATCGTTCTAATTGCAACATGGAAACTAAAATTAAATTTCTACTAAAATCTGTTATAAAAAATACATCATTTAAAATTAAAAATTTATTTTTGAACTTCAGACGAGCTCTTCCTCTAGCTTGGACCGTAACGAACACTCCATTCCCAACTCTAAGCTTTAAGCTGCCTTCGTCCACTTCCTCCCATGATTCAAGAAGCTGTAAAGAGTTACAAACATGGTTAGTAGATCCAGAATCAATAATCCACACAGAGTTATCATTTTATAAAAAACTTGTTTCCATGATAAATGAACTTTAATAATTACCTTTGTTTTTAGCTGCTAGAAACTTGGGGCAATCCTGTTTCCAATGCCCCTTCTGTTTGCAATGAAAACACTCACCTTTACCTTTCTTGTTTTTCTTATTCTTTCCCTTAGGCATCTGAGCACTTGGTTGTGCACTCGTCTTTGCAACCATTGGAGGATTGGGGTTGTTGTTTTGTCCACCTTTTCTCTTGTTTCTAGCTTTCGAAGATGAAGCTTGGTTAGCTTCAGCCTTAGCTGGATCAGCAGCAGTAGTAGTAGTTGTCTTCTTTTCTCCTCCCTTACTTAGTCCACCCATGATAGACTCAAAATTCTGAAGCTTGTTCATGAGCTGTGTCAGACCATAGTTGAGTTTATTCAACACATAGTTGGTGGTGAATGGCAGGAAAGCTGGAGAGAGATTGTTGAGGATTAAGCCAACTTGAGTTTCCTCATCTATTATGGCTCCATGCAGTTCAGCTTCCTAAAAGTAGTTTGTCATCTTGATCAGGTGATCACGAACATGTTGAGAAGGTGCCATCCGAGCATTGGCATATTTCTTGGTGGCCTCAAAATGAGTTTGCGTTGACTTGGCACCAAACATGTCTTGGAGCTGATCCATGATTTCGTAGGCTGTCTCGAAATTCTCCATCTTTGTCTTGAGAGTGTCGACCATACTAGTCAACATGTAGTACCGCGCCTTGTTGTTAGCCGCCTGCCAACGCTCATACTTGTCCCTCACAGACTTGGTAGCTCCTTCAGCTGGAACTTCTAGGGATTCCTCAGTCATGACGAACTTGGAGTTGTCACCAATCAACACAATGTTGATGTTTTGCTTCCATTTAAGGAGGTTTTCTTCAGTGAGTTTCTCCAGGAAAGTTGAGAAAGGATGGGAGTAGACACAAACATAATTATACTACAAATTACCAATAAAATAGAAATCAGTCATATTTGCTCAAGAAAACTTCTATTCACACAAATTTCAAGAAATAGCACAACATATACAAAAAATATGTAAGATATGAGAAAAAAATACCAAAATAATCATATCTCTATTTATTTAGGTTTTTAACTAATCTATGATATCCTTGTCCTGGTTGGCAAGAATAAAAAATACCACTAGTTAAATAGAGTTGTAAACTTATTTAATAATGGACACCCCTATTAACAACCTACTATTCGATCAAAATAAGAAAAAAAAAATCTCTTATTTTATGAGCTAGACCCACGATTTCGATAATCATAGATTTAGTCCTAGTAGTCACCGTAGGGGTGAGTCTAGTAGAATTTTACCTATAATTATCTATCTTTCGAAATCTAACCTTGTCAAAATAACTAATAAACACCTTCCGTAGGGGGACGAATCAAAGCGCCTTGAGGCCCCATTAAGCTATTGACTATGTTAAACCAACGGTGGAGATCGAATAAAATTATTAAAATATGCTCATTATTAAATTAAAAAATAGTCTTTTTATTATTTATTTTTAGAAAATTAATGACTATGGTTTTCCCCCAAAAAAAAAAAAAGATTAAAATTTTTATAACCAAAGTCCTATAATTTCCTATTAATTCTAAAGAGTCACATTGAAACAAATCCAATTAATTTAGAATTAATTTGTTGCTAATTAATATTTATGTTTAACTAATATAATGAACATATACAATTAAGTCCAACCCAGGTAAATGGGCCTTAACAATTGGGCTTGTATGGAGGAGGGCTAGGTCCCGTATGTCATTCCCACTACAAAGGCCCCTAATCTTCCATACAAGGTCCAAAAGACAAGAATTTAAACCTTTGTTTTATTAATTGTTATTAATTGATTAGACCCACTATAGTCATGCAAAGCAAATGGGATTTCACAAGTGGAATCACCAACAAGAGAGGAATTTAAACTTTATATTTTCTAATAGGCCCAAATAAAACCTATCATTTTATGAATATTTTATTTGGCAAAAACCATATATCTAACAAACATATGGGCCACTATATGCATCTAAGCCCAATTGCAAAAATACCACATATAGTGCAAACAAACATGTTATAATTGGATGAGCCTAATTATGTTACTATATGAGCAATTCTATGAATTTATGCAAAAATACCACAATTCATTTAATTTGTAAAAATATCACAATTAATTATCTAGAATTTATCAAAAAATTCAAATTAATTAAATTTTTACAAAAAATAAGTCAATTTAAATGAAATTTATCAACAATTAATAATAGTTAATTTAAATTTCATTTATCAACAATCAACTTGGTTTTAAGTTATTTTGAAAAAAATATTAATTTAATTTAAATAAGATTTATCAACAATTAACCAAAGTTAATTTAAATCCCATTTATTATAAAATATTTTATTAATTGGCTAAAAAAAATGATATTTTTCAAAATTTAACCAATTTTAAAATTTAAAATCAATATCTAAACTGTTTTTAAAAAGTATCTTGTGTTACAACTATAAGCAAATATTTTAACCATTTAAAAAAAAATATTAATAGTTATAACAACCCTAAAATATCTTAAATCAGTTAATCAAATTCAAATATCCATAAAAATATCTAACTAACAATATTCAAATTTCAAATAATTTAAATATTAAAAACTATAGAATAAAATGATATTTATATTTTTAAATAAAGAATTAATAAAAATATCAAGAATTTAAAAGAAAATATCTTAAATATCTGATATCTTAATTCTAATATTTTAATATATTAAAATATTTGAAATTAAGTTGTTAGTCTATTTTTAAATTTGAATTTGAATATTTGTAGAAAATATCTAATTATTTAAATCTCAACTAACAAAAATATCTTATTTATTTATTTTTTTAAATGATATTTTTGGTTTTGATTATAAATAATTTTTTTTCATAATTTTTTAATTTTTCTTTAATTTATTTACTCAGTACTATTCATCGTGCGCGCAGGGGCTGCCAGGCAAAATTTTTTCTGAAATTTTTTGTGTGCAATTTTTCAAACCAAAACCATTTTCTAATTAATTTTTAACATGTTTTACACAAAATAAAACATATATAAAAATTAATAGTATATAAAACACAACAAAATAACCTAAAATTTGCTAATAATCACATAAAATCAATATGCTTCATAAAAACATGAAAACTATCCAATTATTCAAACACATCAAATAATCCAATTTTTAACATGTTCATGCATGAAAATAAAGATTACTGAAGACTCTAAGGCCAGTTGTTATGAAAACTTATACATGATCTTTATTTATTTCATGTAGATCTAATATTAAACAAATTAATATGAGATAACCTAGAATATGTTTCTAAAATTGAATTCAAAGAGAAACAAAAATAAGAATACTTACATTATACGCAGCGGAATGAAAGAGTCCTTCCTTCAGTTTCTCTAACTCTTGTATCCTTTCTGTCGCAAAGTATTATCAAGAAACTGAACTGTTCTTCTAATTTCTTCACAGTTTTCCAATGTATCCTTAGAATCACCTAGAGTAGTGTGGGAAATTCTCAACACATGAGATAGATACAGAGAAAAGAAGAGAAAATAACAAAGAAGCTTAGAAAAGGACTTGTGTTTAGAGAGAGTCTAAAACCTGTCAGAAAATTTGACTTTTGAACTTATGAACTTGTCAGAACTTGTGTTTTGACTTCTCTTTAAGCACTCATTTATAGACTCAATTAGGAAATTTAATTTTAATTAACAAATTAATAAATAATAGCCAATATGAAGCCCTAGGTCGAAATTATCATGGGCTTTAGGCCCATGAATTTCCCATTTGATTATAAGCCAATTTGACTTAAAATCAAGGCCTGTATTATTTTATATTGATTTAATTAATTAAATCCTTTATCAAATTAATTATTTATAATTTTAACCTTGATTTAAACTTATTTAGTAATTTAGATACCAATTTATCTTAATTAATAAATCTACCCTAATTTCTCTTTTCTTCTCAAAATTACATAACTCAGTGAAACTATCCAAAATTGACCTGGTAAACTTTGATAATTCTAATTGATAATTAAATCAATTAATTGAGACTATCTAGATGAATTTATCCAAGGTACAATGGGGACTATGGGCCTATGAAATCAAGCTTCAATAAGTTATCATAAATCTAAGAAATAAATTTACTAACTTATTAATTCTTCATAACTCCACTATAGACTCGGAATTGCACTCTTGAATTCATAGAATGCTCTATAAAAAATATAGATAAGCTATTAATTATCCATTGTTACAACCATAATTGTCACTCAATCCTCTATAGACGGTCTATAATGAGATGAGACTAAAATACCGTTTTGCCCCTCATTGTATTTTATCCTTAAAATACTCAGTTCCTTGTAAATGATATTTCAGTAAACTAATTTAATTATTGAAATGAGATCTCTATCATTTAACACCTTGAACCAAACTAAAAGGAAACCATCGTTTCACTTCTTCATCAGAAACTATAGATGTTCATATCTATGATTAACACTCCCACTCAATTATACTACCGAGTTCGCAAGATGTAAGTATGGGCTAGCCTGTAGGGTAAGCTGGTAACAAACAAGTCAAAGAACTCAAATAATACAATCAGTTAGAATACTAACCACTCATAATTGAGATTGAATTGACCTATGGTCAAATATATGATATGACTAGAATAGATAATAACAGTATGTTTACTTATCTTATCAAGTGTCAATATCGATCCAGTCCGATGAAACAAATACATCCGATCTTATCTACTTTGCTAATGTTTTGGAGAGAACATAACACTGTAATGTGTAAGTAGATCATATCGTAGATTGGCAAGTCAATGTAAATCCTGTGCACTGACTAATCTTAGGACTAACTTATTTTGAACATATAATCATATTTATATTCCACTGTGATTACGTCACTATAAATATGATTAGCTATATGCTCGGGATTTAATAGAAGTTTATATTAAACAAATAATTATGAAAATAAAACATGTGAGCAAAGTGATTGACCAAGTCAAAAAATGATTTCTATTCTTTATTGATAATAAAATGAGATTACAAATAATTTGGGTTTTAATTAGGGCATAAAACCCCAACATACATTGGCTTTCCCTGGGTGGTAAAGAATATCACAGTCATAGTCCTTTACCAACTCTAGCCAACACCTCTGCCTCATGTTCAAATCTTTTTGGGTGAAGAAGTACTTCAAACTCTTATGATCGGTGTATATCTCGCACTTCTCTCCATAAAAGTAATGTTGCCAAACTTTCAGTGCGAATACAACTGCTGCTAACTCCAGATCATGGGTAGGGTACCGCTGCTCATACTCCTTCAGCTACCGTGATGCATAAGCTATAACCTTCTCATTCTGCATCCACACACAGCCCAATCCCAGCCTCGATGCGTCAAAATATACCACAAACTTCCCTCCCTCCAAAGGGAAACTCAACACCGGAGCAGTAATCGATCACCGCTTCAATTCCTGGAAGCTAGTCTCACACTTATCTGATCAGACGAGCTTCAGATTCTTCCGCGTCAATTCTGTCACTGGTGCAGCAATCTTCGAAAATCCTTCCACAAACCATATATAATAACCCATTAACCCGAGGAAGCTCCTAACCTCTGAGGCGTTCCTTGCCCTTGGCCAATCTCTATCTGCCTCCACCTTAATCCCATCCTCACCAACAATATGTCCAAGGAATGTCACTTCAGGTAGCCAAAACTCACACTTCTTAAACTTAGAGTACAACCGGTGCTCTCTCAACCTTTGCAAAACTTGTCGGAGATGCTGTTCATGCTCTGCCTCTGAACTGGAGTACACTAGGATGTCATCGATGAAGATAATCACAAACTAATCCAAGAAGTCCTTGAACACCTTGTTCATTACGTCCATGAATGTTGTTGGGGCATTGGTCCAACCAAACGACATAACCAGAAACTCATAGTGCCCATACCTCGTTCAAAAGGCTATCTTTGGTATATCCTCGTCATTGATCCTCAGCTAGTGATAACCAGATCGAAGATCAATCTTTGAGAACACCGTCTTTCCCTGCAGCTGATTAAACAAGTCATCGATCCTTGGTAAATGGTATTTATTCTTGATGGTCAACTTGTTTAACTCCCTGTAATTTATACACACCCTCAGAGTCTCTTCCTTCTTCTTTACAAGCAAAACTAGAGCACCCCATGGTGAGTAACTAGGTCTGATAAACTCCAAGTCAAGAAGTTCATGCAACTGTATCTTCAATTCCTTCAGTTCTGTCGGAGCCATTCTATATGGTGCTCTTGATACTGGTTCTGTCCTTGGCGCTAACTCAATGACGAACTGAATCTCCCTATGTGGCAGCAGCCCTGGTAAATCCTCAGGGAACACATCTAAGAATTCACGAACTAATCATGTCTCTCTCGGCCCTGCTAGAAAAACTCTGGTAGTATCCACTATACTAGCTAGGAAACCTAGACAACCTCCCTGTAGTAGGTATCTAGCTCTCAAAATGGATATCATGGGTATGCGGGGTCCACATACCGCACCCACAAAAATAAAGGGTTCCTCTCCCTCAGGCTCAAAAGTCACCATCTTCTTCCTGCAATCAATGGTAGCCCCATATCTGACCAACCAATCCATCCCAAGAATCATGTCAAAATCCTCCATATCTAACTCAATCAAGTCTACCAATAGTTCCCTACCATCAACCATCACTAGCAATGCTCTAATCCATCTCATAGAAACTTCCAGTTTCCCTGTAGGCAATATAGTCCCGAACCCCGCGGTGTAATACTTACTAGGTCTTACAACCTATCAATCACCTTACTAGAAACAAATGAATGTGTAGCACCAGAGTCAATAAATATAGTAAAAGGAGAGCCAGCACTAGAAAACTGACCTGTCACCACCGAGGGACTAGCCTCGGCCTCTGCCTGCGTCAAGGTGAACACTCGAGCTGGAGTCAAGCTGTCCACCTTCCTTGCTTCCTCTTTCTTCACTGTTGGGCAGTCCTTTTTGAGGTGTCCCACCACCCCGCACACATAGCAGGCCTTGGCCCGACATTCTCCCAGATGGCGTCTTCTACACCTCGTGCACTCAGGGTAACTTCTCTATGTCTCACCACCTCCCTGGCGGCAACCTTGAACACCCCGACCCTTCCTATCAGGACCAGCAGCGGTCAAAGTGTCAGGGATCTTTCTATTCATATTACTGGGGCCTCCGCCCCTACCAGACCCTGAATGTGGAGGCACTGTCTTGCAAACCTCCCATCTCGCAGTGTTCTCCCTTCGAATCTTATTCTCCGCCTCCTCAGCGGTAAGAGCCTTCTCAATAGCCTGGGCATAAGTCATCCCCCCAGGTACTGTTGTAATCCTCACATCTCGAGCTATCATAGCATTAAGCCCTCTAATGAATCTGTCTTGTCTAGCTGCGCCAGTAGGCACTAGATCTGGTGCGAACTTCACAACCTTGTCAAACTTCAGGGCTTATTCTGTAACAGTCATGCTCCCCTGCACTAACCCCACAAATTCATTTACTTTTGATGCCCTAATGGAAACATTATAATAGTTCTGACTGAACAAGTCTCTGAACCCATCCCAAGTCAGAGTGGAATCATCCCTGGTTTGTGATGCCACTTCCCACCAAATGCGAGCATCCTCTCTCAACATGTAGATGGCACATGCCACCCTATCATTACTCCTCATGAAATCTAAGATCGAAGTAATCATACACATCCACTGTTCGACCTTCAGTGTATCTGGTCCTCCCTCAAAAGTTGGAGGATGCTGTCTCTTAATCGCTCATACAACGACTCCCACCTGTTCCCAACCTCAGGTGTCTGTATAACTGGTGCCAAAAAATGTGGCACAATAGGTGCAACACTCCCTGACGGAGCTTGCTGTCTCAGACGATAGATCAGCTCTTCTTGACTTTGTAACCGAGCTTGCATGTCTGCAAGTATCTGCTGCTATTTCTCAGGGACTGGCGGAGGATTCTAGCCCTGGTCTTCATCTCTAGCCTCAGACCCTGTGCCGGCTAGTCGTATGGATCGCCTTGGACGCATAACTATCCAAGTTTTTCTACAATCAATGGCTTGGCAGTCAGACAATGATGACAGGGTAACAATCTTTCCATGATCCATCGTTGGAACTCAACCAACCACAAGCAATCAAGATACAAACAATTATCCAAATATTCATCCACATGCAATAGCAATGCTAATAATCATGCTTCAATATAATCACACAGCAGTCAAGGGCCATGCCCTATCAGTATCTCATGCTCCCGATTAATCATATAGTAAAACATTCACATTTCATTCAAACACTTGAGCGAATAATCAGATACATACAATTACCAAACCCTGAGTCGAGCTTGTCTTTAGTGGCGAGTGTACATGTCCAACCAGTCTTCAGGAACCCTTAAACCTAGACCGCTCTGATACCAAGCTGTAATCCCTGGATAACCAAGACCATTACACTGTGTGTTTAAAATAGTGCAAGACTTGCTAATCAAGTCATTTGAATAAAAATGTGATCCTAAATTCATAAAAAAGTTAGGATTAAAAGATTTTGGACATAAATAGATAATTTTCATTAAAATAAATGTTTAGTACATGGGATCCCAAAAACAGGGTTTAAAGGACAAATTTACAAACTCCCAAAAGTTATACATAATCAAAGGTCACTCTAATGGAAAAATACACATTTTAGGTTTTCTGTCCCTGTATAATCTCTTGGCCGTGGTGGATGAGCAGCTGATAGTGTACACCCCGCCCCCAGAGCTCTCCAACTCATAGTTGGTCCATCTTACCCTTGCCTTTACCTACATCGCGTAGCACCCGTGAGCCAAGACCCAACAAGAAAACCATAACAATATAGCATAATTAATAATGATAATCAAATAATTCACAAGATAGATAACCAGACATTCGGCAGGCCATAGCAGACACATAATCAGTGATGACAGTCAATGAATCACAAGCCAATCATCCATGTATTTAACAAGCCATAATCATCAGATTAACAATAATAAGCATACTTATACTCAAAAGTTTATCACAATAATCATACAATACTCAGAGTCCATGCCCTTAGGCTGCACCCTCTGTTTAACCCACTCACTTTGGATCGCTTAAGCTGAGTCCAGTGTTTATCTAGTTGACCCCATCTCACAGTGGCCGAGGTGCGTCCTATGCACAAATTATCATCCCCGTCTCTCTTAGGCCGTTATTTCATGCTCACATGGCATATCATAATCATATAATATATGCATTCAAATACAGGGAATCTCAGTTCCACATAGCCGCACAAGGGTGCAGTTTTCTTACCTTTAATTCCGAGCGGAGAAAATGAAATGGTTCCGAGCACGATCCTCAATCCCGAGCCTTGGCAATAAACCTCAATTATGACTGAATTCTCCTTTGTTTTCCAGCTCCAAGTCCCAGCTTGAATCCCCTCTAGCTTTCCTTCTGAGACTCCAATTCCAAGCCTAAGCTTCTGCCCTTTCTTCTTCCTTAGCTCTCAAGTCCTAACTTCCTTCAACAGCTCCAATACTCAATCACTAAGAGAGAGAGGAGAAAAATCGTGAGATGGAGAGAATGGAAGGACTGAAGGCTTCTATTTCTTTCTGACTTAGAGTTAAGTGTTTTATGAGTTTATCTATAATAGCCAAAAGACTCATTTGGCCCTCCAAAATTATTAATCTTTCAAGGGTACTAAAAGGGTAATTTAGTCATTTTACTCCCAGTTCCCGCTAATTCTTCGAGTGTTCCTAATATCTACCAATTAATCCCGTCATCCAATTAATTACCAATTATTTATCCAACATATAATAATTCCAAACATATTCTCTAAATTCCAAAAAATACCCCAAGGCTCCCCCGAGCCGGGTATAAATCCCCGTTGTGACTATTTCGCCAATCCGCTCACTAGGACCGTCCCGAGCCACATACTACAAATATATCCACATAATAATGTGGTCTCAACAATTTATCACATATAATCACATTTATGCCCTCAACGGGCAAAAAATTACAAATTTGCCCTTATAAGCTAAACATGGCCCACATGCATTTCAAATATCCATATAATCATATAATCATGCATTTAATCATTTAATCACACATAACACCAATTATGCCCTCCAGGAACGCTAATCAAGGACCTTAAGCCTTATTAGAAATTTCGGGTTGTTACAGTATCTGTATCTAAATATTAGTCAAGGGTAGCAATAGCGCACTGCGCACTGGTCGAAAGGCTTAGGCCCAAATAAGCAACGTACTACTACGTTGGTCGACCCTATGGTCGTTGGAAAACAAAGCGTTTGGCTAGCTCTATGGCTAGTTACTCAGAGCTAAGGGCGAGGGCCCTAGGTGACTTTGTGGTCACATAGCTCGGGCATAGGGCCCCGGGGTTGTCTCTATGGTCAACTATCCAGGGCAGGAGCCCCATAATGGTCCAATGAACATTTATTTGTAATTGTATGCATGCATGAGTATATTATTACTGCTGGGCATGCTAGATAAGTATTTGGAAATCTGTATTTTCTGTTCATGCACATGTTTAAGTTTTCTTGCCGAGCCTTGGCTCACAGGTGCTATGTGGTGCAGGTAAGGGGGAAGGAAAGCTTGACCAACCATGAGTTGGAGAGTTTTGCTGGCGGCGTGTACATATGCGACTACTCGTCCACCACGACCGAGGGTATCTCAGAGGATTTAGAGTTGTATCCCTTATTTTGCCGCTTAGGTCAGCTGGTTGTAAATTTTGATGTATATACACCCTTTAAACAATTATTTGTAATATTTTGGGATCCCATGTATGTATGAAACTTTTTAAATGAAAAGTCAACAATTCCTTTGACCAAAATTTTTAACCCTAACCTTTGACGTCAACCTTAGTTACATGTTTATAACCAAATGACTTGATTAGCAAGTGTGAGACTATTTAAAGTACACAGTGTAACGGTCTTGGATTAGGAGGACGTTACAACCACATTCATGAGTGAATAAAGGTTGTAATTTGAACACAATTCTTATAGTCTTAGGGATATGATTTTTATAAGCCTTACTTTGGGAGGATGCAAGCACTCGCTGGCCATTGAAGGGAGTTCAAGTTGTTAGGCATTTCAATCAAAATCAAATTAGTGAAGAGAAGTACAACAAAGTTGCAGCAAATCTCAAGAGGGAGTCTTGTTTTGTTTAAGTCAATATTTCTGTACTTGTGATTCTTTATTAATTGGTTTTATTCTTTGGGCATGGCCCCAAGGAGTAGGTTATCTAAAAAAAATTATGAACCTTGTAAAAATTTGTTGTGTTCTCTATTGTTTTTGCACTATCTTTGTATTGTGCTCAGCTTTTGTCATGACAAGTTCTTATTCTGTCCCGAAAGATCTGAAATCTATTTCAACATTTAATTCCCATTTCACACCTTAATTAATTCATTTGGTTTAATTAATTTGGTAATTACTAAAAATGAAATTTCAATTGGTATTAGAGCAGGTCACTCATTTCTGAATGTGATCTTGGTTTATTTTGTTTGTTGTTCTTGTTATTGTAATGTCTTTTTTCACAGAAGGAGGTTCCATAACTCGCCCCCTTTACTCAATGATTCTAACTATCCATATCAGAAAGTTAGAATGAGAGCCTTCATCAAATCTCTAGATGAAAAGGCTTGGAGAGCAGTTTTGAGTGGTTGGACTCCTCTAGCAGAAAGCGATGACATTACTAAGGTAAAATCTGAACTTGATTGGACAGATGATGAAGATAAATTGTCTAGTTACAATAATAAAGCATTACATGCTATTTTTAATGGTGTTGGTGAGGGTTACATTAAATTGGTTTCTTCATGTGTTTTGGCCAAAGAAGCTTGGAAAATTCTTCAAACCCAATTTGAAGGAACTGCTGATGTCAAGCATTATAGGCTTTTTATTCTCACAACAAAAATTGAAAATATGAAAATGAAACCCTCACTGAATTTTATAGATAAAAAAATCAGACAAAAAGGTAAAACAGAAGAGGTCAAGGAGAAATCTATTGCCTTTAAATCTTCTAAAGAAAAGAAGGAAAGTTCAGATGACGAGGATGATGAGATGGCCTTGTTAACAAAAAAATTTCAAAAGTACATGAGAAAATTGGGAAAAAAAAATCTCATGCTCAAAAACCCAAAAGCTAATTTTTCTAAACCCTTTGAAACTAACAAGAAGGGTATTCAGTGCAGGGAATGTGAAGGATTTGGACACATTCAATCTTAGTGTGCAAATACCTTAAAGAAAAAGAAAGCTATGACAGCTACTTGGAGTGATCAAGATTCTGAACAGAGTGATGAGGAAGATAATAGTATTGCTGATAACTCTACAAAATAGAGTTATTTTACCACTTTTATGTGCTAATTGTTGCTTAATTCTTGAGTTTTTAATTGATTTATTAAGTTTTTAAGTAATTTTGAATTTATTAGGTTTATTTTAATTTTATAGATTTTTATATGTTTTTATAGATATTTTATTGTGTTATGTTGTAATTGAATTAGTTGAAATTAGTATTGTTAGTTTGAATGTTAAAAATATGATTTTATTGAAAAGTGAATGTTATGTAAATTGAATTTTAATCAATGTTTTCATGGGAGTTATATAGTATATTTTATTAATGAAAATATTTAATTTTAATTTAGTTTATAATTTATTTTGTAGGAAAATTATTTGATTTGTGGCTCTTGAAAAGCAAGGAAATCAAAAGAAATGTGGTAGTTTTGAAAGAAAATAACAAGAAATTTGGCATTTTTCAAATGGGCCAATGCCTCACCAAGGCCCAATTGCTGCCCTCCCTTGCACCAACTCTCCCAGCCACGTTGGAGCTTCAGCCATCAGCCGCCTGACTCCAACCTTGCACCAACAAGTCAGCTGCCCACCAAAGTCTTCTCCTCAGCATCCATTTCCTTCTACAGCTAGCCCACCAATTCGGCCCAGGCCCAATGCCTTGCACCCAGCTGCCTCTAACAGCCACATATGCCAATCATCCAGCACGTTCAACTCCATTCAGCTGCTCCACGCCACCAGCTGTCCCATTTGCATCAAGCTTCAGCAGCCATTTGGATATATTGCTCCAAGTGCCAGCCGTGGGCCTGCGTCAACCACCAAGGCCCAAAGTCTCCTTCCCAGCATCAAGCTTCAGCGTATAGCATCATCACCACATGCTTGCCTCTTCCTTCAAGCCAATTGCTCCAGGCCCAATAGCAATACAAAGCAGCCAGCAACCCCATTTCGGCCCAACACCAACTCAGCCAAGTCAACCCTGCCACAGCCACAAAAATAAGACCAAAAAAATCATGTTTTTATTCCCAATATTTTTCACTCAAATATCAATTCACTCTTCCCTATTTTTCTTACCTAAATAAACATTCCTAATTTATTTTTTACCCTAGCTTTTCACTAATCTTTTACCCAACCAAACATTTCATCTTTCCAATACTCTATTTATCCTACCACTTCCCAACACAATTAAATTAATCAATTTATTTATTTTAATTTGATTAATTTAATCTCCATATTTTGCCTATAAATAGAGTATTGTAAGACCATTTGGGGGAGCTCTTCTTCATCTTTTCAACATCTTCTACACATATTTTTCTCTCTTCTTTTCACTATTTTCTCTCTACCATTTCATCTTTTGAAGAGCATGTCAAGTATGTTATTTTGTAATTTTTATTTCAATCTAGTTATGAGCTTCTAATCTTTTTTCAAGATTATTAAGATGATGATGAAGCAAAATGTAACTATATAGTATTTTCTATTGTATGTTGATTTCCCATTTATGCAACATTGTTTATAGATTTTTCTATCAAAGATATGCATTTTTCATCTATTATTGATTGTTAAAGCATATTTCACTTAGTTCTTCATTATGCAAAAATATGATATTCTTTGATTAAATTTTTTTCATTAAATTGTTCACATCTAATTCTTAGAGCATAAGTATCATATTTTGCCTAAACATAATCTCTTTGATTTTTTGTAGTTTCATTAGGTTCTAACACAACTAATGCTTAGAAATTATATTTTATATAAGTGAAGAAAAATCCTATCTTTTTTAAAGTAACTTGTGCTTGAATAGAAAATGTATTTTGAAAAAAAATATAGTGTGATTTATTTCAACTATATCTAAACTTGGAAATCAATATACTTATAAATACTATTGAACTTGCATTTTGTGGATTCTAATATCTTAATAATCTTATTTTACATATCTCATTTGAAAACCATTTTCCTATTTAATCTTAAATCTTTTTATTATATGTCTTTTATTTTTCTAAAACAAAATCTCATCAAATATTTGGAGCTAGGTTAGAATATTCTTGCTTTGTTTGAAATAGTTTCTTTTGATGTTAGTCAACTCCCATGGGTTCGACCTCGTACTTACATGAACATTATATTCCCAAACGATTCGTGCACTTGCGAGTTTAAATATTAAAACACCCTCTTTTGGGATCAACAATTGCCTTAACCTCTGTTCAAGAAGGTATGCTTTTTCTCTCTTCAATTGGCACTAAGGATGTGGTATGCCTTAATAATTTTGTTTAGAATGATGAAGAATCTAACATTGAGTTTGATGAATCTGACTTAGATGAGGAGTCATTAAAAGATTCTTACAAAAAAAATGTATGATCAATGACTGAAAGTGTGCTAAGATAATCGATTAATGGCTAGCAATAACAAGAAATCAGTTGAAAAAATTAAAGAACATGAATTGATTATTGCTTCCAAAAATGATAAAATTAATTTTTTGAATAAAGAAATTGATCTTATGAGAAAAGGTATCAAAATTCTCAATCCAAAATCTGGAGTTTTGGATGATATTCTCTCTACAAGAAAACGAGCTGGTGATTTTAGGGGTTAGGATCTAATGGATCTGAATCATCTAAGTAAATAATCTTTGTAAAATAAAACCGGACAATTTGTACCGGTTTGTCATTTTTGTGGTATGAAAGGACATATCAGACCAAAGTGTTTTTCTTTGTTCTGTTAAACACTTTGGTAGCATGAATCAATTCTTGACCAAAAGAAATTCAAAATAAAAAACAACATGGGTCAAGAAAAATCATTCAGTTTGTTTGGCTACTTTTACATGTCATACAACACATGCTTCTAGTTCATTATACTTTGATAGTGGTTGTCCGAGACATACGACAGGTAATGTCAGCATACTAACCAACTTCAAATCTTTGAAATGTGGTGTAGTAACTTTCGGGAATGGGATGACAGGAAATATTTTAGGAAAAAGTACCCTAAACGTTGAAGGGTTACCAAAACTAAAAAAAATGTTCTTCTTGTTGATGGGATTAAAGCTAACTTAATTAGCATAAGCCAAATTTGTGACTAAGATTTTTTTGTTAATTTTTTTGCATGATGAGTGTAATGTTGTAAATCAAAGTGGTGACATTATTCTTAAAGGTTCTCGCTCTTTGGATAATTGTTACACATTCACACAAAAATTCACATGTCATGCGTCATCATCCAGTTTTAATAATATTGATTTGTGGCATGAAAATCTTGGTCATATAAATTTAAAAATTTTGAAAAAGATTGCTAATACAGGTCTTATCCGTGGTATACCCAAGCTGGGTAAAGAATCATCTGGTAAGTGTGAATCATGTCAATTGGAAAAACAGTTGAAAGTTTTCCATAAATCTCAATCTGATATTAATACTTCAAATGTGTTGGAATTATTGCATATGGATCTCATGGGTCCTATACAGGATAAAAGTATTAATGGTAAGAGATACATTTTTGTCTGTGTGGATGATTTTTCTAGATTTACTTGGGTTGATTTTTTAAGAGCAAAATCAGACACATTCAAAGCTTTTAAAACTCTCTGTACAAGACTAAGAGTTGAAAAAGACTGCAACATTGGGAAAATCGTAAGAATACTAAGTGATCATGGTAAGGAGTTTGAAAATTCTGTTTATGATGAATATTGTAATTCTTTTAGAATTTTGCATGAATTTTCTGCACCCAAAACCCCAGAACAAAATGGGGTAGTGGAACGGAAAAATCGTACCTTGCAGGAAATGGCTAGAGTTATGCTAAATAGCAAACAACTCACAAAGAAATTGTGGATTGAAGCAATTAACACTGCTTGCTACACAATTAATTTAGTTTTGCGTCTAGGTACAAATAAAACTCCTTATGAGATATGGAAAGGTAGGAAACCCAATGTCAATTATTTTCATGTTTTTGGGTGCCTTTGTTATATTCTTAGAGATCGTGAGAATCTTGGCAAATTTGATGCCAAAAGCAATTTAGGGGTTTTTCTTGATTATTCCAATAATAGTAGGGCTTATCGTGTTTACAACATGAGAATCCAAACTGTTATGGAATCTGCTAACGTGGTTGTTGATGATCTGAAAGATTTTTTTAAGTACTCCCATGAGGAAGAAATTGACAGGTTCATTGATGTTCAACATCAGAAAGGGATACCAGATCTGACGGAAGATCGTTCAGTGGCGACAACTTCTGCTAATGTTGTATCAGACACAGATTCTATTACAACAACAACTGAACGAATATAGAAGGAAGCCCTGGTTAATCTTATGACTATTAAAAAAGAACCCTCAACCAGAGTAAAAAAGAATCACCCTTCTGAACTTATTTTGGGAAATCTTGAAGAAAGTATGGTCACTCGAAAGAGGTATGTAAATTTGGTTCAATTTGTTTGCTTTACTTCTTCATTTGAACCAAAAAACGTGAAGAAAGTCTTAAATGATGAATCATGGATTAAAGTTGTGCAAGAAGAGCTAGATCAATTCACAAGGAATGAGGTATGGATTCTTGTCCCTAGACTGAGCCATGCCAATGTTATAGGTACAAAATGGATATTTAAAAACAAAACTGAAGAATTTGGTACCACAATAAGGAATAAAGCTAGGCTAGTTGCATAAGGGTACACTCAAGTTGAAGGAATTGAATTTGATGATAAATTTTCCCCTGTTGCAAGACTTGAATCCATGAGACTATTGCTAGCTATTTCATGTGTTCTTGGTTTTAAATTATTCCAAATGGATGTCAAATCCACTTTTTTAAATGGGCTCTTGAATGAAGAGGCTTATGTTGAGCAACCCAAAGGGTTTAAGGACCCTCACATTCCAAATCATGTTTTTAAGATGCAAAAAGCATTGTATGAGTTGAAATAAGCCCCTCGAGCTTGTTATGAAAGATTGACTCAATTTTTTGTCTCAAAGGGATACAAAAAAGGGAGAGTAGACAAGACACTGTTTATAAAAAATGTTGATACCGATATTATGATAGCTCAAATATATGTTGATGATAGTGTTTTGTTCTACTAAAGATTCTCTAGTGCAGGAATTTGTGAAAAAAATGCAGGAAGAGTTAGAGGTGAGCATGGTGGGAGAGCTC
Organism: Humulus lupulus; assembly: GCF_963169125.1. NCBI lineage: Eukaryota > Viridiplantae > Streptophyta > Magnoliopsida > Rosales > Cannabaceae > Humulus > Humulus lupulus. Next base: position 89,073,931 of record NC_084798.1, read on the forward strand.
AATTTTTTCTTGGGGCTCTAAGTTAAGCAGTCCGATGAGGGAATTTTCATTTCACAAAGCAAGTATGCCAGGAATTTGGTGAAGAGATTTGGGCTCGAGGCATCCAAACCTGCTAAAACTCCCATGGGAACCATTGTCAAACTATCTAAAGATGAGAATGGGATAAAAGTCGATCCAACTTTTTACAGGAGTATGATTGGGAGTCTTTTATACTTAAATGCTAGTCGCCCAGTTATCAGTTATAGTGATGGAGTGTGTGCTCGCTTCCAAGGGAACCCTATCGAGTCTCATGTGACTGCTATAAAAAGAATTATTCGTTATATCAATAATACTCTTGAATTAGGGATTTGGTACTCCAAAGAAACAAACTCTAACCTTGTGTGCTATAGTGATGAAGATTGGGCAGGAAACACTGATGACTGCAAGAGTACAAGTGGTGGTTGTTTTTAGTTAGGAAACATTTGGTTTCCTGGCATAGTAAAAGACAAAACTCCATTTCCTTGTCAACATCTGAGGCTGAGTACATACCTGCTGGGAGCTGTTGTACTCAACTTTTGTGGATTAAATAGATGTTGGATGATTATGAGTTTGATCTAAAAAATTTAACCATTTTTTGTGATAATACAAGTGCTATTAATATCTCCAAAATCTTGTTTAGCACTCTTGCACTAAACATATTGACATTCGTCATCATTTTATCAGGGAACTTGTTGAAAATAAAACTCTGATTTTAGAGTATGTTGAGACTAACAAACAAATTACAGATATTTTTACTAAAGCTTTAGACACACTACTACAATTTGGATATCAACCATCGGACATGAGAGGTTGGTTCTCCTTAAACCGACTTAACACATGTTCATAAGTCGGTTTACATAGAATCGACCTATCATGTATGTCCAAGGTAAGCATGAGAGGTCGGTTGCACGAGAACCCAATAGTATTTATAATTTAAAATAAAAAAAAATTTATAAAATAATTTAGATTATCTCTTTAATAATTTTTTAGATGACATGGTAGGTCGGTTGTGTGAGAAATGACTTCTCATGTGACGTGATAGGTTGGTTGTGTAGAACCGACCTACCATGTCATTATAAAAATACATTATTAATGATACTCTAATTTATTTTATATTATTGAAATTTTAAAATATATTAATTTATTTAAACAATACATATATATAATTTATTTGGGTATGAAATAAGTATAAAAAAAATATATACTTATCATGTCACTATAAAAATGTATTATTGAAGTTACTCTAATTTGATTTTACATTATTTGAATTTTAAAAGATATTATTTATATAATACACATCTATACATATAATTTATTTGGGTATGAAATAAGTATAAAAAATATATACTTATTAATATTACTTATATTATAATTTTTGAATTATATATAATTAATTATTTGGAATTAAAAAAAAATAATTTAGTTCGTAGAACTAAGAAAATGTTATGATCTAATAGTTTTATAATTTTAAAAAAACTTTATAAAATAATTTAGAGGATCTCTTTAATAATTTTTTAAAGGACGTGGGAGGTCGGTTGTGTGGTAAATGACTTATCATGTGTCATGGTAGGTCGGTTGTGTGAGAAATGACTTAATATGTGGCATCATAGGTCGGTTGTAGAAGAGACTTATGGTGTTACATTATAAGTCAGTTGCTAATGGGTCGACTTACCATGTAAAAATTAGGGCATTGAAAATAAAAGGCAATTTTTTTTGAAGTATCCCGCGTCTTCTTCACTGTATACACCCCCGCCATTTCTTTTTCTTCTTCTACTTCATTCCGCCAGCGACCCAAAGGACCCTCCCTCCTCAACTCCAATCACGACAGCGACTCTCTCTCCTCAACTCCGGATGTGACAACAACCCTCGTCAACTTCGACAGGTCAGCCTCTTCATATATATATTTATTCATATATATATCATATATAAATCGTGGGTTGTGTATATATTTATGTTGAATTTGGGAGCAATCTAGATGTTTTTGGTTCTCTGAGGTCGGTTTCAACTTGCCTGAATTTTTACCGCAAAATTTTCCGGCCCGTTCTTCATCGGCAAAATTTTCACTGGCTTTTCTTGCTCTTCTCTTGTCTTTTTCAAGAACCCAAAAAAAATGTTTCCTCTAAATTACACATAGAAGAAGTTTTAGTCAGTCTACATCAGTCAAGTCTAGTGAAAAAAATAACACACACACACCCACATAGCTATCACAGTAGTTTACCTCATCGTCTCCAAACTTAATCCAAAACTGGGAGATGGCTCTCTCCATGGGATCATCTGGTAGCAACAGAGGGTTTTGAGGCCACATCTCATCAACATATTCAAGAATAACAATGGACTCTGCAATTGGTTTTCCACCATGAATGAAAACTGGAACTTTCTTATGTACAAGGTTGAGTTGCAGAAGCAAATCACTCTTGTCAAATATATCTTCTTCGATGTATTCAAACTTACTACCCCTAAGTTTTAGAGCCCAGATGACCCTATAAACGTATGGACTAGCCCATAATCCCACCACCTTCACTTCTTCCATTTTTTGTGAACTCTTACCCTATCTTCCTACCAAGAAGATAAGTAAGAAAAAGAAAATGGAAAAGATCAGTTTGTACTGTGTATTTGCAAAATAAGCTGGAATTAATGTATCAAAATAGTAGTTTAGTATAAAAATGACTATTTAGTATAAAATAATTGCATGATTATATAAACCTACCATATTTTTTGTCAATACTTTGACTCTTGACCATGACTCGAACTTCTTCTTGGAATTGTCATTAATTTTTTGTTACCTTGCCATCTATGAACTTTCTCCACCAAGAACGAGCACTGGAATCTTCTTGTGAACTAGGTTGTACTGTAAAAGAAGATCACTCTTGTTGAAGAGATCCTCTTCTACTTATTCATACTCAACAAAATTTAGTTTTACAGCTCATATATTTCCATTTCCTAACCTGAACTGAACGGAACACACATTAATTTTGTTGGTATGTATAAAATCTTTCAAATATATGGAAACCAAACCTCTCATTGTCAAAGGAAACATATAAATATTATCTTGTTTTGAATATATATGCATTCTAAATTCAAATCGAAGATTGAAAGTTCAACTGTAAACGAAATTTCCAGTAAAAGTACTCCCACGTTATCATTTGTTAGAAAGAATTTTATGTTTCATATAAGAACGCAGTAAGAACCTGTTGTGATAAATTTAATATTTGATTTTAAATACGCAAGTACACGCAATCACACAAGTAATATAATGATAAGTAAATCGTCTCCACAGGGATTGCAAATTTAAAAAAAATATGCAAAACAATTACTAAACAATTTAAGAAATTAAAAATCAAGTGGGTTGTTTATAGGCTAAAAAAAATATTAAAAAAATGGAAATACTGAAATCAAAAACTGAACTGAACAAAGAAAATTGAGAGAAATATATGGATTGCAAAATGGACTTGAATTATTGAATTACCCTATATTATTCATCCTGAACAAATTGCACACAGATTACTGCAGCAATATTCTAGCAAAATTCTCAGGTTAACAAGAATTCATTTAAACACCCATAAAACTTTCCCAAATTTTATGATATTAATTCTTCTACCTAATTAAACATATTCCTATGCAAAATTAGATTTAAGAATGCCAATCAAAGTATAATTCTCAAAAGTTACACAAGGCAAATAAAATATCCCTATGTTACTTACTAACATAACCTAACCTAGATTATGACTTGTGTCATCCAAGTTCTGCCCATTACATTTAATCTTTCCAGCATTAAATATAATTAAATAACTTTCCATTGCTGGCCAAACAACAACAAGAAATTAATATAAGCACACTTGAATGACCAAAGGAGATTTTACTAAAATAAAGTGCAAGAAATTGATAGACTATAACATAGGGTTCATCAACAATTCAAGCCACCTAAAAATTAGTTCATGGCTGAGTTCATAAACATTAATTCACAATCAAAACAGCCCATAATATTTAGATTTAGAATCCAACTCAGAAATTAATAAAATAAAGTTTATGAAAAGAAGAAAGAATAAATCCAAAATGATGCTTGAGCTTTCTTTGTTTGTTCTCCTTCTTCCTTGTTGACATTCTCAATTTTTCTCCTCTATGTTATTTTATGGTTTTCTTTTCCAAAAATGGCTGCTGCCTCCTTCATACGGCTGAAACCCCCTTTTGTGTATGATAGGTTTTTTTTCTTCCTCCTTCCAAAAGTACCATATTTCCCCTTTTTCTCCAAAAACATGAAGTCCTCCTTTCTTCTTATTTATGTCCTTTTCTCCAATATGCTGACTAGTTCTTTCTGCCCTTGCCACCTCAGCCAAAATGTCAGCTCACCCATTGACTGCCACACGTACCATGTGCCCCAAAATCTGCCTGATCAAAATCCTTCAGGTTTCCTGCAGCAAACCTGAATATTCAGCCATCAACAACATAATTTCATCAAAATAGACTCACAGCTCATTCCTTTGTGAAAATATTTATCCATGAAATCATTATCTTTAACCCAATAGCTATTAAAACTAAAAAAAATAATTAACTTAATTAAGATAATGAAAACATCAAGGTTAGCTACAAAAGCTAAAAATAAACTAACATCACCCATGATTTTTTTCACAATTATAAGTTCAAAAGCACATGAAATAACTCTTTATTCAAGAGTTATCACACCCCCAAACTTACAACATTACTCATCCTCGAGTGATGACTCTAAAAACAAAATACAACTAACAAAAGACACAAAAGGCACAAACTAAACAACAAAAGACAAGAAAATACAAAGAAAAAACACCACAACAATGGACAAACTTTGCTATGCCAATGGTAAAAAGGGGAAGGCTCTGGGGAAATTTTATTTCGAAAAAGAGAAGCTGAATTTCAATCTTTCACAAGCTTTAAACCAAATTCTTCAAGCATGAATGTTGCTGCCAAAAATATGAATCATGTGTTTCACCCTTTAGTGCATGCATAGCTTTTCCTAAACAATTTCAATCACCAAAAATCAAGCTAGACCTTGGTCCTCAAGTTTAAATAATGTCTCCATACGTTACTTAGTGATTCCCTCTCCACTAATGTAGACAAACACCACACCAAAGATCAATAGGACTTTATCAAGCTTGTAATGATAGGCTAGGGTGAAGGTAGGATAAGAGAGATAAATTTTGGCTCAAATCACCCTAAAACACCTCAATCTTTCTAGGACCTAAATACATAAATGCATACATTAATTTCCCCCAAAGACAACCCTACAACACAATATAAATCTTGCCACTAGCCTTTATTACTAACATTAAAAGACAAAACTAAAACAACTTTTCCTTTATTTGAAAAGTACACCCGCAAACTTATTTACAAACATACTTTTTGTTTTTTTTCTTTCTGATTTTTTCTTTTTCTTTTTTTTTTTTATATGCTTTGATGCAAGGGAGTGTACTCTTAAATTTTGCTTCTTTTTGGATTTTCTATTCTTTTTATATATATGAAGATTAACAACTAGATGGCAACTAGATGGCAAGAGAACAAGAATATTGAGAACACACTCTCCCCCCAAACTTAAAATCAACATTGTCCCCAATGGTGAAAACAAGCAAAAGAAGAAAAGGAAAGCGTTCACCTAATTTTCTCATCCACTCACTCAACAAAACCCCCAAAAATGCATAACAAATAAATCCTATAAAGATCAAGGTGTTAAAAGGGTATGGTGAAAAGAGATGATTATATATTTTTAAAGGTAGGCAAATGAGTGGCTAAGAAAGAAAAGTGACACTTAAGCTCAATGGGGTGACTAGTGATAAAAATGCATACAAGGTAGGCTTCAAAGGCTCAAACGGTCCAAAGATGGCCTAAATCATTTCATCGGTGTGGTATTGTCTAGGATTTCGCCTCAAGGAAAATCACTAAATAATTCTAGAAACTTAAGCTCTCACAAGAAACTAGCTCTTTCTCAGGTGTCAAAAATGCTTAATCAAACTATGCACAAACTAAAAAGAGAAACATTTGCATCAATCAATGGCTAGCAACATTCACATCAAAAGAATTTAGTTGAAAACTCAAGAAAGAAAGACATTCAGCTGCAACTTAGATTGATTATAGAAGTCGTCATTGAGCCCCCTAGTTACATATGAACAAAAGCAAAGATTATCGCTAAAAGATTAACTAAACAACAAGGCAGGAACATAATAATCAACAAAACACACAGAAGCAATACAAAACAATAGATACTAAAGGTAGACAACAAGAGAGTTTAAGACAGGAATTAATTACAGAATAATAATAAATTCAAATCAAAAGTGGGTTAAATAAGCTCCCTCCTCCTAGTCCTCGGAATCAGCATCCGAAGGACTAGGGTCATCATGCACAACTGGCACGGTCCACACCTCCAGGATGGAGCTGGGGAATACTGGAAATGCAGCGATTGGTTTGTTGAAGTTTCACTGGAGGGACTTGATGAGAGTTGCATCCCGCTGCTTAGCATACTTCCATTAAGCATGCTGCTGAGCTTCCAGAGACACCAACCGGCCAAGAATCTCTTGCTGCTGAGCAATGAGGTAAGTGAGTGGACCTGGGGGAGGCATGGTGGAGGGCCCAGCGGCTGAGGCAGGTGCACAAGTCTGACCATTGAGAGTGAAATTAATGTCCCGGAACTCGAAAAGTATATCCCCTGTGGAAGAAAAATGCACCCCAGCTCTAATGTATAACTGTGTAATGAGTGAGGGAAAGAACAACTTCCCTTTTTTCTTCTTGGCACAGCTAGCAAGCTGCCTAGAGATTAATTGGCCTACATTGATACTCAGCCCAGCCAATATACAATATAACAGGGGCACCCTCTCCTTGGACACCGTGGTTTCATGCGTGGTGGGAAACAAGCGACACTTCAGAAAGTTTAGCCACACGCCAGTTTCAGGCAAAATGGAGGTGTGCAAGAGAGTGCGCACACCGCCAGAAGATATGCACCATTGAGCTCCGGGAGCTGCGACACGTTGCAAAGCCTTGTCAAAGTCAGCTGGGGAAGGGGCCAAGATCATTTCATTATAAGCAGCGCAGTCAACGCTGGCTAACCCAAAGAGGGCATTAATAGCCGCACCAGGAAAAGAGACAACCTTGCCACGAACCAACACTTCAGAATTCTCAGCGGAGGCTAGGTTGGCATAAAATTCTCTCACCAAGGGAATAATGGCATGCTCTGGTTTCTGACAAAAAAGTTCACAATTGTGCTACTCAATGACTGTACTGATAAAAGCAGGCACCTCAAAAGTGGTAGGCAAAAATCCTCTTTCTGGAAACAATTTCTTTGTCTTAATAGACTCATATTGGCCTTGGCTTGAGCAGAAACAAATTTTGTGGCAGGACCTGAAGGGGATGCATTTTCTTTGTTTTAGGAGATGGGACAGCTGTGTGTGGTGGCTGGGAGGCAGCTTTTGTGTTAGTGGAAGTCTTTTGTTGTTTTGGTGGGGGTGCGGTTGATGCTTGTTGGGCGACTCTTTTGTATTTGGTTCGGGGTGGTGTTGATTTGGTGGCAGGTGGGGTAGATTTTGTGGAGGAAGGAGCATTTATAGCTGCTGGGGGAGGCAATAGTAATGGGGCAGTGGGAATTTGTGGGGCCTTGGGTGGGGTAGTGGTGGTTTTGGATGTCTTCTTGGTTGTTTTGGTTGTTGGTGGGATAGAGGTTAGAGCAGATTTTGGTTTATCTGATGGTTGGACAGGGGATGGTGGGGTAGTTTTTGGCTTCTTTCTCTGTGCTCGTGTTTTAGTGGTCATGTTGGGCAAAAAGGAAGCAGCTAAATCACAAGGCTACCACACAACAAAAGGAGCACCTGAACAGTAATGCCACAGAATTTCCAACAGAATAACAGAGCAATATTACCACCCCTGAACAGTAAGGCCACAGATTTTCCAACAGAGTTTCCAACAGATTTGTGTGCTCACTGGATCAAAGACTAGCAATAACTCAAATGCCTAGTAACATATATAGCACTATACGGGGACAAGGAAATTAATACCCCATTTTTGAGTGGCTCGGCTGACTGTTGGGATGCTTGGGCTCGGATGCACCTGGGTGGGGCTCACAAAGGGAGCTAGGATGTCGAGATGGTGTTCGGTGCTGGCTGGGAGACACCTGAACAAAATGGAAGGAAAGGCTCTCGGATGCGCCTCAGGAGACTCACGCGACTTGAGTCGCATGCTTGGAACATGCTAGGTGCCTCGCTGTAACACGGGAAGAGGCACGGGCCTGTGGGATGCGCACTAGGAGTCGATTGGGCTCGAGGTGCCGAGGAGTAGATATGCTTGGGTTCAGTTGTGATTGGAGTGGTGCGCCTGGGCGTCTGGGGTCGTGGCTCGTTCGGCTGAGGCGCGCGAAGGGCAGGGGCGCCTGGGGTCGTGGCTGCGTCTGGTGAGATTTGGGGGGAGGGGATGGGTTGGGGAATGGGATAGGGCTGGTGAGGAGCTTGTCGTGGAGGCTGGTGGCTCTCGGATTAGGTGGTGGAAGGCACGGAAATGGCTGGAGCAGGGGTTGAAGGTAATGGTGAAAATGGGTTAGGGTAAATGGTGAAGATGGGATAACTATTATATATATATTTATAAATAATATAAATGGTACTGAAAAAAAAAATATATGGATTTCGTATAGTTTATAGTATATATATATTAAATACATATTTATATTTATGTGTATATATATATATTTATAAAGTTATATATTAACATATATATATGTAGTAAAATATATATAAATAATATTAAATATAGTATTAATTTTTTTTTAATATTTTGTATGTAATTTTTGTGTGTGTATATATATAGTATTATATATATATGCCTCTGAATGAAACCACGACCCAAGATTTTTTTCTCTGCCCAGATTGCTAACATTTTGCCCTCGTTTTGCTTCAGCAACCCAAATTTGACGTAACTCCCTTTTATTTTGGAAACTTTTGCGTGCATTTTACTGAAGCAAAACTCTCGCAAAACCTTCAGACTCCAAAATTACTTCCAAAACACCATGTTTCTTGCTGTCTTAACACCTGAAACACCAAAATACACATAAAACCACTCCAAAACATCACAATAAAATGAAATCAAAATTACAAAAATAAAAATAAAAATAAAAATAATTAAAAACACTCATATGTATGTATATATATATATATATTTTCTTCCTGCTTTCTCTCTCTCTTTTTTTTTATATACAATATCAATTTACACTTGCTTCTTTTTGGGTTGTCTTTAAATTAGTGCCTGAATCACTTGACAACCCAAAACAACCACAGCCTTAAAGATCCTCCAAAGTGATGGAGGTCTTCTCGCGGTTGACCTCACCTCCCCAATAATGTTTCAGCCGCTGCCCATTCACTTTAAACTCCCTTCCGGATTGATCTTCGCAAACTTCAACTGCTCCAAAGGGGTAAACTTGCACCACTGTAAATGGGCCAGACCAGCGGGACTTTAACTTGCCAGGAAATAACTTCAAGCGCGAGTTGAAGAGCAATACTTTCTGCTCCTTCTCGAAGACCCGAGCTTGAATTTTTTGATCATGCCACCTCTTAGTTTTTTCCTTGTACAACTTAGCATTTTCATAGGAGAACAACCTCATCTCTTCCAGCTCATTTAACTGTAACTTTCGAGCTTCTCCAACAGCTTAGAGATCCATATTCAGTTTCTTAGTTGCCCAATATGCCTTATGCTCCAACTCAACGGCCAAATGGCAAGCTTTCCCAAAAACCTAACGATACAGTGACATTCCCAAAGGGGTTTTGAAAGTCGTTCGATAGGCCCAAAGAGCATCATCCAACCGCTGAGACCAATCCTTTCTACTAGGATTCGCCATTTTCTCTAGGATTCCCTTGATCTCCCTATTGGATATTTCTGCTTGACCGTTGGTTTGGGGGTGGTAGGCGGTAGCAATCTTGTGCTTCACACTATATTTGGCTAACAAAGCTGCCAAAATCTTGTTCACAAAGTGGGTGCCTTCATCACTTATAAGCGCCCTTGGAGTGCCAAAGCAGGTGAACACATGCTTATGTAGGAATTTCATGACCACCTTAGAATCATTAGTAGGACTTGCCACTGCTTCAACCCAGTTAGAGACATAGTCAACAGCCACCAAGATATAAAAATTTCCAAATGATGGTGGAAATGGCCCCATGAAGTCGATTCCCCAAACATCGAACAATTCCACTTCAAGGATGCTATTCAAAGGCATTTCACTCCTTGCTGAAATATTTCCAACACGCTGGCAACAGTCACATCTCTTAGAAAATTCATGAGCATCCTTGAAGATAGAGGGCCAATAGTACCCTGACTGAAAAACCTTAGTGGTTGTTCTTTGCCCACCAAAATGTCCACCATAAGGAGCTGAATGACAATGCTCTAGTATGCTAGAAACTTCATCCTCAGGCACACAACGCCTCATGATTCGATCTGAACATTGTTTGTACAAATAGAGCTCATCCCAATAATAGAATCTCACATCATGAAAGAACCTCTTGAGTTGCTGCCTATTCAAACCAGGTGGCTGCAAACCACTCACCAAATAGTTGACAAAATCAGCGTACCATGGAGTAGTGGTTTGGTTCACAACCAACAATTGCTCATCAGGGAATGTCTCTTTAATAGGCCCTTCATTTCGCTTTTCACTTCCAGCTTCAAGTCTAGATAAGTGGTCAGCCACTTGGTTCTCCGTTCCTTTTCTATCCCGAATTTCCATGTCAAATTCTTGAAGAAGCAACACCCATCGAATAAGTCGTGGCTTAGCATCCTTCTTGGCAATTAGATACTTGATCGCGGAATGGTCTGTATAAACCACCACTTTAGTCCCCACAAGATAAGCTCTAAACTTGTCAAAAGCAAACACCACCACCAAAATCTATTTCTCGGTGGTAGTATAGTTCAATTGGGCATCGACTAATGTCTTGCTTGCATAGTAAATGGAATGAAAAACCTTCTCTTTTCGCTGCCCAAGTACAGCACCCACAGCAAAATCACTAGCATCGCACATCAATTCAAAGGGGAGAGACCAATTCAGAGCTAAAATGATGGGTGCGATGATAAGAGCCTTTTTTAAAGTCACAAATGCTTCTTGACACTCCTTGGTGAACTCAAATGCTCGATTCTGCTCAAGTAAGGAACAAAGGGGCTTAGAAATCTTTGAAAAATCCTTTATAAACCTCATATAGAAGCCCACATGCCCCAAAAAGCTTCTAATCCCCTTGACTGTAGTAGGTGGTGGAAATTTTTCTATGACTTCCAGCTTTGCTCTATCCACTTCTATGCCCTTATTAGAAATTCTATGGCCCAACACAATGCCTTCTTGAACCACGAAATGGCATTTTTCCCAATTGAGTACCAAGTTTGTTTCTTCACATCTAGCCAAGACTTGCTCCAAGTTAGCCAAACAAGTGTCAAATGACTCCCCAAATACTAAAAAATCATCCATGAAGACTTCAAGAGACTTCTCCACCATATCTGAAAATATTGCCATCATACAACGTTGGAAAGTGGCGGGGGCGTTGCACAGCCCAAAAGGCATCCTTCTAAAGGAAAAGGTGCCATAAGGACAAGTAAAGGTAGTCTTCTCTTGGTCTTCTGGCGTGATGGAAATCTGATTATAGCCTGAATACCCATCGAGGAAACAATAAAACTCCTTTCCCGCCAACCGATCAAGCATTTGGTCAATGAATGGCAGCAGGAAGTGGTCTTTACGAGTAGCCTTATTCAACTTTCGATAGTCCATACAAACACGCCACACCGTCACTTGTCTTGTGGGAATCAACTCATTATTTTCATTAGCCACCACTGTGACTCCACCTTTTTTAGGAACACATTAAATTGGGCTGACCCAAGAACTATCTGAAATTGGGTAAACAATTCCATAATCAAGCCACTTAATTATCTCTTTTCTAACCACCTCCTTCATGATAGGATTAAGCCTTCGCTGCTGCTCAACAGAATTATTACAGCAATCCTCCAACAGAATTTTATGCATACAAAATGAGGGACTTATCCCCTTGATATCCGCCATAGTCCAACTAATGGCCCTTGTGTATTTCTTCAAAACAGCCAGCAACAAACTCTCTTTTTTAGCTCCTAACATGGCTGAAATAATCACAGGCAAGGTATCATTATCTCTCAAATAAGCATACTTCAAGTGACTAGGCAAAGGCTTCAACTCTAATTTTGGTGGCTCTAGAATAGAAGGCTTAGGAGGCTTAAAATTCCCTTCCGACAAGTTCAATGACTCAAAAGGCCTCCTAAATTTAGCAAAGGGCTGCTTTGACTCCACCTATGTAACTTGGATTTCTTCCTCTTCACTTAAGTTTTCAAGATCTTCAAGTGACCTCACCCCCACTCCATCTTTACAAGCTTCCTTATGGAATTTTTCAGTGACAATAGACTCAATTACACTTAGCCTAGAGCATTCCTCAACCACATCCGGAAACTTTATAGCATTGAACACGTTGAAAGTTACTTGTTGGTCATTCACCCTCAAAGCAAGCTCCCCATTTTGTACATCAATCAAGGTCCTCCCGGTAGCTAGAAATGGCCTACCCAAGATAATAGGAACATCTCTATCCGCTTCATAATCAAGGATGATGAAATTAGCCGGAAAAATGAATTTATCAACTTGCACAAGTACATCTTCAATTTTTCCTTCCGGGTGTGCCATAGAACGATCCGCTAATTGCAAAGTGACTGTGGTTGGTCTTGCTTCTCCAATCCCCAACTTCCTGAAAATTGACATGGGCATCAAATTGATACTAGCCCCCAAGTCACAAAGTGCTCTACCAACATCTCTACCACCAATAGAACAAGGAATTGTGAAGCTGCCCAGATCCTTCAATTTAGGAGGAATTTTACTCTTCAATATAGCACTACAACCTTCAGTCAACGCCACTGTTTCAAATTCATCAAGCCTCCTCTTTTTAGTTAAAATATCTTTCAAAAACTTCACATAGTTGGGCATTTGCTCCAAAGCTTCCACCAACGGTATATTGATGTGAAGTTGTTTCAAAACATCTAAAAATCTTCGGAATTGACCATCTTGTTGCTGCTTTTGAAAGTGTTGAGGAAATGGTGGAGGTGGCTTGCTTATAGGCTTTCCTGTAGCATTTTGCGGAGGGATTGTTGCAGCAATTGCTACAGGATCATCATTTAAAATTTTTGATTTCACAGTTTTGTCTCCTTTGTCCACACTACTTTGGATTGAAGTGGGCTCGCTGTTTCTAGTACAATTATCCTCAGTCAATTCCACATTTTTACCACTCCTCAAGGTAACCGCCTTGCAATGCTCCTTGCCATCTTTCCTTGGATTTTCTGTAACACTAGGCAAGGTGCCTTGTGGTCTATTCCGTAGCTCATTAGCAAGCTGCCCCAATTGAGTTTCTAGATTCCTCAAGGATGTCGCTTGACTCTGAATCACATCATTGTTCTTGGCCATGTATTCCTTCATTACACTCTCCAAAGAGCTTGATTGAGACACTTGTGGAGGAGGTGGTTGAGCTCTTTGTTGTTGTTGAGAAAACCTCGGTGGATATGTGGTCTTGTTTTGCATTGGTGCTCCGCTTGAGCTAGCTCCTTGACTCCCCCATGAGAAGTTTGGATGCTGCCTCCACCCCGGATTGTAAGAGTTCGAATATGGGTTATTTCGGTTGGCATTTTGATTCCCCACATAACAAACTGAAGCGGGATTCGAAGGACAACTTTCAAATGCATGACCATCTCCACAATAAATACAAGATACATTGGCAACTTGTCCCATAGCAGTTGGTTGTACCATTTCCCCCAAACTCATGTTCTTGAGAAGGTTAGTCATTGAAGAAACTTGAGCGGTCATAGCTGTCAATGCATCAACTTCAAGTATACCAGCCACTTTTTGACTTGTTGAGGCTCTAACATTGGACCATTGATAATTGTTGCTAGCTATCCTCTCCAAAATCTCATAGGCTTCATTATAGGACTTAGAGAGAATAGCCTTATTGGCTGAAGCATCTAACACCATACGAGTGGAAGAATTGAGTCCATTGTAGAAAGTTTCCATTTGTATACAATGCGGAATCCCATGGCGTGGGCACTTTCTCAATAACTCCTTGAATCTCTCCCAAGCTTCACAAAATGATTCATCTTCCAGCTGCTGAAATGACATGATTTCATTGCGAAACTTGGCATTTTTGGTAGGGGAAAGTACTTCATCAAGAATTTTTCCGCCAACTCATTCCATGTAGTCACTGAGTTGGGAGGAAGGGTGTTCAGCCAAGCTCTAGCTTGATCCCTCAAAGAGAAAGGGAACAATTTCAACCTTATGGCCTCGTTAGTCACTCCTTGTAGCTTTAAAGAATCGCTCACCTCCAAAAATGAACGAAGATGAAGGTGAGGATCCTCAGTAGGCAGCCCACTAAATTGACCCACTGTTTGCAGCATTTGGAACATCACGGGCTTTAACTCAAATTGGGGTGCTTGAATTTCAGGCGTAATAATGCCCGGATTGAGCTCATTAAACATAGGGGCAGCATACTCCCTTATGGCTCTCTCTCTATCATCAGACATAGAAATTGTGTTAGTGACATTATTAGCACCCTCAACTCCTTCAGCATCTTCAGCCATATTAAGGCGATTTTGAGCCCGTTGTTCCCTTAGTCTTCTTCTAATTGTTCTTTCAATCTCAGGGTCAATAGGAGCTACTTCAATGTCTTCTTGCTCGTTCATATAGTAAATCACCTGAGAAAACACGAGAGCAAGCAAACAAAGTCAGCTCAACAAAGACAAAATAAATTGCAAGTAATTGGTTTCATAAGAATTTCTAATTTCAATCCCCGGAAGCGGCGCCAAAAACTTGTTGTGATAAATTTAATATTTGATTTTAAATACGCAAGTGCACGAAATCACACAAGTAATATAATGATAAGTAAATTGTCTCCGCAGGAATTGCAAATTAAAAAAAAAAAGCAAAACAATTACTAAACAATTTAAGAAATTAAAAATCAAGTGGGTTGTTTATAGGCTAAACAAAATATTAAAAAAAAATGGAAATACTGGAATCAAAAACTGAACTGAACAAAGAAAATTGAGAGAAATATATGGATTGCAAAATGGACTTGAATTATTGAATTCCCCTATATTATTCATCCTGAACAAATTGCAGATAGATTGCTGCAGCAATATTCTAGCAAAACTCCCAGGTTAACAAGAATTCATTTAAACACCCATAAAACTTTCCCAAATTTTATGACATTAATTCTTCTACCTAATTAAACATATTCCTATGAAAAATTAGATTTAAGAATGCCAATCAAAGTTTAATTCTCAAAAGTTACACAAGGCAAATAACATATCCTTATGTTACTTACTAACATAACCTAACTTAGATTATGACTTGTGTCATCCAAGTTCTTCCCATTACATTTAATCTTTCTAGCACTAAACATAATTAAATAACTTGCCATTACTGGCCAAACAACAACAAGAAATTAATATAAGCACACTTGAATGACCAAAGGAGATTTTACTAAAATAAAGTGCAAGAAATTGATAGACTATAACATAGGGTTCATCAACAATTCAAGCACCTAAAAATTAGTTCATGGCTGAGTTCATAAACATTAATTCACAATCAAAACAGCCCATAATATTCAGATTTAGAATCCAACTCAGAAATTAATAAAATAAAGTTTATGAAAAGAAGAAAGAACAAATCCAAAATGATGCTTGAACTTTCTTTGTTTGTTCTCCTTCTTCCTTGTTGATATTCTCAGTTTTTCTCCTCTATTTTTTTTTTCTGGTTTTCTTTTCCAAAAATGGCTTCTCCCTCCTTCATACGGCTGAAACCCCCTTTTGTGTATGTTAGGTTTTTTTCTTCCTCCTTCCAAAAGTACCATATTGCCCCTTTTTCTCCAAAAACATGAAGTCCTCATTTCTTCTGATTTTTGTCCTTTTCTCCAATATGCTGATTAGTTCTCTTGCCATCTCAGCCAAAATATCAGCTCACCCATTGACTGCCACACGTACCATGTGCCCCAAAATCTGCCTGATCAAAATGCTTCTGGTTTGCTGCAGCAAACTTGAATATTCAGCCATCAACAACATAATTTCATCAAAATAGACTCATATGCTAGCTCATTCCTTTGTGTAATTATTTATCCATGAAATCATTATCTTTAACCCAATAGCTATTAAAACTAAAAAAAATAATTAACTTAATTAAGATAATGAAAACATCAAGGTTAGCTACAAAAGCTAAAAATAAACTAACATCACCCATGATTTTTTCACAATTATAAGTTCAAAAGAACATGAAATAACTCTTTATTCAAGAGTTATCAGAACCTTATTGGCTTGGTTTGTTCATGATTAAATGATAATCCCATTTCATGTGAGAAAATCTGTATTTATGCCTGTGATTATGTGAATCTAACAGAAAGATGAAGCAGGTGAAATCTTTTATTAGATAAGAAAACAAAAGGGCCAAGCAGGAATAGATTAAGATGGTCTTTGAGCAACAGAAGCACCAACACTACCCGCAAAAACTTCACCCCGTATTAGTTGAAGTAGTAGCTTATTCATTTTGATCATTTGAATTGTTTATGATGTTGGCAGTGAAAGATACACCTCTCTTATGCCTCTGAAGTACCCTAAGAGCCGATGTGGATCAGGATGGTTTTCTTTGATCACATCAACATTTTTGAAATGAAACAAAACAGAATAATATATAAGATAAAAAGTGGTAAACACATGAAGATAACAAACTCAAATACTATGTATATACTATAAACAAACTATAAAAGGGAATTAAACAATATCAAACATGAAATTAAGCAAAGCAGATAAACTTTTGGATAGAATTAAACAATACGCTCTTATCTTACCCTGTCGCTTTACTCTCTAACCTTGTTTTACCTTTTCTATTCTTTTGATTCTTTATTATTTATTAATTAATGTATGTCCTTGTCACTTTTGTGCTGCTGCGTTTGTTACACCCAGATTTTGAGACCAGAGGTTATGACCTCGAAAACTGGACTCGTCTAGTGTGAGCTCAAAATATATGAAATACATTGTATGGTCCAGCTATAAGATCTCCGAAGCAAAATGATGACCTCGAAGATGTGTAACCTTGGGATTCTTTCTGAGTTCGAAATGGCATGATGTCGGGATACATCCGTTATCGATTGTCTTCAGATTAAACAGTCCAAGCTTGGGAAGTGCAGGCTCGAGTGTGATAGCTTTGATAGTGACAATCTACTCTGAGCATGTCCTGAAGTAAGGTGGCAAGCTCGTAGAAGTATCATAAGTCTTGATAGCCACAGGGTCGATCGCTGATCTCGAAGACCCAATAAGTCATCTGCGATAGCCTATTGCGTATGAACATATTTATTGTTGTATAATCCCAACATTTAAGGGATATTATTTAGTCTATTATCCATTCATGATTCTTATGGGACGTTTCCACATATGTAGGAGATATTGAATTTAATGTCATTATTAAAATTGATATACATAGTATCTTCTCGAAATATATGGGAATGAACTCTGTAACCTCCCCTATAAATAGAGGAGGAATGACCACTTGTAAAGGATCAATTTCTTTTGGCTGGAGAATAATTTCTGGGTAATTCATCTCTGAAGAATTTCCAGAAGTCTTTAAGCCTTAATAACATAGACTTATGGACTAGGAAGAGTTAACTGCTGAACCACATAAAAACCCTCTTGTATTTTTTCATTATTCATTCGCTTCATAATCATGTTGTTTAATTTCTCTACGATTTAAGTTGACAAAAAACGGTGTCAACAATTTGGAGCTTTCATTGAGAGCATTAAGCAATACGTACATGAGTCTATTCTGTTGAAGAAGCCTCCTTGAATCAACTATGGCTGCGAATGATCCCAATATTCCTGGGGAGGAAATCCTAGAGGAAGTTGACTATCCCCGGTGCCCTGGGAAGCAGCCGATGATGAATTCAGACCCAGATGAGAGGAGTGGATCCTCTGACTCTCGAGGAACACCTGCACCACCGGCCCCTAGGGATATGTCCCTATTGTGGAGCTTGAAAATTGTCAACTGCGAAAGCAGTTGGCGGAGGCCAAGAAACGTAACGAGGAGCTTGCCAGATTGGCTGCTGAGGCTAAAACAAATTAATATTAAACAAATTAATATGAGATAATCTAAAACATGTTTCTAAAATTGAATTCAAAGAGAAACAAAGAATATAACACTTACAGTATACGCAGAGGAATTAAAGAGTCATTCCTTCAGTTTCTCTAACTCTTGTATCCTCTCTGTAACGACCCAAAATCACTAATATGGCTTAAGGGCCTTGGTTAGTGTGCCGGGAGGGCATAATTGGTTTATGTGTGAATTTATTAAATTAACGTGTGATTGTATGATAAACATGCTTGTATGGCTATATGAATGTAAATGTGATTGTATGATATATTTGTGAGAACCACATTATTATGTGGGTAAATCTGCAACGTGCGACTCGAGGCGATCCTAGGGAGCTAGTTAGCGGGAAGTCACAACGGGGCTTAATATTTGACTTGGGGTAAGTCAAGGGGTATTTTGGGTATTAGATGATTATTTGGGTTATCGGGTTATGGAAATAAATATATGGAGATATATTTGAGGTTAGGAAGCCTAGGGGGGAATATTGGGGAATTTTACCTTTTTTCCATCGGGGATGTTTCCGGTACCTCGAGCCTCGGGATTAACTTAATTAACTAAGGTTATGCTAAGTAAACAGAAAACAGTAGAACAAAAGAAACAAACCGACCCATTTTGCTCCTCTCTTCCTTCTCTTTTCTCTCTTAAGAAAACTAACTACTGAAACCTAAGGGAATTCAGTGGTTTGGGCCGGAATCTTGAAGGTTTAGTCCAATGCTAAGCTAGGGAAACTCAACCAGGATTAAGGTAAGGGATGAATTTCACTCTTGATCATTAGAATTATGAGTTTTGGCTGAGTATTAAAAGTGTTTATGGTTTTGATGTTTAAGGATTGAATTGAAGTTGAGAAGCTTGGGTTTTAGCTCAGAAATTTGTTAAGGAAGTGGTTCATCAAAGAAGGTAAGCTTCAATTCATAATTTAGAGTTTAAAATTTGAGTTTGCATAACTGGTTTTAGAGTTCTTGAGCTACTGGGTTTCAGAAATCAAAATTGGATTTTAATGAGTTTTTAAGCTAGGTTTTTGTTGGATTGAGTTGCTAGAATCATGTTAGGAGTCTTGTGATCAATGGGTTTTGGAATTAGGGTGCTTTGGGGGTGGTTTCTAGCAAGGTTAGGATGCTAGAAATGGTGGTTTTTTCTGGGCACGAAGGGTTGGGCCGCGACTCTGTTCTAGAGTGCCACGGTCCTGTGAAGGAAGAGCCAAGGAGGCTCTGCATTGGGGAACCACCGCGGCGCCACAGGGCAGGGCTGCGGCGCGTGTCTGTGGTCAGAGAGGCCTAGCCTCTATTTCAGGGGTGGGCTGCGGCATGTGTTCCAAGGGCCACGACCCTTAAGGGTAATATTGATCTTTTGGAGGTTTTAAGCGCGGGAACCTAACCTAGGGTGCTCAAGCCCGATTCCACCACCGTGTTTGGTGGAATTCGATGTCCCGAAAGATAGAACTCCATCCAGAAATATTAAAGCGATTATTAATGGTACTCCCTATCTTGGTTGTGACTAGGTATTAAGCTAGGGCTCGGGAAGCAGATCGTGCTCGAGAGGCGTCGCTCGTGATCTGTAAACTTGGAAATTTAAGGTAAGAGAACTGCACCCGGTTGTGGATTTTTAATGGGACTAAGGTTTCCCTATTTTCTATGCTTTGCAAAGGATGGTATTAGGCCATGTAAACAATAAACCAACGACCTATGAGTGTTGAAGTTTACACTAGCGCATAGGGCGCGGCTCGGCCACTGGTACCTGTGGACAGCTTATTATGCACTGAGCTCGGTTTAAGTGGGTCAGAGTCAGTGGGGGTAAACAGAGGATGCGACCTAAGGTGTCGACCCTGATTATTATGTGATTTGTTTGTTATTATTGATTGGAGGATTGTTATGCTGTATAGCTTGGTGATAATTAGCTGGCTCTTTGGTTGAATCTTCATGCTTTGTGATTATTGTGGTATGTTGAGTATATGGACATGCTTAAAGGGTTATCCAAATGTTATTACTTCTTTTTTGATCAAGAAATGAAAATTTTTATTGATCAACCAAGCTGATACAACCAAAAGGCCGGAGCAAATCACTCCCCCTCAATTACAAACTAGAGAAAAAATGGATCATCAATTTCTCTCTCAAAGTCAGCTTTTTAGCTCTAAAACTAAGGCTAGAAACTCTAGCTTTAACTGATTCTTTAATAAGAAAATCTAAATGATACACAGAATAACAGCTACTATCAAAACATCATTTATTTCTATTAAGCCAAAGATAGTACACAGTAGCAGCCAAAGTAGCTGAGACTACCCAAGCCATGCCAACATTCCTGGAATCATTCAGCCAGCTTCTCTAGTCTTTGAACTTTTCAGGCCAAATTAAATCTCCCAGCCAGACAGCAACAGCTTGAAGCACTCTTTTGGACATTGTATAGTCAAAAAATAAATGGGAGTGGCTTTCCAGCTCAACCTCACAGACCGGATAGTACAGAGAGATAATTGGTATGTGACAGTGCTGCAATAAGTCCCTAGTGAGTAATTTCTGGTTAATTACCTGCCAAAGAATGAACCTATGTTTGGGCACTGAAAGTTTGCACCAAACAGCCTTCATACTATTAATAGGAATACTAGGAATAGACAGTAAGTACAGTTTGCTCAGCTGGAATTTCCCCTGTATGACAGCTTCATTCAAGATCGAGTTAGACAGAGATTTACTCATCTTAATCAACTTTTTCGAGTACCAGCTAGAATCTTTATGCAACTCATAGTCCCAAATATGAACCCCTTTTAAATAGATACAGTTAACCCATTTAACCCAAAGGATGTCCTGCTTAGAAGAGATAGCCCAAATGAATCTTGCAAGATTAATTTTATTCCAGAGAGATCCCTCTTTAAAGCCTAAACCACCATAAGATTTAGGCCTGCAAACTAGATCCCAAGAGGCAAGATGAAACTTACTTCTAGTGCCTTTACCACCCCATAAAAAGTTCCTACAAAGACAATCAATTTCCTTGATGACCTTTTGAGGTAGAAGAAAGATGCTCATCCAATAATTCCTTATCCCCATTAAGACTGACTGAATTAGTTACACACGACCAGTATAAGACAAGTTTCGACTAGCCCAACCATGTAATCTTTGCCTAATTTTTGAAATAATGATATCACAGTCCATAGATTTCCATTTTGTAGGTCTCAAAGGCATGCCAAGATAAACTAAAGGCCTTCTGTCATTTTAGATAGACTCAGCAGATACGCCTTCTCAGTACCTGAGATACCTCCAAAAAATATTCGGGACTTGGAATTGTTGATGTATAGACCAGAAGCGGCTGAGAAGGTTTCAAACGACTGTTGAATAATCTGAATAGAACTAGCATGAGTTTTGCAAACAAGAAGTAAATCATTCGCAAAACAAAGGTTAGTAATATTCAATGATTTACATAAAGGATGGAACCTGAATTTTTTGTCCTTAACAGCCCCATGAAGTGCTCGAGTAAGATATTCCATGACTAGAACAAAGAGTAAGGGAGAGATAGGGTCACCTTGACGAAGCCCTTTACCGCCATTAAAGCTACCTTGTAGTTGACCATTAATGAGAATGCAATACGAGGAGCCTCTTCGACAAATCATAATCCACCTAATAAATCTGCCAGGAAACTTGAATGCATTCAGCAGGTTCTCTAAAAAGTCCCAATCAATGGAATCATAGGCTTTGCTGATATCTATCTTCATTAAGCAATGAGGAGAACTTCGTTTGCGATTATAACCCTAAAGAAGATCTTGAAGAATAAGGAAATTATGGGCAAGAGATCTATTCTTAACAAAAGCCCCTTGATTTTGATTGACCAACTTAGGAAGAATAGATGTCAATCTGTTACAAAGCATTTTTGAGATGCATTTGTACAGAGTATTACAGCAAGCAATTGGTCTATACTCTGTGGCATTTGTAGGATGACTAACTTTAGGAATAAGAGTTAAAATGGTATTATTCAAAGCCTTCAGGATATAACCTGTGTCAAAGAACTCAAGCACTGCATTAGACACCTCTTTCCCTATGTCAAACCATAAACTTTTGAAAAAACCAGCTCCAAATCCATCTGGACCAGGACTTTTAACAGCATTAATACTGAACATGGCTGTTTTGACATCATGATAAGAGAAAGGCTTGATCAACTCTATTTGGTCGTCCAGACTCAGTAGCGGACCTAAGTTCAAAATTGAAGAGTCAATATGTCCAGAAGCTGCACTAGAACAACCTAAGAAAGATTGAAAGTGATGAATAAAATGATTAATCACCTTTGGGTAATCATCTTATACTCTGCCATTTTCGGAAACAAAAGAAACAATTCTGTTATTGGCTTTCCTTTTCTTCATACTAGCATAAAACATGGCTGAGTTTTCATCACCAAAGCGGATCCAATCTATCTTACTCTTCTGGTAAAGAAAACTAGCATAAGCTTCCTCTTGTTTCTTAAATTCCAGATAAGAGGATCTCTCAGCTACACTCAAGGTCTGATTACTCGGATCAGAAAAAAGAATGATTTTAGCTTGCTGGTAAACTTTTTTGCTTTCCTCATACTTCTTGACAATATCTCCTATATCCCTCCAATTAAACCTCTTCAACTCAAACTTAAGCCGATGAAGCTTCCTGGAAATCTGCTCTAGACCACAACCCTCAGACTTTAAAGGTTTGTTCTAGCTATTCAAAATAGTTGTCTTGAATTTAGGATGGCTAGTCCACATATTGTAGAACCGAAATGGACGTATTCCCTCTTTCTGGACTGGAATATGCTTCAAAACTATAGCACAATGATCTGAAACTACCTCCCAATTCGCGATGGCACTGACATAAGGAAAAGAGTCAAGCCAATCCTCATTAAAAAACACTCTGTCTAACTTGGAAAAAATACGATTGTTCCCATCTTGATTGTTCGACCAAGTATAAAAAGAACCCATAATCTTCATTTCTTCCACTATACCGAGATCAAGCCATTGTCTAGCATCCTCTAGCTCTTTTAGTGATATGGCCTTACCACCCATTTGGTCTGCTGAGTCAAAGATAGCGTTGAAATCTCCAACTATTAACCAAGGCTTAACAGGGAAAGTTAAAGAGATAGTTCAGACCAAAGAACTCTCCTAGCCTCCAGCTGGTTAGAGCCATAAACTACTGTGAGATAAAAAGACTGGCCTGTAGCCCAAATTCGAATCTTACACTGAAGAAATTGAACTTGATCCTTTATTACTTCTATTTTGACCCAGCTAGCCTTCCAAATTAAAAGAATTCTTCCCTCCAAGCTCAAACTACTATAATAGTCCCAACCCATAAAACTTGAACTCATAACCTCCTTAATTCGCTCTCCTTTTATTTTAGTTTCTAAAAGAGCCCCAATGCCAATCTTATTCAACTTGCAGATATCAAAAATGGATAATTGCTTATTCCTCTTGTTTAAACCTCTAACATTCCTGCTCAATATGTTGAAGCTTTCCATTCAAATTCAACAACAAGGAAGGGTCAGTGAGAACCTGCTTCTGTTCTTGGATAACATTGAAAGGATTTCTTGTTTTCTGGGAAGTAGCTGGATTTTTCGATTTCTGAATTCCTGGTTTTTTCGGGTAGGCCCACCCTTGATCCTTTGGAAGTTTCTCAGGGTGGGATTCATCTTCCTCCTTTGATTGAGTCTGAGCTGAAGGTGTTTGGACAGGTTTCGAAAGACTATCAGTCTCTTTATGTTCAAAGCATTCATCTACAGGTGCTGTCATGACCTCCTTCTTTCTCCAAACAACTCCTTCCACAAATTTGCAAGAAGAAGCTGTATGCCCTAGCTTTTTACACTGAGAACACTTCGTAGGCAGCCACTCATAGTCAATCAATTGGTCCACTACTTGACCTCTCTCATTGATATAGCTAATGTATTTAGGTAGTGATTCTGATATCTCCATGTCCACTAAAATTCGAGCAAACTTTATCATCGGCTTGTCTTTGGTAATCTTATCTATCATTATTGGTTTCCCAATTGTGCTAACTAGTGCACTCAAACAATCGGTTCCCCAATACTGTAAACCTAGATCTGGAAGTCTGATCCAAACTGGTACCGATTTAATCGATTTCAAAGAGTCCATATCAGTTGTCCATGGCCGTAAGATAACTGGCTTCTTGTCAAAATGAACCACCCCTGACTCTAGAACCAAGTCACGAGTAGTCTCATCTCTAAATTTGACCATAGTAAAACCTGAGTTCATTCTTGCCACTCGTTCAATCCCAAGTTTCCCCCAGATTCGATTGATAAAACCTTCAAAAACAGGTATGGGCGGGTTGGCTCCAATAACCACACAAATCAATGCAGACTTCCAGAATGAAGCTTCTACTGCAATTTCCTCAACATCCAATTGAGCAATTTTTTGACCATCCTTCTGAAGAGGTTCCTTGAATTGCAATTTTGTTCCCCCCTGTAGAGGCAGAGATTCCTTAAATTGGGACCAGGCTTCCTTAGCAGCTTCTTGGAATGACTGGGTCTCTACCTCCTTCGCCCACGAAGAGGACCTTAATTCAGGAGTAGAATGATTTACCTGAGAAAGATCTAACACCTCCTTACTAGATTTCATAGGGGTCTCTGAGGTAACAATCTCAACAGCATCAGACTTGCAATCCATCCCGGACGGAGGCAAGATAGAAGGATCTTCAGTGGATGAAGGGAGCTCCTGCCTAGCATCTGGCTTTACAAGCTTCTGCACCAGCTTACGTCGCCGTGCCATGGCTGAGAGAAGGAGGAACTTCACGCTAATTACATATATTCTTACTGTTTCATGTTCAGGTAATGTTATTACTTCTTGTTATGTAATATGATATGTTTTCTTGCTGGGCTTTGGCTCACAGGTGCTTTGTGGTGCAGGTAAAGGCAAGGGCAAGCTTGATTAGCCCTGACTTGGAGAGCTCTGAGAGAAGAATGTACATGATCAGCTGTAACGCCCTACTACCTTAGAGCCGCTACTTAGTGAGTTTAAGACAGAAATCGTGCTTTTGACTGACTCTAAGTGGTTTCTAAAACCAAAAGTGTGAATAAATCAAAGTTTAAGGCTGTACTCTTTTAATATGTTTAACTTCATTGAAAACGTTAAGTATAAAACATATGGGATCCCAAAATAAGGTTTACAAAATATTTACAACTCAAAAATAGATTTACACTTGATCAACTATCAAAAGAATGGTAAATACAACCATATACAAAAATGCCCCCAACCAAAGCAGTCGGGCAGGCCGAACATGTACGCGCCGCCCCCACGCTTTCCATACTCATGGCCGGTTGACTGACTCTTTGCTTTTACCTGCAACACGGAGCACCCGTGAGCCGAGGCCCAGCAAGAAAACCCAAATAGTACATAACACAGTCTAGGGCTATACCCTGCAATCACACAGTGGGTCCATGCCCTATTCTCGGGTGTTACGGTTTTCTTACTTGTATTCCGAGCTTCCTGATGCGCTAAAGCTGCAAGCACGGTCCTCTAACCCGAGCTTTTCCAAAGACCTAGTCACAACATGAGTAAAACATCCTTTAATACTAATCGATTCAAAACCACTTCCCGGGACCAATTCCATACACTCGGGACCCCCCCAAAATCCTAAAACAAATCATTGGAAACATCCCCCGAACCCCCGGAGCAAAAGCTCAAATTTGCAAAATTTCAAGCCCTGAAAATGGCCTAGCGCCGCGGCTCAACCCTAGAGGGCCGCGGTGCTAAGCAAGTCAGAGAGCCACCCCACCTGGAACCAGCTTCGCGTCGCGGCGCCCAAGAACAGGGCCACGGCGTGCCCTTACGAACCCAAAATTTATGGGTTTCTCTCCTTCAATTCCTTCATCCAAAATACCTCCAAACCAGCCCAAACACATATCTCAACCCCAAAACTCAATTCCAAACTCCATATGAACCATCTAACAACCTATAGACACTAGAATCAAGATCAAAACATCAACACACCCAAAATCCACACCTTTGATCTCTAATTTCAGCAACTCAAACCAAAACTCAAAAAAACTAACTCAAGCTTTAGATTCACAAGTCAAAACAGAAATCAAACTTAAATATGCATAAGATCCTTACCTCAAGTGGAGAATCCACCCTAAAAGTTCCTTGTTCTCCTCCTAAGCTCCCACTTCAGCCCTTCTACACCTCTTCTTCTTTCTTCTTCTTGCCCTAGCCTTTCTTTCTTCTTCTCTTCCAATTTTATCAAAACACCAAATGACCCAATGCCCAAACCGTATACCCCATAAACCCAGCTGAAAATTGTCTAATTGCCTTGCCAAAAGACCAATTTACCCCCTTCCTAACTAAACCTTCAAGGGTACTTAAGTCCTTTCATTTCTATTTCATTTCTACCATTTTCTATCTAAAACTTGTTACTCACAGCAGTTACAAATGGTTACCCAGGTTACTCAATTGCCAGTAACTAGAACCACTCATTCACAACTCAACCTATAAGATTCCCAAAGTACCCCTAGGCTCCTCCCGAGCCGGGTACAAAATCATGTTGTGACTTCTAGACTAATTGGCTCATTAGGACCGTCTCGATGCGTGCATCCTGATAAAAACACCGCACTCACATGGCACAATTCACATAATACCATTATCACAGTTATGCCCTAAAATGGCCAACTTATAATTATGCTCATTCTAAGATAATCAGGTCTACATGCATACTAATTCATATAGTCATGCACCTTAAATAATCAAATAGTCATGTAACATGCATTAAATCGTAGTCATGCATAAAACTCATTAAAGACACACACAGAATCCCATTATGCCCTCCAGGCACACTACTCAAGGCCCTTAAGCCTTAATAGTGAATTTGGGGTCGTTACATCATCTGCTCAGCCGTCACGGTTGAGGGGAGACAGGGACAGGAAAACCATAAACTTCTGTTTTGCCTTTAGAAAGGCTGGTGGTTGTCTGTACACTGGAAATTTTGTAACAAGCTTTTAAACGATATTTCTTTTGGGATCCCATGTGTAAATGTTTAATTATATGGAAAGTATCTTTTTTGACCAAAACCATCTAACCCTAGCACATTAATGACTTTAGAATTCACGTTTTTAACTGGTTGGCTTGATTAGCAAGTCCTCCACCTTTACAAATACACAATGTAGCGGTCTTGGCTATCCAGGGCGTTACACTCTCAGTCATAGAGTATTATCAAGAAACTGAATCGATCTTCTATTTTCTTCACAACCTTCCAATGTATCCTTAGAATCACGTAGACTAGTGTGAGCAATTCTCAACACATGAGATAGATATAGAGAGAAGGAGAGAAAATTTGGCTTGTGACTTATCAAACTTCTGTTTTGACTTCTCTCTAAGCACTCCTTTTATAGACTCAATTAGGCCATTTAATTTAATTAAAAAATAAATAAAATAATAGCCAATTAACAGCCCTAGGTCGAAATTATCATGGGTTTTAGGCTCGTGAAATTTCCCATTTGATTATAAGCCTATTGGACTTAAAAACAAGGCCTGTATTATTTTCTATTGATTTAATTAATTATATAATTATTTAAATCCTTTACCAAATTAATTATTTATAATTTGAACCTTGATTTAAAATTATTTATTAATTTAGATACCAATTTATCTTAATTAATAAATCTGCCATAATTTCTCTTTTCTTATCAAAATTACACAACTCTGTGAAACTATCCAAAATTGACCTGGTCAACTTTGATAATTCTAATTGATGATTAAATAAATTAATTGAGACTATCTAGATGATTTTATCCAAGGTACAATGGGGACCATGGGCCTATGAAATCAATCTCCAATAAGTTATCATAAATCTAAGAAATAAATTTACTAACTTATTAATTCGTCGTAACTCCACTATAGACTCGGAATTGCACTCTTGAATTCATATAATGCCCTATAAAAAATATAGATAAGCTATTGATTATCCATTGTTACAACCATAATTGTCACTCAATCCTCTATAGACGGTCTACAATGAGATGAGACTAAAATACCGTTTTACCCCTCATTGTATTTTATCCTTAAAACACTCAGTTCATTGTAAATGATATTTCAGTAAACTAATTTAATTACTGAAATGAGATCTCTATCATTTAACACCTTGAACCAAACTAAAAGGAAACCATCGTTTCACTTCTTCATCAGAAGCTATAGATGTTCATATCTATGATTAACACTCCCACTCAATTATACTACCGAGTTCCCAAGATGTAAGTATGGGCTAGTCCGTAGGGTAAGCTGGTAATAACAAGTCAAAGAACTCAAATAATACAATCAGTTAGAATACTAACCACTTAGAATTGAGATTGAATTGACCTATGGTGAACTATATGATATGACTAGAATAGATAATAGCGGTATGTTTACTTATCTTATCAATTGTCAATATCGGTCCAGTCAGATGTAACAAATACATCCGATCCTATCTACTTTGCTAATGTTCTGGAAAGAACATAACACTGTAATGTGTAAGTAGATCATATCGTAGATTGGAAAGTCAGTGTAAATCCTGTGCACTGACTAATCTTAGGACTAACTTATTTTGAACATATAATCATATTTATATTCCACTGTGATTACGTCACTATAAATAAGATTTGCTATATGCTCGGGATTTAATAGAAGTTTATATTAAACAAATAATCATGAAAATAAAACATGTGAGCAAAGTGATTAACCAAGTCAAAAAAAAGATTTCTATTCTTTTATTGATAATAAAATGAGATTACAAAGAATTTGGGTTTTAATTAGAGCATAAAACCCCAACACATCACTCTTCAGCTAGCGAATAAGAGGGTTCACCGGGTCTTGGTTGATAATGGGAGCTTAGTTAATATCCTTTATTAGGCAACCTTAGAAAAGATGGGACTCATGCTTCGTGATATAAATGCCTGTGCAACGCCATTGTATGAATTTTCAGGAGAAGGGATTGCCTATATGGGATCCACTGAACTCCCTGTGACCTTGGGAGACTTCCCGATCTCAACAACTAAGATGATGGAATTCGTAGTAGTGGATCTACCATCGGCCTACAACGTGCTGCTCGAGAGACCCACCCTAGTAGGGCTGGGGGCAGTTTCGTCTGTGAGGCACTTGACCATCAAGTTCTTGACTTCTAGTGGCATCGGGACACTGAAGGGAGACCAGCTAGCAGGGAGGGAATGCTATAGCATTTCCATTAGAGGAAAGAAACTGACAAGCGCACAAACACTTGTCATAGTTCAGAATAAGGATGGAACAATCTTCGAGATAGATGAAGAAATTGATCCAAGAATAGAGGAAAGAACTGACCTCGAGCCATTAGAAGAGCTCAAAGAGGTCAGGCTCGAAGAAGTAGACCCTTCGAAGACAGTGAAGGTACGGAAAAACCTTCCAGAAGAAACAAAATAGCAATTAATTTGCTTTTTGAAAAGTACCAGGATGTTTTTGCATGGTCACATTCCGATATGGTAGGGATAAATCCGAATGAGGTAAGCCACACTCTAAATATTGACAAAAGCTATCCCCCGAAGCAGCAAAAGCGAAGACTCCTGGATGACGACAGGAAGAAGGACCTAAAAGAAGAGGTCAACATGTTGAAGGCAAACAGCTTCATTCGAGATGCCTTCTACCCCGATTGGGTCGCCAACCTGGCTCTAGTCCCAAAACCTAACGGGACATGGCGGACCTGTATTGATTACTCCACCTCAACAAGGCCTGTCTAAAAGATTGCTTCCCCTAACTCGATTCGACCAGCTCGTAGATGCCACAGCTAGGCATGGACTTATGTCATTCATGGATGGTTATTCTGGATATAACTAGATCGCCATGCATGCCCCAGACTAAGAGCATACGAGTTTTGTGACAGACAAAGGACTGTATTGCTACAATGTCATGCCATTCGGACAGAAGAATGTTGGAGCCACTTACCAACGACTCGTAAAAATGATGTTCTCCGAGAAGAAAGGTAATAACATGGAAGTTTATGTTGATGATATGTTGGTTAAATCTAAACATAACAGTAACCATGTGGATGACCTTGAAGAATGCTTTGCTGTGTTACGGAGACATGACATGAAACTCAACCCCCAGAAGTGGTTTTATGGAGTATCGTCAGGAAAATTCCTAGGCTTCATTGTAAACACCCGGGGAATAGAAGCTAATCCGGACAAGATCCAGGCTTTAATTTATATGCCCTCACCTCAAAAGCATAAGGATGTCCAAAGTTTGACTGGGCGAATGGCGGCACTAAGTAGGTTTATCTCGAAATCTACAGACCGTTGTCCTCCATTTTTCAACCTTTTGAGGGGAGGAAAAAAATTCGAGTGGACAGAAGAATGCAAGTTAGCTTTTCAGGAGCTCAAGAAGCACCTCGTGGAACCCCCCATCTTGTCGAAACCCATCATAGGGGAAGCTTTGTACCTATATCTTGCTATGACCGAGCACGCCATTAGCGCCGTGCTCGTCCATGAAGAACAAAAGGTACAGAAGCCTGTATACTATGTCAGCAAAAGATTACTGGGGGCAGAGTCCAGATACCCCTTAATGGAGAAGCTGGCACTCAGCCTAATTCACTCATCTCGAAAGCTTCGACCCTATGTCCAAGCACATCCCATTCATGTGTTGACTGATCAACCACTAAGACAAGTCTTGTCCGAGCTAGAAGCCTCAGGCTGATTATTAAAATGGGTCGTCGAACTCGGACAATTCGAGATTACCTACCATCTGAGGACAACCATAAGAGGACAGGCCCTGGCAGACTTCATAGTGGAATACACCGGAGTGACCAACGATGAAGTTATAACCCCAGTCCGCGAGCGGTGGAAACTTTATGTTGACGGGTCTTCCAATGAAAACGGTTTGGGGGCAGGAATAATACTGATCACCCCAGCCAGAAGTCGATTTCACTCCACTTTGAGATTTGACTTCGAAGCGTCAAACAACGAGGCTGAATATGAAGCTCTACTAGAAGAACTTCGAATAGTCAAAGAACTCAAGGCTAAGGCCATACATTGCTATAGTGACTCCCAGTTGGTGGTCAACCAAATCTTAGGGGAATACCAGGCTCGCGGGACGAGAATGGCTGCATATTTAGAAAAAACGAAGGAAGCCCTTAATCAATTCAAATTTTACATGAACAGGTTCCCCGAGAGCAAAATTTGAATGCAGACGATTTAGCCAGGCTCGCCACATCCACTGAGGTTGATGAACTGAATGTCGTGCCAATCAAACATTTATCAACACCTAGTATAATCGAGCCTGAACAGGAAGATGTATGCATGATAAAATCTGAGCCGACTTGGATGACACTGATAATTAAGTATCTTGAGACAGACATTCTCCTAGAAGAGTGGACCAAGGCTTGAAAGTTGATGTATCAGATCCCCAGGTATACCGTTGTGGAGGGAAGACAATACAGAAGAGGATACTCTATGCCATTACTCCGATGTGTGACTCCACCCGAGGCTAAGAAGATCATGGAATAAATTCATGAAGGATTCTGTGGAGACCACACTGGGGGGCATAGCCTATCCAAGAAAATCATACGCCAAGGATACTTCTTGCCTACTATCAAAGAAAATTAGTTTGATTACGTCAAGAAATGCGACAAGTGTCAACGATTCGCCACAATTCCTCGAGCTCCACCTTCCGAGCTAACTATGATGACCTCCCCATGGCCATTTTCAGTCTGGGGAATCGCCCTCATAGGCTCGCTGCCAACTGGCAAAGGCGGAGTCAAATATGCAGTAGTCGCAGTAGATTACTTTATGAAGTGGACCGAGGCCAAGCCTCTAGAGACAATTACCTCAAAAAAAGGCTTGGACTTCGTGGTAAAGAACATTATATGTCGATACGTAATGCCAAGGAAGATTGTGTCCGATAACGGTACTCAATTCGATAGCGATTTGCTTACCAACTTTTGCGAGAAAAATGGGATAATAATGAGCTTCTCCTCTGTGGCCCATCCCTAAGCGAATGGCTAGGTCGAAGCTATAAACAAAACCCTAAAAAGTTCTCTGAAGAAAAAGTTGGAAGAAGCAAAAGGGAAATGGCCCGAAGAATTGCCCCAAGTTTTGTGGGCATATCGAACCACAGCTCGTACTTCAACGGGACATACCCCCTTTTCTCTAGCATATGGATGTGAGGCTATGCTGCCAATCGAGGTCAAAATACCCACAATTCTTACCCATGTTTATGACCAAGACTCGAACCAATCCCAGATCGAAGTAAGTCTGGACCTGATTAAAGAAAGAAGGGACGAAGCACAGATAAAAAATGCTGCATACAAACAACGAGCTACACGGTATTTCAATAAAAGAGTTTGAGATAGAAAATTCGGTGTGGGAGATTTAGTTCTTAGGCGTGTGTTCTTGGCAACCCGGGATCCAGCTGCTGGCGTGCTCGGGCCCAATTGGGAAGGCCCTTATCAGATCGAATTAGTTATCCGACCTGGCCTCTACAAGTTGGAAAGATTGAATGGGAGTTTGGTACCACGAGCATGGAATGGCGAACATCTACGACCTTACTATCAATAGTGTAGGAATGATGTCACCTGTAACCACACTTGTTTATCTGTACTATGTTCCTATTAATAGATCATTCAAATAAAGTTCGATTTCATTTCAATATGTTGTATTTTTTGCAAACTCTCTTAATTTAATAACCTATGGTCACACTCATAGGATATTAAGGGGGCATTAGTGGTACATATACCATCAGCTTGAAAAAATGAAATAGCATATATTATTAAAAACAAAGTGTTTGGATACAACCTAATACACGAGCGAATATATTTTGGAGTCAACACAATTATTAAAAATAAATTTTTTGGATATAACCAAATATGCAAGCTAAGAAGTTTTGGATATAACCAAATGCGCGAAATAATATAGTTTGGAGACAGCCAAACTATTTTCTTGGATATAACCAAACCATTAAAAATAAAATGTTTGGATGTAACCAAATACGGGAATATAAGTGTATGGATTACAAACCAAATACGACCTGAATAGGTTTGGAATGAACCAGCTAAAACTAATCAACAGTAAGTTGGAACACAACCGACTTCAAACTAAGTCGAGATCGAGGCTGGAATATCCTGCGAAAGGGCAGTTTCGACCTCATAACCTTGGGGAGCTACCCAAGGACGAGGAAAAGTAACTAAAAAAGCAAGATATAACTAAACCACTTACATTACACGCCATAGAAGTACCTTCGGGTGCATGGTAAAAGTAATCTTTGGCCTTGACAAATAACGAGATAGGATGCGGATATATCGTGCAAACTATGCATGAATGCATTGAAGCTCGAACCTAAAAATCCACCGCGTGTTTGTATGAATAAATAGACATAAGGACACTTTAATATAAATTGTGTGAAATATTTTGACCTAAGAAATGTAAAGCAAATATATTAAAGTAAAGTCAAATACGGTATCATAAATATCATAAGAAAATTGCTCTTTCACGAGCTATAAATTGTCTTAGCCCCAGGGGCATAAAAAGCAGAAAATAAAAAAAATTTACAAATTTTTTTGAAGGGAAGCAACCCCAGGTAGAGACTTAGGAGGAAGGAGCATCCTCCTTAGCCTTCTCGGCATCCTCCTTGGCTCTCTTTGGCTCCTCCTGAGCAGCCTCCTCCTCATCGAGCCGAGCTTGCCACTTGGCCACTAGTTCTGCCTTGAAAGAGCCTAAGAAGCTAGTATTGAGATCGGTATTACTGGCTGAGATCCTATACATGGCTAGGTCAACCGCCCGATCCTTCTTCTCCTTAAAATCTGCAAGGAGACGAGCCTTTTCGCCCTCCATAATCTCGAAAGTGGTAGCCTTCTCCTCCTTAAGCTTGGCATTGATCTTCTCAAGCTCTGCGACCCAGGCATTCACCTTCTCAAGCTCCGCAAGCCGGCGTTCAACTTCTCGAGCTCAGCTGTCTTGGTCTTTAGTTGTTCAGCTTCAGCCTCCATATTTGCCTTTGTGGCCTTGAGCTCGTCACTAAGCTTGAGTTGGAGATCCTTCGACTCCTAAGCATAAGACATGCTCGAATGGACCTCATTGTTCAACTTATAATTAAGTTGAGCAGAGATAGCAAGAGTCTGTCCACACAAAGAAATCAAATTAGAACATGAACTAAGTATAAATACAACTAGCAACGATACGAGGAAGGTTATCGCAGCAGTAAGCTGGATACACTTCTCATAAAGAGTGTTGCAGTCTCAAGCATTATTCAAGAACTGCCAATGAGGGGTGTCAAAGCTACCAAAGCTCTAGCCCACTCGAGACAAAATGTCTAAACCAAGTGTAGCCCCGTCGGATCCGGCTGCATTGTCGATTACTTACTCATCAACATGAGTAGAAATCGACAACAGATGCGTTTTGGAGGCCGAAGGCCTTTTCGGAGGTGGACCAAGTGCGGAGTGGACCGAGGTCGGAGGAGACACAGGAGGAACGACCGCAGAGGACGCCTCGACCTGAGGAGTCAGATCCACAGCTGAGCTCAAAACAGCTGGAGCCAGTGGGGGAGGTGTCTTCTTGATCCTCTTAAGGACCTTGGCAGGTCAGTCTAATTTCTCCTTTGGACGCTTACTCCTTTGGGCTCCCTCGCCACTAGCAAGCACAGAGTCGAGGTCAGAATCCATATCACCTACACATTCACATCGCATTATGAGATATTCCAAGACAAAAAAGTTAGCATGATGCAGACAGGCTAAGAATAAAAAGACAAGTAGAGAGAAACCTAACTGGAACTCTCCCCCGAGCTCGTGCTCGGCGACCACGTAATTCCCCCATCTTCAGAGGAGGCGGGGGGAGTACCTTCCTTATAAGTGGAAGTCAACCTCAAAAGTTCTCTATAGTCGTTTGTCCCGTATTGAACGACTATTCCGTTCCATACCTTGTTCAGACTATACATGGTGTCATACTTCTCGAGCCAGCTATCAAACCTATGTACTCTCTCATCTACCCAGGACCAAACATAAAAATGGCCCCTATCGTCCTTGTACAATACTAATCTATCGGGTTTATGCTTAAGTAGTGAATGAGACCACAAATCCAAGCTAAGGATGACTGTACCTCTGTCACTCGAGCTCGAGCTCGAGGCTTCATCATTGGCCTCGTTCCTCGATTGTGGGCTCCTGCGACATCGTACTGGAGATGGAGGCTTAATATTTCACCTCAGAAGGAGATTGCTAGTTGGGAGAGGCACAAGCTCCCACTGGGCATATTTTTTGTTGGATCAGTCGAATGTGGACTGATCCTTCCCCAAGAGGTCGCAGGCTCGGAGGTTGTCTTCATGCAGGAGATAGGAGAGGGACCTCCTGCCGTAGGGGAGTTGGAGCAGAGCCTCCTTGTGCTCTTTCATCTCCTTGGTGGGAGTGGGACGATGATAGTTTGTTGAAAAATGAAAATATTGTGAGTAAGCGCGAGCTCAAACAAAACTCGAGCACAATAAGAAGAAATTAGTTGGGGACTTACGAATTCATCTGAACGAATAGTGTTTGGAGGGAGGTCTTCCATCTGTCTAGAAGAAAGCCTTCTTGAAATTTGGAGGATGGTTGGGAAGATCCTCGAAGATCTTCTTCTCCTTTAAATAGCTTGAGAGGTAATAGAAGTTGTCCCCTCCCCGAGCTCGGGAGGGATTGCATTTAAGACAAAAGAGATACAGGATCTCTTTTGGCGAAGGTCCTTCCCACTTTAGCTCGTGGTAAAATGACCTCAGGGTGGACAAAACCCTGTACGAGTTGGTGTTGAGCTGGAAAGGGGCGAGCCCAACAAAGTCCGTGAAGTTTGTGAAAAAGACTTCAAGGGCAATACAACCCCTGCCTTCATATGTTCCTGGCTCCAAGCTGCGTATCTTAGCTTGCTTTTAGGATTACCATCTCCCAGGGCGTGGCAACTTTGCTCGTGGGAGGCCGGAGCTCGACACCTCAGCGAGCCCGACAATCCGATATTGTGGAGGGCCAGAATGTCAGATATCTACCCTAATGAAGAGATCGAGCTCAAGTAATGCTCGGACTCGAAAAATTCCCTGTTCAAGGTGGGGATGGAGGTTGGTTGTGAGGTAGAAGGTTCCCCCATCAGTAATAATTGGAGATCACTTGGCCTAAAGGAAACTATCACTTTGAACGTAGAGTTGAACGGAATCAGTCTAGGCTCGGGATCCGGATCTGGGTAGATGACGACCCTTAGTCCTTTCCTTTTTCCTTCTTTTACCTCGTCTATCTGACGTCTAAAATGATCTCGGATGTCTTCTTGCTCACACCACAGTTTATGCTCTTGAATCAAGGATAAGTTCCGAGTAAAAGGGGACTCCGGGCTCGAAGTTGCTGGTGAATACGGAATCGCGAGCTTTGACCCCCACCACTTTCCCGAGTTCTGCGACATCTAGCAAGAGAGCAAAAGGGTGAGGGCCAATCGAAAAAGAAATAATGAAATAACGGGATGACCTAAGCCCGAATGATCAAGGCTACAAGGCAAACTTGATCCAAAGGACGAAGCCAATCTCGGAGCGTGTATTCCACCGAAAGAAAGGAAGGTGGATTTATTTTGAAGATCCCGATATTTCAGGGAAAAAGTTGGCGGTTACCCAAAGAGTGGAATTTTTGGGAAATGTGCATTTTACAAAACCCTAATTTGATACCCGATATCTTGATGTACAAGATATGCCATTTAAAATTCAAAAAATTCAATAAAAGAACCATATATGGGTCTTCTACACATGAACTGGGTTTGGAACCCATGATATCAAACCTTAAGACTAGTTTGTACTGAAGCATTCTAATGTGCAAAACTAGCAAGGGAACTAACGGTGCAGCAATATAAACATGCATGAAAAATATACGGGCATACAAAGTTATGAACAGAAACTTACACAATGCGATCAACGGAAAAAGAGAGATCGATGATTAAATAAGTGGTTGCAAGAACGATCTCACAGAGTCGAAGAGGAGAACGTTGCTCTATTTTCGTGGCTTCGAGAACATGTAAGAACTGAGCAATATTCTCTGGTTTTTCTTCTTTTCTCTCTGCAAAGGCTTGAACATGAAGATAAAATGGGGACGACGAATAGAGTCCTATTTATAAATCCGTGGAAGTGTAAAAAGCCGGATTAATCTGGGCCATTGGCCAGATTCCATATATGATCAAACGGCCAGGGACCTGTGAGTTGATAGTACCATAAGGAATGGCAGGCGGATAGATGTGGGCATGTTTCCAAGGTACTGAAGTACTTTGAGTGATCAATACCCGTTCAACGCTTGTCCACACTCGAGTGTTTTTTATGGTATAGATTCCAATAGGACCAGTTCAAAAGTTTCCTTCTCATAGGATTCGAACTGATACTTTTGAGGAGGAAAACTGTTACACCCAGATTTTGAGACCAGAGGTTATGACCTCGAAAACTGGACTCGTCAAGTGTGAGCTCAAAATGTATGAAATAGATTGTATGGCCCAGTTGTAAGATCTCCGAAGAAAAATGACGACCTCGAAGATGTGTAACCTCGGGATTCTTTCTGAGTTCGAAATGACATGATGTTGGGATACATCCGTTATCGATTGTCTTCGGATTAAATAGTCCGAGCTTGGGAAGTGCAGGCTCGAGTGTGATAGCTTCGATAGTGACAATCTACTTCGAGCATGTCCTGAAGTAGGCTGGAAAGCTCGTAGCAGTATCATAAGTCTTGATAGCCACATGGTCAATTGCTGATCTCGAAGACCTGATAAGTCATCTAGGATAGCCTGTTGCGTATGAACATATTTATTGTTGTATAATCCCAACATTTAAGGGATATTATTTAGTCTGTTATCCATTCCTGATTCTTATGGGACGTTTCCACATATGTAGGAGATATTGCATTTAATGTCATTATTAAAATTGATATACAAAATATCTTCTCGAAATATGTGGGAATGAACACTGTAACCTCCCCTATAGATAGAGGAGGAATGACCACTTGTAAAGGATCGATTTCTTTTGGCTGGAGAATAATTTCTGGGTAATTCATCTCTGAAGAATTTCTAGAAGTCTTTAAGCCTTAATAATATAGACTCGTGAACTAGGCAGAGTTAACTGCTGAACCACGTAAAAACCCTCTTGTATTTCTTCATTATTCATTCGCTTCATAGTCATGTTGTTTAATTGCTCTACAATTTAAGTTGACGAAAAACGACGTCAACAACGTTAATTGGATTAATTTCCTCTCTTTATTAATTATATTGGTAAATGTTTCATTGAAAGAATACTCCCATATTTAAGTGGGAAACTAGAAGATTAGTGGACCAAAACTTTTAATTGGAGAATAATGACATGGAAACAATTTATGTAGGATGTAGCTATGTTTTCTCACGTTGCTCCAAGTATTATGTTATCTAATTCTCAATTTGTACATTCTGTATAGCTTTTTGCTTGAGATTCTTAGAGTACAACTATATAATTTAGAGGTAAAATAATGCATTC
Source organism: Humulus lupulus (assembly GCF_963169125.1). Classification (NCBI taxonomy): domain Eukaryota; kingdom Viridiplantae; phylum Streptophyta; class Magnoliopsida; order Rosales; family Cannabaceae; genus Humulus; species Humulus lupulus. The sequence continues at coordinate 89,112,516 of NC_084798.1, forward strand.
TATCCAAAAGTTTTTCTGCTTTGCTTAATTTCATGTCCAATATTGTTTAATTCCCTTTTATAGTTTGTTTATAGTATATATATAGTATTTGAGCTTGTTATCTTCATGTGTTTACCACTTTTTATCTTATATATTATTCTGTTTTGTTTCATTTCATAACTAGCCAGTGCATGGTATAGTATAATATATAACAAATTTATAGTATATATATTATTCTGTTTCACAATCACAACTTTATAATTGTCTTTTGTATTAGGTCCAACAGTACAGGCTGGTGTGGTCTAGAATTTTCAACCAAACAGACTGGACGACTCATAAAACAAATTGTTCCAAACTTTTCTTTTGTGTCATTTTCTATGCATTACTCAAGCTGTGAAAGGTTAGTTCATAGAACCCAAATAATTCTAAACAATATATATATATATATATGAAAAAATAAATAATTAATAAGTGGAGAAATTGACCCAAATTATATACTGTCCATATATATATTTGGTTAATATGTTGATGTCACACATACACATAGAAAATAATTATAATTAAAGAGTGCTCATGGGATTTATCAAAAAGATAATTATAATTAAAGAGTGCTCTGGGCTTCATAAAAAAAATATTGTTACTTAAAATACTCATTTTCACTAAAAATTTACATTTTTACGGTCAAACATTTTTTTCTTTTCAATTTTACGATTTTAAGGAAATTTTTATTTTTTTACGGTTTTGTCTTTTTCCTGTACTGACAACTTTTATACACATTATACATCGTATCTTATGTTTAAACTTTATAGATTTATAAAAGAATGGTCACACTTGGCATACAATTATCTTATAATAACACATACAAAACCTGCTCATGCTTGGCTTTCTTTTAATATATAATATATTATATATATACAGTCTGACAATGCTTAACTAATGTATCATTAATCATAATGTTCATGTAGGTTCCAGTTAATTATTTTGCTTGATTATTGTTGATTGCAAAGAGGTATGTATGTTCTCTTATTAGAGGAATTTGAATATCTTAAATATTCATCCATAGTGAAGTAGGTTCTGAGATTAAAATTGTGTGTTGCAGTGATAATGGAAGGTTGAGAACTTGTGTGTTATAGTGAAGTAGGTTATGGGAAATTTATTTGTGTGCTACGGAGATATAAGGAAGAAACTTATTGTGTGTTGTTTGAATTGTTTGATTCGCTGTTGACAGATGGTTAGGTCACTATTATAAGGAAAATGTTGTCCAAATTCATCTAGAATTATTTTTTATTTTCTTATAAGGAAACCTCTGTCGAATTTTTTCTAGGAAATGGACAAGAGTTGGATAACAAAGGACAGACTTTCAAAAGAGTATGAAGCGGGAGTTGACAATTTTATTAAGTTAGCCTTAGAAAATACAATTTTATCAAACATTTTTTTCTTTTCAAGTCTCATCCTTCCAAAAGACTTCCTAGTCAAAATGAAGTAGTTTCAAGTAAAGCTAGTGCCCCGATACTCTTCAAGATTCCTAGTGGGGTTCCTCACTCTCTCAAGTGTTTATTAACTACTGTGAAGTATGTGGAGCCAACATTCATGGTCAAAGTTTAGATGAATTTCGAGATATTAGATCATGAGAATGATTTATATATCTCACAAGAAGATATAGTCCACTTTGGCTTTATGGAGGAGATTGGAGCATCATGTATATCGTTATATATCAGGTATCAAAGATTTTTAAAACCATTATAAGTTTGTAGATAACTTATTTTATAAATTTAACAAAGATATATTTTTTTTTATGTAGGATTTTATACTTCCAATTAGTGAAAAGAGAGATCAGTCACTTTTTTCGTTTTGTTGAACTAATTTGGTTATCAAATGTTGGATCCACTGAAGAAGAACGATTTGAATGGGTATCAAAGCGTATAATTGATTCAAATCCTGGTCAAATGTGGTTGTTTCCATATCATAAGGGGTAAGTTTTTTAATTTTAGTATTTTGTTAGTGATTATATATAATATTAATAATGAAATATTTTTGTGTTTTTGTTAGAAACCATTAGATGCTTATAATAATGGATTTTGATCACCAATTGTGCTATTTCCTGGATTCTCTTGACAATTTTCCACCAGATGAAATCAAATCTCTCATTTCTCGGTAATAATCTAACCAATTAACTATATACTCTTAAATTCATTTAAAAATTTACAATATATAAATGTTTATGTTTTTATTGCATAGTGTCTTTCAACATTTGCGCACAAATAATGCAAAAACTAAGGAAGTCGCATGGAGAACTATTAAGTGTCCTCGTCAACCATCAAAATCAATACAATGTGGATTCTATGTTATGAGGATGATGAAAGACTTCGTGACAAATGAGTTTTCAATGTGATGGCTAACTAGAAAAGTAAGTGAAAATATTTATTATTAAAGTTATAGCTTTACCTCAAGATTAAGTATATTAATTCAACTCACGCAAGGAATTTTGTTTTAGTATGGCGGGAAGAACTCTTACACAAGGGATGAGATCAATGAAGTACGTGAAGAATGGGCACAATGCGTTATGGATTTGATGAGTACTACATAGGTCTACTCACTTTTGTTAACTTAGACTTTTAAGGAGATATACTTAGAATAACTTAGACTTTCTTGGAGATACACACACTTGTGTTGTCTAACTATAGTTTACAATGCTTATATGAGTAATTTTGTAATTAACTTAAGACTCATCATTATTTTGGATATTCAATTCAAATTCTAGTATTTAATATTACTGTGATATATGTTTTGTTTTGTTTGTGTAAAATACAGGATTTGTTTTGGCATAATACACTTTTAATGAAAAACAAAAAACACCATAAGTCGATTCTACTAAAATTGACAATAGATACACCATAAGTCGGTTGGGAACTGACTTACCCTGTTTTACACTAGAGGTCGGTGTGCCACACTGACCTATCATGATTTACACCAGAGGTCGATTTGCAACAAACTTACCCTATTTATACCAGAGGTCGATGTGCAACCGACCTACCATGGTTTACACCAGAGGTCAGTTGGTGCTAAACCGACCTACCGTGTCTTACACCAGAGGTCGTTTTGGTGCCAACCGACGTACCATGTTTTTACATCATAAGTCACTTAATGGGAAGTCAGTTCCCAACCGACTTATGAACATTAAGAAGTCATTTTTTAACCGACTTATCGTGTAATTTTTGTAGTAGTGACACAGTCAGATTTGATTCCCTCAGGATATCCTTGGGGGTTTGTTTTCTTTGAAATTTCTAATAATTGATTGCATTGCCTTGCATATGTGATTGTGTAAGTCTCTTGTCCTATTTGGAAGAAACTTGTTGATCATATTTTTCAATTTTTTGGAGAATGAAGTTTATAATTTTTATACCTTGTGAGAAATAAAAAGTATATTTGAAAAAGTTGTAGACCCTCCAATTTATATTTGATCAAATTAATATGTCAATTTAGTATGAGCATTCCTTAATCGAGTTTCTTCTTTAGGCTCCATTCTAGAAAAGTGCTACCTATACTAATGTGTGAAAGCCAACATTGAGTAAGTTGGTACCAGATAATTAACAATTATATTGGAGGATACTTTACCAGTGTAAAGGGCTACCATCAGTATAAGATTCATAACCTTCATTATGGTTACAAATTGAAAAAGGCTACAATTGCCTAACATGGGCAATGATCCTAGCTTCAAAAGGCCAAAAAGAAATGCCAATATGCTTACAAATGCACACAAAAATGCATGTTGTCTAGACTGTGTAAGAAATGTTGTAAGACTCATACACATAATGATTTGATTAAAATATTATTTTTTGTGACTGGTATATTCTTTTTTGTGTCTATCATCATCACTTAGTATTCTAATTATAAATCATTTTCTAATTTTTGAAGAAAATGGTTATCTTGTTTCTCTTGAATAGGACTTGGCATTTACATGGACACATATGGTATAGTAATTTAACCTTTTAATCTCGGCATTTTTTTATATAAACAAAAATATATAATTAAATATATTTAATATTCTTTGTTGACCTTGTACTAAAGATTAACAAAAATTTGAAACAAAAATAGAATGCAATTTATTTGTTTTATCTCATTATATTATAAATCTTGAAAAAGTTTCCCAATTTTGTGGTGCGAGAGAATATTTTTTTAAAAATGAGATTTTTTGGCATTTATACAAAAAAATCGATTACCCATTTTCGAACTTGCCTCATTTGTTCACTAAATTCTCTATATATTCGGATTTCCTTTGGATTTTTGTTTCTAAGTGTTTCTCGTTCCTTTTTCTAGCTAACTTGTGCCTAGGGTTCTGGGTTTTTATTCCTTGTGTGTCTCCTTTTGTTTCTTTTCAGCAGCTATGAAGACCCGAGGCCATGGTTCCACCTCTAAAGCAATGAAGTCTCAGAAGAAGAAAATTCATGAGATAGTTCCCTCAGTCACTCCACTAGTTCCAGTGTCAACCCCACTTGTCTTTGCTTCATCGCCCCCAGCTGCCTGTGCTCATCCAGGCCGTCGACCAAAAACCACATCAAGGAAGAATGTATTTTCCCTTCCAAGTCTTGGGGGATCTCCATTAATTGGAGCCTTCAGTAAAGGCCTGACCTTTCCTGACCTCAATGTGCAACAAAACTTATCCTCGGCGGTTCTAGTCTCCTCATCCGAAGGTCCTGCAAAACAGACGCCTTCTCTGACCTCAAGCCCTCAACAGTCTGTCTCCACAGACGCTGAGACCGATCCATCTACTCAAGACTCGGACTCTTCATTATCTCCTGATGTAATGACACCCAAGGCAAAGGGCAAGCATAAATTCAAAAGCCGCTAGCCCAAAGTAGACCAAGAAAGGCAAAGTAGCCCAGGCGAAGGGTAGTAGCTCTATCTTCGATTCCACTCCCTTATCCAAATTCAAAAATATGGAAAAAATCAATCCTCTTGTTTGCACTTCCTCGGAGTATGTCTCTCCTAAAACAGAAGATTCATTGCCTGAGCTAGACCCGTCAGTGACTGAGCCGATTCATGAAGAACCACAAGAAGATCCTCTTCTTGAAGATTCGGAGGAGGAGTTAGAACCTGAAGAAGTGCCATCAGAAACCACTCGTGTTGCATCTGATTCCAAAGGCAAAAATCCATTGTCTTTTCTCGAGTTATCTGCCAAAAGCACCAAACACAAGGGTGCCCCAATTCGCTCTTCAGGTTCTTCTTTCAAATCTCATTCTCTTACTTTATGTTTTAATGGTAATGAGAAAAATATGCAATTTTATGAGCACCAACAGTTCATTAGTGAACATAATTTTCATTTTGCTCCTCATCGTGTTTTTAGGGTATTGCTTACATTAGAAAAATGGGATGGTTATGTTCTTTGTCTGGATTTGAAAGGTATGTGCCTCGAGTAGTTAAGGAATTTTATGCCAATCTGAATGATGAGTTATTTGATCATAATTCCTTTATGTTTCATAAGGTTTATGTTAGGGGTCATTGGTATAAGTTTAGTATTGTAGAAATGGCTATGGTTCTGAATATAGTTTCTATTGAGATTGATGATTCCATTGAATTTGCAAAGGATCAAGTTTTGTTTGAATTAGTTGGCCAAGCTATGGTGCTCTTTTAAAGTTTTCCATGTTCAATTGGCTTCCCATCACTCATTCCTCGACCATCACCCAAGATATGGCCTTCCTACTATTTAAAATTGGGATTGGTGTCATAGTTGATCTTGCTTCTGCTATCCTTGATCAGATAGTATCTTTGAGTGATGCAAAGTGCAAAGGTCAACACTTGATGCTTCCTCAAGTCATTTACAAGCTGTTGGACTGTCAACGACCTTTGAAGAAGTCTTATGAGACCTTGATTCCTCCTTTGGTTGGTCCTACCTACACTGTCAAAGATGATAATGCTCTTACCACAGCTAGAAAGGTCAAGGGCATTAACTTGGTAGGTTCTGGGTCTGGGGATGTCGAGCCTATCTCCCATGATGTTCATTCTACTCTTACTTCTATCCAGACAAGTATTACTTGTAATGTCCCAAATTACCTAATAAGGCTTAGGGCCTTGATTAGGGAGCAAGGATGGAAAATTACCTAATATATGTATATCGTTATATGATTATGTGAGTTATATTATAATAGGACTTAGTATGCATGTTTAGGTGTAATAAATAATCATCTGGGCCTGTTTCTTATCAAAAGGGAAATTTTCGTGATTTGGCTTATTATGGGTATATTTGGCATATATATAATAAATGTGTGGGACCACATTATTATGTGGATATATTTGGGTTACTTGGCACGAGGAGATCCTAGGGAGCAAGTTAGCGGGAAAGTCACAACGGGACCAATACTTGACTCGGGATGAGTCAAGGAATATTTTGGGTATTTAGTACATTACTGGGATATTGGGTAATGGGAATGAATATTTGAGAATATATTGGGAGTTAGTGAGATCAGGAAGGAATTCTGGGGATTTGACCATTTTACCCTCGGGGACGTTTTTGGTACCCCCAAGCCTTGGGATTTACTTAAGGTTACTTGAGCCTTAAGTAACCTGACAGAAATAGAAAACATGTTCAAACTCTCTCTCTCTCTCTCTCTCTCTTTCTCTCCTGTTCTCCTTTTTGATGCTCGATAACATTTTTGAAGGAAACTCGAGTTTTAGGACTCTGATTCAAGCAAGGTTAGAGTCATAACGATTCTGGGGAAGATTAGAAACTTGATAGCTGGAGGATTTAGCAAGAAAACAACTTAATCAGAGGTAATTTAAGCTTTGAATTTCTGAGTTTCTGTTTCATTTAGTTTCTTTAGTATTGATTTTGATCTTATGGTTCAGCGAGTTTTTGATCCATTTGAATGGAAGGTTTTGTTGCCTAGGACATTCTAGAGATGTTGTGGGTTTGGTACAGATTTAGGGTGAGATTTTAGAGGTTTTGGATATGAGAAATATGGGTTCGCGGGGTCATGTCGCGACCCTATTCTTGGGGCGCCACGACCCTCATGTTGGATGGTTTCCCTAAAGCAGGGTTGCGTCGTGGCGCCTGTTAGGCTGCGCTGCGACCTGTGTTCAATGAAAGGAGGGGTTGGGCCTCTGGCTTGGGTAGGCCGCATCTCAAATGCTTGGGGCCACAACACTTAAGGAAGTTTTGGGCCTTGGGGAGGTTTTGAATGCGGGAACTCAAACCTAAGAGCTCAGGATTGATCCTACTGCCCAGTTTAGTAGGATTCAATGTCTCGGAGGCTAGGACTCTGTCTGGAAGCATTTATTTACTTGTTATTGATGGGATTCTATACTTGGTTGTGACTAGGTTATCGCTAGGGGCTTGGGATCAGGATCGTGCTCGAGGGTCGTTCTTATTTTACATTACACTCGGACTTGAGGTAAGAAAAATGCACCCAATACATGATGTACATGATTAGGGCTTGACCCAAATGTTGAATATAGATTTGATTAGGGCTTGGGACCTTGTAAATGTTCATGATTATGATTATGCCTGTGATTGATTGATTAAGCATGTTGAATGCTCTTTATTTGGGTATTTGTTATATAATGAATGCCTGTCTACATTATCGGATTGAGAAAAGCTTGACTTGTGAGTCAAGGACGGCAATAGTGCTGAGCGCTGGTCGAAAAGTATTGACTTATGAGTCAAGGATCTCAATAGCACTAAGCACTGGTTGAAAAGCATTGACTTATAAGTCAAGGGTGGCAATAGCACACTGAGCGCTGGTTGATATGGTTAGATCTGATCAGGAGCACATCATACGCTTGTCCATTCCAATGGTCGTGGAAATTAAGTGCTTGGTATGATGGGCCAGATCCAAGGCTGGTTATAGAGAGGGTAGGGCAATGGGCCTCGGGGTGACTTATTAGTCCCATATCCTAGGGCGCTGAGCCCCGGTATGATTTATTAATCATGTTTTTTGGGCAACGGGCCCCAATATGATTCATTAATCATTTAATTAGGACAACTGGCCCCATATGACACTGTAGTCATTTATATGAATGGTATGCATGCATGAGTAGGGTTATTACTACTAGGCATGCTTATTATGGTTTGGTAATGTGTTATTCACTGCTTATGAGCATGTTTAATTTTTCTTGTTGGGCCTTGGGTCACGGATGCTATGTTGTGTAGGTAAGGGGAAAGAGAAGCTGGACCAGCCATGAGTTAGAGAGCTTCAGTGGCGGCGTGTACATATGGGGCTACTCGACCACCACGGCCTGGGTTTCTCAGAAGGACTATGGTTAAACCTTATTTTTGCCGCTTAGGTTGATGGGTTGTAACTTTTGAGTTGTAATTACCCTTTTGGTACTGTAAACGACTTTGTAGATGTTTATTATGGGATCCCATGTACAACTTAATGTTTTACGAAATATCTATTCATTTTGATCGAAATTTTTAACCCTAAACCATTAACCACCTTTAGTTACACGGTTATGGCCAAATGACTTATTCAGTGAGTCCAGTACTATTTAAATACACAGTGTAATAATCTTAGCTAACCAGAGCGTTACAACTTGGTATCAGAGCGTGCCAAGGTTAAAGGTTCCTGAAGACAGGCTGGTCATGTACACACGCCACTAAAGACAAACTCGACTCGGGGTTTGGTAACTACTTATGTGGTTATGTGTTTAACTGCTTGAATAGGATATAAATGCCTTATCAGTCTGCCTTATTAGGTAGCATGAGATATATACTGATAGGGCCTAGCCTTTGACTGATGCATGATTTAAAAGGATGTGATTATCAGTACTGACATTTCTTGTGAATGCAAAAGAAATGCTTATTAGAATTGTTATATGGGCATGTAGGCCAGGACACACTTTTTAGCGCTGTCATAGATACATGTATGCCAAGAAATTTTTATTAACAGTGTTATTTGATTATAAATGCTAGTAAATGCTTATAAGCACTGTTAAATGTTAAAGAAATGCTTATTAGCATTTCTATTGATTATAAATGTCAAGTCGTGCTTATTAGCACCATGCTTGGATATGAACATGAATCGACATGCTTATTAGCATGACCGTTGAATGTGAATGATTATTTTCTTGGTCTTGGACGGTGAGGCGGCAAGAGGTTTAGTTGTCACTACCTAACTAGTCGAATTGATTATTGCAGCAAGGTATAAGCTTGGAAGTATGCTTCCAAGGCAGACATAATCATCACCTGGCCAGGATGATCAAGGACAAAATGATAGACGGGGTCAGACAGTTCCTGAGAATTGGCAAAAAGTGCTTGCCAATTTGCAAGCCAGGTTTTTGAGGCAGGAAGAGGAAATTTTCCTCCTGAGACAACAACGGGTTCCTGCAGGGAACATTTTTCCAGAGGCACCATCTATGATGGTGCCAACAGTTGAGTAGCCGCCAGAGGCTAGGAATAGATGACAACCTCCTTATGAAAGGTTCAGGAAATAACACCCTCTAGTATTTTAGGGTAGTACAGATCCGGCTAAGGTCAAACAGTGGATGAGCATGGTTACCACCATCCTAGAATTCGTGAGGGTGGTCGGTAATGAGAGGGTGGCTTGTGCCACATATATGTTTCGGGATGATGCCCGAATTTGGTGGGAGGTGGTATCCTAGACCCGAAACGTTAATACCCTGGATTGGAAAGAGTTTAGAACTCTGTTTAATGAAAAAGATTACAATGATGTCAGTAGGGCTGCAAAAGCTGAAGAGTTTAGTAGGTTACTTCAGGGTAACACGTCAGTGACCGATTATGCCTTGAAGTTTGACAGACTAGCAAAGTTTGTTGGGGAACTAGTGCCCACTGATGGGACTAGAAGGGAGAGGTTCCTCCAGGGGCTACATCTTATGATAGCCTGAGATGTTCATATCACTACTGTGCCAGGAGTGACTACTTAAGCACAAGTTGTTGAGAAAGCGCTCACAGCTGAGCGCACAGAGAACAAAATCTGGCACAAGAATGCTGCCAGAAGAGACACTAGGAGGGTGAGACCTCCATTTATGAGTTCAGGTAGGGGCGGAGGCCCTAGTGATCAGAAAAAGAAGGCTCCTGATGCCTTTCCAGCTCTAGGCCCTGACAGGAGACCACGTGGTATTCAAATAGGCCGCTAGGCTGGCAATGAGGGCTGGAGGACTTTTCTAGAGTGCACCAGATGTAAGAGGCGCCATACAGGGAAGTGTCAGGCAAAGACCTGCTTTTTGTGCAGGATCATGGGACACTTAAAGAAAGATTGCTCGAAAGCAAGAAAGGAAGAACCCAGAAAGGAGGACAGCTCGACCCTAGCTCGAGTGTTCGCACTGACATAGGCAGAAGCTAAGGCTTGTCCCTTAGTAGTCACATGTCAACTTTTTAGTGCCAAAACCCCTTATACTGTTTTGATTGATTCTGGTGCTGATCATTCTTTTGTTGCTAGTAGAATTATTGATAGACTGTGTAGACCATGTGATTATTATGCTGTGGGGTTCGGGACCTTATTACCCACTAAGAGTTAGTAGTATCCAAGAGATGGGTTAGATCATTGCTAGTGACAGTGGAGGGTAGAGAATTGTCAGTTGATTTGATAGAGATGGTTATGACCAACTTTGACATGATTCTGGGTATGGACTGGTTAGTGAAGTATAGGGCAACCATAGATTGTAGAAGGAAAATGGTAACCTTTGAGCACGAGGGAGAATATCCCTTTGTATTTGTTGGCACTTTGCATGGACCCCGTATACCTTTGATATTTGTATTGAGGGCTAGAGATCTATTGCAAGGTGGTTGCATACGATTCTTAGCCAGTGTGGTAGATACCACTTAGGTCGTGCCAGTGGGACCAGAGGAGACTAGATTAGTTTGTGAGTTTTTGGATGAGTTTCCAAAGTTACAGCCACATAGAGAATTTGTTATTGAACTGGCACCAGGGGTAGAGCCAGTGTCTAGGGAACTGTACATAATGACCCCAACAGAGTTAAAAGAATTAAAGGTGCAACTGCAGGAGCTGTTAGACTTGGGTTTTATTAGACCCAGTTTCCACCATGGGGAGCACGAGTCCTGTTTGTGAAGAAGAAGGATGGTTCTCTGAGGATGTGTATTGACTACAGGGAGCTGAATAAGTTAACAATTAAGAACAAGTATCCTCTGCCAAAGATAGATGACCTATTTGATCAGTTACAGGGTAAGATGGTATTCTGAAAGACAAATCTTCGGTCTGGTTATCACTAGCTGAGGATCAAGGAGGGAGATATACTAAAGACAACCTTTCGTACCACATAAGGGCATTATGAGATTTTAGTCATGTCCTTTGGGTTGACTAATGCCCCAAGTGCTTTTATGGATCTGATGAACAGGGTGTTCAAAGACTGTCTAGATTGGTTTGTGATCGTCTTCATTGATGATATTCTGCTTTATTCTCAGTTAGATTTCGAACATGGAAAACATCTCAGGTTGGTTCTACAGAGGCTGAGGGAACATAGATTGTTTACAACGTTCAAGAAGTGTGAGGTCTGGTTACCTCAGGTAGCTTTCCTTGGTCATGTCGTCAGTAGGGATGGGATCATGGAGGACCTAGCCAAGATTGAGGCAGTCAGAGATTGTCCAAGGCCAAGGAACACCTCAGAGATCAGGAGCTTCCTTGGATTGGAAGTTTATTACAGGCATTTTTTGGAAGGGTTCTCACAGATTGCTACTCCATTGACTGAACTGACACGCAAGAATCAAAATTTTGTGTGGTCAGATAAGTGTGAGAACAACTTCTAGGAGTTGAAGCAGTGATTGATCACAGCTCTAGTTTCGAGTCTGCCAACAGATCGGAGAAGTTTGTGGTATACTGTGATGCCTCAAAACAGGGTTTGGGTTGTTTTCTTATGCAGACGGGGAAAGTGATTGCCTATGCATCACTTCAGTTGAAAGAGTATGAACAGAGATACCCCACTCATGATCTGGAGTTGGCAGCAGTGGTCTTTAGATTAAGGTATGGAGGCATTACCTTTATGGGGAGAAGTGTGAGATATACACTGACCACAAGAGCCTGAAGTGCTTCTTTACCCAGAACGACTTGAACATGAGACAGAGGCGTTGGCTGGAGTTGGTGGAGGATTATGATTGTGAAATCCTGTATCACCCAGGGAAGGCCAACGTGGTGGCAGATGCCTTAAGCCTGAAGGGTCCGGGACAGTTATACAGTGCGAGACAAATATCCAGGGAGTTGGCAGAGGATATGACCAGAGCGTGTATAGAGTTGTTGGTTGGCCAGTTGGCCAACATCACGCTACAGTCTACACTGCTGGAGAGAATAAAGGAAGCTCAGTTGGGTAATCCACAACTGACAAAGATTAGATGAGACATCCTAGCTTGAGTGTCTAGGGATTATACAGTGTCAGATATAGGCTTCCTGAGGTACAAGGTTTGTTATCAGATGAACATTGTTATGTGTTCCGATGAACATTGTTATCAGACGGGAGATTTTGGATGAATCTCATACTACCCCTTACTATTTCCATCCAAGCACCACAAAGATGTATCAGGATGTGATATCGTTATATTGGTGGTATGGGATGAAGAGGGATGTGACAGAATATGTGGCTAAGTGCTTGACATGTCAGCAGATCAAGGATGAGCACCAGAGACCAGCAGGGCTATTATAGCCTATGGAAATCCTAGAGTGGAAATGAAAGGACATCATGATGGATTTCGTGGTGGGGTTACCTAGAACCGTGGATCAACATGATTCGATGTTTGTTATTGTGGATCGATACACCAAATTAGCTCACTTCTTATCAGTGAGGACGACTTATACAGTTGACTAGTACGCAGATCTCTATGTGAAAAAGATAGGGCACCTTCATGGGGCTCCGAGATCGATTGTGTTTTACTTCCAAGTTTTGGGGAAGTCTACAGAAGGCTATGGGTACACAATTGAAGTTTAGTACTGCCTATCATCCTTAAACATATGGACAATCTGAGAGGACGATACAAATATTAGAGGAGATGCTGTGAGCATGTGTGCTGGACTTTGAATGGTCCTGGAGTAAGTATTTAACTTTGATAGAGTTTTCCTACAACAACAGTTATCAGTCGACCATTGGAGTTGCTCCTTATGAGATATTGTACGGTAGGAAATGCAGATCTCCCATTCATTGGGATAAGACAGAAGAAAGGAAATACTTGGGTCCTGAGGTAGTTCAGAGGACCAATGTGGCTATTGAAAAGATTAGAGCTCAAATGATCGCTTCTCAAAGTAGACCGAAAAGTTATGCGGATCCGAAATGCAGGAATGTGGAGTTCCAAGTGGGAGACTATGTCTTCCTTAGAGTCTCACCATGAAAAAGGGTGAGGACATTCAGGAAGAAGGGAAAGTTGAACCCTAGATTTGTAGGACCATTTGAGATCCTGGAGAGGATTGGTTAGGTGGCCGATAGATTGGCCTTACCTCCAGCACTATCGACCGTACACAATGTATTTCATATTTTGGCTCTTCAGAAATATGTATCAGACGTGACTCGTGTATTGAGTTACGAGGATTTGGAGCTTGAGGCCGATCTCTCCTATGAGGAACAATCAATCAAGATACTAGACCGGAAGGATAAGGTCTTGAGGAACAAGACTATACCTTTAGTTACAATATTATGGAGGAACAGAAAGGTCAAGGAAGCGACCTGGGAGTTAGAGTCATATATGTAGAATCAATATCCTGAGTTGTTTAGGTAAAATTTTGAGGACGTAATTCATGTAAGGAGGGAATAGTTGTAACGTCCCAAATTACCTAATAAGGCTTAGGGCCTTGATTAGGAGGGTCAGGATGGAAAATTATGGAAATTATGTGTTTATGTGATATTATGTGAGTTATATTATAATAGGACTTAATATGCATGTGTTAGGTGTAATAAATATGCATGTGGGCCCGTTTCTTATCAGAAGGGCAACTTTCGTGATTTGGCCTATTATGAGTATATTTGGCATATATGTGATAAATGTGTGGGACCACATTATTATGTGGATATATTTGGGTTACTCGGTACAAGGAGATCATAGGGAGCAAGTTAGCGGGAAAGTCACAATGGACCAATACTTGACTCGGGGTGAGTCAAGGGGTATTTAGTACATTCCTAGGATATTAGGTAATGGGAATGAATATTTGAGAATATATTGGGAGTTAGTTAGATCATGAGGGAATTCTGGGGATTTTGGCCATTTTACCCTTGGGGACGTTTTTGGTACCCCAAGCCTTGGGATTTACTTAAGGTTACTTGAGCCTTAAGTAACCTGACAGAAATAGAAAACACGTTCAAACACACACACACACTCTCTCTCTCTCTCTCTCTCTTTTCCGTTCTCATTTTTTACGCTCGATAGAATTTTCGAAGGAAACTCAAGTTTTAGGACTCGGATTCAAGCAAGGTTAGAGTCATAACGATTCTAGGGAAGATTAGAAACTTGATAGCGGGAGGATTTAGTGGGAAACAACTTTATCAGAGGTAATTTAAGCTTTGAATTTTTGACTTTCTGTTTCCTTAAGTTTCTTGAGTTTTGATTTGGATCTTATGGTTCGGTGAGTTTTTGATCCATTTGAATGGCGAGTTTTGTTGTCTGGGACATTCTAGGGATGTTGTGAGATTGAATTGTGGGTTTGGTATGAATTTGTGGTGAGTTTTTAGAGGGTTTCGAAATGAGAAATATGTGTTCGTGGGGACGCGCCGTGGCCCTGTTCTTGGGGCACTGCAGTCCTCATAAACCCAGAAGACTAGACGACTTCCCTGAAGTAGGGTCGCACCGCATGACGTGTTAGGCTGCACCGCAGTCCTTGTTCAGTGAATGGAGGGGCTGAGCCTCTGACTTGGGTGGGCCACTGCTCAAATGCTTGGGGCCACGACGCTTAAGAAAGTTTTGGGCCTTGGGGAGGTTTTGAGTGTGGGAACTCAAACCTAAGGGCTCGGGATCGATCCTACTACCCGATTTAGTAGGATTTAGCGTTTCGGAGGCTAGGACTCAGTCCGGAAACCTTTATTTACTCATTATTGACGGGATTCTATACTTGGTTGTGACAAGGTTATCACTAAGGGCTCGGAATAAGGATCGTGCTCGAGGTTCGTTATTATTTTACATTACACTCGGACTTGAGGTAAGAAAACTACACCCAATAAGTGATGTACATGATTAGGGCATTGCCCGAATGTTAAATATAGATTTGATTAGGGCTTGGGCCTTTGTAAATGTGCATGATTATGATTATGCATGTGATTGATTGATTAAGCATGATGAATGCTCTGTATCAGGATATTTATTATATAATGAATGTTTGTATGCATTATCTAATTGAAAAAAGCTTGACTTATGAGTCAAGGATGACAATAGTGTTGGGAATTGTGCCCTGAAAGCATATGTAGTAGACATTGTTTTAAGAAATAAAGAAATAAATTGAATTTTTTATGCATATATTATTCTGTGATAATATTAAGTAAATATCAGAAAAATTCCTAAGTTTATATATGTGATCTCAACCACGTATTGGTACGGGAGGATTGTGTTTGAGATAAATGAACTTGAATGATCAGGCTAGAAACTTTTGTTTTCAGATATCATTAATATAAATGGTTGGGGACATAGTATACAGATATGGAATCTATACCTTCTCGTAAGAGAATGAATAATGGTTCTCTTAAGGGTTGACTTTTGGGATTGAAAGGTTATTGAGCTCAAATTCATAATTTAGTTATGAATTGGCCTTCACTAGTAAAGTCAATGGTACTTCAGGAAACAAGATATAATTAAAAGGGTAAAATGGTAATTTTATTCTCGATTAATTATGAACCATTATTAGAGGGTTAATTTGTATGTAATGATTATATTAATGGACACTTTATTGTTATAAAGTACTCGGTAAATGAAATGTCTATAATTACAAGAGTATAGTCTCATATTTATAGTGGAGTAATCATGAGATTAATAAATTAAGATTATTTAATTAAAGAGTTTAATTAATAATCTCAAATTTATTGGAGCTTGGAATTATAGGTACATAGATCCCCACAGCAGCTCTATCAACACTATTCAAGGCACGAGTAGATATAAAGGGTAAAATAGTGAAAAGACATATTTAAGAAGAAATTTGTTCTTTGAGCCAAATATGCAATTATGTTATAACAGTGATTTATTAATTAATTACAAATTAGTTGTGTTGATCCTTGAATTGGTCAATGACACGGAGTCAAGTAAAACGACAGAAATGAGAAGAATTCAAGCCAAAAAGACAAACGACACAAAGATTTATAGTGGTTCGACCCCAAGTGATGGTAATGACCTACGTCCACTTAGTGTTCTTATTAATGTAATGAAAACCTTCGATCAGTAAACTAGGGTTTACCGAGTTTCACAAGCTTAACCAAAGATACAAAGTATTGCGTAAAAATAATAATTCTCTCTCCAAAGATCCAAAAAAGATCCTTCTCATGAACCCTTTGAGTCTTATTTATAGTCTCAAGGATCTCCTTATGGGCCGATGGGCCTTGATTACATTTAATACAAGCGTATCTCAATCATAATGAAAATTACAATTATTACATAAATGCAAGATCACATATCTTTAGAAAATATCTGATATACTTCGACTTGCCTTGGTCGACTACGAAATATGCCTTCTGCCGAGTGAATTCTCTTTTGGTCGATGGTCGACCAGAACGTAATTGCTTAAATAGTCATGTGCATCCCACATGCATACTAGTCCTGCCACATCATCAGGTAAATCTTTTTTGGGTAAACATTTGCCCCCAAGTTTATTTTAATGCGACCAGCGTTTAATAAACTTACTCGACCAGTGATTCGTCTGACCTGTCCCATCTGTCAGCACCTTTTTCGAAAAAGTAAGCAATCATGACTTTTATAGTTTCCCAAAAATATTTTGATGGCTATTGCGGTTTCCCATTCATCGAAACCTTACTCCCTTCATTACCTTTTAACTGCACCATGATCAGTATAAATATATTACCTTTCCCACTTTTCACTTTTTACTGAATCCTTTTCTCTCCTCAAGAACTCAGAAGAAAATTCTAAAGAAAACCCAGAAAACTTCGGTGATCCGAGATGCGTTCGATCAACTCCAAGAAACAACCTTCGTGTCTCCTTTGCAAGCCGTAATTCAAGTTAGTTTTGAACTCACCTCTTTTTTTATGCAATCTAGAATAGATTTCGTGAGTTTTCTGATTTGGGCCTCCAATGTTCTTGATAAAAAGTTTCTCGGGTAATCGGGTTCACGCAAAGATGTACAGAAGCGTGTTAGGATAGGAATTTTAGGTAGTAAAAAACACTAGGCAATATTTAAAAATTAATGTGGGAAATAAGAGTACTGATTTAGGGCCCATAATCGAAGTGAAAATTCGATTTTACTACTTTCGAAAAAAACTGGGTTTTTCTCGCCTATTTTCGAAGTCGAAAATTTTTCTTGAAAAAACTTTTCACTTCCACTTTTTGATCTGTTTTTCCAAACTGCTCGCCTGTTTGTAGTGTTTATATAGGATGCTGTCGGTCGTATAAACGCTTAACTTTTATACACGAGAAACGTTGTCCTTATATTTCTTCTTCTTCTTCTATCTATTGGTCGTAGATTCTCACTTCCCCTTTACTCTTCTCAGATATTCATGCACGATCCTTGGGGAGGTGAGAGGCCAATAGATGACGATCTTCTCGAGATGCTATTCGAGGATCAAGAACAACTATCATTTCCTTTCCCTAAGCCTTCGCTTTCACACCAAAACCCCACGTCTAGTCCTTCAGACCGTCAGCCACACATGGGTCGTGTTAAATACATAACTCGTAAGAAAAAGGAAACCATCCATTCTCCTTCTAACCAACTAGTAACCCGTACTGAGGGTCCTTCAAATGATCCTCAACCTATAAACTTTGCACCACCAGATGATCAACCCAAAGCCCGGCCTCGTGATGGCCCTCGAGCAGAAGTTGACTTGTATGTCGCCCCTCCTAGTGTCATCTCGGCTAGGATGGTGGCAAATTATCCCAAGAAGTACGATATTTCTGGGATTACTTTAGTCAAACCTACACCCAACCAAAGGGCAAACTGTTGGGGTTTTATGCCCTAATTAAAACCCAAATTCTTTGTAATCTCATTTTATTATCAATAAAAGAATAGAAATCATTTTTTGACTTGGTCAATCACTTTGCTCACATGTTTTATTTTCATGATCATTTGTTTAATATAAACTTCTATTAAATCCCGAGCATATAGCTAATCTTATTTATAGTGACGTAATCACAGTTGAATATAAATATGATTATATGTTCAAAAATAAGTTAGTCCTAAGATTAGTCAGTGCACCGGATTTACACTGACTTGCCAATCTACGATATGATCTACTTACACATTACAGTGTTTTGTTCTTTCCAGAACATTAACAAAGTAGATAAGATCAGATGTATTTGTTACATCGGACAGGACTGATATTGACAGTTGATAAGATAAGTAAACATACCGTTATTATCTATTCTAGTCATATCATATAGTTGACCATAGGTCAATTCAATCTCAATTCTGAGTGGTTAGTATTCTAACTGATTGTATTATTTGAGTTCTTTGACTTGTTCGTTACCAGCTTACCCTACGGACTAGCCCATACTTACATCGTGGGAACTCGGTAGTATAATTGAGTGGGAGTGTTAATCATAGATATGAACATCTATAGCTTCTGATGAAGAAGTGAAACGATGGTTTCCTTTTAGTTTGGTTCAAGGTGATAAATGATAGAGATCTCATTTCAGTAATTAAATTAGTTTACTGAAATATCATTTACAAGGAACTAAGTGTTTTAAGGATAAAATACAATGAGGGGTAAAACGATATTTTAGTCCTATCTCATTGTAGACCGTCTATAGAGGATTGAGTGACAATTATGGTTGTAACAATGGATAATTAATAGCATATCTATATTTGTTATAGAGCATTCTATGTATTCAAGAGTGCAATTACAAGTCTATAGTGGAGTCACGAGGAATTAATAAGTTAGTAAATTTATTTGTTAGATTTATGATAACTTATTGGAGCTTGATTTCATAGGCCCATGGTCCCCATTGTACCTTGGATAAAATCATCTAGATAGTCTCAATTAATTGATTTAATTATCAATTAGAATTATCAAAGTTGACCAGGTCAATTTTGGATAGTTTCACAGAGTTGTGTAATTTTGAGAAGAAAAGAGAAATTATGGCAGATTTATTAATTAAGATAAATTGGTATCTAAATTAATAAATAAATTTAAATCAAGGTTCAAATTATAAATAATTAATTTGATAAAGGATTTAAATAATTATTTAATTAATTAAATCAATAGAAAATAATACAGGCCTTGATTTTAAGTCCAATGGGCTTATAATCAAATGGGAAATTTCACGGGCCTATAGCCCATGATAATTTCTACCTAGGGCTTCAAAATAGCTGTTATTTTATTGATTTTTTAATTAAATTAAATGGCCTAATTGAGTCTATAAAAGGAGTGCTTAGAGAGAAGATTTGAGAGACGGCAGATAAGTCACAAGTCAGATTTTCTGATAGTTTTATATTCTCTCTAAACACAAGTCCTTTTCTAAGCCACTTTGTTATTTTCTCTTCTTCTCTCTATATCTATCTCATGTGTTGAGAATTGCCGACACTAGTCTAGGTGGTTCTAAGGATACATTGGAAGATCGTGAAGAAAATAGAAGATCGGTTCAGTTTCTTGATAATACTCTGCGACAGAAAGGATACAAGAGTTAGAGAAACTGAAGGAAGGACTCTTAATTCCGCTGCGTATACTGTAAGTATTATATTATTTGTTTCTCTTTGAATTCAATTTTAGAAACATGTTTTAGGCTATCTCGTATTAATTTGTTTAATATTAGATATACATGAAAAGAAATAAAGATCCTGTATAAGCTTTTTCCAACACAAACATGCCTGGAGGCGCCTTCAGCGCTTGGTCGAGGTATCACATTGAGGCAGGGGCAATTTTTCCCTTGCACGAATTTTTCCAAGGGGTGGCCAATTACTTCAAGGTCGCCCCCTTTCAAATAACACCCAATGGATATAGAGTGCTATCATCCCTCTATATTCTTTATAACCATAAAACATGGCTTGTGCCTACACCGCATGAGATCAACTATCTGTTCGATCTCAAGTCTAGCCCCAACCAAAACAACACAGGGCTTTTCCATTTCTACCACCAAGAAGCTGCTTGGAAATTTTTGAGTGATGTCACCCACAAGTCTAATGTAGGGAAGTACTTCCAAGAGTACTTCCTCACAACCGATCTGGTCGCTGAAAACCTGACCTTCACACGAGGAGGAAAACTTTTCAATCTCTGATCGATGATTGTTGTTAGGTTTTCCTTTTATTGTCCTTAGCAAATTGGTGTTGTGTCTAGGTCCATGGTACCAACCAGACCCTACTCTAGAGATGGAGATGAGGGCCACAACCTTGGCCAACATGACGAACATTGAGAAGAGCGTCAAGGAGTTGGTCACTGAGAGCAATCTAAGGCTGGCCGGCCTTTTGGAACCACACCAGGAAGTGAGGGAATCCACTGCGGGGAGTACCATTGGAGATGGTACCAAACAAGAAATCCCCGAGCAACAGCAAGAGATGTCACAACCCTCGTGGCGACGACCAACGGGAGTGACCATCCGGGAACCATCTAGCAACCCTCGGGCTGTCGATGCCCCTGCCCACCATGGGAGGGGAAAACAAATTTTTTTGGAATACACCGAACCTATATCTGAATCCTCTGATGAGAACGATATAGATCTCTCACTCTTAGATAATTTTCCCATCCCCTATCATTTATTTAACAGGGATGGCGACTTTAAATTTATGACTAGTAATTGCAATTCAGACTTCTTCGAGGCAGAGAGTGAGTGTAGCTGTAGTTCTATAGATAATATATCGACCAATAATAATAGCTCGAGTATATTACTTAGAATTTGCCTTTTCATTATCCCATTACTCCTCTAAATTACATTTTCTGATCGTTTGTTTTTGTTTCGTAGTCATGCCCTCCGAAGATGCTTTAGATATGTATGCAAATGTCGAAGCTGCTGCAAGCAAAAAGAAAGCAAGCAAGAGGAACCCTGGGGAGAGCAGTAGTGATCCCTCCAAGAAAAGGGCTCGAACAGAGGACCCTCCAGCGCCCAATCCATCCAGGACCACGACACCTCCTCCTCCTCCTCGCAATATCCCTCCCCCCTGGCCTCCGAACTATTGAGTAGTGCCTACATCGTTACTCATGAGAAATTGCAAAGGCTATCTAGGCACCGTGGTAGCCAAGAAGCCTTTTCCCATCTCCCTCCGCTAAAGAATAGTGAGGTTATCAGCCGTGGGCTGTCTGAAGTCCTCACTGTAACTGTGTTTCTTCTTTTTTCTTTAGTCGAGCAACATTTACTCTAAATTCCCCTGATTGGTTCACTTTTCTTTTTCTGGTCACAGGGTATCCTAACCATGGGCCATAGCTGGCATCGTGCTGAGGAGACCGAGGCTAAACATGCCGAGGAGATTAAGGCGGCTGAGACTAAAGTTGCCAGCCTGAGCGAGGAGTTGAAGAAGTACCAAGAGGCGTTGGCCAGAGTCACTGCCGTCAAAGAAAAGTTCAAGGAGGCTTCGAAGATTAACGTCAAAGAAGCAACCTAACTTCAAGATGACCTGGTGGTCAGCCGGAAGGTAACCACTGAGATGGAGGGGTGAGTTAAATTGCTTGAGGAAACCAATGCTCAGAACCTAGAGAAGTTCAGAGGGGCAACCTTCAACTGCTTCTACCTATTATGGAAGAAAAACCCAGGGGCGAACTTCGATTATCTTCCCAAGAAGATGAGGCGAGCTGAACCAGCAAAGTGTGCCGCTTACCTAGAAGACGAGAAGAAAGCTTAGGAATCTCCTGAAGTCTCCTTGGCGACTGACATCGAAGGTGTTGAAGAGGATGCGGGGACCACAGTCGACCAGCAATCCCAGCCAAATCCTCCTTTTGCTGCTCAATGATTTAAACATATATATTTTTTTTTTATATTTGTAACTGAAGCATACGAACCACGGTTCGTAATGTTGAGACAATTTTGTTGCTCAAGACAACTTTTCTTTTAATTTATTTGTTTACATCTGAGCAGTAACTGCTTGCGGTGTAAATTTTTTTTGTTATGATATTATAATGTTTGGTATTATTATAATGTTTGGTATTATTATAACATCTGTTCGTAAGACCAAACTTAGCATAGCACTTTGTTTTTATTTTAAAAAATTTAAACTAAATTTTTTGAAAAATACTCTAAGTGTCGTAGTATGCTTTCCCTTATTTTGTTCGTGTGTTTACATATGCTTGTTGATATGCTTTGCTTGCTTGGTATCTTATATGCCCCCCAAGTGACTGAGGAACTTAAGGTTCTCGGTCACTTGCCATGACCAAGTCCTATTCGAACATTACTGCTCGTGTACTTGTAAACTATTATCGATAATATAGCAAAACAACACACGTAATGAGCAAATACTTGTAATAAATACAATAATTAGCAAGAATAACTGGCTGCACACAGTTCCTTTTATTTCTTGTAATAAATGGACAAAATTGTGTCTGTACGAGTGATCAAAAATTGATCTTACAATTGTAAGCGACCAGTCATATAATTGACAAGCCCTTATTCATAATCTTGTAAAAAGTGAAATTAATACAAGCTATTTCTCTAAAAAGAATTGTTTATTGATAATACATGCGCATGAGTTCTCCATTCTAATAGCGAGGAATGAGATCCCCATTTAAGCGAGCAAGTTTATACGTGACTGGTTGAAAAATTTCTTCAATCTGATACGGACCCTCCCAGTTTGGTCCGAGCACTCGGGCAGCCCGATCACGAGTGTTGAGAAAAACTCTTCTAAGTACCAAATCTCCCATGTTAAACTTTCTTTCACGTACTTTAGAGTTAAAACATCGAGCAACCTTTTGCTGGTAAGCTGCCACTCGAAGTGGAGCTTGCTCACGCCTTTCGTCAACCAAGTCCAAGGACTCCATCAATAATTGATCATTAGTGTTTTGATCATATGTCAGCCTTCTATGTGATGGTGGGTTTAGCTCAACAGGAAACATGGCTTCATACCCATAGGCCAAAGAAAATGGAGTATGACTTGTTGCTGTTCGATGGGATGTTGTATACGACCAAAGTACTTCTGGTAACTATTCTGTACATGCTCTTTTTGCTTCTTCGGGCCTTTTCTTAAGTGTATCCTTCAGAGTCTTGTTGACGGCCTCAACTTGTCCATTTGCTTGTGGATGAACTACCAATGAAAAACTTTTTATAATCCCATGCCTCTTGCAGAAATCATTGGAAAGATCACTGTCAAATTGTGTGCCATTATCTGAGACAATTTACCTTGGCAACCCATACCGACACACGATGTTCTTGATAACAAAGTCCAAAAATTTCTTGGTCATTATTGTGGCTAGTGGCTCAGCTTCGGCCCACTTTGTAAAGTAGTCAACAACAACTACTGCATACTTGACATTCCCTTTTCTTGCTGGTAAAGACCTGATCAAATCAATCCCCCATAATGCGAATGGCCATGAGCTTTGCGTCTGTTTGAGCTCATTTGGGGATGCTCGCGGTATCTTGGAGAATATTGACACTTGTCACATTTTCTAACGAAATCCATAGAGTCCTCATTCATGGTAGGCCAGAAATACCCTTGCCTTAGAATCTTTTTCGACAAACTTTGCCCCCTAGTGTGATCTCCACAAACGCCTTCGTGGACCTCTTGCATCAGTTCCTTAGCTTTCTCCTTAGAAACACATCGTAACAAAGGCATCGAGTATCCTCTTCTATACAAAATTCCGTCGTCCAAAATAAATCGAGCTGACTGTCTTTGAAGTGTCCTCGCCTTGTTTCTTTCCACTGGTAGCAACCCCTGTTCGAGATATTCGACAATGGGCGTCATTCGTGTGTCTATAGCCTGAATCACTAGTGAGGAGTCTTGTATTTGATTGATCGGTGCCAACAAATGTTCAACTGGTACTATGCTCAAGGAGTCGGCATCTTTTGCACTTGCTAACTTAGCCTAGGCATCAACATTTGAATTCTGAGCGTGAGGCACTTGTTGGAGAGTATACTTTTCAAACTATGCAAATAAGTCCTTTACATTATTCAAATAAGCAACCATCTTGAGACCCCTAGCCTGATACTCTCCCATAATTTGATTAACTACTAGCTGGGAATTGCTATAAATTTCTAGTGACTTTATATTCATGGCCTTAGCTAATCTTAATCCTGCGAGCAGGGCTTCGTACTCAGCTTCATTGTTGGACATTGTAAAGTCGAATCTGAATGCACAATGGAGCCGATGTCCTTCGGGTGTGATTAAGATAAAACCTGCTCCTGCATTGTGCTCATTGGAAGAGCCATCTACGAACAACTTTTAGGAAGGAGTTTGATTTTGACTTTCAGTTTCTTCCATCGATTCACTATTTGGGATTTTGGTGAATTCTGCGACAAAGTCTGCTAGAGCATGTCCTTTCACAGCTGCTCATGGAGAATAAGAAATGTCAAACTGCCCAAGTTCGACTGCCCATTTTAATAACCGACCAGCGACTTCTGGTTTCTGCAAGACTTGCCGTAATGGCTGGTCGGTGAGTACCACGATGGGGTGAACTTGAAAGTAGGGTTGCAAATTTCTAGAGGGCGAAATCAAGCATTAGGCCAACTTTTCAATGGGCGGATACCACCACTCTACTCCCACTAACCTCTTGCTTACATAATACACTGCTTTTTGTATGTGGTCTCACTACACCAAATACCTCTTTTTATAATACATAATTATAAGCTAATTGGAAAAGTATTATAATAGGTATAAAGTTAAAATGGAGGGAAACCAAAAAAAAAAATGGCTGGGTAAAGTTAAAATGGAGGGAAAAAAAAAGCTCAATTAATGTAAAA
This sequence comes from Humulus lupulus, assembly GCF_963169125.1. Taxonomy (NCBI): domain Eukaryota; kingdom Viridiplantae; phylum Streptophyta; class Magnoliopsida; order Rosales; family Cannabaceae; genus Humulus; species Humulus lupulus. The sequence continues at coordinate 89,137,399 of NC_084798.1, forward strand.
GCATTTTTTCACCCAATAAAATAAAAAACTTAGAAAAATAATATTAACCCCTTGTCCATCGTTTCTCTGAACCCTCACCTCTCTCTGAACCCTCCATCATTTCTCTCAACTTTCCCTTTCTCAATCGATTATCTTCAGCAAATTTCCCTCTCTCACTCGGTTGCAGTCATCCATCAACAGCTCCAAGGACTTGACCAAAAGAGAGATCTTTCTTCTTGATGAAGAACTCTCCAACTACATTGTGGGAAAAGAATTGGTAAAGCCCTAAACTTAGTACAAATTATTATCTTTTGTTAAGATACATGTCTTCTTTTTTTGATTCCTTTATTTGGGGATATTTCAGAGGGGTTGTGTTGAGAGAGACATGAAGAGAATGGTGGGCATTTAGTGCTATAAAGGGATTAGACATAGGGAAGGATTGCCAAGCAGAGGAAAACGAACAAGGATGAATGCTCAAACCAAGAAAATTCATCTGCCTATTCCTCTTGCATTGAGGAAGAAATACTTTCTGTTGTCATTTTCACTACCAAATTGGTCTAGGTTTTCATTTCGATCTTAGCCTTTTTCGAATCATTGTTATTTTGTTGAATACAAAAGCATGAAAAAAATTTCTCTAATAAGTCATGATAAGCTTTATTTTGTGACTAAAAAATCCTTCTTTCAAGTTAAGTAGTAATTTGTGTTGGATTATCTTCTTTGATATTTTTGTTGTGGCTATATATAGAAAATTACAACTCTTTACACTAAGAATATGATCCACACTACCTTGCTATCAGTCAAATTAAAGTTTCAACTCTTTATTTTCTTGTTTTGTTGAGATCATTGTTGGAACCCAAGTTACCGAGCAATTATTGGAGGGGTTTGGCCGTTCAGGTCTTAACTTTTAGGTTTTTCTTTTGATTGACATGATTTTGTTTTGCAGCGCAGTTTGTTTCAGTAAGTACCAAGTACCGAACGAAACAATGTCTAATGATGAAAACATTGCCAGAACTGACATATTTTGTGCAGATTTCTCAACTTTACAAATTCTTACAAACTATTTGGTGATTTGAGTTGAAAGAAGAACGAAACTATGGCATGGAATACAAACTGCAATGAGTTAAAGAAGAAAATAGGAATCTCTCTGAACTCAACCTTTCAAGCAACATATCATAGAAGAATCTTGATGCACTTTGGTGATGGAAAGTCCACTCCTTGTCTTGATGTGCTCCCAAGACAGGAGAAGGGTTGCACTGATCTCAACACCTCCGCCTTCGTCCACCGCATGATCCTTGCCGAGAAACCTAATCTCATCGTTTTCACTGGTAATATTCTCTTTTCCTTCTTCGTTTCTTTTTTACTGTCTTGGTATCCTTAAGTTGGGGTTGTTTTTCTTTCTATAATTATTAGCAAAGTGATTTGTCTACTTTACAAAATTTTTGAATAGGGTTTGTATTTGATAGTGAGATTTTTAGCGAATAGAACTTGCTTTGCTAGCCATGATATTGACAACCCAGTTTTGAAAATAACATGTACATGATTAAAGCTAGTTGGGTTGCTCAGTCCGTGACTGTAAGTCTGTACCTTTTGCTAGTTTGTTTTCTTTGAATTAATTATGTTTTAGCTCTGCTCTGTTAATACCCAGTTGCCCAATCGACTCAATCTCTTTTAACTGCCACTTGATCTTAATTTGGGGACCTATTTTTATATTGTGCAATAGGGGATAATATATTCGAATTTGATGCCACTGATGCTACTAAGTCTCTAAATGTTGTGTTTTCCCCTGCAATAGCATCCAACATCCCACATTCTCTATTGGAGTCTCTGAAATGGATTGGGTAAAATCTATCTCTTTGTTACGTATTTGGAATTAGGGTCTATTTATTTATTTGGAAAAGAGGTTTATTTATTTATTCTTTCAATTTCAGCTTTTTTCTAAGCTCCCAAACAACACAATCTCTCTCTTTTTCTCCTTCGTTACTCCACTCCATTGGATGATTCGGCCGAGGCCAGGGAATTGCATCGCCAGAGGTAATGTTTTGATTGATTTCTCACTCTTCATTCTCTCCTTTGGAAAGAAAAGAAAGGAAAATTATTGCTTTTTGAAGTGTTGGATTTGCTATACTGGCTCTTTGTGCTTCGAGAATCGATTTTCGTGTTTTGGATGTCGATGTGCTCGAAGTTGCAATTGATGTTCCGTTTTTTTTGTTTATTGGTGGAAGTTTGAAGCTTTATTTAGGTAGTTAAGGGTTGGCATTATGTGAGAGGTTGAGATCTAGTGATTCTTTATTAATTGAATCTTTTGGTAGCTACTTATGGTCTTTGGATCTGTATGTATTGGTTTTGCTACTCGCATTTTGTTGATTTTGCTTAGATCTGATTCAGTTGGGTTTTTAATTTTGGTTAGGTCTTCTGTAGTTATTGTTAGTTTTTACAGATAGTTTACTCATGTATGTTGTAATCTAAGTTGAAGTTTTAAAATTGGATTTATTAATCGATTATCATTATTATGATTTTATATATAAATGTTTACCAAGTCATTACTAGAATTCTCTTATCAGACTCAGCCAAAACTCAACTAAGATCAGATGGTTTTCTAAAATACAATAGAGAAGGAGAGCTGTGAGACATTGTGGTGTTTGAGTGTAAGCAGGTTAACTTGATATATATATATATCTTGTAAACTTGATGATGATAGTGAAGGCTGCCAGTGATCTAGTTTTTGATGAACCATGCCAGTGATCTAGTTTTGGTAGAAGAGAAGAAGAGAGGAAATCTGAATAATTTGTACTGTATATATTTACACACACTACAAATTTATATTCTCTTTCAGGTCTTGAGAATAAAATTAGTAACTTAAGACTATTTTTTATGAGAGAAAATGAGTGTTGGAAAGATAAATAGAGATTGAATGTGTAAATCACATGCTAGAACAGTTAAATTTTATATATATAAATTTAGGATGTAACTCTATATTGACCTCTCTCTTTTGTTTTTTGTTTTTTTTTTGGTTCAAAACTAAGTAAACTCAAGATCGGTTGTACTACAATATGACATAGGAAATTTAGAAAAACATATATTAGAATAAGCAATAAATGATAGAGATGAATGCCACAATGATAAGTTTCTTTTCCCTGTTTGAGGGATAACATCATAACATTATTCCTCATTCCTCATGTGTTGGTATAAGAAAGTATAATCTATATATATATTCTTCATGTTTTCCAAGTTTTAGACCACACAACCCTAGCCATTTGCAGTCACATATTGGCCTATGGTTTGAATTTGGTCTTCTTGTCTTATATAACTGAACTATTCACGAACAATATCATCAAATCATTTTCTTTCTTATGCTATAAATGTTCAATTTTAGTGATTTTTCTTTTATATGAGTTGCATGACACAACTTTGTTTCAATGTTTCTGGTTTTAAAGAATTGTCCATCTGAGCATTACACACTCTAATATCAATACCTCATTATTAGCACTATCTGCAACTTTTGAGGCTTAAATTATACTTGAAAGTTATCTTTGTTATATTACAACTTTATTTAAACTAAAGAAAGTAGATTCATATTGTTTTAGCTTAAGTTGATAGTTTCTAGTTATCCACTCAAATATACTTGAAAGATACATGGGTGATGTTTCCTTTGAACGGGACCAAAGAGAGAAAATGCACAAGTTTATTAGCTTCATAAAGCTTCTATTTCTCCACAAAGCAACAAAGCTTTGTTTATATTCCCATCTGAGTAATGATTAGCAGTATTAGTATGTATTGCTGCTAAATCTTTACATTTTCTTTGCCATGGTTATTATTAGTACGTTCTCTATTATTAAAAAATTAAAAATCTTAATATGAGGGCTCTTGCCAATTTGGTTAGACTGCTTTATGAACTGAAAAAATATCAATACCTCATGATAAGCACTACTTGCAACTTTTGAGGCTTAGAATATACTTGAAAGATATCTTTGTGATATTACTGTTATACTTATACTAGAGAAAGTAGATTCATATTGTTTTATGCATAATTTTATGAAATATATGAATATTGCATCTGGTCTGGGATTTCTTTTTATTCTGTTGTTATAGATTATGCCTTTTAGATGTGTATATATATTTAGGAAATATGAATATTGCACATTCTCTTGTATTGTTGGTATGTTTTATTCATTAGATTTTTGTTTTATGAAGTATTCATGGTTCCATACTGTTAGTTATTATTATTAGTCATGGGTTTATGTTAATTAGTTACTGCTATTATTTTGTTAGTTGTTATAACTGTATTTTAGTAACTAACTTCTCTTGCCTTACTCTTGGATCTCGCTGTACATCTCTACAATGTATAAATAAAAGTCCTTTAGCTCTTTTGATCATATTGATCAAGAGCTTCTTTCTCTAGTTACTTTCTAAACATTCACACTAGCTTTTGTGATTTTTTTTCTCTTTTTTCATGTGTTGCGGGTATTTTTTCTTAATATGAATACTGGATATGCTCTGACATATATACATATATATACATATTTTCTCTTTTTATGGATCATGGGTAGTTAATAGTTAAAAGGGTATATATCTTATGATTTTTCTCTTTTTTAATTTATGGATTATGGACGCCTTTATTTTTAATTTATTCCAACCTAGTCTATTCTTGCGTGCAGACCCAAAGAAATAAGAGAAAGGTTATCTTGAACCATGGCTAGCTTATTGTTTGTCAGGATTATTGGGGCTGAACATTCAAAGATGCAACTGCTAAAAATTTCTCAATAGATTTATTGTTCCTTACAGTTTTTGCTTCAAAAGTGTTGAGGTGTATTAAATAGGTAATAATAAGAATGCATTGAACAAATTTTTGCTTATTATATGTATTGAAACATGTGAATATTGAATGTTGTGCATCAAATTATATATTCCACATCTTCTTTGGAAATTCAATCAAGCATTATAGAATAACTAGATAAAACAAATTGGATTTCCCAAGAATTTATCAACCATTTCATTTAAGTGAACTGTTAATGTATTATAACATTGAGAAATCATTTGTTAAGGGCTTGAAGTCACTGAGTATATTGTAAGCAACAAGATTTCTGCTCACAATTCTCTTTTCTTTATTCACTGTTCTGAAATTATAATGTAAACTATTTAATACACCTTGCAAGGTACTTAGGAATAACAATATCTCTGATTCAATTCCACCAAATATTGGAGAATACCAAAACTTGACTCAGTTGTAAGTTTTGATTATACCAATGGAGCTAACTTTTTAAGTTGTTCTTTTTTACTCCAATAGTTGGTATATTGTAATTTCACTTTAGAGCATTTTTGTTGAACTATATATATATAAAGTGAGAGAAAGTTCTGCATTTGGGAAAAACAGATAACAGAGCATAATGTATTGTATATGGTGTTGCACAGGAGGCATTGAAGTGTTTCTAGGTTCAAAATTTGGTGGATGACACACAGAATGGAAAGCTTTTCAGAAAGAAGAAACAAGTGTTTTTTACATTTTTAATGAAAATGCTGGTAATAACTAGTAGATATTTTTATGGGATTTTTCTTGGCATTCTTATTTTATGAACGTGAAGATTGGAAAATTCAAGGTGTTGGATTATATATATAAATATATATATTATATTGATATTTTTTATATGTGTGGGGTCCAATGATGTGAAACTGATTTGGTAGCTTTGTTTTTAACTAACAATGATGCAAATCTTCTTTTGTCTTTAGTGCATACTATTTTGAAAGATATGTTGATTGCTTGTTGATTTGTAATGGAAGCAAAAGCTTCTTGTGCAAAGTGAGTAGCCCAACATTTTCTAGGTGCATATAGGTAAACAATTTGACCATAACAACCACCCAATTAGAGAGTTAAATTAATTTTCCCTTTATATATACGTATATATTATTTATTTACAAACTGGAGAGGAATTATTTGGCTTAGAGACTTCAATTAATTGTTATCTTGTGTGCTTTTTTTCATTTTAAAAGCACATAAGATGCTTGTTTCTTTATTTTGCACTTATGTTTGCTTCCAGAATATTAGTTTAACAAGGTCTATTTAATGCCTTTTAGATTTATGTTTGTGTTTATATTCAAATTTCTTTCAATATTTAACTGTAGTTGGAAGTACTGGCTGCACTAAGGACCTTGATAATGAAGCCAAAGAGGTTGCACAAACTTTTTCTTGAAAATGTTATTGTTTTTTTATTTGCAATATCATTAACTTGCATCCTAATTATGATGGTGGGAATAAATAAGTTAGGTTGACAATTACAAAACCAAACTATAATTTAGTTAGCAATTTAATTATTTGTATTTTTTTGTCTTTCTGTTTCGAACTAACACTACCAATTTAATTCTAGAACTTCTATTTTTTTCTCTTGCATAATTTCCCAAGCAAATGATTAGATTCTATTGAGGGGTTATTATTGGTTCTGTGGCACCCACTATTTTAATTTATTGAGTCATACCAAATACCTGATAGTACTTCATGTTTATGATTTTCTCCATTTGATTTCTATACCAAATACCACTGGACTTGCTTACCTTAACCAGGTGAAAGAAGGGTGTGAATTCATATATCTTAGCTTGAATTGAAATTGGTCCATTTCTGCCTTTGATCCCTCCATTTTCAGGGACCCTCTATCCTTTTCTGTTTGATGATATTTGAAAGAAAATGGTGATTTGGTGGCTGTTAAAGTGAAAAGGCCCTTTGTTATTGAACTTTTTATGGTGGCAAGTCTAGAAGAGACATAAAATATTCATTACTTGACAAAGATTGTCAATGCAAATTTGATATGGAATACGAAAAAGAGCTAATTAACTCACTCTTTTAGAGGTGAGAGGTAGGGAAAATAGAGAGATACCTACCTCACCTACAAAAAGGAGAATATTCAATAAGATTATGCAATATTCTTCTTAATAGGGGATGATGGCCGACCTGTATATATTGCTTGATCTGTCAAAATCTTATTCCCCTAATATCCAAAGTCACTATTTTTCTATTTTGTTTTGTTGGTGTTCTTGGTAGGTTATTAAAGGGTTCAATCACTTTCAATATCATCCGCTTATACTAGGTACACTGACTATGATTTCAACAGCATGACATGCTTAAATTTTAATTTCTCTTGAGTTATGTTGATAAAGAATGAATTTATAATAATTTAGGATCAAAATATTGTATTCTTTTGTGATTCTATAGTAGTTTATAATAGTTCACGAGGTCGGTTGATTTATTGTTATGCACTCTACAATCAAATTCTTTATTTCACAATCTCTTGTATAGATTATGGCAAACTTTGACTCATGAAGGGTGATTTTGGTGCCTTCAATTTGTACAGTAGCATCTTAATGATTTTTGTTTTCAGTATTTATCACTATTATCTCTTTTTTATTTTTGCTAGGTCCCAAAAGTTAATCTCAACAATTTTATTACTGTTATGGTTGGATTAGTATGGTACATATATAAATTTTGTTTAACTTCTCTATCGTTTCCTTCCTCTCTTTCTCTCTCACACATATACATGAACACTTGATTTCATACTAAAAAAACCAATATCTTATAATTTAGTGTTTGGTTTCTTTGTTTGCTTTGGTGTAGTTGTGAATTCATTATTTTGTATGTGGTGTCCTCTCTTGGAAATAATTTCCATAGTATTTTTCTTGAAGTAATTTGTGATGCTAGATAATAACAATAAAATATTTCTTTGTTTATTTTTGCAGATGTGATAAGCGAAATAGAAAATGATACTTAATTTTGAAGGCTTTGTGTTGGGCAGCTGTAGAATATTTTGTGCTGAAAGTAGTAGAATATGTTGAATATTTAAGACTACTTGAATACTTAAAGAACATTTTGTTGTTGATGACAGTGTTGAATGTTTTGAAACTAATTTGTGGATTGTTAATACAATGTTGAATATTTTTACTTTTTGTTATTTGAAAATCATGTTCATTTGATGATGCCAGTATATATTAGAAAGCTAATTTTAATTATATAAAAAAAAATTAAAATATAAAAGAATAAATTAGTGTTATATAAATGAATATATAATGAGAATTTAAATTTATCTAAATATTAAAATAATACGAAAAATGTGTTTTAATATCTATTACAATAATACTTTTTATAAGTAAAGAATTTTGTTATGCAACTTCATTATATAACACAAAAAATGTGTTATACTAAAGTGTAGTATAACACAAATTTATAAGTATTGAAATGTGTTATATAATCGACTATAAATAATATAATTAAACACTTATCTATTTATTAAAATAACACAGAAAGTGTGTTATCGTTGACAGTATAATAACACATCTGTATAATAATGATAAAGTGTTATGTAAAGTACCCTGACATACGATAACATAGTCGGTCTTAACACATCAAAAAGTGTTATGGTATGTTTTGATAACACATTTTTGGTGTTATTAAAAGCATTTTTTCTTGTAGTGTCTTCTTCTCTTATTAACACAGCATTAGCAGCATACTCTGTGTCTGCCAAATAGATTAACAAAATTTATTTTTTAACTGGTTTGGACAAGATTGGTGGTTGTGACATGTGGGACTTTAGCGCCTAAAAAGCCTGCTCGCAGTCTTCTGTCCATTCAAACTTCTTGTTGCCCCCGAGTAGATTAAAAAATGGAACACACTTGTCCGTTGACTTGGATATGAATGTACTCAGGGCGACGATCCTCCCAGTTAGGCTTTGAACATCTTTAATCTTGTTAGGAGACTGCATCTCGATCAGTGCCTGAATCTTTTCGGGATTAGCTTCGATTCCTCGTGAGTTTACTATGAATCCCAAAAAATTTCCTGATCCAACGCCAAAGGAACACTTGAGGGGGTTCAGCTTCATGTGATATTTGTTCAAGATGTTGAAGCATTCTCGCAGGTCCTTGATGTATTCTTCAGCTTTCTTTGACTTAACCAGCATGTCATCGACATATACTTCGATGCTAACGTCGATCAACTCTTTGAACATATGGTTGACAAGTCGTTGGTAAGTCGCACCAGCGTTTTTCAAACCGATGGGCATTGCTTTGTAATAGTAAAGTTCTGTATCTATTCGAAAGCTAGTGTGTTCCTCATTAGGTGGATGCATACTAATCTAATTGTACCCCAGAGTATGCGTCCATGAATGATAAAATTTCGTGGCCTGATGTAGCATCGACCAGCTGGTCGATCCTTGGAAGTGGGAAACAATCCTTCGGGCAGGCTTTATTAAGGTCTATGAAATCCACGCATGGCCTCCACTTTCCATTCAAATTAGGAACTAGTACAGGATTGGAGACCCAAGATGGATAAAACACTACCCTGATGAATCCGTTTTTCTTCAACTTCTTGACTTCATCTTTTAGGGCCTTCGATCTATCATTGTCGAGCTACAATCTTTTTTGTTGTACAGGTGGAAAGTTTTTATCTATGTTTAAGACATGGCTAATCACAATTGGGTCTATCCCAACCATATCTTTATGTGACCAGGCAAACACCTCTTGGTTCTCCTTCAAAAATTCCACCAGTTTGTTTTTTGTTGTTGTCTCTAAGTTTTTACCGATTTTCACAACCCTGGTCAGATCTGCTTCTTCTCGTTGGACCTCCTCGAGGTCCTCCATGGGTCTAACATTTTCTTAAAAATCCCCAAAGCGAGGATCTAAGTCTCTATCCTCACATCGTGAAACACCCTATTTGGTGACCTGTTCACCTAATTGGGCTTGTACTTCATTTGCCAACCGCAACCTTCTCTCGGCTTTCTCCCCCGATCCGCCTCTTTTTACCTTGGTGATCGAGAAATTATAACATTCCCACACTTCTCTTTGGTTTCTTAACAAGCATCTCACTCTTGCATTGGTTGGAAACTTCATGGCCAAGTGTCAGACCGAGGTCACTGCTCGCAGATCGACTAGAATAGGCTTTCCAATCACAGAATTATATGCAGAAGGACAATCAACTACTATGAAAGTAGCGAGTAATGTACTATTCGTAGGTGCAGCCCCTGTTGTGACTGGAAGCCTGATCGACCTAGTTGGTGTGAGCCCTTCGTTGGAAAAACCGTAAATAGTTTGGTTGCATGGTTCAAAATCTTGCACTGATAATTTCATTGTCTCCAGTGAAGATTTATACAGAATGTTGACTGAGCTTCCTGTGTCTACTAACACTGGCTTGACCATCATATTAGCGATCTGGTTATCCACGACCAAAGGATCTGAATGGGGAAATCGAACATGCTAAGCGTCAAGCTCGGAGAAGGTTATTAATTCTTCCTCTGTTCAAGCTTTTTTGGGAGTTCGCTCCTCTATGTTCAACATTTCAATATCCTGGTTGTGACGTAAGGTTTGGGCATATCTTTCCCTCGCCTTCCCACTATCACTTGCTATGTGTGGTCCTTTGCAAATGGTCAGCAATGTACCAGCAACTAGAGCTAGTTGTAAATGGGGCGAGCACTGGCGTACAGGCGCCTGCTCGTTGCCTCCTTGAGCCTCTCACTAAGAACCTCCAGTTGCTCGCACGTACCTCCTCTTATCTGATAAGGAACTCAATTTCATCCTTAAGGTGGTTGCACTCTTTGGTGTCATGGCCATAGTCGTTATGAAAATGACAAAACTTGGTAGTATCTCTCTTCGATATATCTTTCCTGATAGGGGCTGGTCGCCTGAAGGGAACAGTAATGTGAGTGGCCTGGTGCACCTCTGCTCTGCTATCGACTAAGGTCGTTTAATTGGTGAACCTCGGCTCGTATCTATTTTGTTTTGGGCGCTTGTTATCAGATGTCGTCGGCAAGTGGTTCACCCTTTTCCCCCATTCTTCCCAGTATTTTTGTCATTGCAATTGGTTTTCCCAGATCCATTGGCAGCTTTGGTGGGATCTTCTTTCGGGCCCTGGTCTTCTGTAGGAGAATTTCCCTCATTGGCAATGGCCTCCTCGAGCTTGATATACCTGTCTGCTCGATCCAAAAATTTGTAAGTACTCTTGACTCCATTCTTCTGTAAACTATTCCAAAGGGATGAGTGGCGTCGTAGCCCAACAGTAAGAGCCATTATCTTTCTTTCATCCCCAACTGTCTTGGCCCCAGCAACTGCTCGCATAAATCATTGAACATACCCCTTCAGGGTCTCTCCTTCCTTGTAGAGAATTTCTACCAGCGGATTGGCCTCGGTTAGATGTTCCCGACCAGCATAGAACTATCCATACAACTCTTTTACGACCAAACTATAATGGTCAGAGGGAATCTGAAAAACCACTCCTCAGTAGTTTCGGATAAGGTTGCCGAAAATTATGCATCGAGCATCGTCTGACACCTTTTGCATGTCCATTTGTATCTTGAATTTGTTAACATGAGATACAAGATCTTCTAATCTAGTGAAGTTGGGCAAGATCGACATTGTAAATTTGCTTGGAGTCTCTGCCACATCAATTCTTTGCACAAATGGAGTGCCCTTTCTTTGATCAAATTCTATATGGGATGTCCAGTTCCCAACCAGTTGCTGCACAGCCTGATTTAAATCATCGAGTTGGGCCTATGCATCATCTGGTACTATTGGAGCAACCGGTGCTGGGGGGAAGTACTCATCGTGTCTTTCTTTTCTATCATTGAGAACATCCCTCAGATCTTCCTCCCTACGCCTTTTCTCGCTCGCACTAAGTCAATCAAAGATGTTGGGCTGTTTAGGTTGCCCCCCCATCATTTTGACTTATTGGTTGGTTCTCCCTTGGTGGAGGGTTCAGCTCTTCACCCCTCTCTTCTTTCCATTGACCAACATTCCTCCTGCCAGAATCTGCCTCATTATAATCATGGCCATCTCTAAATTGTGACCGATGACGGTGCGACTTGCTATTCACACTATTTCCCTATCTCCTTGATGGAATGTCCCGATTGATAGGTGGAGGCCTGTGTTGGTAGGTAGGTCCCCTGGCATTATTATGTCGTGGAGGACCCCTAACCACAGAGCCTGACTCCACCTGTCTTCTACTTCCAGAAGGACACTGCCCTCTGCTCGGAGAGTTTTGTTCCTCAGTAGTCTGGCGTCTAGGGCTTCTAGGATGTTGTACGACCCTATTATGTCTTTGTTGCTGGGGGTTATCTCGACCAGTGCGAGATGGTGGTTGCTACTCAGGATCTTGGAATGGCCTCTCCTATTGAGTAGAAGGAGGTTGCTTTATCCTCTGAGGGTTTGCCGGTGGTGGCAGATTGTGGTAATACTGGGGATGATCTGATTGTGGATTTTTTTGTGGGTGAGTACTAGGTGGCTGATTCGGTTGCGAGGCAGGTGCGGGCTATCCTCATGCCAACTGAATGGCTACCTCCAAGGCAGCAGTGGCATCCCTCTGCCGGCGGTCCATGTCAACCAGCCGCTCATTCAACTCTTGGCACTGCCTATCGATCTCCCTTTGCTGCAATACCATTGTTTTAGCCACATTCTTTTGATTGGCCCTCAAATTGGCTAATTCTTCTTGCAGGAAAATCAGAGTCGTCCTTAAGGTTTCAGCATCCATCTCCTCCTCTTCCAATTCCACTTATGGCTCATCCTCAGCCACACCTTGTGGAGGAGGTTGGGTTGGCGCATTACCAGAGGTTTGCCCAATTTTCCAAGTTGTTTTCGCCATTTTTTCTTCTTAGAGGTCTTGAGTTCAAACTCTCAACGAGAGCACCAAAATGTTGACCCATGAATTGGTCAACAACACAGAGTCAAGTAAAATGACAGAAATGAGATGAATTCAAGCCAAAAAGACAAATGACACAAAGATTTATAGTGGTTCGGCCCCAAGTGATGGTAATGACCTACGTCTACTTAGTGTTCTTATTAATGTAATGAAAACATGCGATCAGTAAAATAGGGTTTACTGAGTATCACAAGCTCAACCAAAGATACAAAGTATTGCGTAAAAACAATAATTATCTCTCCAAAGATCCAAAAAAGATCATTCTCATGAACTCTTTGAGTCTTATTTATAGGCTCAAGGATCTCCTTATGGGCCGATGGGCCTTGATTACATTTAATACAAGCGTATCTCAATCATAATGGAAATTACAATTATTACATAAATACAAGATCATATATCTTTAGAAAATATCTAATATACTTCGACCAGCCCGGGTCGACTACGAAATATGCCTTCTTCCGAGTGAATTCTCTTCTGGTCGATGGTCAACCAGAACGTACCTGCTTAAATAGTCACACGCATCCCACGTGCATACTAGTCTAGCCACATCATCAGTTAAATCTTTTTTGGGTAAACAAGTTGTAATTAACAAAATTTTCGAAATTAGTATGTTGACGTGGTTTTTCGCCAATAGTGTATTTAAGAAATAATAAGGTTGATTAGTGCTTAGTAATAAATCGTAACAAAAGATGAAATGAGCTCACAAGAGCATAAATCTTTTACGTGGTTCAGTGGTTAAAATCCACCTAGTCCACGAGTCTATATTATTGTTGTTTCTCTCTCTATTTTGGCAGAGATTTCAGTATTACAGAATAACCGCCCCCTTCCCTGTCCAATATTTCCAACATTTATAGAGAAATTTCATGGACAGGTTTGGATAACCGCGTGAGTCAATCACAGATTTACATATTTATTACATATATTTTCCATTTATAATGGGATATGATTTGATCATAAAGTAAATGTTCTCCTAATATCTAGGAAATTAAATATGATATGCTGGTCATAAATAACCGTATAAAAATACCTGAGTCTTTGGGGATCCGCGGGTACGCAATATATCAGAGATACCACGAGCTGGATGATATTTCTCCGATCTCGTACTTCGACAACTGTTTCAATATTACAAGCTCTTGCTTCACAACCTTCATGTTTGTAGCTCGGGTTAAACCTAGGACGCCTAACACCACACGTGCCCCTGTGAAACTGGAGTTGCTTACGTGGATAGTAAACATATATCATCTCTTTGGATATTTTTCAGTATATTTATCTGCCAGCTGTACCCGAACTGAGTGGATGATTCGAGCTAAAATTAGGGTACAACATTGGCCCTCAAGCTCCTGCTCGTGTATGATGTCATCTTTTCTGACCTACACAGCAGGGGCTTTTAGTCTTCTGTTACACAAAACTATGCTTGTCCACTTCTTGAGTACTGGACACGTGGTATACTGCAATTGGCTTCTGTTCGGGTTTCGAGGATAACAATAATTGTCTTGTCACCTTTTTCCCGCCGTTTTGTCTATTAAACCATGGCCTATGGATCTTGTACTAACCAAATCAGACGACCCAAATTAATTTACGCAGTTTACGTATAAATAGGGTAGGCAATTTTCAGGTTTCACCACAATTCATTTGAAAACATTCTATATTTTCTCTCTTCTGTATTTCCGAATCCTTCTACTTTCTCAGGAAAACCCAAAAATCGTTCATTGCACCCAGTTACTCAGGAGTCTTCCAGGAACTTTCCCCTGCAAAGTCTACTACTTTCTATCAAAGAACATACTGTAAGTACCTCATCTTTTGATTTTGAAGAAATTTTCCTTTTACTAGTCTTTTTTTTACCATGCTCATTCGCACTTCACCGTAGTCAATATTAGGTTATTTCCCAAATGTGTTTAGTGAATAAGCTTCAACTTAGATTCAATGAGTAGGTCCTAAAATATCTTTAGAACTACGACATTCATAAAACTGGGTAATTTCTAGGTACAGTTGGGTAATCCATGGCGAATTTAGAAAATACCCATTCGGGATATAGAAGATGAATAGTTTTTAGGGTTTAAACCAGGTTGCTTAGGGGTTACGCTTCTTGGGTGGTTTTGCACTAAACCATCTCCCAGGGAAAGTAGTGGCCTGGCTTTCTGATACGCAGATCCCTAAATATCAGGGGTCTGTTAGGAAACCAAGGCGCGTAACTTAGGGTTGCGCCTGACATCACGTGATGGGGCCGAGGCTAACTCAACTCGTACATCAAAAGTAAACCATTCCCCCATGTACTTCTGTGTCATAACCTTTAAATCCTCTTAGGTCGCCTACTAATTAGGTCATTCTGTTTGTTAGGCAGTCTGATGGCTCCCAAGAAGAACGCAACTAGCTCGTTCTCTCAGCAAAAGAAAAAGGGGAAGGAGGTTTCCCCTAAGTCTCCCATTCCCCACGGTCTGGTGGTGGAAAAGGAGGTAGTGGTTGATCCCAATGCCTACTTTGAGGCGGAAAGAATCATATCCAAGATTACGACCCAGGGGAGGGTAAACAAAATCATTCTAAGCCACAACATCGAGGTCGGGATAGGAGTTCTCATCGCCTGACCTACTTTTGAAGGGGAACAGAGCTGGTCCCCTCTCTAGGATGATTTTGCAGCGTGGAGTGACGAACACTTGAAGGCAGGAGCCTTCCTCCCCTTGGACCAATACTTCGCGGACTTTCTGAATTTTGTGAAGTTGGCTCCATTTCAGCTCCCCCAAATTCTTATAGGCTTTTGGCGGGGCTGCAATACTTGTTTTCGAAGCATGAGTGGGAGGTCCCCACTTCAGCAGATATATTATATTATTTCTGCCTTAAAGCCAGCCCGAAATAGAGAGGTTGAGGTGGCAGGTTATACTTTCTCACCAGATTCCCCAATTTTGCTCCCGTCATCGAGCACCCAAGCCACCCTAACGACTATAAATACTTTTTCTTTATGTCGAACGGGTTCCAAAACTGTGAACACAGATACTTCAACCATCCTCGTAAGTTCTTTATTCTCTGACCTCAACTCGTGAAATTTTATTCTTTCCAAGATATTTCCCTTGTACATGTATTAATTGAGTTTATTTATCGTGCAGCCATATTTGCGAGGACGGCGATGTCTGCGACCCTCGGGGGTCAATATGAGAAATTGTCTGGGCTGCCCCCAGTGAGAAGGAATACCGCCAGATCATGAATGACATCACGATGCTGGCATGCCAGTTGATTTGTGAAGGCCAGATATTGGCCTTAAGGACCCGGGCTACCCTCCCTGTAATCCACGAGCTCCCATCCTCTCAAGAAGAGGCCTTGCCAGCCATCGAAGGCGAGGAAGAGGAAGAGGATGAGAGGCCTCTTGTGCAAAAGAGGCGGGTTCCCGAGGCTGTTCGAGAACCTGATTTAGAGCGAGTTGTGTCGAGGGTAGTAGCTGGCCCCTCCGGACAAGGTAACCCATATCCTTATAGGGAACTAGATAGGGTTGTTGCCGATTTTAGGTTAGTTAGAATTAACCCAAATCAGCTCGCCCATCGTCATCCTCACAACCTAGACCGTAATATAACTCTGCTCTAGTGTGTAGACCACTTGGTGGTGCGTCATGACAGTAGTTACCCTAAGGGCACCATTGTTGTCGATAATGCATTAAATTTTAGGTTCGCCATCTTTAAGGAGTACGGGACCAATTGTAGGACCTGGCCTTGTTTGTTCCAGGGCGCCTTTGCCCCTTGATTTAGGTAGAACATAGATGAGTCCAGCCCCGAGGTAGAACCGGAGCCTGAACCTCCTAGGATCCAAGAAATACTAGTCATAAACTCTCCTTCTCCTTTAGTAGTTCCAAGGCCGTTGGTCGTGATTATAGACTCCTCCCCCAGCCTGGAGGGTAGGAGCTTTATTTATTTTCTTTGTGTTTTTTACAAGTTTCGTCATGAATTAACGCCTTTTTGTTCTTTTCAGGCGAAGAGATGGAACAAACCAAAGCTCCTGACCTCCGTACTGCCTTCCAGGCCGGGAAAACTGGCTCGGGCCCTGTCGTGAAGAGGCACAGATTTACGAAGAAGGCCCCTCCGCAGTGGGAAATGCCTCAAAATCCCCTGCTAAGGGGAAAGGCACGAGCTCGACAGCTCCGGTGTCTTCCGTTACTGAGAGGAGGATTCCTCCTCCTCCTCCTCCTCCACCTCGGTTCGTGCCTCCTCGGGATCAAGTAATACAAGCTGATCCTCCAACTCCCCTTGCCCCAGCTGCGATCGTCCGAATTCCAGTAAATCCCCAGGATCTAGAGAAGATCCCTGAAGCCTTTCGGGGGATCCCTGAAGACGACGAGCCACATGGTGGGGCACGCCTATAAGGCCAGCTCGAGAGACTTAGGGACTATAGAGGAGCGGAGCCCGGAGAACGTCCTGGAGTCAACCCTGGGGATGAACCTTACAGTAAGTTATCCTTCCTTGGTGACATCTTTCTTTTTATTGCGTAGAAGGATATATCTAACCAACCTTGTTATTTTGCATTCTGCCTTGGCTCAATATTGCAATATAGCTGGGGCTAGGCCTAGAAATGATGAGCTCCAGGCAAGAGCAAGATTGCACCAATATTAGCTCAAGAAGGTGAGCTGGCCGCCAAAGCTGTCTTTGCGGGTGCTCAAAAGAGCAAGTATGATGCCAAGTTTGCCCACGCTTCGTCCCAGGAAAGCGAGCAGGCTGGAAAGATTGCCTTGGCTGCTCTCCAAGCTCAAACTGCACAACTCCAGGCCGAGGTTGATGAAGCCAAAGCTAAATTGATAGAGGTTGAGGATGCAGTCAAAGAAGAGAAGGTGGACTCATTGTCATCCATGGAGGATATACTGTACCATTGCTGGGCCTTTAAACAGGATGGGAACTTTTTCCTTCATGGCTCCCGCACTGTGGGATCCGTACCTTGAAAAATTCAAAGCTCAGATTGTAACACCCTACTTCCTTAGAGCCGTTACTAAGTCAGTTTAAAATGTGCAATGAACTCGCTAATCGAGGTTTTAAGACAAAAGTGTAGCTAAACCATAACAAAGTCACATAATTTGAAAATATATCCATTCATTGAATATTATAAAGCGTTTAACATTTGGGATCCCAAAATACTGTTTAGAAATATTTACAACTAAAAAATATAACTAAAGTCGGCTAAACGACAATATTTAGGTTTAAACAAACATCTCCCAAAAATACCCTTGGCCGTGGCAGCCAGGCAGGCCAAACATGTACGCATCGCTTCACACTATCCGTACTCATGGTTGGTCGACTTTCCCCTTGCCCTTATCTGCACCATAGAGCACCTGTGAGCGGAAGTCGAGCAAGAAAACTCACACAAGCAAATAACATAAGCATATCAAGCCACCAACAGGCTAAACACATATGGCCATGCCGTCCCAGGTGCTTTACCAGGCCCTAGGTTTGTGGTTTACACTGTGAGAATATCCCAGGTATCCTATAGGGTCTCGCCCTGGAAACTCACACTTTGTGTGAAAAACGATACTCCCACCCCCTCGCCGTATTCGGCCTTCCCGTTCTCGACCTTTCGCCGTCCCCGACCCTCGCCGTTCTCGGCCTTCGCCGTTCATTCACATATATGCACGTATAGCATAATTAAACAAATACTTAAACACGTGTAAAAAAAATCAATGGGGCTATGCCCTGCAACACAATCATATAGGGTCGTGCCCTGCTCTATGGGTACAGCAGTATTCTTACCTGTGTCCCGAGTTTTCCAAGCACCAATGTCTTGAGCACCGTCCCCTAGTCCGAGCCTTGCTGAAACCCTAGTCACAATGCATCAACAATATCCACTCATCAAGTTCTAATCCATTAAATAACTTTGGGTCATAATTCTAGTCTCCAAGACCTTGAATTTTATCAATCTGGTGATAAAATCCATCCTGAGCCTTAACTTTTGGATTCCCGAGCCTAAAACCTCCTTGCAGTCCAAAAACACACTAAGTGTCGTGGCCTAATGAACCCATGCCGTGGCCCGCCTCGACCAGAAGCCCCATCCCCCAAAACAGGGCATGTACGCCGTGACCCGCCCTTCATCCTGGCCACCAAATTGTTATAGAGGGCCGCAACTCAGCAAGAACAATGCCGTGACCCGACCCTTCGAACCCAAAAAAATTCTCCATTTTTTCCACCAAACCCAAGCCAATTTACCCCAAAATTAACCTAACAATCCAAGTCAATCATCACAGAGGCTCTACTACAGTCTCAGCAAAAAAACCTAACAAGATTTTACCCCAAACCTCATCTAAAACTCAAGAATGATTCTTTACGTAGCTCACATGCACAACCTTGTAATACCAGCAGGAAACTCAAATAACTCGGATAATTAAGTGCTAGAATCCTTACCTCAATCTGATAACTTGGCCCTGAGCTAATCCTCAATCATAGCCAGCTTCAATTCCAAGCTTAATCTTCAACTTTTCCCTTGGTAAGGTTGGGAGAAAACAAGAGAGAAAGAAGAGAGGTTTGGGTCGGTTCACTAAGTTCTGAATGCTCCCAAGTTTTGTTTTATTTAACTTAAGTCTCTAAGGTTACCTCAAAGGCTCGGGGTACCAAAAACGTCCCCGAGGGAAAAATGATAAATTTCACCAATATTCCCTCCTAAAAATTCTAATCTCAAATATATCTCCAAATATTTATTTCCATAACCCGATAACCCCATAAAACGTCCAATGCCTGAAATACCCCTCGACTCGCCCTGAGTCGGGTATTTGACCCCGTTGTGACTTTCTAGCTATCCGCTCTCTAGGACTGTCTCGGATCGTGCAACATAAATATATCACAATAATTACATTTATGCCCTCAACAGGCTAAAATTACAAACATGCCCCTAATAACCAGACGGGGCCCACATGCATATTTAATTCACCTAAACAAGCATGTCTAATCACATACTCATCAAAATTCACATATTATAATAATAAATCACTTATTGCCCTCCAGGCATGCTAATCAAGGCCCTAAGACTTATTCGCAGATTTGGGACGCTACAACTATTCCCCCCTTATAGAAATTTCACCCTCGAAATTTCCTGAATAATTCGGGATACCGCTCCCGCATCTCTGATTCAAGTTCTCACGTTGCTCCTTATCCTTGATGTTCCTCCATGACACTTTCACCACAGCGATGGTCTTGCTCCGCAAAACTTTATCCTTCCGATCGAGAATCTGAACCAGCTTCTCCTCATACGATAAATCCTGGTCCAGCTCCAAATTCTCATAACTCAGAACATGCGTCGAATCTCATGCATACTTCCGGAGCATGGACACATGAAAAACATCATGAACCCCTGATAAAGATGGAGGCATCACCAATCTGTAAGCTACCTCTCCAACCCATTCCAGAATCTCAAAGGGGCCAACCAACCTAGGGCTCAGCTTGCCCCAAAAACCAAACCGTTTCACTCCCCTCAAAGGTGAAACCCTAAGAAACACATAGTTACCGACTTAAAATTCTACACTCCTGCATTTCAAGTCTGAGTAACTCTTCTAGCGACTCCGGGAGGTGAGCATTCGAGCTCTAATCTTGTCAATCGCCTCATTGGTCCTCTAAACCATCTTAGGACCCAAGTATCTCCTTTCACTTGTCTCATCCCAATGGATAGGTGATCTGCACTTCCTCCCATATAGAATCTCATACGGAGCCACTCCGATAGTCGCCTAATAACTGTTATTATATGAAAACTCAATCAAAGGGAGACACCTACTCCAAGATCCCCCAAAATCTAGCACATAGGCTCGTAGCATATCTTCCAGTATATGAATCATCCACTTAGACTGTCCATCTGTCTGAGGATGATAAGCGGTACTAAACCGCAACTGTGTGCCCATAGCCTTCTGTAGACTCTCCCAAAACTTGGAGGTGAAGGTGGGGTCCCTGTCGGATACTATCAAACTCGAAGCCCCATGAAGTCGAACAATTTCCTTCACATACAATTCGGCATATTGCTCCACAGTCTAAGTCGTCTTGACAGGTAAAAAGTGGGCTAACATAGTATACCTATCAACAATCACCCACACCGAATCATGCTGACCCACGGTCCTCGGTAAACTAACCACGAAGTCCATGGTGATATCTTTCCTGTTCAACTCTGGAATCCCTAGAGGCTGCAGTAACCCTGCTGGCCTCTGATATTCAGCCTTTACTTGCTGACAAGTTAAGCACTTAGCCACATAATCCACCACATCCCTCTTCATTCCCGACCACCAATACAAAGATCTCAAATCTTGGTACATCTTCATCGTACCCGGATCTAAGGAATAGGGAGTGGTATGCGATTCATCGTTAGATATCAGAATCCATCGGAACATAGATCCAACCCTTGTACTTCAACAACCCCATCTGCGAGATAGAAATATCCTTTGCTACTCCGACTAAGACATTCTCTCAGTGCCCTCTCAACTGGGAATCCTTTCCTTGTGCCTCCTTGATCCTCTCATGGAGTGTAGAATGAAGAGTGATGTTGGCTAACCGACTAACCACCAACTCTATACCCGCTCTAGTCATCTCCTCAGCTAGCTTATCAGATATTTGTCTCAAACTGAACAAATGTCTTGGGCCCTTCCGATTCAATGCATCAGCCACTGCATTAGTCTTCCCAGGATGGTATAGGATATCACAATCATAGTCCTTTACCAACTCCAGCCACCGTCTCTGACGCATATTCAGATCCCTGTGAGTAAAGAAGTACTTCAAACTCTTATGGTCGGTGTATATCTCGCACTTCTCACCATACAGATAATGTCTCCAAACCTTAAGTGCAAATACCACCACTGCAAACTCCAAATCATGCGTGGGATATCTCTGATCATACTCCTTTAACTATCTCAATGCATAGGCTATCAACTTCCGGCTTGCATCAGCACACACCCTAAACCCTGTCTAGAAGCTTCACAATAAACCACAAACTTCTCGTTGTCTGTTGGCAGACTCAACACTGGCGCGGTGATTTGTCGCTGCTTCAGTTCCTTGAAACTGTTCTCACACCTGTCTGTCCACACATACTTAGTCTTCTTCCTTGTCAACTCAGTCAATGGTGTAGCTATTTTGGAGAACCCCTAACAAAACTATCGTTAATACCCTACCAACCTTAGGAAACTCTTAACTTCAGGAACGTTGCTCAGTCTAGGCCAATCTCTCACTGCTTCAATCTTACTTGGGTCAACTAGAATCCCCTCCTTACTGAAAATATGGCCCAGAAATGTGAATTGCGGTAGCCAAAACTCACACCTACTGAACTTAGGTTATAACCTATGCTCCCTCAACCACTGCAATACCAAACGTAGATGCTGCTCATGCTCTGTCTCTGACTGAGAGTACACCAGAATGTCGTCGATAAACACAATCACGAACTTTACCAAGTAGTCCTTGAAAACCCTATTCATCATGTCCATAAAAGTTTCTGGGGCATTGGTTAATCCAAAGGACATAACCAGGAATTCATAGTGTCCATACCTCATGCGGAAAATAGTCTTTGGTATGTCCTCTTCTTTGATCCTAAACTGATGGTAACCTGACCAGAGATCAATCTTGGAAAACACTGTCTTTCCCTGTAGCTGGTCAAATAAATCATCGATCCTAGGCAATGGGTATTTGTTCTTAATGGTGAACTTGTTCAGCTCCCTGTAGTCAATACACATCCTAAGAGATCAATCCTTTTTCTTAACAAACAACACTGGAGCACCCCATGGCGAGAAACTCGGTCTGATGAACCCCAAATCCAATAATTCCTGCAACTGAATCTTTAACTCGTTCAGCTCTGCCGGAGCCATTATGTAAGGTGTCCTAGATACTGGCTCCGCCCCTGGTGCCAACTCTATAACAAACAATCTCCTGCTGCGGCGACAACCCTGACAGGTCTGCTGGAAATAAATCTGGAAACTCACATACCAATCTGGTCTCATTCTGTCCAACCGGCACTACCCTAGAGGTATCCACAACGTTCGCTAGGAATCTTACGCAACCTTCCTGCATCAGGTCTCTAGCCTTCAGTGTTGAAATCATAGGTACCCGCGGTCCACTAACTGTCCACAAATATAAAGAGTACCTCCCTTTCTGGTTCAAAATTCGCCATCCTGCGTTTGCAGTCAATCGTCGGCCCATACTTCGATAACTAATCCATCCCTAGGATTATATCGAAGTCATCAATCACTAGCTCAATCAGATCAACAGACAACTCCCTACCATCTATCTCTACTAGCAATGCTCTAATCCATCTCCTAGAGACTACCAGTTCCCCAATCAGGAAAAAAGTCTGAAAACCCCTAGCATACAAAACACTAGGTCTACACAATTGATCTATCACTCTAGCAGACACAAATGAATGAGTAGCTCTTGAATCAATCAATGCAGTATAAGAAGACCCAGCACTAGAAATCTGACCTGTCACAACCGAGGGGCTAGCCTCTGCCTCAGTCTGAGTCAAGGTGAACACTCTTGTAGGAGCGAGACTGTCGCCCTGCTTCGGCTCATCTTTCTTGGCTTGTGCGCAGTCTTTCTTCAGACGATTGGCACTCCCACAGACAAAGCAGGCCCTAATCCTGCACTCACCCTGATGTTGTCATCTGCACTGTGGACACACTAGAAAACTCCTCCAGTTGTCACCTCCACCATGATGGCCACTAAAAGCACCCCGTGCCCTCCTATCCGAGCTAGGAGGAACAAAATAATATGGGGCCTTTCTCTTCTGCTCACTGAAGCCACTACCCCGGTTGGATCCAATAAAAGGAGTCACCGTCCTCCTGACATCGTGCCTAACTACACTATCTCTCCATATCTGATCCTCAGGCCCCTTAGCTGTAAGGGCCTTGTCCACGACCTGGGCATAAGTAGTAGTCTTTGGATCCAAAGTAATCTTCACATCACGGGTGATCATAACATTCAATCACTGTATAAATCTATCCCTTCATGTCGCATCAATCGGTACCAAATCCGGCACATACTTTTCCAATCGATCAAATCTCAAGACGTACTCAGTAATGGTCAACCGGTTCTGAGTCAGGTTGATGAACTCATCAACCTTCGCAGCTCAGACTGCAACACTGTAGTATTTCTCGTTGAAGATGTTTCTGAACTCTTCCCAAGTCATAACTGCCACATTTCTCCTCTGAGTCACTACATCCCACCAGATGCAAGCATCCTCTCTAAACATGTAGTCAGCACAAGCTACCCTCTCGTTCCCTTCCACCCTCATAAAATCCAGGATGGAGGAAATTATATTCATTCACTGCTCTACCCGCAGCGGGTCTGGTCCACCCTCAAAGGTGGGAGGATGCTGCTTCCTGAACCTCTCATACAAAGGTTCCCACCTGTTCTCCATAATAGGCTGAACTGGCACTGGCGCAACAGCCTGCTGAACTGACAACCCAGTAGCATGAGGAGGGGCCTGCTGCCTCCTGTTGAAGTTCTTCGTCAATTCGTTGCAGTCTCTCTTCCATTTCGGCAAGCATTTCTTGCCAATTCTGTGGGGTAGGTGGAAGGTCCTAACCCTGGCTGTCATCTTTGACCCTACTGCCGCGGAGTCTCGATGATTGTCGAGGCATCTCAACAATATGCCTACAACCAATGACGCCACTCATCAGGCATGATAACAACATCCAAAACCACCTCCCAATCACATCTGCAAACCATAACAATAATCCACATAACATACAAATAGCATATAACACTCAACGGGCCATGCCCTTGCATAATGCATATGTTAACTCGTTCATCATGCTCAATATAAAATAAGCAGGAAAATAGGGCAGCTAAGCACATATTCAAGCATTTAATTCAATCATTAACAACCAACCCTGAGTCGAGCTTGTCACTGACAGCGAGCGTACATGTTCGGTCAATCTCCAGGAACCATAACCTTGGATCGCTCTGATACCAAGTTGTAACGCCCTACTTTCTTAGAGCCATTACTAAGTGAGTTTAAAACGTGAAGTTAACTCGCTAATTGAGGTTTTAAGACAAAAGTGTAGCTAAACCACAACAAAACCACATAATTTGAAAATATATCCATTCATTTAATATTATAAAGCGTTTAACAATTGGGATCCCGAAATACTGTTTAGAAATATTTACAACTCAAAAATATAACTAAAGTCGGCTAAACGAAAAAATTTAGGTTTAATACAAACATCTCCCAAAAATAACCCTGGCTGTGGCAGCCAGGCAGGCCAAACATGTACGTGTCGCTTCACGCTCTCCGTACTCATGGTTGGTCGACTTTCCCCTTGCCCTTACCTGCACCATAGAGAACCCGTGAGCTGAAGCCCAGCAAGAAAGCTCACACAATCAAATAACATATGCATATCAATCATTCAACATATAATCAAGCCGCCAACAGGCTAAACACATACGACCATGCTGTCCCAGATGCTTTACCATGCCCTGGGTTCACGGTCTACACCGTGAGGATATCCTAGGTATCCTATATTGTCTTGCCCTGGCAACTCGCACTCCGCGTGCTAAACACTGCTCCCGGCCCTCTTGCCATATTCGGCCTTGCCGTTCTCGACCTTCGCCATCCCCGGCCCTCGCCGTTCTCTGCCTTCGCTGTTCCTGGCTCTTGCCGTTCATTCACATATAGCATAATTAAACAAATACTTAAACACATATAAACAGAATCAATGGGGCTATGCCCTGTAACACAATCATATAGGGTCGTACCCTGCTCTACGGGTACAGTAGTTTTCTTACCTGTGTCTCGAGTTTTCCAAGCACCGATGTCTTGAGCACAGTCCCCTAGTCTGAGCCTCGCTGAAACCATAGTCACAACGCATCAACAATATCCATCCATCAAGTTCTAACCCATAAAATAACTTTGGGTCATAATTCTAGTCTCCGGGACCTTGAATTCTATCAATCCGGGTGATAAAATCCATCCCGAGCCTTAACTTTTGGATTCCCGAGCCTAAAACCTCCTTGGAGTCCAAAAACACACTAAGTGTCGCGGCCCCATGAACCCATGTCGGAGCCCACCTCAATCAGAAGCCCCATCCTCCAAAATAGGCATGCGCGCCGTGGCCCAAGCCAAGGTGTGCCGTGGCCCGCCCTTCATCTTGGCCACCAAATTTTTCTAGAGGGCCACGACTCAGCAAGAAGAATGCCACGGCCCGACCCTTCGAACCCAGAAAAATCCTCCATTTTCTCCACCAAACCCAAGCCAAATTACCCCAAAATCAACTTAACAATCCAAGTCAATCATCACAGAGGCTCTACTACAGTCTCAGCAAAAAAACCTAACAAGATTTAACCCCAAACCTCATCTAAATCTCAAGAATGATTCTTCAACTAGCTCACATGCATAACCTTGACTTACCAGTAGGAAACTCAACATAACTTAGATAATTAAGTGCTAGAATCCTTATCTCAATCTGATAACTTGGCCCTGAGCTAATCCTCAATCACAACCAGCTTCAATTCCAAGCTTAATCTTCAACTTTTTCCTTGGAAAGGTTGGGAGAAAACAAGAGAGAAAGAAGAGAGGTTTGGGTCGGTTCACTAAGTTCTGAATGCTTCCAAGTTTTTTTTATTTAACTTAAGTCTCTAAGGTTACCTCAAAGGCTCGGGGTACCAAAAACGTCCCTGAGGGAAAAATGATAAATTTCCATAATATTCCCTCCTAAACATTCTAATCACAAATATAACTCCAAATATTTGTTTCCATAACCCGATAACCCCATAAAACATCCAATGCTCGAAATACCCCTCAACTCGCCCTGAGTCGGGTATTCAACCCAGTTGTGACTTTCTAGCTATCTGCTCTCTAGGACTTTCTCAGAACGTGCAACACAGATATATCACAAATATTACATTTATGCCCTCAATGGGCTAAAATTACAAACATGCCCCTAATAACCAGACGGGGCCCACATGGATATTTAATTCACCTAAACAAGCATCTCTAATCACATACTCATCAAAATTCACATATTATAATAATAAATCACTTATTGCCTTCCAGGCACGCTAATTAAGGCCCTAAGCCTTATTAACAGATTTGGGACGCTACACAGATTTTGCAAGAACCGTCAGAAACGAGAGATGCTTCTGCGGTAGGCGAGCAGGATGGCGAGGAGGTTACATCCTCAGAGCGACCTGGAGGATCTCAGTGACAATATTTTTCCTTTTGTTTTTGTTTTTTTATATTTGTTTGTAAACAATTTCCTTTGGGCCGAGTTCGAGGTTTTTCTCCTCGGGACAATTTTATTTTCAGATTATATATCTAACTTTTTATCTATTTATCTTTCCTTTATTATCTCTAATGTTTATGGCTCCTTAGACTTGTACATTCGAGATTTTAGGAATCGATTTTTAGATCGGGATAGATATTTTGAGCTTGGGTATATCCAAACTTTATGTGTTGACTTATATCATACTTGTTAAGAATCAGGCCTTGGACCCGGTTATATCCGGGATTTTAAATATTTTAAACTTAGTTCGTGTTAGGTTTATATATAACTCGAGCTTTTAAAGGCCCTCAATTTTAAACAATTTTCCCAACTTTCCAACTTTTTTACCTCGTTGTATCCAGGGTTTTAAATGATCAAAACTGAGTTTAAACTAGGTTTATTGAAATATCGAGCTCTTAAAAAAGTCATTGAATATTCAGTTTTCAAAGATTCTAAGTTTTGGACCTGGTTGAATGTCTTTTGCCTGTGAGTGGTTACATTTCTTTGACTGGAAGGACGACCTCGCTTCCGAAAGTTAAGGAGAAAGGAGTGTGTCCCATGGAGGTTCAGTGAGAAGTTCGGTATGCCCAAAGTACATGCAGGAGCTGTTCGGGCCATATTCATTTGGCCTCGTCTAACCTTTTCTTAAGGCTCGCCCTTAGAGTTTTATTCATAGCCTCGATATGTCCATTGGCCTGTGGATACGCTACCGAGGATAAACTCTTAATAATGCCGTATTTTTCACAGAAGTTAGTGAAAAGATCACTGTCGAACTGTGTCCCATTGTCTATCACGATCTTTTTAGGAAGCCCAAACTGACATACAATATTCTTCACCACAAAGTCCAGGACTCTCTTTGAAGTTGTGGTTGCTAAAAGCTCGACCTCCACCCACTTCGTGAAATAGTTGATTGCCACCACCGCGTAACGAACTCCTCCCTTGCCCATAGGTAAGGATCCTATTAGGTCGATTCCCCAGACCACAAATGCCCATGGGGATAAGATCATCATTAGCTCGACTAGAGTAGCCCGGGAAACTATGGTGAAGCGCTGACATTTGTCGCATTTATGAACATACGGGATATAATGTTTTGTTAAAGTGGGCCAAATATAGCCCTACCTCAAAATTTTCAGTGTTAGGTTTTTCCCCCAGCATGATGTCCACATAAGCCTTCATGTACTTCCTGCAAAATGGTTTTAGCCTCCTCGGGCAGAACACACCATAGGAGAGGCAATGAATGACCATGTTTGTGCAATGTCTCATCCATTATCACATACCTAGGAGCTTGATATAGTATTTTTCGTGCATCCTTTCTTTCCTCGGGTAGCCTTCCTGTCATGAGGTATTCAATTATGGGGGTCATCCACGTCAGTCTTGTGTCGATCATCTCAACATCTACCATTTTTTCTCATGCTCGGACTCTCCAAGAACTCTACAGGCACCACATTCAAGGTCTCAACTTCCTTGGTGGTAGCAAACCTTGCCAAAGCATCAGCATTGGAATTCTGCTCACGAGGTATCTGTTCAACAATACTATACTCAAATTCAGATAGCTCCCCCTTCACCTTAGCTAGGTAACCCGCCATCTTGGTGCCTCGAGCTTGATACTCTTCCAACACTTTAACCACGAGCTAAGAATCGCTATAACATTGGACTGCCTTTGCTTTGAGCTCCTTTGCCACTCTCAATCCAGCTAGTAAGGCCTCATATTCGACTTCGTTGTTAGATGCTTTGAATCCGAATCTCAGAGTTGTATGGAATCGATGCCCTTCTGGGGAGATTAATATGATCTCAGCTCCAGATCTATTCTCATTCGATGATCCATCTATGAATATTTTCTACAACTCTTGCACCGATTCCTTCAAAAGCTCCTCTTGAAATCCGGTGCATTTAGCCACAAAATCAGCAAGGGCCTGACTTTTGATTGAGGTTCGTGGCACGTACAATATCTCGAACTGGCTGAGTTCAACTGCCCATTTTAAAAGACGTCCCGACTTTTCAGGATTTTGCAATACCTGCCTTAAAGGTTGGTCGGTCATGACGTTGATTGAATGGGACTGGAAATATGGTCGGAGCTTCCTGGAAGCCAATATTAGATAGAATTCCATCTTTTCTATCACTGGATATTGTGATTCAACTCCGAGAAGTCTCTTGCTTATATAATACACTAGTTTTTGAGCACGGTCTTCTTCTCATACTAACACAGCACTGGCTGCATTTTCTGTCACGACCAAATAAAGGAATAGAGGTTCTCCAGACATAGGCTTAGAAAATACTGGGGGCTCGGCCAAGTGTGCTTTTAGGTCGAGGAATACCTGCTCGCAGGCCTCGGTCCATTCAAATTTCTTGTTTCCTCTGAGCAAGTTGTAGAATGGCAAGCACTTGTTAGTGGATTTTGAAATAAAATGGTTCAAGGCTGCCACCTTTCCCATCTGGCTTTGAACTTCTTTACGCGACCTAGGCGAGGGCATTTCTAACAATGGTCTGATTTTATCAGGATTCGCCTCTATCCCCCTTGTATTGACTATGAATCCTAGAAATTTTCCCGATGCTACTCCGAAAGTACACTTCTGGGGATTCAGCCTCATATCATACCTCCTTAAGATCTCAAAACATTCTTTCAGATCAGATACATGGTTATCGGCAGTCTTGGATTTGACAAGCATATCATCGACATACACTTCCATATTTTTCCCAATCTGATTCGCAAACATTTTATTGACTAATCGTTGATATGTAGCTTTGGCATTTTTCAGCTCGAAGGGCATGACTTTATAATAGTATACGTTAGTTGGGGCCATGAAGCTAGTATGCTCTTGATCCGTAGGATTCTTCGCGAGCTAGTTATATCCAGAATATGCATCCATGAAGGACATGAGCTTGTGACCTGTCGTGGCATCTACCAACTGATCAATCCTTGGCAGTGGGAAGCAATCCTTGGGGAAAGCTTTGTTCAGGTCAGAGAAAATCAATGTAGGTCCTCCATTTCCTGTTTGGCTTTGGGACTAGCATGGGTTTAACCACCCAGATCAGGTATTTTTCTTCATGAATAAACTCGCACTTTAACAGTCAAGCTACTTCTTCCTCCAGTGCTTCAGCTCAAACTGTTCCCAAATGCCTCTATTTTTGGGATTTTGCAGGCACGTTCTGGTCCAAGTTAAGAGTGTGCATGATTACACTCGGGCTTATTCCCACCATGTCTTCATGTGACTAGGCGAAAACATCCAAATTCCCTTGTAAGAAATTAATCAGCTCCTTCTTCCTTTCCTTATCAAGATTTTTTCCAATCTTAACAACTCTTGAAGCTTCTTTGTGATCTATGTTCCTCGAGCTCCTCAATGGCCTTGACCTTTGACCTGTCCATGCCCATTCGTGGGTCAATGTCATCATGCGGGATGACGTCACTGTCCTTTGCTTCTTGAGGTTCTTCCGTCCCACAAGTGTCTTCCACTTCCTTGGACTCCTCACCTCCGTTACTTATGGCCATAGCTTACTGCCCAGTTTGTGATTTTCCCTTCATAGAAATGTTATAACATTCCCTGGTAGTGAGCTGATCACCTCTAACAGTGCATATCCCATAGCTGAGGGGAACTTGATTGCTAGGTGGCAGATAGAGGTCAGCCCAAAATTCCTTTATATGTAGCTGGATAGTCGATCACAACAAACTCGAGTAACTTGAAGACAATTCGAGAGCCCTCTCCCAATGTTACCACTAACTCGATCATCCCAATGGCTATTGATCCTTCGCCAGAAAATCTATATATAATCATTGAGGTCACCTTCAGTTTTGTTACAGAAAACCCCATCTTTTCCAAGTTGGGTCTAAAAAGTAGATTCACATAACTCCCATTATCTACTAGTGTCCTCCGTACTCTCCAGTTGGCGAGCTGAACGGTTACGACCAAATGATCATTATGTGGGTACTAGCATCTTCTTCTGTAAAAATAATTGGTTGTTTTTCTAATCATTGTTGTTTTGATAACTGTTGTTCCGGGAAGAACTCCACTCCGTTATGGGATTTTAGTTCGTTAATGTACCTCTTCTGGGCACCTTTGCTCGTGCCTACCAGATGGGGTCCTCCCGAAATGGTGGCTAAATATCCCCCTATTATCGGAGGAGGATTGTCCTAATGCACTGGAACTCCGGCTTGATTCACTGGGGCTTCAGGAGCTAACAGAGGGTTTTGTCCAGTGGCCTGACTAGGAACCATTCGGTTTCGGGCGTATTGGGCCAAAGGTCCTGCCCTGTTAAGGGTCTCGATCTCATCCTTCAGCTGCCTACAATCATCAGTGTTATGACCGATATCATTGTGAAATTGGCAGAACTTCAAAGGATCTCTCTTCGCTCTTTGGTTTCTCAGTGGTTCAGGCTTCTTCCATGGAAGGCGAGTAGAATTGGCTAGGAAGATGTGCTCTCTAGCATCTGCAAGGTCAGTATAGGTTACGTAAACAGGTTTGAATTTCTCCCCGGACTTATTTTTCTTTGTTCCACTCTGGTCGCCCTCACTATTTCCCTTCCTCTTATTACTCCTCCCTTGGTTATTCTGGATAACGTTTTGAGCCATAGTTGCAACATCTGTTACTGATCCAACAGGCTTAACAGGGATCTGGATGGTTCCTGTGACAGAAGCTCGCTCCTCTTATAGGTTAACCCATCATTGAGCTCGTACCAAGAATTCGTCCACACTATTAACTCCCTTTCTCTGTAATTCCTGCCATAGGTCGCCTCCAACAAGGATTCCCATCCTCATTGCCATGAGCTTGGAACTGTCATCGACATCTCTTGCTCGTGCAACGACATTGGAAAACCTACTTAGATATGCCTTCAACAATGCGCCAGGTTGCTGCTTTACATTAACTAATGAATCAACCTTAACCCGAGCTGTCAGGGAAGCCCTAAATGCTCTCTTGAAATCAGCAGAAAAATTCTTCCATGAGCGAATTGAATGCCTCCTGTACAGTTTAAACCACTGCCTGGCTGGCCCAATCAGAGTTGAGGGGAATAAGACGCACCTTAGATCGGGCCCGACATTATGGGCCATCATCATGGTGTTAAACATCCCAAGGTTCTCTCCATCAAACTTTGACAAGTGTGGCATTATGAAGCCCACCGGATATGTGGTCGCCACAATATTCAGAGTGAAAAACTCAATCTCATCCTCTGAATCTCAATTGTCTTTATCTTTTCCAAATAAGAGATTCTTCATTTTCTCTTCCATCTGAGCTAGCCTCTCGAGGGTTTGGTCCCTGGTCCCTAGGTTATTTTGGGGCTGTTCATCAGCTCTCATCCTATCATACGCGTTTGACGGGTTATTGTCCCTCCAAGCTTGAGCTTGGTTTTGTGGGGCAATCTAATTATCACGTACTTCAGAAGGACCTCCCTCTTGACGAGTATAACTAGCACCCTCATCTCGAGCTGAATTTCTTCTCTGTGAATTCAGGCGATCACATAGATTAGGCTGTGGATTGTATCAAGGGCTTTGTGCCAAACTTAGCTGATTTCTTAGATCGCCCTCGGACCTACCACTTCGAGGACTTTTAGTTCAATAACTTCCATTTGCAAAGCTTACAGCTCACGGTTGAGGCCGAGGATCTGGATTTTCGACACGTGTCCGCGGGACATAGGTATGGGTAGACGGAGGAGGATTTCTCCTGCTGTCTCCATAAGCATGAATGTCCTGTGTAGGACGGGGTAGCGTTGGATGTCTTATGGGTGACGGGGGATGCCTAACTGGCGAGGCAATTCTTGTCCCATCATGACGAACTAAATTAGCCCACCTTTTTTCTGTCCCATTATTCCTAGCTCTCTATGCCTAGCGTTCTGATCGTGATGTAGGAGGGTTTGCTAGAACATTTTGTCTCCGTGAGGCTGTCCCAGCCCCTCCTCGGTGGTTTCCATGAGTACTCCTAGGTGCTTGTGAAGGAGGCACCGAACTTGGGGTCGCGGTTCTAATTGATTGATTGACCTGCTGATGACCCCTATGAGGGCCACTGGGTTGAACATTCTAATGACCCTTATGAGGGCCACTTGGTTAAGGATTCTGACGATCTCGCACAGTAGGCACAGAACTTGGGGTGGCAGTTCTGAATGACTGACTCAGCTTGGATCGGTTATTCCGGTGGGACTTATGAGACCCACTTTGCCTCTTTTCGACATTTACGTCGGTTGTAGGAGGGGGTAACCGAGCCAAAATCTCCTCGATTTGCCTTTTTTCTTTAGCAAGATGGCTTCTTAACTGTATATTTTCCAAATCAACTGCAGTTAAGTAGTCTGGGTTTGGATTTGGTAGCAATGACGTCGAACTCCCAGTATCACCGTGACCCGCCGGTTGCTTTCCTGGACGTTGCTGGACTTCGGGGCCATGCTCATTTGAAACAGCGGTATGATGGGCCTCCTGCCCACCAGGTTGTTCAATCTCATTGTCGTGCATTGAGCAAGTGAGCACCATGATGAGATTTGACTGGGATTTTGATGAAAGCACTAATTTCCCTCTTAATGAAAGCACCAAACTGTTGACACGGTTTTTCGCCAACAGTGTATTTAAGAAATAATAAGGTTGATTAGTGCTTAGTAATAAATCATAATAAAAGATGAAATGAACTCACATGAACACAAATCTTTTACGTGGTTCAGTGGTTAAAATCCACCTAGTCCACGAGTCTATATTATTGTTGTTTCTCTCTCTATTTTGGGAGAGTTTCAGGATTACAGAATAACCGTCCCCTTCCCTGTCCAATATTTCTAGTATTTATAGAGAAATTCCATGGACAGGTTTGGGTAATCGTGTAAGTCAATTAGGAATTTACATATTTATTACATATATTTCCCATTTATAATGGGATATGATTTGATCATAAAGTAAATGTTCTCCTAATATCTGGGAAATTAAATATGACAGGCTGGTCATAAATAATCGTATAAAAATACTGAGTCTTTTGGGATCTGCGCGTACGCAATATATCAGAGATACCATGAGCAGGATGATATTTCTCCGAGCTTGTACTTCTACAACTGTTTCAATATTACGAGCTCGTGCTTCACAACCTTCATTTCTGTAGCTCGGGTTAAACCCAAGACGCCTAACACCACACTTGCCCCTGTGAAACCAGAGTTGCTTACGTGGATAATATACATATATCATCTCCTTGGTTGGTTTTCCGTATATTTATTTGCAGCTGTACCCGAACTGAGTGGATGACTCGAGCTAAAATTAGGGTACAACATATTATTAATTAAAATTGGTTTTAATTAATTGGTAGAATTAATTAAATATCTTTTTTTGAGTGGGAGATAATAATCTGATAAGTTCAAATCTGATTTGAATTTAAAAGATTGATATTTATTCAAATAATTAATTATATGTGATAATTAGTTAAAAATATAATAAATTCAAATTTGAATTAATTATCAGGTTGTTGGATTTTATCTGATAATGTAGTTTGAATAAATAATTAAATAATTTTGGAAAAATCAATATCCCTAATTTATAAGGTTCTGCATCACACAGTCCCTGGATTGTGTGTGGCGTGAGCCATATATATTTCAGGGATAGATTCACTACAAGAAAAAAATGCTTTTAATAACACAAAAAATGTGCTATCAAAACATACCATAACACTTTTTGATGTGTTAAGACCGACTATGTTATCGTAGGTCAGGGTACTTTACATAACACTTTATCATTGTTATACAGATGTGTTATTATACTGTCAACGATAACACACTTTCTGTGTTATTTTAATAAATAGATAAGTGTTTAATTATATTATTTATAGTCGATTATATAACACATTTCAATACTTATAAATTTGTGTTATACTACACTTTAGTATAACACATTATTTGTGTTATATAATGAAGTTTGCATAAAAAGTGTTATTGTAATGGATATTATAACACAATTTTCGTATTATTTTAATATTTAGATAAGTTTAAATTCTCATTATATATTCATTTATATAACACTAATTTATTCTATTATAGTACACTTTAGTATAACACATTATTTGTGTTATATAATGAAGTTTGCATAACAAAATTCTTTGCATAAAAAGTGTTATTGTAATAGATATTATAACACAATTTTCGTATTATTTTAATATTTAGATAAGTTTAAATTCTCATTATATATTCATTTATATAACACTAATTTATTCTATTATATTTTAATTTTTTTTTATATAATTAAAATTAGCTTTCTAATATATACTAGCATCATCAAATGAACTTGATTTTCAAATAACAAAAAGTAAAAACATTCAACATTGTATTAACAATCCACAAATTAGTTTAAAACATTCAACACTGTCATTAACAACAAAATATTCTTTAATTATTCAAGTAGTCTTAAATATTTAACATATTGAAAAGTTACTACTTTCAACACAAAATATTCTATAGCTGCCCAACACAAAGCCTTCAAAATTAAGTATCCTTTTCTATTTCGCTTGTCACATCTGCAAAATAAACAAAGAAATATTTTATTGTTATTATCTAGCATCACAAATTACGTCAAGAAAAATGCTATGGAAATAATATCCAATAGAGGACACCACATACAAAATAATGAATTCACAACTACACCAAAGCAAACAAAGAAACCAAACACTAAATTATAAGACATTGGTTCTTTTTTTAGTATGAAAATGTACCTCTTCGAATAACTTTTTTAGAAGGCCATGCAAATGTGGAACCAACTGCTTCTTGTATTGTAAGCATCACATTATTAGGATGAAATAAGTAAGATTCTGGTACAATATCAACATCAATCCATACTCGCATAAAGTCTGGTCCAAGAGGCTTTCCATGTATAGTTATCATTGGATCACTAGAATCCCAACGACCTTCAGCAACAATTACATCTGCCCAGTCAAGAAAGTAGCAAGCATTCTTCACTTCTGTAAAGTTATGTCTTTTTTCTAGTGCAATACTCTACCAAATTGATTTTAAAAACAATATATTAGTTTCTGTATTTGTTCTTCTAAAATAAATTTTTAAAACAATAACAACTTTGATAATTTACCTTAGGGGACTGAATATTATTTGACTGCGGTACATTGCGAGACTGTCACTTTACCACCAACCTAAATATAAAACCAAGATAAGTGTCATTGGAAGAAAAGAAAACTAAGGTTTATAAGTGCAAGATAGAATTACCACCAAGTGTTCTTTAAGTAGATTCATCATTTCAGTCATTTTGAGCTTCATATTCTATTGTTCTTCTTCTAACTTGGAGATCTTGCTATTACACATATTAACAACAGTTAGCTTCGACCTTGTTACGCCTCTTCCGTGTCCAATTAAACAACTAGATTTTGGGTTACCAAACAATTTTTTCAAGGCATCCTCATCAGCGTTGTCTGTAGTTCTAGATTTTGGGTCTTCAAGGATAATCTCATTCAATGAACCCTCCATATAAATTAGTATAACTAATGTATGCATTATGGAAAATAAATATAAGCTCACAAAAATATCAGATGTCATTGGGTTTACAGGTTCACCATTCTTCTTGGTATGGGCTCTCCGAAAAGCATCGATTCTAGATATTTTAACATCCTCATTTTCTTTTTTCTACACAATACAACAATAGAGATTATAAAATAGAGAATACAATAATGGAAGCAAAAATACAAACAGTATAAAACTTAATTATTATCATATCATTGATTGTTCGAGCATATCCTCTTCGACTTAAGGTGTGTGGAACAACTTTCTTTCTTCTCTCTTGGTATTTGGCCCTTATATCCTATTTAATAAATAAGTAAAAGAGGCATAACTATATTTAATTTAACACCAACAGAGATAAAAGAGGCAGCAACATCACTTCTTACATCATATGTCTTACCAAATGTTCTTTACTAATTTTTTTGGCAACAAATGCTCTCCATTCTACATCACTTTTTATGCAATCCGGCTTTAAGGCTAGTCGTTCACTCTCATTTTTTGCATTGATAATATCCTTTACAAGTCTAGATTTCACAGCTCTCCATAGTTCTGCCATCATTTCAAAGCACATCGTTTTTTGCCAATCATCATGTAAGTCATATTGTGCCTACAATAGAATATAGAATAATATATTATATGTTTAAGTGTAGAGCTGAATATATAAAAAAAAATACAGTCATAAAACTTGTAATTCTACCTAAATAGATGCCCAAAGAACGTATCTCATAATTGGTGAAACTTTCCTCCAATATGAAATAGTGTAAGGAACAACCTCTCGCACAAGAGCGCCCACAAAAGAAGAAAATTGCACTGAGTTAGTACCAACTGGTTGCCCTTTTTCATTCCAATTTATTATCCTTAAGTCATTGTTCCTCTTGGTAAGATTTTCCAATAGATTTTTTCCCCTTGTCTTCTTGGCTAAGTTCATTACATTCGCATCTACATCTTGAGGTATTTCTTCAATCTCAGTTTGATTTTCCTCATCACTTGTTTTTTGTAATCTAATAGATTTTCTAAGAGGTTGTTCAAGTTCTATCTCAGCCACTTCTTCACATTCTGCAGCAACGACTTCTTCACATTGTGCAACAGCCCTTTCTTCAAATTTTGCACCAACCCTTTCCTCATCAGCTATCTCTTCATGTTCCTCCCTTACTCCCTTTTCACAAACACTATCAACTACCTTATCTCTACTTCATAATTAAGCGATCTTCTAGTTTTTGAACTTCCAAGTGACATCTCCATGTCTTCCACATCATCATTTGGATCTGGCTCTGTATTATAGACCATACGACGAGTTGCTGCTCTAGTACTAAGAGCAGGTGGTGAGTCAATTACAACTCTAACAGGTGCAGAAAACGTACAAAGAGCACTCTTTTTCTTTAAAACAGGGCTTCCAAGAAACATATCGTCACAATCAGCTTGAGTCTTCAATGATGCTTTTCGCTTTTTGGCCACAAAATTGCATAAAGCACCTATACGAAGGTGTTTTTTTGGAGATCTTCGTAATGTACTCATTTTTCAAGTTGAAATTGTTGCAATATAAAAACAAAGATAACATAAGAATATAAATCAGAAATGCGGATCACCAAAGAGTAATAAACATACACCAAAACCATAAAACCAGAATTATTTGATCCAAATTAAAATAAAATCATAAAGTACACCATAGAGAGTAATAAAACCAGATTTGTTTCATTCAACAAAAGAGTAATAATACACCAAAATTACATACAAAAAGTGTAAGCAGATTTGTTTCATTCAAAGTACATAAGAAACAACAGGAAACTCAATTTTCTTCATTGGATTCAAGTCCAAAACACCCTCTATTTGAATCCTTTAAAGCTATATACCAATTACTTGACTCATTCTCCCTTGCATTAAAAGCTTTTTTCACTTGTGAAGCTAATACAAATGGTTCCCTAATTGATTCAGCTTGTCCTATATTAAAATTTACAAGCGTATAGAACTCCGACTTCTTAACATCCATTCAAATATTCGCCCAATCATACCAAAACAATGGCACCTTAAAAGTACGATAATCAAGCATAATTATATCCTTGATAAAACCAAAATACTCTTCTTTATCATTCAATTTCCCACTGTCATGTGCTTCCAAGTATACACCACTGTTTTGAGTTGTTTTTTCAGATCCTTTTTTATGGAATCGAATTCCATTAATCATGTACCCTTTATAGGAAGTGACACCGCGACTTGGACCTTCAACCAATTGAGCTAACATGTCATCTACTTTGTTCAAGTTAGAAATCTGAAAATAAAAATATACTTGTAAGAAATTTGTACACTAAAACAAAACGTAAACTTTTATCTTGGCAATAGAATACAACCTTTTCATAAAACCATAACGGGAACCCTTTCGAATGTCGATTCCACAACAAAGTTTGATTTTTATTCAGATTTGAGTGCCTTTCTTTCAGCTCATCCATATGGACATTGAGAAATGGTTCTACAATATCTGAGTTAAACAATACATACCGATGCGCTACTGCCAAGTTCAATCGGTCAAGGTCAAAGCACTCTGCTGCTGATAGTGGATTTTCTTCTAGTAATGTACTATCTTGATTATCATTTTGCTTTAAAAATGTTTCACAAAAGCGTACACATTCAACAGCAAGATAGTGATTTGCAATACATCCTTCTGGTCATGCATAATTTGCTACAAATCCTTTCAATACTTTCATATATCTCTCAAAATGGCACATCCATCGAAATTGCACCAGATCACAAAGTCTAACTGGTTGTGCTAAATGAACAACCAAGTGAATCATTGGATCAAAGAAAGAAGGAGGGAAATATTCTTCTAGTTTATAAAGAATTTCAAAGGCTTCTAGTTCCAATTTCATAATTTCCTCCTTATCAACCACACGCTGACACAATCCATGGAAAAACTTAGAGAGCCAAAGAATTGTCTCTCTACAACCTTCTTCCATTAAACCCCTTATAGCAATAGGCAATAGTTGTTGCATAATCACATGACAATCATGAGACTTAAGTCCTGTCAGCTTCTATTTCTCCACATCTACACAATTTCTAATGTTAGAGCTATATCCATAAGGCAATTTCAAGTCAAATAGCCTTTCACAAAGCAACTTCTTATCAGATTTTGATAGAGTGTAAGCTGCAGCAGGAAGACGAGAACACCATTTTCTTCATACGGATGGAGATGAGGCATAATGCCTATCTCTGTCAAATCTAATCTCGAGTTGTAATGATCTTTAGATTTTCCTTTGCAATCGAGCAATGTGTTAAGTATGCTTTCACAAACATTCTTTTCAACTTGCATAACATCAAGGTTATGACGAACAACTAATATTTCCCAATAAGGCAACCTAAAAAAAATAGACTGCTTCTTCCAAAAAATTTCTGTGTCTATACCACACCTCCTCTTTTTTCCCTTTCCAAAGTCATTAGTCACTTTGTTTAACTGCTCAGTTACTTCAACACCTGTCAATATAATTGGACATTGTGGTGCTCTTTCCCTTGCCCTAGCTGTTGTATATTTCTTCTTTCTATAATGGTGTTCTCGTGGTAGAAATCGAATATGATTGCAAAAGGACATCTTTTTGCTATTCTTCAACCAACATTTGAGTGCTCGCCACAAACAAGACAACCATACTTCCCTTTAGTCGCACATCCAGCTAAGTTTCCATAAGCTAGAAAATAATTTATTGTCCATAGCAACATGGCCCTTAAATTAAAAAACTTCTTTGTAGAAATATCATATGTATAAACACCATTCCATAATTCAAGTAACTCATCTATTAAGGGCTCTAAGTAAACATCTATGTCATTATCAGGTTGTTTAGGTCCAGGAATCAACATAGATAGAAAGGTAAATTCATCCTTCATGCACAACGCATGTGGCAGATTATATACAACGAGCATTATAGGCCAACAACTATACGTAGAACTCATATTTTTGTAAGGATTGATCCCATCAGCAGCATGTCCTAATCGAAGGTTATTAGGTTCAAGTTGAAAATCTGGCCATCTCTCATAAAATACATCCTAAGCCTCTGAATCTACCGGGTGCCGCATTTTCCCGTCTCTTCTTTTATTGGTTGAATGCCATTTTAAGCTTAAAGTCGTCTCTTCTTTTCTAAACATCCTTTGAAACCTTGGTATAATAGGAAAATATCTCAACAATTTGGCAGGCTGCCCTTGTAGAATCTCTTTTGTCTGTTCATTTTGCTTCCATCTTGGATATTGACAAGTGGGACATACTTGGGCATCAACATTCTCTTTTGTATACAAACAACAATCGTTGACACAAGCATGGATATGCTTATAGCTCAGATCAAACATCTTTAGAAACTTTTTAACTGCATACATTGATGTTAGTAGGAGATTATCTTTCAGCAACATTTCTTTGAACATCTCCAACATCTCACTAAAGCCAACATCTGAGATTCCATGCTTTGTTTTTAGATTATACAGCCCAACGATAGACGAAATTTTTGTATACTGTGACCAACCTTCATACAATGGAGATTCAACATCTACTAATAGACTATGAAAATCAACATCATTGTTATCGTCACCAAAATCATTGGCGTTACTTGAAAATACTCCCGCTGCCCGAAATAAATCATATTCAAAACTTGTGTTTGTCGTGCTGCTTTGAATTGGATCTTCCCCATGATGAAACCATGTTTTATAATATTGGTCCATGCCCCACAAAACTAAGTGTTCGACAACTTCGTGTGAAAGTTGATGTCTTAGATTGTGACATTTGTTGCATGGACAAAGAATCTTGGCTAGAAATCTGAGATTCGTCATGGCTGTCTTAACAAACTCCCTAGCTTGTTGCTCATATTCCATCGTTGCTCTACAATTTTAGAGCATACTTCAATAATCAAGCACTGACACTTAAACTTATACCCAAAATAAACTATATGATTTTGTTTACTAACTTGTTAAGATGGATCCAACTTTTATCCATCTCCAATGAATTTGAATTTGATGTTGTTCTCTTAATAAAATCTTGTTTTTTGTCTGGGTTTAACAACTATTAGACAAGAAAATCACATTATTTGCGGTTGTAATTTCAGGGTCATGACAAGGTCATTA
This sequence comes from Humulus lupulus, assembly GCF_963169125.1. Lineage (NCBI taxonomy): Eukaryota > Viridiplantae > Streptophyta > Magnoliopsida > Rosales > Cannabaceae > Humulus > Humulus lupulus. Next base: position 89,178,747 of record NC_084798.1, read on the forward strand.
ACACACATGCTTTTAAAAGAAAACATTCCTTGGTTTAATTTCAGGTCATCTTAAAAGAGAATTTTAGGTCTCTCCATTCCATGCCTTGGTGGAATTGAATAAACCAAAGATGACTTGTTGGAGTATCTTACTCGGATTTTAATTCATAGTTAATGTGAGGTACATTTTATGGAATTTGCAGCTTATGCTTTGGATGCAATGATTTTTATGTCTTCATGTTTCATTTTATGTATCTACTATATGTTTTCAAGTGGGCAATGATTGTTTATATGGCATCTTAATTTGTACATTTTGTTCTTTGCTGAAAGTGTTTGCCAGCATGTGAAACAACACTTATTCAAGTTTTTGCTGCATGAGGCTAGTTCAAGTGGTTGTTGGTGAGTGTGTGTAAATGATACTTGGTCTACCATGCCATTTGAGGTCAGTTCATGTGATTGGGTAAGTGTATGTGATTGTCTGGGGATAAAATTTTCCACTCTTTATATATGTATACTTAGTTTTCATAGAGCCATAAGTGTTAATGGTTTCTCATGGGAACTACTTATTTATTTTGCTCAAGTTACAAACACAACAAGGTTTGATGGGAGGATCCCATTTCAAAATATGCAAAGAAAGTTTAAGAAAATGATAAATGGTTCTGAATTGCAGTAGGTTCAGGAAGACTGAACTGAAGAGTACTATTATATAATAGACTCAGAAACAGAAGAATATGAATTATCTAGACTTGGACTCTGGACATGCGACTGGGTAGTGTTTCAATCAATTTGAGCTAGGTCTTTAGCTATAAAATTTAAGGAAGATAAAAAGTAGGCAAGACTAGCTTTCCAATCTACCTAATCCTTTACTGACTCAGAAAAATTAAGATTCTCTTTTCTTTTTTTTTTTGCCGCGTGGGTGGGGGATTATGCCATATTGAATGTTGTGTTAGATGATTAAAGATTTTTTGAACTAGTTGATGAATAGATGCGACAATCTTGATAATCAAGACGATAACTCACAAAAAACATAATTAACAACTTGACAGTTAAAGTTGTTATGTTGATTTTATATTCGGTTAGATTAGTTTATGTGCACCAAGGTTATTTTAGTCTTTTCTTTCAGCTGTAATACTTCTATTTAAGCCTTGTAATCTCTTGTAATTAAAACACAGAATAATTCATATTGAATTAGAGAGGGAAAGAGTGTTCAGAGAGAAGAAAAGAGTGTAAGAAAGTTTGGGGAAATCTAAATCCAAGATCAATGTTCTTGGAAGAAAACTCAAGCTGAGTTTTAGAAGGGATTTCATCTAGGTTCTTGGTGGTACACTAAACTGATCTTCAGCATTGTAATCATGTGATTAATGGAGAAAAACAACTCAGGGGAGTAACAGGAAGTAGGTCCTTTGTTTGGCCGAACTTGTATAAAAAAATTTGTGTTCTTTATTTTTTCAATTTTATCATTTTAATTGTTGGTTTATTGCTTGAATTGGTTTGATCAAATTAACTTGTTTACTTTGTGAATGTGTTGAGTTCTGTGTTGCAAATTTACAACATATTATTAATTGCTTTTTTGCTTGTTTATTTCTGTTATTGGTATTATAATGAATCAAGTGCATATATATATTTATAGTGTAATGAATGAGTCCAACAATCTCTATTTCTGTTTGGGTACAGGGCTTATGAGTTTTAATATAGTTTTCTAATTTATAGAGATTACAAATACTGATTAGATTATATGGTTTTGTTGTTTTTAATAAGGTTGTTATACTAATGAACGAAGTGGAGTCCATATTCATAAATCACTTTATTGAGAATGACAATTCACAAACATGCACTGAGTTTGATAGCAAATGCAGTAACTTTTAATTTTAAATTCTAAATTTTTGTTATGTTTTTTTTTAAAAAAAAAAACATAATTACATTCTCAGGCATGCACTTTCGATTGCGTTTAATTTCGAACATGACATTTATATACATGTATGTATATATATAGAGAAAGAGAACGAGAGAAAGAGAGTTTTGCTCAATTTGGCAGAAAGAATGGAAATGAAAAGTTAAATTAAAAAACAGAATGATGATATTTCAAGGTAGAGGAATTATATAATAAGCTTGATAATATCAACTGTTTCTTTATAATTATTGTCCTATTTTTCTGTATTTATTTCTGATCTTAAAGAATTGATTGATAAAAATATAGTTACAATGGTTCCCATGAAACAAAGCTTATTGTACATGTTTATAAATTAACATTTTTTCGGTTTCTCCAATATACATGGTTTGATGATCTTTTACATATATAGGCTTTCAATTATTGAATTGCTAATGTAAAATTATTTTATATTAAGGGTAGAAAAAATATTCATCAGATTTACCCTATTTTGGGAAAAAATATGCATTTAGATTTAATTTTTCAATGCCATTAGTGTTTTTTTAAAGGTGCAATATTTCTCTTCACGAAGGCATTTCATTAATTGTATATGTGTAGAATTTTCAAAGTCTTCAAATGCATAGTTCTTTTGTTGCAATACTTGTATTAGTGTTTCATTAATTGTATTAGTGTTTTTTTTAAGGTGCAATACTTGGTTTAGTTCTTTGTTGCAATTATCTTTTTTCTTTACCATTTACTAAGGTCTGCAATGTTCTTTTGGATCTTCTTGTGTTTTGTTCAATCATTGAGTTTTGTCTAGCTTAAAAGTAATAAAACGCTTATAAATTTGTTAAAGTAATCATTCTTATGGGAATAGTCTACTAGTACTTTTAGCTTTATAATTGTCAACAATTGATTATTAACAAAAATAAAATTAATATGTCAACCATTAAGTAAAATTAAAAGCTTACCTAACCATCTATCAATACCAAGTAAAAAAATTCAAACAACACACAATAAGTTTTCATCCTTATATCCCCGCAACACACAAACAAAATTTCCAGAACCTACTTCTCTGAGACACACAAGTTTCCAACCTTCCATTATCACCGCAGCACACAATTTTAATCTCAGAACCTACTTCTCTATGGATGAATATTTAAGATATTCAAACTCCTCTAACATTTGTATGATATTAATAAAAGAGTTAAGAGAACATACTTCCGTACCTCTTGATATTAATAATCAAGTTAAATTTGCTCCTTGCCAATTCGATCCACAACCAAAGGAATATAATCAATACCTAAAAGATTAATACAAAATTAAAATTAAATGATAAAATAAAACCATAAAATTCATGAAATTACTTGTTATGAGTCTTAAAATCATAAAATATATTCATTAATGGTAGAAACTTAATAGAAAGAAACATATTCCAACTCAAATGTCCAAAAAAAAAATCATCATTTTCATAATCACCATCATTTCCGCTCATTCTATCTTAAATTCAGCTACTAAAATAAACATTATTTTAGCAACTTAATACTAATAACAATGCTGCTCTACTAAATTATGGTAGCCAAATAATTTAGTTACATAAACCTTCAAAGATACTGATTATAAATAGTTCACTAGCATACGAAATTGGTTGAAAACTCTACACCTAAAGATGCTGACTTCTAGCCTTCTAGTACTCATTTAGCATGCCAAATTGTATTATTCAAACTCATTGGTAGAAGAAATAATATCATAGCAAATACTATTTAACCTTAAATAGATAATTATCAACTGTATTAAGATGAAAGTATGCTTTACCTGATAATGTTGAAATACTGACTCTTCAGGAGCTGGAAGGTGGAGAAGTCCTCCTTAGATTGGCGCACTTGTAAAGTAGAAGGCTCTTATGAATAGCCAAAGGTGTCAAGGGGAAGAACAGATGATCCAACAAAGCTAGTTGTGGAACTTGCTCCAATGGAAGTCAGAACCTTCATTATTAGTTTCTACTCTTGATGATCAATAACTGAAAGGTACAAGGAAAAAAAATTGAAAATCAGGGAAGCGATCTATATGGTTGGGTTTCACTTTGCAGGTTAACTGATTCCATGCAAGAAATTGGCAATGCTTTCATTAGGGTTCATGCAAGGCTAGTTAAACTATTGAAGCTTATTTCAGCGGTCATCAAATGTACATACATAAGAATAAATGAGTAGTCAATGATTTCCTTTTGTTAAGTTTAAAAATTATTACATGCAGTCTAGGCTTTTCAAATAAAACTGTTGAGAGGTTTCAGACTATATCTGTGAGGATATACTCAACATACTTGGTGTACTTGCTATATGTAATCAAATAGCCTATAAATAGAAATAAATGTGTTGAACGATTGTGATTGTGACAGCTGTGATTATTTCATGTCTAGCTGCAGGTTTCCTTTGTTTAGCCTATAAAGTAAAGTAGTCCTTGAAGGCCTTTTGAATAACGGATGAATTTATTGCTTCCTTATTTTTCATAATTTTGTAACATTTTTTGTGATTTTCATTCAAAACTTACACCTCAATCCAATTTGAAATCTGTGATTCAAAATAGGAAAATGCCTCAATTCCTAATATAGTTTTTTAAACCATGGCATGTCTTAAAAAATTCCTTATTTACCTGAAAATAGGCTAATTCAATATTTACCTCTAAAGATATTTGGTTGCACTATTTTCAATCACATTCCTGACCACCTTAGATCTTAACTGGAAAATGTATTTTCATTGGGTATGCTACAAACCAGACAAATGTTTGAATACAAAACACAAAAAATTCATATTAGTCTGGATGTGATCTTTTCGAAAAAAATAAATAGAAAATTAGACCATAGTTTGGATATTTTGGCCCGACTTATCTTCAAGGGGAGAATGAAGATTAATTTTGGCATTCCATACCTATTTTCAAAGTTTTATAGAAAGTAAAACTCAAATTCAAGAAAAGGAAGTTTTAAATAATGAGAAAAAAGTAACTAGTAGTTTACCATTTCAATGAACTAATGTAACACAATCATGGGTGAAATGATACAAAAGTGCCATTCTTTTGAGCTTCGTGTTTATACTAGAAGGATTAATGAAAATAGTGGAGATCCTCCTACAATTCTACAGCAGAGCCAATCATCACTTCCAAATACTGGTCATTTTGGATAATCTAAGGTAATCCTATTCCTCCTATGTTTCCTATTTATGAGCATTTAGATCTTGATATTCCTATAGCCCTTAGGTAAGGACTTAAAATCCTATTGCTAGCTACCTATCCTAACATAGACTCTAATGACTATAAAGCCTTTATTCCAAAACCATTTAGGAAGCTTTGGATCATCCATATTTAAAATTATCAGTTTTAGAAGAGAAGAATACTCTTAAGAACAATGGCACCAAGAAGATTGTTAATGCAACCTATAGATAGATTGGGAAATGTGAGAATCAATGGGCTGCTAGAAGATTGCAGGGTTTGGAAGGGAGATAGTTCCGGAAACAACTCATCATGTGGAACTTAGTTTAAACATATTATCATGATTATGACATGATTTATTTGTGAACTGCCAATTACATGACTTTCATCCATTCATTGATGAAATTAACCCTTGTGACAGCCACATGACAAAATATAGGAGAGTGAATGTTGGAAAATCATTTTTTCCCTCAATATTCTCGTGTGGTTCTCACATGGCTAATTTCCTCAAGGATTGGATAGAAGTAACAGTCCCTAATTGGCACTGTTTTGTTAATTCAAGGATTTGGTTGCCACAACAACAACAAAAAATTCTCAAGGACCAAATTCTCAAACAACGAATAACTCGGGACAATCATGCTAAAAACCCTAGTATTAATTATTACTAGAATTCCTCTTTGGCTCCTCACAAAAAAGTTGGGATAGATACATCAATGTTTGAAATTGGCTTGTTAGTATTAATTATAACTAAAGCATATTGTTATCGATCATACAAATAGTTAGCCAAGTAAAACTACCAAAATTACCATATGAACATCAAAATGGAAATATAATAACGTACCTAGTTCTGTAACATATACAAGGCCACAATTAAAACAGAAATTTCTAGCCTGCAGTAGGGGAAAAGAACATTAAATGATAATAAAGTTAATTGTCTCGTGATAATGAAAATTCTTATAAGTACATATGCCAAAATAAAATAAAGACAGCCACTTAAAAGAAACAACACATAGATCACCAACTACACATGAGCCAGTAAAGAGAATATTACACGGTATTTTGTTTTGCTTGGTCCAAGAAAAATTTAAAATTCCTTGAACAGCCACCAAATCAATTTTTAAGAAATATTCTTAAAAAAAATCATATTTTTTTGCTAGAAAAAAATAAGAAAATTATTTATGAAAGAGTTTGTCACTTGCATAGAATTTCACGATTAGATACACAAGCGATGACTACACTGAACAAAAGAAACAGAGAAAAGATAAAATGCCAACAACATGAGTATCAATGAAAAAATATATTGGTCAAGTACGCCTACACAATTACAGCCATCTTTGTGCATCTTTTAATTAGCAAAACAACAAAACAAAAACTAAATTATCCTATTAATTACAAACGTTGCAACCGGCATAGCATGAGATAAAGAAAACTCAGTCAGTCATACTGAATAAAATATCTGGAGGAAGGGAGGGGAAGAAGTTGTAGAATGTAATTTTAATTAGAGTTCAAAATCCAACTAACAAACCTGTTGATACGAAAGAGGATGAATTACTGCACCACTAACTTCTAGAAAATAATCAGGGGTTATTGAATGTAAATCCTGCACCTGAGGTAGAAAAAAAAATTCAATAATGCAACTTAATTGATCAGCCCAACTACATTACAGAAAGACTCAAAGTCATCTACTTATGATCAAGTTCCAACTCCAGAGGACCATCAGCCCAACTACACTACAGAAAGGACTTCATGAAGAGAACAGAAAAAACAAAAACAAAAACAAAGTCATCTACTAATGATCAAGTCCCGACTCCAGTGGACTAGTAAATGGCAGTAGAATCCCAAAACAGCATGCAATTTAATGCTGAGAGAAGACAATACACATCACATACTTGTATAGGAAAATAAAATGAGAAAGTGGTGAAATAGTTAACTTTATATGGTTATAATCCTAACAGGTAAGCACCTTTCTTTTTATATGGCACTTGATGACCTATATTAGTTCGTAAAGAAACATTAGTGTTACAATTTAAAAGAATATTGTCAATGTGTTTTCTACTCTGGCAACTTTTGAGAGAAGGCTGGTTTCTTCGATAAATGGAAGTTTGCAGATAGCATGAGTTCCAAGCAATACAAAGTCATCGGATTGTTAGCACAAGCTTAACCTATAGAATTTCCATTTATGAAACTAAAATATATTTTAACTCAAAAATATACATTTTCAACTGATTAAAGAAAACAATTTTCAAAAACAGGTAAAAAGCGAAAATTGCTTCTTATACCTTTAGCCTTTTACATGTAAATAAAGGTCAAAGGCAAAAGGTATAGAAAACAGTTTCAAAAATGGGCAAAAGACCTGTTTTCTATAAACATCTTAAAAAGGAATAAACAAACAAGAACATATTAACAGAGGCATCTTTTCAAAGAAGTTCCCTATCAGTGATGTAATCAACCACCACTTCACCATATATACATGAATTGAACATCAACTACCCAAAAATATAATCAATATCTGCAAGTTACATAAAAAAAAATGATAAAACTTCGTTTATTATTTGATCATGACAAAAAAAAAAATTATCTTATACTCGGATATAAAGAATTCAAAACTGAACGTACTTGCCAAGAAAACCATTTCCCATTCATATCCAGCTCAACATCTGCAAGAATTTTCTTCATTTTAATGACAGATTACAAAATTTAACAATAAATGCAAAAGATAAAGCTTACTTAAATTTTTAATTACCTGTGGGATAGAAAGCCAACAAAGGTGATAATGCATCAGTCATAAGCTTCCTATAAGACATTGGAAGAGCGTGTGCACTGTACATGCACAAGAGGGTAAATATCATATGACTAATATATGAAAGCCAAAATTCATAAATACAAACAAAGCCAAGTAGAAATTTATCCTCACCCTTTTTAAAAAAAACAAAGAATAAATAAATAATCAACTAAAAAAGAATAACAACTATCACCGTTAAGTTTACATTCAGTGAATATTTCTGTGTTTTATCACTGATAAATCTTGAAGTCTAGGCTTTTCAAGTTTTTCTGATTGTAAAACTGATTACTCTCAGAATAAATGGGTCTCTCCTTTGTGTCGAAATGTTGAAGGAAATGGGTCTCAGAAATGTTGAAGGAAAGGAAATGGGTCTCAGAAATGTTGAAGGAAAGGATGGGTCTCAGAAATGTTGAAGGAGAGGAAATGGGTCTCGGGTCTCAGAAATGTTGAAGGAAGGGAAATGGGTCTCTCGGGTCTCACAAATTCTCAGGTCTCAGAAATGAAAAAAAATGCTAAGTGGCGGGATGGTGTAATATATTACCGCTCTTTTTTCATAAAGTTGCCCAATATAATACTCTAGCATAATACTTTTTTATTAGTATTATATTCATGTGTTATGGAAAGGGGTATTTGGTGTAGTGATTTTTCACTTTTATTTATTTAATTAATTAATTAATGGAAAATTCAAAAGTTAGTTTTTGATATTTTCATTAATATGATAATTAATTAATTAATTAAATGATAAATTTTAAATTGGTTACACATTTATTTTTTAAATTTGAATATTTTCTATTAAAGTTAGACTTATCAGAAAATAAAATACTCAATACATAATTTTATTCACTCTAAAGAAAAGAACGATACTTTTCTATCTCTCCTTGAAAAAAATACATAACCAATCTTAGGCCTATTATCTTGATCTCATGTGTTAAGTACATCAAGTTGAATCAGAAATATACCATCATTTATTCTCTAAGTGCCCACACACTACTTGAGGTGTAGAGAACGTTGTGGAAGATCTTGGTGTGAGTACCTGGGAGCAACTTGGATAGGAACTTCGTTCATTTTATGAAAAGATCACAAGGACACTTGATAGGCATCAAGAGGTATGTTCTTTAATCTTGCTTATGATTAATATATGTATATTAATGGATTCGCATATTTAAAAGTAGTTTAAATATGTTAGAAAAAAATTTGTTGTACACTGGGCCAACCCACCACCATTCCACTGCGTATTAGGAAACTCGTTTCTAACAAATAGCGTTGAGTGCTGGTCAAAAAGCATTGACTTATGAGTCAAGGATGGCAATAGCGTTGAGCACTATTTGAAAAACATTGACTTATAAGCCAAGGGTGGCAATAGCGCGCTGAGCGCTAGTCGATATGGTTAGATTTGATAAGGAGCGCATCATATGCTTGTCTGACCCAATGGTCATGGAAATTAAGTGCTAGGTACGCTGAGCCAGCTCCAAGGCTGGTTATAGAGAGGATAGGGCAATGGGCTCCGGGGTGAATTATTAGTCCCATATCCTAGGGAACTGAGCCCCGATATGATTTATTAATCATTTATTTTGGGAAACAAGCCCCAATATTATTCATTAATCATTTAATTAGGGCAGCTGGCTCCATATGACACTATAGTCATTTATATGAATGGTATGCATTTATGAGTAGGGTTATTACTACTAGGCATGCTTATTATGGTTTGGCAACAAGTTATTCACTGCTTATGAGCATGTTTAAGTTTTCTTGTTGGCCTTGGCTCATGGGTGTTATGTGGTTCAGGTAAGGGGAAAGGGAAGTTGGACAAGCCATGAGTTGGAGAGCTTCGGTGGCGACGTGTACATTTGCGGCTGCTCGACCACCACGACCGGGGTTTCTTAGAGGGACTAGGGTTAAACCCTATTTTTGTCGCTTAAGTCAGTGGATTTTAACTTTTGAGTTGTAATTACCCTTTTGGTACTGTAAATGACTTTGTAAACGTTTATTATGGGATCCCATGTACAACTTAACATTTTACGAAATATCTATTCCTTTTTATCGAAATTTTTAACCCTAAACCATTAACCACGTTTAGTTACATGGTTATGGCCAAATGACTTGTTTATCGAGTCTAGCACTATTTAAATACACAGTGTAATGGTCTTGGCTAACCAGGGTGTTACATTACCAGTCTCTCCAAGTGGTTCATTGCCATGGAGGATACTCAGCGCCAAATTTTGGCTTCTTTGGCGATCATGAATGCCTCTACCACTACAACTCCATGACGGTTTCAGTTCCTCTCATTCTACTTTTATTTGCTTTCAATAAATGTAAAAGAACGCTAAATGTGTCTTTGTTTTGGTTCTAGTTTCTGTTTACTTTGGCATTTTCTTAGACAATGCGGGGGAGAGAGTGAACACTCTAATCCATTTTATTTTGGTGTTTTGATTATGTTTTGACCTACGTTGGTTACTTGTTTAGTTATGTGTTTTGGTTATATTTGGCAGGGGTCATTTTGGGACTCTTTTCATTATTTGTGTATTTAAGCATTAACTTGTTTTTTGCAGGGTCTTTTTTTAAAAAAAAAATATATATGCCTTGTTTCTAAAATTACAAGATGGGGAGATTGTAAATCCTAAAATTGGCAAATTTTATAGAGATATTTTTTTATTTAAAAGATGATTTTAAATTTATTTTATTGTGATTTTCGGAATTGATATCTTGAATTATTTGGTAAGGTTTGCAAATAATTTCTTATTTAGTTTGAAATTTTCACAATATGTTTATAAAAGGAATTTGTATCTTGGTTTTATAAAGAAAATATTTTGTGCTTATACATATTCATTTCTGGATTATTTTCTACAGATTTTGGTGCTTTCCAAGATAATTAACAACAAGAAATTCAATCATTGAGAAATAAATTATTATTTCTATCTTGAGAAATTTGATTTAACTCAGGTATTAGCTGTCCCAGCAAAATCAGTGTTTGTCGGAACAAAGTCAACTAAATTGACAAATCTTCATTACTGAAGAATATCTTCAAATATTCTTGCTTTTATTGGAGATTCTTTCTCAACATTTTGAGCACGAAATGGTCTATATAAATAGACTTCAAGGACCTTGAGAAAAAGTGAACTCTTTGGTGCATAGTTTTGTGAGTGAATTGTAATATTTGTGAGGGTTCATAGTTTGTATTCAAGATCATTGTATTAACGTGTTCTTGTAGTAAAATGAGTGTTTAGTTTTGTGGTGAGTCTATACCACATTCATGAGTGAATATATGTTGTAATTTGAACAATTCTTATAGTCTTTGGCAAGCACTCACTGGCCATTAAAGGGAATTCAAGTGGTTAGACGTTTCAATCAAAATCAGATTAGTGAAGAGAAATACAACCAAGTTGTGGCAAATCTCAAGCGGGAATCTTGTTTTGTTTAAGTCAATATTTTTGTACTTGTGATTTTTTTATTAATTGCTTTTATTCTTTGGGTGTGGCCCCAATGAGTAGGTTATCCGAAATAGTTTCTGAATCTTGTAAAAATCTGTTGTGTTCTTTATTGTTTTTGCACCGTATTTTATTGTGTTTAGTTTTTGTTGTGACAAGTTCTTATTCTGTCCTGACAGATCTTAAATCTGTTTCGACATTTAATTACCATTCCGCACATCAATTAATTCACATAGTTTAATTAATTTGGTAATTACTAAAATCAAAATTTCAGTGTTCAACATTAAAATCCAAAATTTGGAAAATAAATGTGATCTTTAGCTCCGTGGCAGTTATTTTTTCCGTTTCCGTTTCCCTTTTCCATTTTCTTTGTCTTGTGTGGTTATTTTTCCGATCAAATCCGTGGCACAAAGCCTCAATGCTCTTCAAAGCCCTCTTCTTCCAAGGTATGGTTTTTCTTGCGTTGTACCAAAATTAAACAAGACCCATTAAAGTTATCACGAAATTAATATTACCCTTTTGTACATTTCTTTTACTTGTTTTATTCTTTATTACTTGAACTGATCTGGATGATATTTGAGAAAGAAATGATGATCTAGGTCTATTGATGATTTGTATTCTAATTTCGGTATATTTATTTATGAACACATATAAATAAATTAGATAATTTAATATTTATTTGTATTTGTAGAACCATCAATATTTATTCAGTGGGCTGGATCTGATTGTCATTATATTTATTTTAATTCATTCATTGCACTCTTTTATTTTGATTTAATGCTTTACTCGTACTTGGTTCGCTGCAAATTGTATTTGAGTATTTGGATGATGTTAATCCTGATTTCTATTTTCCAATTCATATATAATGTTCATATTGATAATATTTATTGTGACGCTTGATCAAACATTAAAAGTAGAAGAAAAAGTAGCTATATTTTCTTTGTGGCAGTTAAAACTCCTCAGCCATTAGGCATTTTCTCCACCAATCTGTTTTCTTCATTTCTTATTTCCATTTCAATATGTGAATTATTTTCGTTCCATTTTTTATTTTGTTCTCTATTTTTATCATATTATATATCATTGCATGTAACGTTAGTTTAGAAAATTTTACAACCACAATTATACGTTCAATCGTTTTGATCATATACAATTGCACATAAATTATAGTTGAAGGATTTCTTCTTCCTCGATGTTCTTTAAAGAACTTTACACAATATCAGAGAGTTCTAGAAAAAATTCAATGAAAATGCAAAGAAAGCGTGATCACAATGAATGATCAAGTGTTTATTTATAGAGGTTATATTGGTACAAAAGAAATCTGTTACAATCAAGAAAATCTAATTAGCTAACTTACTTTGACAATTAACTAATTTTACAAAGACTAAAGATTGACCTCTAACTAATAACAAACTCAAAACAATATTTGGTCACATCGGCTACTTGAACGAGGGGACATATCGAACATGAAGTTGCCTAGCTAGAATTTGGTCACAAACAAAATGCATGTCAATTTCGATTTGTTTGCATCTTGCGTGGAAAATAGGATTGGCTACAAGAGCAGCAACACCCTGGTTGTCTACCCAAAGAACTAGAGTGTCACTAACTTGAACCTGAAGTTCAGCCAACAAGGAAACAAGCCACTTAATCTCGGATGCAGCATTAGCCAGTGCTCGAAATTCACTCTCTGTACAGGACCTTGCTACTACTTGTTGTTTTTTGGCTGACCAAGATACCAAATTGTCTCCTAAAAATATCACATATCATCCGGTAGACCTCTTATCATCATGGAAACTAGCCCAGTCTACATCTGAATAGCCATACAAAGATATTGTAAGAGCATGCTTTAGAAGTAAACCTTGAAAGACTGTGCCTTTTAGATACCTCAACAATCGTTTAGTTTCTTCCCAATGAACTGTGGTAGGTACATGAATGAATTGGCTCAATTTATTAATGATAAATACAACATCATGCCTAGTGAGAATTAGGTACTATAAAGCTCCAAGTGTACTTCGATAGAGGTGAATGTCATCAAATGGTTCTCCCTTGGCTAAAGCTAGCTTGTGAACAGAGCTAGTAGGACTAGAGCTTGGTCACCTCCCATATGTAGCTTAAGCAAAATGTCAGTAATGTACTTGGTTTGAGACAAGTACATTCCCACAAAATTTCTGAAAATTTCAACTCCAAGGAAGTAGTGAACAACTCCCAAGTTTTTGAGTGAAAACTGAGAGTTGAGATCAGAAATAAGCTTCTGAATAAGATTGTTGTTAGGACTTGTAATGAGAAAATCATCCACATATACCAATAGAAAAATTAAACTAGGTCCTCAACCAAATATGAACAGAGAAGTATCTGGCCAAGATTGCTTAAAACCCCACTGAAAAATAATATTTTTGAGCTTTTCATTCCATGCTCTGGGTGTCTATTTCAATCCATATAATACCTTGTTTAATCTACAAACATAATTGGGTTTTAATGAATAAAAAAAACCTGTAGGCTGCTGCATATTGATAGGCTCATTGAGAGTTCCATTCAAAAAAGCATTACTTACATGTAGCTGCTTGACATCCCAAGCATTTGACACGGCTAGTGTAAGCACTGTCCGAAGTGAGGCTGGCTTAACAACTGGACTAAATGTGTCTTCATAGTCAATTCCAGGTGTTTGTAAATACCCCTTGGCTACAAGGTGAGATTTGAACTGGTCTAGAGACCTATCAGCTTTCAATTTCACTCTAAACACCCACTTGTTTGCAATAATGTGCATAGCGGGAGAATATGGCACTAAGTTCCAAGTTTCTTGCTTTTGCAGTTCATCAAATTAATCTTTCATTGATGCGTACCATCTAGGATCATTGAGGGCAGTTCGGTAGGCAATAAGGACTCAAGCAACTGATGCTTTGTTGCCAAGTGTTTTTGGTTAGTAGAAACCCCTTTGAGACCTAGTTGTCATAGGTGAGTTCTTGTGATAGCCTGAGTTGTAGGAGCTGGACAATGTCGTTAGAGGATGCAACAGGAGTAATTGTTGGAGATGAAGCTACATCAGGGGCATTTCTGTCAGAAGCTTGACCAAGAGATGCAGATGCATCAAGAGTAGCCTCAGTTTGATCATTCGATGGAGGAGGAAACTCCAAAACAGGAGGCTTAGGAAGATTTGAGCCAGATGAGATAGTTAGAGACAAGTTCTCAGTCAAAGGAGTAGAAGTAATAGTATTAGTATTGGTACTTACTGAACTGGTAAAAAATTGAGCAGATGGTAAAGAATCGGAACTAGAGTCTTGTACTTGGGGTATTTCTGCTACAGGTGGAAATGAGAACTTAGTCTCTGAAACGTCCTGGATAGCCAAGACCGTTACACTGTGTGTTTATAAAGGTGCAAGACTTACTAATCAAGTCATTTAATTATAAATGTGTTACTGAAACTACAATTGAACTAGAGTTAAAAGATTTCGGTCACAAAAGTTATATTTTCTATAATCAAACATTTTTGTGCATGGGATCCCAAAAGTAATAACGTTTGAAAGTCAGTTTACAAAATTTTAGGATAAAAGTACAGCTACTAGCCACTCTAAGGGAAAAACCGACATTTAGGCTTTCCCCCGTCCTGTACCACTCCTCGGCCGTGGCAGCCGATCATCTGACTATGTACATTTGCCCCAAAGCTCTCCAACTCAAGACTAGTCCACTTTGCCCTTGCCTTTACCTGCACCATGTAGCACCCGTGAGCCAAGGCCCAGCAAGAAACCAAACAACAGAGCAAATCATTAAGCAATCAATTTACAAATCAACAATCAGACAACTCATAAAGCATAACCACATGCTCAACAATCCATAATAGTTATATAATCAGGAATTCAACATACCAAGTTCATAAATTCACATTAATAACCAATTCACATATAATAACCAGGGTCGACACTCTTAGGTCGCATCCCCTAATCATCCCACTGACTCCGACCCGCTTAAACCGAGCTCAGTGAATATTAAGTTGTCCTCAGCTACCAGTGGCTGAGCCGCGCCATGTGCGCAAGTATTGATTCTAGCACTCTTAGGTTGTTTATCACATGTCCCATGGCATAATACCATCTATGAAATCATACAGATATAGGGAGCTCTTAGTCCCATCATTAACACATAACCGGGTGTAATTTCTTAGCTTTAATCAATGAAACCGACCCTCAAGCATGATCCCTCCCGATCCTTAGCGTACACCTAGTCCTAGCCATAGATCAGAATCATCACCAAACTTCAATTTCAAAACCTAGCCTCGGGACCAATCTCGAGCCCTCGGGAAGCCCTAATTCCACCAAACGAGGTGCTGGAATCAAACCCCGAGCCCTGGGCAAAAACCCTAGGAAATAACTCAAAAACCCCCTTCTGGAAATAGGGTAGCGCTACAGCGCCATAAAGAGAGCGCTATAGCGCTACAAACAGAGCCAAAAATCTCTCTGATCACAAGGCCTAGTGCTGTGGTGCCCTAAGGCTAGCGCTACAGTGCTAGTCACAGCACAGACACACCCTGATTTTCCGCTTCGAACTTCCTCGAGCCAAAACTCTCCAAAATCCTTCCAAACTTCAACCAAACACCAAAACAAGCCTACCATCACCTATAACTCACCCCATGTGACCCAACCATATGAAACTTAAGCACATGCACTCCAAAATGAAGAAAATTCCATGATTGAGCTTGAAGCTCAAACTCAACAGAACATCAGAAACTTCAGAACTTTAAAGCCAGAATCTCATACCTTCAATGGAGAATTTCGACCTAGGTTATCTTCCACACCTCCTCCGCTTTCAACTCCTCAAATTCTCAGGCTTAACTCCCTAGAACTCCCATCAAAACTCAGCTTAGAAAAACCATTTCAACATCAAAACCAGAAACTAAAGAAAACCTTGAAACTTACCTCAATTGGATGAGTAACCTTTGCTAATCCTCAAGCTTAATCAAAGACCCTAACTCCGAGCTCTAGCCCAAGCTCTCCCTGAGTTACAGCTCCAGAAAATCCTCAAGAAATGAAGAGGAATGGCCAACTGAGTGAGAGAAAAGGGTTAGCCTAAGAGTTCTGTTTTTCCTTCCTTCCTTCCTTCCTTTTTCAACTTCCTTTAGTTTCTAAACATTCCACTAAGGGTAAAAAGGCAGAGTAATACTTATTCTTTATTAATCCAAATGACCACATTGCCCTCCCAATAATAACTAAACCTTTAAATCATTCTAAGGGCATTTTGGTCATTGCTCCCAATTCCAGCTAATTTCTCGAGTGTTCCTAACAATTACCGCTTAAATCCCGACACCTAACTAATCACCAATTATATTCCTCAATATCAAATAATCTCCAATATATTTCCTAAATTCCCAGAAATACCCCCAAACTCACCCCGAGCTGAGAAAAAATCCCCGCCGTGACTTTTTCGCTAAACCACTCACTAGGATCGCCTTGAGTCTCAAGCTGCAGATATATCCACATAATAATGTGGTCTCAAAAATTTATCACAGATATTCACATTTATGCCCTCAACGGGCAAAAATTATGAATATGCCCTTATAACCTAATCATGGCCTACCTGCATACTAGTACACATAGTCATGCATCACATTTATCCAATTAGTCATATAAGCATGCATTTAATCATTTAAATCACACATAATCTAGTTATGCCCTCCCGATACACTAATCAAGGCCCTTAAGCCTTATTAGTAATTTTTGGTCGTTACAGTCTCATTGTAAACAACATTCCGAGCTATAAACCTCCTTCTAGCAGCATTCTGACATATGTAGCCTTTGTGTTGTGTTTAGTACCCCAAAAGGTACACAGTTCTAATTTGAAACTCAATTTGTGAGAGTTGTATGGTTTCAAGTGGGGATAACAAATGCACCCAAAAGGCTTCAAAAATTGACAGTCTGGTTGCTTTCCAAACAAGCACCGATAAGGACTAATGTTTTATAGCACAGGAGTTGGAAGTCGATTAATAGAATAGACCCCACACTGGAAGGCATGCCACCAATATGAAAAATCAAGGCCTGGGTGACCTAGCAACGTGAGACCAGTTTCTGTAATGTGGTGATGTGTAATGCCTTGGATAATCAAGACCATTACACTAGGTATTTTAAAATAGTGCAAGACTTGCTAATCAAGTCGTTTGAACATAAATGTGATCCTAAAGTCAACTAACAGGTTAGGGTTAAAAGATTTTGATCATAAATGGTTAATATTCATTAAAACAGATGTGTTGATACATGGGATTCCAAAAATAAGGTATATGTGGTAAATACAATCCTTTAAAGCTGGTACAGCAAAAGCCAGTCTAATGGTCAAATACAATTTAGAGCTCTATTCCTGTAACTTTCCCTCAGCTGTGGTGGTCGAGCAGCTGACGATGTACACTTAGCCCCCAGAGCTCTCCAACTCATGGTTGGTCCAGTTTCCCTTTGCCTTTACCTACACCACGTAGCACTCGTGAGCCAAGGCCCAACAAGAAAACCATAAACAGCAAATACATATAGCAGTAGTAGCATCCAATCAACCTTAATTCAATTAATTCAATAATTCAGCACAGTACGAGTATTAAGCTAAACTACAGTAAACATGTTTTTTCAAGCATACATTTGAACTAGTGATACAATTGTTCAGGGTTGGCGCCCTTAGGCCGAGCCCTCTGTTTATCTAGCTGACCCCGGCTCGCTTAGGCCGAGCTGCATTCAGTACACTTATCATCAACTCCGACACCCTTAGGCCATACTTTCATACAATCACACAGTACATATATTCAATTACTAGGAATCTCAGTCCCGTTCACAACCACATGGGTGCAGTTTTCTTACCTCGAATCCTGAGCAATACATAAAGACCGATTTCGAGCACGATCCTAGTCCTGATCCTTAGCGATTATCCTAGTCATAATAACAATGGGTAACTATCAATCTCTAATCCAAATAAATTTTTACGGGACAAGTATTAGCTTTTGGGACCTTGAATTCTACTAAACCGAATAGTAGAATTCATCCTGAGCGCTTAGGCTTGATTCCCCGAGCCTAAAATCTAGTTTGCCCTTAATTTCCCATTTAGGGCCGCGACTTGACCATAAGGGCCGCGACCCTCCCCTTAGACAGAGGCCTAGCCCTCCCAACTGGAGGGCATGGGCCGCGACTTGCAACCCTCTAGGTTGCGGCGCACCTAGCGAATAGAGGCATCCAACCCCTTAAAACACGCAGGATGCGGCGCCTAATGAATAGGGCCACGACCCAAGGCCCCAAACCCATAAATTCATTCTTTTTCTTAGTGTTTCCCTCAAGCCTAAACCTTAAAATCCAACCCAAACCTTCAGCCAAACTCATAATTGATCCCTGAATTTCATCCTTATAACCTAAACATCATAATTAATCTATAAACTAATTCTTACACCTATTAAACACTCAAATTAAACAAAAACCCAGATTTCACAAAAGTTCTAAACTCAACAATAATTCTACTAAATTCAGCAGATTAGGATTGGAACTCTTACTTGAATTGATAGTCTAAACTCCTTAGAAACCCTTGACTGACCTTAGCTTGACTTCCCCTAGCTCAAACCAGCCCTAAACCTTAAGTTTCCTTCGGTTTTTCTTCAGCTTTAAGACACAAGGAGAGGGAGAGTAAGAGTACATGAGTGAGAGGGAGAGAGAGAATATCTAAATGCTTCAAGAGGGTTCTGATAGTTTCCTAAGACCCAGCTGATCAAACACCTTAGCTAAAAAGACTAAAATACCCCTCAAGTTTTTCTAGCCCTCTAATAGCTTCCAAGGGTAAAATGGTCTTTCTCCCATTTCCCGCTAATTCCTCAAATGTTCCTACCATTTACCAATTAATCCCATCATGTCCAATTAATTACCAACTGCCTTTTCATTATTCAATAAATCCCCATATATCCTCTAAATTCCCAAAATACCCCTAGGCTTCCCCTCGAGCCGTGTATTAAACCCCGCTGTGACTATTTCGCTAATTTGCTCACTAGGACTGTCTCGAGCCATATAATGCAAATATATCCACACAATAATGTGGTCTCAACCATTTATCACATATAATCACATTTATGCCCTTAACGGGCCAAAATTACAAATATGCCCTTATAAACAGTAAAGGGCCCACATGCATATCTAATACTCATAAACATGCATATAATACATCCACATAATCATATAAATCACGCATGCCACATAGTCACACATTTAATCAATTAAACACACATATATTCAATTATGCCCTCCCGGTACGCTAATCAAGGCACTAAACCCTATTAGCAATTTTGGGTCATTACATGATGTTTCCTCTCCGCTCTTCCATTCTGCTCATGTGTATAGGGACAAGGATATTGAAATCTAATGCCTTGGTCCTGCAAAAATTTCTCAAACACTCTATACTCTCCACCCCAGTCAGCTTGCACAAATTTAATAAGTAAAGAAAATTGTTTCTCAACTAGGCTTTTAAATTTAATAAAGACATCAAATGACTGAGATTTAAGAGTTAAAGGGAAAATCCATGTGAATATACTATAATTATCAATGAAATGAATATAGTATCGAAAACCTTCTATTGAAGGAGTGTGAGAGGGTCCCCGTACATCAGTGTGAAGCAAATCTAGTGGTTGAGTTGCACGACTAGAAGATAGAGGAAAAGGCTGCTTGTGACTCTTCCCTTTTTCATAGGCATCACAAAATTTGAGGTTCTGTAATGAACCAAAAATGGACATTTGAGAGAAAATTTGACCAAGCACTTTAGGTGAAGGATGTCCTAGCTTAACATGCCATACATTTACATCAGTGTTAACTGAGGAAATAAATTCTTGAGGTTGACAATCAATAGAGATAGAATGAAAATAATCTTTAATTATTGAATGTATATTACAAGAATTATGCGACAAAGTAGGATTACAAGAAACTAAATTTGAACTAGAAGAAATACAAGAAGATGATTGTGTAGAACCAATTCTTGAAATTGTGGCTAGATGACACTGAAGAGTTGGTTGATGTGTGCTATTGAAATCATCCTCAAGCATATAAAGACCATTTTTAATTTTCCCTTTGAGCCAAACATTCCCCGTGTCCTTGTCTTTGTGAAATTCAAGATAAACATTGATATCTTTAGTAAGCTTAGAAACACTAACAAGATTTTTGTGATTGAAGGAACATTTAAGACAGAATTTAAATGTAAAGGGGAACTAGAGTTAGATGGAATAGTAGCTTTGCCTATAGGAGAAATAAAAATTTTCTTACCATTACCTACTGCAAGTGTCCCAGATCCATGATATAGGGTGGTAGGGTCGAGATTCTCCATTCCAAAATCCATGTGATTGGTTGCTCCAGTATCCGCATACCACATGGTGTCATCACCAAAATTAGGTACTGATGTTGAGACATATGCTTGAGGCTCATTCATATCAGCAGCTTCTTGCTCATTCAGATAAGCGCGTGGTTGTGTGGGATTGTTCTTGGGAGTCACAAAGGCATTGTCAAATCGATAACGACAAGTTGCTGCAGTATGGCCAATCTTGAGGCAAACTTGACACACTGGTCGTGTGTTAGAGGATTGAGGTCGATGATAACTTCTACCAACGGTTCTTGAATTGTTATTTGGGTTTGAATGACAAGAATTGTAAGGAGGCCTAAAATTGTTAGAGTACCCATTTCTTGCATCACCAAATGTAAGATTTACAGCCATCTTGTTTGAGATATTAGCCAATTAATAATGCATCTCAAGTCAACAATAATGAGCCATGAGTATAGCTTGAATTTCTTCAAGGCTTTTAGATTCATTACTAGAAGTAATGCCAGAAACGACAGGGTCATACTCAGGTCCTAAACCATTGAGTAGTTGCAACTCCATATCTTGATCGCTTATCAAACATCCAGCTATAGCAAGACTGTCACATAGACATTTAATTTTGTCAGTATAATCAAAAATTGACATACTACCTTTCTAAAAGTTATACAATTGACCATTCAATTGTAGGAGACGAGCTTTAGATTGTCCTGGATATTTCTATTCGAGTGCGTGACAAACTTCATAGGAGGTCGAATAAGCAGCTATAGAGCCAATGATACCTTATGACATGGAGGATTGAAGCCACGAGAGAAGGAGCTGGTCACATCATTTCCACTGAGTATATTTAGGATTGACCACACCGGTGACCAGTTTCGCCGGAGGAGAGACATTGCTAAACAAGCTCTCATCAAGATCATGTCCAATGATTGATTGAACGACCTGTGATTTCCAGGCAAGAAAATTAACACAGTCAAGTTTGAGTGTAAGAGAAGAAGTAAGAGAATTAGAGAAAGGATTCCATGACAGAACCGAAGTAGCACTGTTCGCTGGAGGAGTAAGGACTGCCGGAGTAACAGTAGTCGTCGGAGGCGTGGTGTCGTCATGAACTTGAGATGGATCAGAGGCTTAGGAGTCCATGGACTCGAGTCAGAGGCTTAGGTACAATAAATAACTTTACAAAATATCAGAGAGTTTTAGAAAAAATTCAATGAGAATGCAAAGAAAGCTTGATCACAATGAATGATCAAGTTCTTTATTTATAGAGGTCATATTGGTACAAAATAAATCTGTTACAATCAAGAAAATCTAATAAGCTAACTAACTCTGACAATTAACTAATTTTACAAAACGAAAGACTGACCTCTAACTAATAACAAACGCAAAACAATATTTGTTATTATACTTCATATAAATTCTTTATAAACATTAGGTATATATTTCTAAATTGGAGTCTTAGGTTATCTCATTATTTTATTTAGGATCATAGTTTTATGGTGATGATTCAAACCATTAAAGGCAGTTCACTTTAGATTCTTTTTTTATTATTATTTAAGTTAGTTATTTTTATTTTCTCAAGAAACTCAAATTGTTTCCCTAAGCTTTTTTCTGGTTTGTGTTCTTGGCTTTTCTATTTTTGTGTTTAGTTCAACATAAATTTTCTTTAACGAACATAATTTGTTTAACAAAACACAATAAAAAATGTTTATATATGAACATATATATATATGTTATCCCTCAAAATTCAAGAGATGACGCATCGAATGAGAAAGCGGCACGTGGCATCACAACTCATGGAAAAATGACAAAGTATTGTAAAACCCCTAAACCTCCTAGGGGTGGTCGGGCTAGCCCTAGCCCCTAGGGGTGGTCGGCCTGACCCCAACCCCTACGGGTGGTCAGCCTGGCATGCTCAAGGACTGCATGAGGTGGTCGGCCCACCCTATTCTTCATAGGGTGGTCGACCTAAACTCTCAAATACACTTCGCTGGATAAAGTTCACGCTCATTGAAGCTGAAATCAGCAGGCCTAGCACCCAGAAGGTCAATAGGCCTAGCACCCAGAGGGTCATCAGGCCTGGCACCTAAGTCTCATAGACCAACCAAGATTTAGTGTTTTCATGAAGGTTTCAATCATACATGGTCAAATACGATCTAGAGAAACAACGAGAAGACCCACGATCTCATAATCTTGTAGAGGTGGACATGTTTCTCCACTCACAATGATCGTGTACCAAACCATGATCCCCAGCTGATCATGTAACAGCCCCTGGGTACTATAAATAAAGGACCCAGAGCTTCATTTAGGGAGGTGGGTTTTGGATGATTTTGGGATTAGACGGATATTTTTGGGGGAGAGACTCTGGGCAAATCTGTGACGAGTGAACTCTTCAGTTCATCTTTGTAATTGTCAATCGAGTGATTCAATACTAAAGACTAAGTGGATTAGGTTATTACTGTTCATCAGAACAGGGCTGAACAACTATAAATTTATGTGTGTTTGTTTAAATATTTATACTCTGTTGCATATTTATATTTATCTCATTCAAAAGGTGTCCTATACCTTACATACGATCGTTGGCCAATTTCACAGGAAAACATTTTGGTGCTTTTGTTGAGAGTAGGAAATAAAAAACACACTTTCATTTGTTTTACGATGCCTCCAAAACCCAGTTAGACGAAGAAGATGACTCTCAGGGATTCCATCACTCAGGATCCTGTCGATCCTGTTAACGAACCTTAGGAGGAGGTTGGAGATCAACCTGATGCTGAGGATCCACAAGACGCTCACCAGGAGGAGATGGCGCAATTTCTAGCGAGGCAAGAGGCATTTGTTGCAGAAATTGCCCTCCAGAGGGTGAATATGGAATGACAGCCGCGGGAGATAGATGAGTTGTTCTAGAGGATGATCTAGAGAGAGCATGAAGCTGACCGGAGACACCAGGAGGCTCCTATTGTCCTAGAGGTGGCTACCCAGTTAGCCCGAGCTAACGCTGAAGCTGCTACTTAGGCGATGAAGGAGGCTCAAGCCAAAGAAGCAGGGATGCAAGACAGCAGTAATAGGGAGTCCCATGGTAGGAGTCGAACCCCAAGGACGCTCTCAGAGCCACTTTCCCAGAGACAGGATGAAGAGGAGTAGTCTAAGACTGCCTCCTCCATGACTAAGAAGAACAATACTTCCTCTACAAGTGAGTGTTACCAACCCGAAGGCCCCCTCCTAGGGGAACGGACGAAACAAAATAGAAGAGGAAGGTCAAACATCTGAGAGGTGTGACAGGAGTGAAAATGGTCGCTCAAAGTCTCAAAGTCATGTAGGAGGAGAGGCTCGAGGGCAGGATTGCACTGGGAAAAGAGCAAGACGGACCTACCACCCCTACACTCTTAGTCTCACAAGGGAAAGGACCCGATGAACAACACCAATACCGTGTTCGATAGGCTTGGGAAAGATGCAAAATCTCAAGATTTGAGGGAAGTCATCAACAAGAGGACCATCACTCAGGAGGGGGTGCTGGGGATGTCTACCCCACCTGGAGCAACTATCCCACCAGTAGTGAAGGCTCAGATAGATGCACTCACCGCGGTTGTTCAGGGCCTGATAAAGAAACCTTTTGATAACGAGCTAGCTCATAGAAGTGGGAGTCCCTTCAATGCCAAGATCCAAGCTACTCAACCACCATCGAAGTACAAGACTCCGTGTAAAGACCCAACTATTTCTAAGACCTTGGACCATTAAAACTACTTGCATAGCTACTACTATTTTGATACAAACATAAGAAATAACATATCTTTATTGAAAACCCAAAATATTGTACCAATACAAAATAATATAAAAAAATAAAAAATATGATAGATATGGTATGGGACCCCATTGTTTATAAAACATAAAACATAAACTTTAATTCAATTGTTCAAAACTAAGTGCGGAATTACAAAAGAAACATAATTCAAAAGACTAAATAACGTCATCCTCGATCGACACGCAGTCCATTCATTCCATTCATCCTTAACACACAAGCCAAGCTACCAAGAATCCTTCCGCCTTCCATAATCATTTTCCTGCATCAAGCTTAAAAAAATAAAGGAGTGAGCCTAATGCCCAGCAAGGAAAATCTACCAAAAACATACATCATAAATCATAAACATAAGACCATAATATAAACATACACTATAAAACATATGACTATAAAACTTATATCATATAGGTCTACAATATTAATGGCCATTAACTCATTAACATGGCATTTGATAAACCATCTAAGTCCTCTTCTACTACTCGAGGTAGGTTAGATCACATGGTAGTATATGATAACTCATCTAGGTCCTCTACTAGTCGAGGTAGGGTAAATCATAACTCTAAACCATGAAAATGATAAATAATCTTGGGGTTTTCTATCTAAGCAACTATAAGCCCCAAGCAACATAAAAGATTGGGGTTTGCTATCTAAGCAACTATAAGCCCCAAATGACTACAAGACATTTTTATACATATATATATATACATATCATAACATAAACATATCATAACATAAACATATAAACACATAAATTATATCATATCTTCCTTACCAACAGCCAGCATATTTGGGAACAAAAATAGGATTAGAACACTCCTATAAACCAACAGTAAAAATGGTGAGCATCTCTAAAGAATAAAGATGGAAAGAAAAATAAAACATCAAGAAGAAACTTACCAAGAAGAACCTTAAGTTTCAAGAAACTTAAATACCTAATCAAGAATCATAAACAATAGTTAGGATCTGAATAAAAGAAAACTATAGAATTATAAAGAACTGAACATAGGGATAAGAATACCTTGAATGATCTTATGGATTGATCTAAACCTCAATACCGAAATCTCACTATATCTCACTTCTTAAATGTTTAGAAAAGCTTAGAATGATAAAGCTTTAACCCAAAACCCAAGTGTTTTTCTCTATAGTAACACTATCAACTTGGAGGCTCTGAAGACTACTTGAAGAATGAAGAAAATGGCTGAGTACTAGGTCCTATTTATAGAGTTCAAGGAGTGAAACTAACCCCTTTTAATTTGAATAAATAAATGAATATAAAATGAAAAAGATTTGAGTTTTCGTTCAACAGACGCCCAAAACTCGGTCAAAATCGTTCAAAGGCAGGTTCAAGTGGTTAAGGGTATTTTTAAAATTTAAAAATCATCAATATTCAAAAATACATCACCAAGGGTGATATATCGCCTACCCTGGGCGATATATCGGCTCCATCCTAATCCTGATCCCCGTTCGAATGTTCGTGCAAAATCGACGTGTTTTCCATATCTTCCGTAGGCGATATATCGGCCCCTAATCAGTGATATACCGATATAAATTGATATATCAAACACGTATTTTCACTTTTTTAGCATATTTTGAATTGGATAAACAACTTTGACTAAGTCATAATACGATCCTAACAGTTTTTGGAAGGTTCTAGAGCTTCTAGATCTTTCTTTTATTAAAAATATTCATCAAAATACTTAATTTCCTTAATAATCATAATTATGACAAGTGTCATGCTCTTAATGGTTTTATCTAAACCTTAAGTTTTAATAAACAATATATCTAGGACCAGCAATATTAATCAAACTTATAATTAATATTCTTAAACTATAGGTTAAACTTATAAAATCCATAACTGTTGCTATGAGTTTCCAACTAAGTCCCAACTTGAACCAAAATCCACGGAATCTAACATACTACAAACTAATACTAACTACTACTACTACTACTACCTAGCTAGCTAAGTAAATATTTTGGGATTCTACACTCTGAAACTTCCAACGTACATTGGGAAGGAGGACCCAGTGTGATACATTGGAAAGTCCGAGGATCAGATTGAGTTACTCGGTGTGCAATATGATTATAGGTGTAGGGTATTCCCTACCACTCTCTCTGACTAAGCTCAGGAATAGAATTGGATATTCAAACCTGGATCCATCACTTCCTGGGAGCAATTCAGGAAGGAATTTTGCAAGGTCTTCAGTGCCGAATGGATTCAACTAGTTTATGCCAATCAGCTAGCTGACATCAAGCAAGGGAAGGATGAATCCCTAAAGGACAACATCCAAAGAGAAGCAAATAGAGCATCCACGGTAGGAG
This sequence comes from Humulus lupulus, assembly GCF_963169125.1. Lineage (NCBI taxonomy): Eukaryota > Viridiplantae > Streptophyta > Magnoliopsida > Rosales > Cannabaceae > Humulus > Humulus lupulus. The sequence goes on from NC_084798.1 coordinate 89,205,403, forward strand.
TTGAAGGGAAGTTCGTTGCCATCTCAACAGGAATCATTTATCATAGTCCCTTGTGGGATAGATTCACAAGAACCCCATCAACATCTTGCAGGAGTTCCTAGACCAAGCAGACAAATACATGAAGCTAGATGACACTATCATGAAGGAAGAAAAAGGCATAAAACATCCAACCACTATCAAGGCATGCAAGAATGTTGCAAACCCACAGGGCAGCAATAAGAACAACTGTAAGAAGAGGAGTACCTCAGGGGGCGAGCAGAGTGGAGAAAAGAAGGCTAAGTCAGCACCAACCGATAAACAGCCTAAGCACCAGCCCTACCGACACAGGTTCACCAACTATACTGTCATGACTGCAACAAGGGCTAAGATTTACTTGGCAACATACCAGGAGGCACCATACTGAAAGCCACCACCCTTGCACTCAGAAGGAAAGAGGGACAAGAACAAGTTTTGTCGATTCCATAATAATTATGGGCATGACACAAACGAGTGCAACCAACTAAAGGATGAGATAGAGTTTCTCCTCCGATCAGGATAACTCTCGAGGTACCGAGTCAAGAGCGAGACCCCGAGCAGGAATCCAGAGTTCCAAAGGCAAAGGAGGCCACCACTGGAGCCAGCAGCCGTGGACTTCACATTGGACATCATATGTTGGGGGGCCCACATAACAGGCAACAGTAACAATGCTCGTGAATGATATGCAAGAAACCTAATACATGATGTAAGGGATTCTTCCCAATGCATGGCAGTCGAGGAGCGGTCTCCAAAAAATCCAAAGTATGAAAGTGAAACTCTCACTTTTATAAAGGATGACGCAAGGCACATGAGGTACCCCCACAGTGACCCTCTGGTCCTTACCACTCAAATCGCCAATGCCTGAGTGAAGAGATGCTTGGTGGATACAGAAAGCTAAGTAGATATCATCTAAAAATTATCTCTCGAGAAGATGAAGCTCATGGTAAAGGACCTGACACCTTGTTCCCAAGTGATATATGGGATCATGGGAGAATGCCCAGCACCAGCAGGAACTATCAGACTACCGGTCACGGTGGGGGATGCCCCTAGGAACAAAACTGTGATGACAGAGTTCCTGGTGGTAGATTGCTCATGGAATTACAACGTAGTGCTCGGGAGACCCCTCCTGATGGAATTACACGCCACATTGTTTATCTGGCATCTGTCTTTGAAGTTCCCCACAAGCGTAGGGCAAAGATGCGTACAAGGTAACCAAAGGGAGACACGAGAACACTATAATGCGTCAGTGGTCAAAGCAAAAAAAAAAAGGACCATGCGTAAACAACACAGTAGTAACTTGTTGCGAAGGGAATGAAGGAACCGATGAGGTTGTCAATATGGAAGTTGACGTTGAAAGAAACACTCTACTGGAGCCGGGGGCTCCTTTTATCGAAGATTTGTATTATAGCAAGTTTCCCAAAGTGAGGAAAATGACATCGATCCTCACTTTGGGGATGACGACATGGGGGTAGGACCAGTCGAAGATCTTGACGAAGTCCTACTAGATGAGGAGGACCCGACTAGAGTAATCAAAGTTGGGAATGAGCTAAAGGTGGAAATTAAGGCACAGTTGGTAGAATTTTTGAAGAAGAACCACGACGTCTTTGCCTGGTCACATAAGGACGTGGTTGGAATTTCTCCGTCCGTGATAATCCATGTCCTCAATGTGGACAAAAGCTATCCACCGGTGTAACAAAAAAGGAGACTGCTTGACAAAGCCGATCTCAAGCCCTAAAGGAGGAGGTCGAGCAGCTCATGGAAAATAGTTTTATAAGGGAGGCCTCCTACCCAGAATGGGTATCAGACCCCGTGCTGGTCCTAAAACCAAATGGGAAGTTGAGGACATGCGTGGACTTCACAGATCTGAATAAGGCTTGCCCCAAAGACTACTTCCTACTACCCAGAATAGACCATCTGTTTGATGCAACTGCAGGACATAAAATACTCTCATTCATGGATGCATATTTTGGGTATAATCAGATAAGTATGGACCCTGCCGAAGAGTAACATACCAGCTTCCGGAAAAACAATGGATTGTATCGTTATAAGGTATCGCCATTCAGCTTGAAGAACGTAGGAGCCACCTACCAGCGTTTAGTGAATGGCATGTTCCGAGACTTGATCAGCAAAAATAGGGAGGTATAAGTCGATGACATGGTTGTCAAGTCCAAAGAAGCTGGAGGGCATGTTCAAGACTTGGAAGAATTCTTTGCAATACTAAGAAAGTATTGCATGAAGTTAAATCATCTCAAGTGCTCGTTTGGAGTAGGTTCTGGTAAGTTTCTCGGATACATAGTCAATTCACGTGGAATCAGGCTAACCCCGAGAAGATCAAAGAATTGATCGACATGAAGTCATCTACATAATCAAAGAAGTGCAAAGCTTAACAGGAAGAGTAGTTTCCCTCAGTAGGTTCATATCAAAGTCTACAGACAAGTGTGTCCCCTTCTTTACATACTAAGGGGAAAATAGAAGATCCAATGGACCGAGGCATGCGAGAAAGCTTTCCAAGCCTTGAAGGAACATCTCGCTCAACCTCCCATTCTAGCAAAGCCAATAGACGATGAAGTGATATTCATCTATTTGGCAATCACCAGCACTTCTTTGGTGAAAGAAGAGAACAAGGTACATCACCCTGTGTATTATATCAGTAAAAGGCTAGTAGGTGCGGAGTCTAGGTATCCCCCTCTTGAAAAACTAGCCTACTATTTAGTGATCGCCTCTCAGAAGCTGCGTCCATACTTCCAAGCTCAATCGATCCGAGTCCTATTTGATCAACCGCTACAACAAGTTCTTCAAAAGCCAGAGGCCTCAGGACGGTTACTCAAATGGTCGGTGGAGTTAGGACAGTTTGATATCACTTATCATCCAAGGACAACGATAAAAGGACAAGCATTGGGAGACTTCATAGCCGAAGGCACCAACTGTAATGCCCCAACATCCCTAATGAGGTTTAATGGTTGGATTAGAAGGTCGGGAGGGCCATAATTTATTTATTATGCCATTAAATGATTATATGCATGTTTATGTGAATTATATTATGATATGATGTTAAATGCATGCATGTGGGTCCACATTTCATGATAGGGACATTGTGGTAATTTGGCCCATTGAGGCATAATTGTGCATTTTCATGCATGTTGGTGAATCATTGATGAGGCCACATTATAATGTGGATTTTTTCGAGCCATTCGGCATGAGACAATCTTAGAATACTTGTTAGCGGTTTGATCATAACGGGGTTAATTTCGAGGCTCGGGGTAATTTGGTGATTAGAACATTACTGGGAATTAAAGGGTAATGGGATATGATTTATTAGCATTTGAGAATATTGGGAATAACGGGTATTGGAGGGTGTTAATTATAATTAACGAGAAAGGCAGGAAAGGACAATTTTGCCCTAGGTGGCTGTTTATAGTTTTATTTAAGCTTAGGGGGAATATAGTCTTTTCACCTAAGGATAGATATAATCATTGAAGGCTGTAGAAACTTGCAAAACAGAGCATAGTTCTTCGTCTCCCGTTCAACATTATCTTCCTTTTCTCTTTGAGTTTTTGAGCTCCATTTGAGGAACCAAGCTAGGGAAGTGAACCTTGAGGGTCTAGGGTTGTGTTCCACCATTTAAGAGGGTTCCATACTGAGCTTGAGGTAAGATTCTAGCCATTAGAACTCTGGTTTTCTACTCTGTTTTCATTTGGTTGTCAGCTTGAATTCTAGGTTGATAGTTGAGAATTGATGGGAGTTTTTGGCAAGGGTTGCTGGGGTTATGAAGCCTAGAACTTGTAGAGAGGATATTTTGGTTCACTTGGGAGTTTTAATGAGGTTTGGGAGCATGTTTTCAAGGTTGGAAATGGAAGAATCGAAGGAGGGAAAAACCACGGCTAATCAGCCTGGTCTTAGCGCTACAGCGCCCAAGGGAGGGCGCCACAGCGCTAGCCATGGCCATTCAACCCTGCTTGTAGCGCTGGGGCGCTAGGGGGCAGTGCTGTAGCACTACCCTGTTCTTCCTGATTCCTATTTTGCGCACTTTTGAGGGTTTTTGGCTCGGGGTTTCAATTCCTAAGGCTCGGGATCGAATCCACTCACCGTTTGGGTACGATTTGAGGTCCCGGGAGTGAGGTTTAGGTCAAGAACCTTTCATTGCTCATTTTCATTGATGGAGGTTATATTTCGTTATGACTAGGTGACCACTAAGGAATCGAAGGATCGATCATTCTCAAGGGTCGTTCTTTTATTATTTCTCGCTTAAACTAGAGGTAAGAAAACTGCACCCCATATGTGACATGCATGGTTATTCATGAGGCATGTTGAGTGATGTATATGTTGACATTGATTGCATATCAAATGCTTAGCAAATCTTGCTTACTTGTGTATGGCACTGACCCATGAGTCAGAAATCGACACAAGTCGTATGATATTGGCTTAAGAGTCAAGAACGGCATTGATATGTTCAACACAAGCCCAAATGATTAGATCTAATCAGCATAAGCATTGAATGGCTCATCATGAGCATAGATGCTTGCCCGACCCTAAGTTCAATGAAAAACAAAAATGATTGTCTAGTCTAATGGCTAATTATTTAGAGCCGGGGCCAGAAGGCCTAGGTGACTGCATCGTCACACGGTTGTGGGTGTTGAGCCCAAGTTCGTGACTCACACATGAGCCACTTATCTTATTCGAGTTTGTGACTCCATAGTCAATCATCTGGTTAAAGTTTGTTACTTACTCATCAATCACTCATCTAATTAGGGCTACACACCCCAACATGATTATCAAAATCTTGATATTATCTAATTAGGGCTACAAGCCCCAGCATGGTTACCAGATACTTGAAGTGATATTCACTCATCTGTTTAGGTCTATAAGCTCTGTATGATTATCATGATCCTCATTTGATATTATATACATGCAGCAATGAGTTTTCTTGCTGAGCCTTGGCTCACGGGTGCAATGTGGTGCAGGTAAAGGGAAAGAAAAGATCACCCAGCCTTGAGTGGAGAGCTTACATGGAGATGTGTACATATGCGGCCGCTTGACCACCATGGCCAAGGTGTTTCTCAGAGGAACTAGGGGTTAACCCTATTTTTGCCGCTTAGGTCGGCAGGTTGTAATTTTTACACTATAATGAACATTTTGAGATGTAAATAACTTGTAAACGCTTTTATGGACCCATGTACAGTTTTATGTTTTAAATAAAATATATCCTTTCCTTTTGATCGAGTTTTTCACCTTAGCCTATTAATAACACCTAGATGCATGTTTATAACCAAATGACTCGATTAGAAAGTTAAGCATGGTTCAAAGCTCACAGTACGGACTTGGAGTAACCAGGGCGTTACACCAACCTTGAAGACCCTTCCTACCAATAGGAGAATGGAGATACCGAGAAGGGAGGAGATAATCCCCTATGGAATCTATATGTTGATGGAGCATCCAATGAACACAACTCAGGCACAGGAATCATACTGGTCACTCCACAGAATCATCGAATCCACTGCGCTCTCAGATTTGGGTTCAACGCTTCAAACAACGAGGCTGAATAAGAGGTATTGTTAGTAGGTACAAGGTACTGGGGGAGTATCAAGCCAAGGGACTTAGGATGGTGCAATACCTGAACAAGGTGAAGGACTTGTTGACATAGTTCAAGAGATACTCGATTACGCAAGTCCCGAGGGAGCAGAATGCCAATGTTGATTCCTTAGCCAAGTTTGCCAGTGCCAAAGATGCGAACACCCTGAATGTTATTCCCGTTGAATACTTGGTGGAAAGAAGCATAACCAAGCAAGAGGCACTACCTGTTGAGTTAGGAGATACATGGATGACCCCTATTATTAACTATCTCAACCACGGAGTAGTACCCTGTGATCGGAACAAAGCAAGGAAGTTGGTGAGACAAATTGCACGATATATGATAGTCGAAGGGGTCCTGTATCGACGAGGTTACTCCCTACTGCTACTAAGGTGCATTACACCAGACCAGTCAAAGCTGTTAATGATCAAGGTACACAAGGGGTTTTGTGGAGATCACGCTGGAGACAGAGTCTATCAAAGAAAATTCTATGACAATGATACTTTTGGCCGACAATGAATGAAGACTCGATGGAGTATGTCAAAAGATGCCACAAGTGTCAGATGTTCTCCAAGATACCACAGGAGACACCAAATAAATCAACACAAATGCAAAGCCCTTGGCCCTTCACTGTATGGGGGATCGACCTAATCTGGAAGCTTCCCACGGGAAGAGAAGGAGTCCAATTTGTTGTTGTAGCAGTACACTCATTCACCAAATGGACTGAAAAAAAATCGCTTGCCACCATCTCCTCAAAGAAAGTCTTAGACTTTGTGGTGAAGAATATCATATGTCAATTCAGTCTACTGAAGTAGATAGTCTTGGACAATAGGACTCAATTCGACAGTGATATGTTCACCAACTTTTGTACGAGGCATGGAATCACAAAGAGCTTTTCCACAGTAGCACACCCCCAAGCTAATGGTCAAGTAGAAGAAGTGAACAAGACTATCAAAGATACTCTGAAGAAATGCCTTGAACAAGCCAAAGGAGTCTGACCAGAAATACTTCTGAAAGTCCTATGGTCACATTGAACAATGGCTAGAATAGCAACAGGCCATACACCATTCTCTTTGGCATTTGGTTATGAAGCCATGTTGCCAGTTGAACTCACTTCCCCATTGCATAGACGAGAGACATACGATCAAGGGAGGAACCATCAACTAATAGAAGAGTTGCTCGATTTAATTGAAGAAATACGAGAAAAAGCAAGCCTCAGAGTAACAACACACCAACAAAAAGTCGCCAGATACTTCAACTCTAGGGTGAAAGATTGAAAATTCCAAGTTGGAGACTTAGTACTCAGGAGGGTTTCCCTAAAAACTAAGGACATCGCAATAGGGTTACTAGGAGCTAATTGGAAAGGGCCATACCTTAGGGAGGAGGTGAACCCACCAGAGACATACAAGATACCTCGATTGAATGGAGAACTAATAAAAAACTACTGGAATGGCGAACACCTCCGTCGGTACTATTAGTGAAGCTATTCAACGGTGACATAAATTTTAATTTGCAAATGCATCATTTTCGAATTATCTATGTAACAACAATTGTGCTTATGATGAATGAATAAATTTCTTAAGCTTCGCTTAATTCTTTAAATTTCTTTCAACGAGGGACTAGTCACTTTAGACCTGTCAACCCCATCAGATCATGTTCGATTATGGTCCTTGAGGGACCTATCGACCTATAAGATCCAAACAAGAGACTGGTCCGAGGACCTATCGCCAATATGGATCATGTTCGATCTTGGTCCTTGAGGGATCTGTCGACCCATATGATCAAAACAAGAGACTGGTTAACAGACATGTTGCCATTGTGGATCATGTTCAATCTTGGTTCTTGAGGAACCTATCGACCCATAAGATCCAAACAAGAGACTGGTTTGAGGACCTATCGCCATTATGGATCATGTTCGATCTTTGTTCTTCAGGAACTTATCGACCCATACGATCCAAAAAGAGAGGCTGGTCCTAGGACCTTGTTGCCATTATTTGATCATGTTTGATCCTGGTTCTTGAGGAACCTATCGACCTATACGTTCAACTAAAGAAACTAGTCCGAGGACCAGTTGCCATTATGGATCATGTTCGATCTCGGTTTTTGAGGAACCTATCGACCCATAAGATCCAAGCAAGAGACTGGTTCGAGTACCTGTCGCCATTATGGATCATGTTCGATCTTGGTTCTTGAGGAATTTGTTAACCTATACAATCCAAAAAGAGTGACTGGTCCTAGAACCTTGTCGCCAAATTATTTGATCATGTTCGATCCTGGTTCTTGAGGAACCTATTGACCCATACGATCAACAAAAGAGACTGGTCTGAGGACCAGACGCCATTATGGATCATGTTTGATCTTGGTTCTTGAGGAACCTATCGACCCATAAGATCCAAACAAGAGACTGGTCCGAGTACTTGTCGCCATTAGGGATCATGTTTGATCTTCGTTCTTGAAGAATTTATCGATCCATACGATCCAAAAAGAGAGACTGGTCCTAGGACCTTGTCGCCAAATTATTTGATCATGCTTGATCCTAGTTCTTGAGGAACCTATCGACCCCCATGTTCAACAAGAGAGACTGGTCCTAGACCTTGTTGCCAAATTATTTGATCATGTTCGATCCTGGTTCTTGAGGAGCCTATCGACCCATACGAACAATAAAAGCGACTCGTCCAAGGACCAGTCGCCATTATTTGATCATGGTTCTTGAGGAACCTATCGACCCATACGATCAAAAAAGAGACTTGACGTCATCAGATCATAATCGAATTTGGTCCTTGAGGGATTGATTGATAATTTGATCTATGACTCGTTACAAGCTTGATTATCCCATCAAGACCCGATTGGTCTAAATTAGACACTTCTATCTACAATCATTATAACGAGTACACGAGAGATTACATGAATCATGATCGACACTTGCTATACAATCTACATCTATGTATAGGTATCATTACTACTGAGTATGAAACCATCATATGAATACCAATGAATGACAAGCATTTGCCGCTTGCATCATTGGGTGAAAAGGATAATACTGTGTGTCTAAACACTCGAAGCAAGACATGGTCAAGTAGTAAGTGACCAAGGCTTTTAAACCCATGATCACTCAGGGGGCATATAGTACATAACGATCGAGGTCTACACAAGCAATGAGGACATGACCCTAAGTACTAACCAAGCTCAAGTTTTTCTAGGACATTTGTTCAACATATGTTCTGAAAGTGCAAGAAACAAAAACAAAAAAGGCATTGGTAGGGAAACTCCTAGCCATGCCCCTTATAGGGTGGTTGGCCTATCACCCATGGGGTGGTCAACCTAACCGCTTTGTTCATGGTACTTGGTGAAGTATCATACTACTCCCATTACAATGGTTGTTAGCATGAAAAAAAAATAAAGGAGTAAGGTTAGTATGGCGAGTGAAATACATGTGTTCAGAGTATAATAATACCTGAACCAATGAGGGTTGTGAGTTGATATACTTAGTACGTATTGGAAATAAAAAATTTCAATCAATACGCTGAGTACTCATAACAAAAAAACATAAAGGCATAAAATGTCATATGTAAAAACTGTCAAGTACAAGGTGCCCCACCAATGGCACAAAAGGAAAGACAAAGAATAAAAGACCAAAAAAAGACTAACTAGGACAAGGCCTCTCAACTGGTTTCCATATGATCTCGCTAGCAAAGGTGGCCCTAGAATTTGATGGAAGGAACTCTTTTTGTGAAATACTTATTCTGCTGCACAGCTGGTGAGACTATCTTGCTCTTGGTAGAGGTACGAGCCACCTTAGGTCAGAACTTGTGAATAGAACACTCCTGAGGATGAGTATTTTGGCGATGAGAGCCCTAAATATACCCTCATTGAGAAGAAGAGTGATGGGAAACCTGACTGGTATCCCAGTGCAAAGGGCGTTGCTAGGGGTTTGGCTGACCAGACAGACTCCACTGAGAAGAATGACTTCGATAAGATGTGCCCTGAGAGCCATGGGGAGTACTACCCTGAGAAGATATCTGAGAAGAGCCAGGTGAAGAGGCTTGCGTGATATGCCTGGCAATGTGTTGATTATCTTCGGAAGGTTGTCTTGTTGTCTGTTTTACTCTTGCCATTGGGCTATACCTTCTCAAGAAATCTTCGTCACTGAATAAATATAGAGCAGAAATGTAACGCCCTGCTAATTAGGGTACATTACCAAGTGTGTTTAAAACCAGGGCTGGATTTGCTAAACAAGTCATTTGGACTAAATACGTGATTAAGCCACTAAAGGTTTAGGTATCTAAAATTTTGGCCATTGAAAAATGATACATATTTATATACAAACTAGTATATCTATCTTAGGAAACTATGTCAATTAGGATCTCTACAATTAATCTAATTGATAACTAATTGACAACTATATACATGTTGTAAAAATAACCATTTCATTAAACCCAGAAACATGTTCTTTACACTGGATCCCAAAACATTAGTTTAAAAACTAGTTACAACATCCAAATTACATAATAAGCCGACCTAGGTAGAAAAAGGTGGGTTCAAGCCAAGCTTTCTTAAGAATCTCGGCCATGGTGATCGAGCAGACTGCATATGTACATGTCACTGCTATCGCCCTCCAACTCATGGCTGGTTGAGCTCCTCTTTACCTTTACCTGCACCACCAAGCACCCGTGAGCCGAAAGACTCAGAAAGAAAACATATTAAACAATTCACAAAGTAATATATATGCCAAACAGTAATAACTGAATCTGGTGTGTCCTCATTATACAATTCAGCAACCAAAGAGTCGCACAAGTGCGTGTCACACTTTCTTTCAATTTGTTTGGCATCCGAGCCAGTCAAGTGTGTGTTACACTCCCAGGGTGGCCCATCCATGGTGGCCCGTACTCCACGTGCATAATGCCAATCTTAGCTTATAAGTCGAGTCCTACTGACCCTCGACTAATAAGTCGAGCCTCACAAGCCCCCAACTTATAAGTCCAACCTTTAAAACACTTGGCTTATAAGATGAGTCTCTCAAAAACCAATTTTCCCTCGACTAATAAGTTGATCTCCAACTAACATCCTAATAATCCCCTGGTTTATAAACTGAGCTCTCTAGTCACAACAGAAAATCACATATTTCCTTTGTCATACATACATACAAATACAATGTATTATAATACACTCAAATAACATACATAGGCATAATCATAATCATGCGCATTTCAGTGTGCTTAACCAGACACTCACAAACATAATTATAATCATGCTCATTAATAGGGCCAAAGCCTTAATCAAGTCTATATTTAACCATCAAGCCAAGCCCTGATCACACATTCACATACTGGCTGCAGTTTTCTTACCTTCAGTCCAAATGCAAATTACTAATGACGAGCCTTGAGTACGATCCCTGACCCGAGCCCTTAGCATTGACCTAGTCGCAACCATAATAAGGAATTCCATCAAAAACAAGTAAATAAAGGCTTCTGGACTAAATTCTAGCTTCCGGTACATCGAATTCCATCGAACATGGAAGTGGAATCGATCCCGAGCGCAAAAGGTTAAGTTCTCGAACAAAAAACCTCCTCAGGGCCAAAAATCCCCTTAAGATTCGCGGCCCCATACTCCTATTCCACATCCTGCCTCCATCCAGAGGCTTAGCCTCCCCAAACTTCATACACTCGTTGCAGCCTAACCCTTGTGGCGCCACGACCCGCCCTTGCCACAGAGCCCACCATGGCTCCCCTTTTCTCCCTAGGCCCGCGGCATGCCAACAACAGAGTTGCGGCCCAGCCCTTCGAACCCAGAATTTCTGGGTTTTTCCCCCAGCCGAACTCAACTAAACACAATCCAATTATACTCAAATCTTTCAATTTAATCCCCATAATTAATACAACTTCCTTCTAGCAATTAAACCTAGCTAATTACTAGCTTAAAACTCATCAACACACCCAAAATTCATTCTCTAAACCCACAAACATGAAAACACTTAAGCCTTCAACTAAAGCCACAGAAACATCAAGAAGAAGTGGAATTAAACTCTTACCTCAGAGATGAAAACACCCTTGAACTAATCCCCAAGTTTCCCAAGCTCAATCCTCTAATTTTGCAAGCTTAGTTCTTCAATTCCTCAAAGTTTCTCAAACCACTAAGAGAGATAAAGAGAGTTACGGGAGAGAGAAGAAATTTTGTTTATTTACTCTGCTTCTAGCTTACTCTTAGCTGAAGAAACACTTAACTTAAGTCTCTAGTTTAGGCACAAATGACTCAAATGCCCCTAGGCCAATCCAAACTCTCCATAACCCTCCAAGGGAGATTCCGTCAATCGTCACTTCCCATGAATCTCTGAGTGTTCCTCTAAATCCCCAACTATTCCAAAATAATAATTATTTAATCTCTCATTACCCGATAAACCCCGGTTATGTACTAAATTACTAAAGTACCCCTAAGCTCGCCCTGAGCCGGGTATTGTACCCTATTGTGACTTTTCCGCTAACTTGCTCACCAGGATTGCCTCGTGTCGAGTAACCCAAATATATCTACATAATAATGTGGTCTCAATCACACAGACTCAAATTTACAATTATACCCTTAACGGGTCAAATTACTAAAATGCCCTTCTTATAAGAAATGGGCCCACATACACATATTTAACATTTCTAACATGCAAACATAATTATATTATAATATAATTCACATAATAACATGCTCATACTATATTAACACATAATTAGTGCAATTATTGCCTCCCGACCCCCTAATCCAGGCACTAAGCCATATTAGGGAATTTGGGATGTTACAGGAACGAGGGAGAGTCCTTTTCACCCTTTCCAATAGATCTTGGGGAGTACGCTCGCTCAAAGACTTGTCAGACGAACAGGAGTTGGACATCTGCAACAAAGAAAGGGCAACAAGTAAAGTTAGTATATCGACGTAATGAAGCTCCCTACCATGATCCATATAAGCCAGTAGCTAGGGGCATATCCATTACTAAGGAACAAAAGTGAACAAATCAAAGGAAAAAATTTTAGGGTCCCAGGTGGTCGACCTATGATTGGGCTGACCACCCTAGATCTTGGATCCCTGGGAATTGCCTAGGGAATATCGTAGTCGGCCTATGCTAAGGGTTGAGCCGACCACCCAGGCCTAGGAACCCTGTAAATCGCCCAAGACATGGGAAATGTAGTCTAGACTTGGATTTGTGACCATGGGAGTCACCTATGCTTGGATTTCTATCCCTAAAAATCGCCTATGCTTGTATCTGAAAGCCTGGAAATCGCACAGGCAAGGAAACCCTAGGGGTGGTCGGCTTATGATGAAATTCAGAAGCCTGTAAATCGCCTAGGCTAAGGAAGCCCTAGGGGTGCTCGACCCATGATGGGATGTGTAGGCCTGAAAATCGCACAAGGCAAGGGAAACCCTAGGGGTGATTGGCCCATGGTGAAATTCACAAGCCTAGAAATTTCCCAAGCTAAGGAAGCCCTAAGGTGCTCGGTCCATGATGGTATATGTAGGCTTGGAAATCGCACAAGGCAAGGGAAACCCTAGGGGTGGTCGGCCTATGATGGGAATGGTAGGCCTAGAAATCACCCAAGCCTTTAAAATCTATGGGTGATCGGCCTACATGCCTCTAAACCCTAATGTATCACACAAAAATGAAACAAATATTAAGCCATTGATTAAAAACAAGTTTCTTTGATTCAAACAAGTCAGTTGTTTTAAATCAAAACAAAGCAAAGCAGGTAATTCAGACAGATTTATCAAGGACGTAAAGATTGGGAAAGAATACTTACCCAAGAGAAGATGCACAAAGTTGATGAAGGCTTGGAGAATTTTACAGCTCAGACTTTTCCTGAGATAGGCGCATGAGTATGGGATGTGATGGGTGAGTCCCTACTTATTGACTCTCAGGCTAACCATATTTTTAGGAATTCAAATTCCTTGAAAAATATATGGTATTGTTAGAATTTCAAATTCTTTGAAAAATATCTTATATTTTTAGGAATTCAAATTCCTTGAAAAATATTTTTTAGTTTTAGGAATTAGTATCCTTGAAAAATATATTATATTTTTAGGACTTGAAAAATCCTTGAAAAATATATTATGTTTTTAGGACTTCAAAACTCCTTGAAAAATATATCATATTTTTAGGACTTCAAAATTGCTTGAAAAATATACTAGATTTTTAGGAAATTATTTTTAGGAATTATAATTATCCTTGAAAAATACGTGCTGAGCAAATTATGGATAGTTGATAAAAGTACTACGTAATGTCCTGAGGGACTTTGCTGTTAGAGTGTTGCTACGATATGTTTCTCGGGCCAGAACATGTTTACCGTAATGTTGAACACAATTTGATAAACATGGGGGGCAAATGTTATCCCTCAAAATTCAAGAGATAACGTGGAAAATGAAAAAGTGACACGTGGAATCACAAGTCATGGAAAAATGATAAAGTTTTGAAAAAAGATCGATGAACAAAAATAAATAGGTCTAGGACCTACAGGGAAGTCAACCAGGCCTAAACCTCCTAGGGGTGGTCGGTCTGGCTCTAGCCCCTAGGGGTGGTCGGCCTGACCCCAGCCCCTAGGGGTGGTTGGCCTGGCATTCTCAAGGATTGCATGAGGTGGTCGACCCACCCTATTCTTCATAGGGTGGTCGACCTAAACTCCAAAATACACTTCGTTGGATAAAGTTCATGCTCGATCAAGCTGAAATCAGCAGGCCTAGTACCCATAGGGTCAACAGGCCTAGCACCCAAAAGGTCATCAGGCCTAGCACCTAGAAGATCAGCAGGTCTAGCACCCAGAGGGTCAGGCCTAGCACCTAAGTCTCATAGACCAACCAAGACTTAGCACTTTCCCAAAGGTTTCAATCGTGCATCGTCAACCACGATCCAGAGAAACAACGAGAAGACCCCAACCCCTAGAGGTGGTCGGCCTGGCATGCTTAAGGATTGCATGAGGTGGTCGATCCACCCTATTCTTCATAGAGTGGTCAACCTAAACTCCAAAATACACATTTTTGGATAAAGTTCATGCTCGTTCAAGCTGAAATCAGCAGGCCTAGCACCCATAGGGTCAACACGCCTAGCACCCAAAAGGTCATCAGGCCTAACACCCAGAAGATCAGCAGGTCTAGCACCTAGAGGGTCATCAGGCCTAGCACCTAAGTCTCATAGACCAACCAAGACTTAGCGCTTTCCTGAAGGTTTCAATCATGCATCGTCAACCACGATCCAGAGAAACAACGAGAAGACCCACGATCTCATAATCATGGGGAGGTGGACACGTATCTCCACTCACAAAGATTGTGTACCAAACCACGATCCCAAGTCTTGCTAATCATGTAACAGCCCTGGGCACTATAAATAAAGGACCCAGAGCTTCATTTAGGGAGGTGGGTTTTGGACAATTTTGGGATCAGAGAGATATTTTTGGGGGAGAGACTCTGGGCAAATATGTGATGAGTAAAATCTTCTGTTCATATTTGGAAATGTCAATCGAGTGAGTCAATACTAAAGACTAAGTGTATTAGGTTATTACTGTTCATCAAAATAGGGTTGAACCACTATAAATCTTTGTGTGTTTGTTTAGATATTGGTACTTTGCTGTATATTTATATTTATCTTGTTCAAAAGGTGTCGTATACCGTACATACGATCGTTGGCCAATTTCACATGTCAATAATATATATTCTATGGTTTTGACTATATCTCAAATTTCTTTGATCATTCATTGATTCGTTATTCTTTTCAAGTTATTTTTTTATGAACTAGTTATTCATATTTTTGTTATGAGCTTGGCTTCCTCACATATAAGTTTATTTCTCTCACTCTCTCTCTTTTTATGTTTGTTTTACTATTATTATTATTATTATTATTATACATCAAAAAAATTCTCAGCACTTTCAATCTGTAGTATTTCAGTTTTTATTTTTTTAAATTCATGATCAATTTACTTTGTTTTATTAATGTTTATTCTATTTTTATTTGTTTGCATATGCCTTCATATCCATATTTATTTGGGTCGCCTTTTGTACAAATTGGATGGTGGTAATTTAAGTATTGAAGACTATGATTTAGTTATTGTTAACGGTGAAATCTCGTCAACGATTAAAGGTTAGAAAACTAAGATTTTTATACTAAGGGTAGCTTAGAATCAGGAGGAAAGAACTTCAATCAATAGAAAAAGAACAGAGCAACAATGGAACAAAGATCATTTATTTCTTTTACGTCCCCTCATACACTCAGTTTTCCAACCCCTTAACCTGAGGGGTTGAGGACTATTTATAGGTGGCCTCTATTGGCCATTGATACAAACAAGTCCCAGGAGACAGGGACGTATGCGGGTACACTGATGGTGCAGGGGCTCAGGGTGTAGTGGTGTCTGCCCTAACAATGCCAGAGTCGTGGCTCAGGACATAGTACTGTCGGCTCTGGCGTATGGCCGGGGGTGTTCAAGTGGCACCACTACTCTTCGTACAAGTCCGTACTACCACTACTCCTCGAACGTAGATGACAAGGCCACGCCTCTGTTCCCTTCACAACCGTACATCTCGTGTCAGTACACATGACCTGTACCCGGCCATCCTTATCAATCCCTGTCGATGCCTAATGTTCGTTTGATGCCCCCCTTAGGTGTCCCCAAGTGTTCCTCGTGAGAAGCCAAGGTGCTAGGGGTCGAGGCTAACCTACACAGGTCACATGGAGGCGAGGCTCGAGACATGGGCGGCGCAACGAGGTCACACCCTCGCATAGCGAGGGTGTCTCGCATAGTGAGGCTGGCCCTCTTCCCTCGAGTGTAGACGAGGCTCGAGACATGTGCGGCGCGACGAGGCCACACCCTCGCATAGCGAGGCTGGCCCTCTCCTCCTATGTGCAGGCGAGGCTCGCAAGGCATGGGGCACGCGTGAGGCAACAAGGCTGAACCCTCACAACCCTCGCATAGCGAGGGTGGTGTCCGTGTTGGTCAGTGGTTGGGGACCCTCGCATGGCGAGGGTGACTCCCTTAGCCCAACTCCTCTTATGCCACATGACGCCCTTGTCTCTTTGTGCATGTGGTAAGCAGCCCAGTGAGGCTCTCGCCCCCTTCGTCCCACTGACATGCACCTCATAGTTTCTAGGGTGCCTGGTAATGTAGAGGTTCTCTTGAGTGGAATTCACAAGGGAAGAATTCATACATTTACAAGGGTAACTATTGACTATGGCTCTAGTCAATTTTCTGCATTCACAGTTATGCTTGTTGATGACATATTATTGTATGTATATTCTCTGAGTAAGTTTTATACTGAGAGAATTTTGAAACTCGTTATCTCTCACTCCATGTGCAACCTAGTGCATGTTCTGCATTGTTGTAATATTGCTACTCATGGAATAGCTAAGTTTGCACTTACGACTGATAATGAGTTTACTTGGCGGAATGTATCTCACCTTGTATTTTGACTGATGTAATTAACAATTTTTATGAATGAGCATTGGTCTTTTTTTTTAAAAAAAAACAAATAATGAACGACTTTAATGACATTTTTAATAAATTTTCAATGTTTCGTCTCCCTTATTTTGAGCCTAGATATACTTGGACTAATAAAACTACTTTTGAGCGATTAGATTGGTGCATTGTAAATAATAATTGGCAAGATATTTATCAGTTTGCTTTTCTATTTCATTTAGGGTTCTATGGCTCGGATCATCATGCTCTTAAGCTAGTGATCACTGATGATTATATTGTAAATAGGAGGTCTTCTAAGAAACATTTTCTTTTTTAAAATCATTGGCTTACTAAGTCTTCTTTTTATAATCTAATAAAAATACTTCGTATAATAATAATTGTTCAAGCTCTAATCCATTATCCTCTTTTCTGTCAAAACAAAATGATTGTGCTTTATCTTTTAAAAATTGGAACCACTTTTCTTTTCAGCCTTTTCGTAACCATATATGTGAGCTTCAAATTAAGTTAACTAGTCTACAAAGCAAGCGCTTTTTACTCCTCAAACTCTTAGTGCTTTTGAACAAGTTTAATCTTAGCTGATGCACTTCTGTACAAGGAGGAATTGTATTTGTTGACGCGATTTTTCGCCAATAGTGAATTACATAAATAGCTGGGAAAGATTAGTGTTTAATGATAAATTGTAACAAGAAAATGATATTTAGAAATACTGGTAATGAAATATCAAGAACACCCAGTCCTTTTTACGTGGTTCGGAGGTTAAAATCCCCCTAGTCCACGAGTCTGTATTATTACTGTATATCTCTCTATATTTTGACAGAGTATTTGCATTACAGGAAAAATCCAACCCCTTTCCCTATCCAAGGTCTTGGTATTTATAGAGAAACAATCCCTGGATAGGCGTTGGGGCCATCAAGCGAATCTAAATCCCTCATGTGATCTGTCCCACACTAATGATGAATATTATAATTTATATTAAGGTATAGTCTAACCATTAAGTAAAACTGATCATCGGTCATCTGGCCTAATCGAACATGCAATGTCTGATTCCGCACGTTTATATTACGTGTCCGGGAATTCAGGGATAAACGGACATGTGATGTCTGATCACGCACGTTTATATAACGTATCCAAGTTTATAAAGATCCATGGACATGGCAGATCTCTAGCGTACCCCGAGCTGAGTGTAGTGTCAGCTCGTGTCTCGAATGCTATACTTCATAAGTGTTTCTAGCTCATGCATATTGTTTTGTATTCATCAGCTCGTGCTATTTACCCGGGGAATCGAGCTGCCACACAGAGGAAATATGACCTTACGGATCCTCCATTAGTCTTTTGGCTAGCCCACTGTACTCGAGCTAACTAAAAGGCTTGTGCTGAATTTTAGGACGTACATTTGCTCAGTGCTCAGTGTGTGAGTTGCTCAGTGCGTCTCTCGGCCTAATTGATGAAAAATGAGAAGATTTGCAGGTACATCTTGCGCATTATCAGCAAAAAATCACTCATTATTTTAATTCAAAGGTTAGGAAGCGTGTCTTTGGTTTAGGCAACCCGGTACTTTGAAGCGTGGCAAGCAAGGACCCCAAAGACAGTACCTTTACATCCGAACCACGACCTTAATAATACCACGACCTTAATAATACAGACTCATGGACTAGGGGGATTTTAACATCCGAACCACGTAAAAAGGAATGGGTGTTCTTGATATTTCATCGCCAGTATTTCTAAATATCATTTTCTTGTTACGGTTTATCATTAAACACTAATATATCCCAGTTATTTACGTAATTCACTATTGGCGAAAAATTGCGTCAACAGTTTGGTGCTTTCATTGAGAGCTGCAGATCAGTGTTTTTGTGAAAGATTCAGATCAAAGTTCATCATGGTGGTTACTCGATCGAGGAATGGTAATGAGATAGATCATTCTGGTGGGCAGGAGGCGCACCATACTTTTGTTTCCAATGAAAAAAACCCTGAGGTCCAGCAGTGGTTGGGAAAACAATCGATGGGCCACGGCGACACTTGAGTTCAGCGTCATTACCAAAAAATCCAAACCTGGATTACTTGTCTGCGGTTGAGTTGGAAAACATGCAGTTGAGGAGCCATCTAGCCAGAGAAAATAAGCAAATCAAGGAGGTCTTGGCTCGGCTACTCCCTCTTGCAATCAACAGTAACGTCAGAAAGAGGGCAAGGTGGGACTCATAAGTCCCGCTGGGATAGTCGACCCAGACCAAGCCGATCAATTAGAACCTCGACCCCGAGTTCTACGCCCATGGCACAAGATCACCAAGAAATTCCATTTGATGGCCCTCCCAGGAGCCGTTGGCAAGTCACCTAGTCGGTTAGGACCTTGACTCTGAGTTCAGTACCACCATCGAATACACCTGGAAATGCCCACAGTAACCCCCGAAGAAGGTCTAGGGAAAACTCGCAAAGACGGCATGTCCCAGCCGACCTCCCTGTGCCACGTTCAGATCACCAGACACAGGGAGTCAGAAATGGCGGAGCAGAGCGACCACGGGCTAATTTGGTACGACTTGACGGGGCGAGAATTGCCTCGCCAATTAGACATCCCCCGTCATCCATAAAGCATCGAACACCACCTTGTTCCGCTCGAAACGTTCCTACCTATGGGGATAGCAGGAGGAATCCTCCTCCCGCTGCCCCTACTTATGCCCCACGAGCACGCAGAAATAACCCAGATCCTCATCCTCAGCTGCAAGCTCTAAGTTTCTCTAATGGAAGTTATTGGACGGAGGGACATCGAAGTGGTAGGACCAGCGCAGATTTGAGGAATCAGCTGAGTTCGGTACAGAACCCTCAAGTTGATCCACAGACCGATCTACGAGATCGCCTAAATTCACAAAGGAGGAATCCAGTTCGTGATGGATTCAGTGGCACTCACCACGAGGGAAGTCCTTACGAGGTATGTGATAACAGGAATGTCCCACCAAACCAAGCTCGAGCTTGGAGGGACAACAACCCGCCAAACGCGTACGACCGAATGGGAGCTGTCGAACTGCCCCAGGGAGCCAAGGACCAAACCCTTGAGAGGTTAACCCAGAGGGAGGAGTTGATGAAAAGACTCCTATTAGAGAAGGAAAAAAATGAATATGACTCAGGCGATGAGCTCAAAATTTTCGCCCCTAACATCGTAGCAACAGCATACCCGTCGGGTTTCAGGATGCCCCATTTTTCAAAATTCGATGGTGATGGAGATCCGTCCGATCACTTGGGAATGTTCAATACCCTAATGATGGCCCACAATATCGGACCTGAGTTGAGGTGCCTGGTATTCCCTTTGATTCTGGTCGGGCTGGCTAGGCAATGGTTCAAGCAATACAAAAAGCATTCTATCAGTTCATGGAAGAGCTTCTCCGCTGACTTCAAGACGGCGTTTCAAGCTTCTCAGACGGTTCGCATCAAGGCGGACACCCTTGTAAATGTAAAGCAGCAGCCCAGAGAGCCTCTAAAAGCATATTCGAGTAGGTTCGCCAATATTGCTGCGCGAGCTAGAGATGCAGACGAAAGTTCTAGGCTCATGGCGATGAGAATAGGAATTCTTGTTGGGGGCGACCTATGGAAGGAAATCCAAAGAAAAGGGGTCAACACCTCGGATGATTCCTGAACAAAGCTCAAAGGTGGATCAACTTGGAAGAGGCATGAGCTTCGGTCGTAGGAACCAGCCAAGTCCCTGCCCAGCCCATTGGAGCGGTAACGGATGTTCCAGCTACCCAGAATAGCCAAGGGGGGGGGGGGGGGGGGGGGGGTTAGCAAGAGGAAGGGAAATGGTGAGGGCGGCCAGAACGGTTCAAAGAAAAACAAGCCTGTGGAGAAGTTCAAGCCAATCTATACGACTTACGTCGACCTCACGAATACTAGGGAGTGCATTTTCTTGGTGAATTATTCCCGCCTTCCATGGAAAAAGCCAGAGCCTTTAAAAAACCAAAGGGCGAAGAGAGATCCTTCAAAATTTTGTTGATTCCACAATAACATTGGTCACAACACTGCTGATTGCAGGCACTTGAAGGATGAGATCGAGACACTCATCAGAGCAGGACCTTTGGCTCAATATGCCCGGAATCGAGTAACTCCTAGTCAGCTCGCTGGACAACACATTCCATCAGCTCCGGAGGCCTCAGCGAATCAGACCGGAGCTCAGGTGAATTAGGATACCCATCCTCCGATAATAGGGGGAGAGATAACAACCATCTCTGGAGGCCCTCATCTGGCAGGCACGAGCAGAGGTGCCCAGAAGAGTTATATCAATGAGCTGAGGTCTCACAACGGAGTTGAGTTTTTCCTAGAGCATCCTTCAAGTGAGGGATCAGCCACTATCGGAACCATCGAGTTTTACTAAAGAAGATGTAAGTCATGTCCAATTCCCACATAACAATCCTCTAGTCATAACTGCCTAGCTTGCCAAATGGAGAGTTAGGAGGACACTAATGGATAATGGAAGTTCTGTGAACCTACTATTCAGGTCCACATTGGAAAAAATGGGATTTTCTGTGACCGAGCTGAAGGCAACCTCCATGATGTTGTACGGGTTTTCTAGTGAGGGATCAGCCACTATCGGAACCATCGAGTTAGTGATAACCTTGGGTAAAGGACCACGAACTGTTTCCAAGCTTCTTGAGTTTGTGGTCATCGATTTTCCGACCGCGTACAATGCAATTTTGGGTTGGCCTATGCTGATGGCATTCGAAGCCATAACCTCTGTCCGTCACCTTGTGATCAAGTTCCCCTCATCTTTGGGAATATGTATTGTCTGAGGCAATCAGCTTGCTGCCAGGGAATGCTACAGCGTTTCCATGAAGGGAAAATCACAACTCGGGCAGTAAATGATGGCCATACAAGGAGAAGGCGAGGAATCCCAGGAAGTGAGGACTGCTCCTGGAATGGAAGAACCTCAGCCAGCCAGGGGCAGGGATACTGCCCCGAGTGATGATATCGATCTATGAGTAGGGGAGGATAGATCTGATCTTCGAGCTATTGAAGAGCTTGAAGAAGTGAACATCAATCCCAAAGATGCTTCAAGTGTCGTTAAGCTTGGGAAAAATCTTGGTGATGAGAGGAAGGCGGAGCTGATACAATTTTTACAAGAGAATCTAGATGTTTTTGCCTAGTCTCATGAAGACATGGTAGGTATAAGCCCGAGTGTAATCATGCATACCCTGAACTTGGATAAAAGCATGCCTGCGAAATCCTAGAAACAGAGGCGTCTGGGTACAACCCGAGCTAAAGCCCTAGAAGAAGAAGTAGCTCGACTATTAAAATGCGGGTTTATTCGCGAGGCTAAATATCCGATCTGGGTCGCAAATCCTGTCCTGGTCCCAAAGCCAAATGGAAAATGGTGGACCTGCATCGATTTCTCTGACCTAAAAAAAGCTTGTCCCAAGGATTGTTTCCCATTGCCGAGAATTGATCATTTGGTGGATGCCACTGTGAGGCACGAGCTCATGTCCTTCATCGATGTGTACTCTGGATATAACTAGATCGCGATGAACCCCGTGGACCAAGAGCATACCAGCTTCATGATTCCAACAAATGTTTACTGTTATAAAGTTATGCCCTAAGGGCTAAAGAAGGCTGGGGCTACCTACCAGTAGTTGGTCAACAGAATGTTCGCTGATTAGAACGGGAAAAACATGGAAGTGTATGTTGATGATATGCTTGTAAAATCTAAGACTGCCGATAACCATGTTCCCGACCTGAAGGAATGTTTTGAGATCTTAAGGAGATATAATATGAGGTTGAATCCCCATAAGTGTACTTTCGGAGTGGCATCAGGAAAATTTCTAGGATTCATAGTCAATACTAGGAGGATTTTAACCTATGAACCACGTAAAAAGGAACAGGTGTTCTTGATATTTCATTACCAGTATTTTTAAATATCATTTTCTTGTTACGAATTATCATTAAACACTAATCACTCTCGGCTATTTAAGTAATTCACTGTTGGCGAAAAACTGCGTCAACAGTATTGAAAACAAAGATCTAGGATTAGTTGGCTTAATGATGGGGATAAAAATACTAAAAAATTTCATAAAAAAAAACATCTCATAGAAATAAAGTTAACACTATCCGGTCTTTAACCTTAGACAATGATTCCACTATTTCCTCTTTTCCAGATATTTGTAATGCTATATCTACTTACTTTTCTTCTATTTTCACTTCTCAATGTACTAATCCTACTGATGTTTCTTATATACTCTCAGGTATTACAAATAGGTTATCTCAAAACCAATATGATGATCTAAATAAAAATTTTACACCTAATGAGGTAAAGAAAACTCTTTTTCAGTTATCAGGCGATAAAGCCCCTGGTCTTGATGGATTTAATGCATATTTCTATTATAAAAAATTGAAATATTTTGTATACTGATTTAACTAATGCTATATTAAGTTTTCTTAAAGATGGGGCTAATATATCTACTGTTAATTCTACGTTTTTAGTCCTTACTCCTAAATAATCTAAAGCAAGCTCTCTTAAAGAATTTAGTCCTATTAGTCTCTGTTCTACTTAGTACAAAATTATTTCTAGAGTTTTAGTTAATCGTTTTTGACAACGTTTTGATTGCCCATGATTTAATACATGCCATTAATCATAGAAAAATGGTTCAATTAGGTTGGGCAGCTCTTAAATTAGATATGGAAAAAGCTTTTAATATGGTAGAATGGGGTTTCTTAGAATTGGTTATGCATGCTTTAAACTTTCCTCAGAGATTTATCTCTTTAACTACGAATTGCCTTTCTTCTCTTTCTATAAGTTTTTGCTTTAATGGTCTGATTTTTGGTAGTATTACTTCCTATAGGGGAATTAATCAAGGTGATCATTTTTCCCCTTATCTTTTCCTTTTGTGTTTTGAAGGTTGGTCTTCAATTTTGCATCTTAAGGAACAGGCAGGTTGGTTACTGATTATCCCATAAATAGATATAATGACGTGGCATGACAAAATGACATGTGGCAACAAGAAGCACTAATTTCCCAAGTTCTGGTCGAATAGGCTTAACTAGAAGATGAAGAGTTGCTTCCTCGAGTTCATCCAAGTACGTCTAAGGTTGTTGATCGAAGAAGTACAAGTTAACTACATGCAATCATCTCGAAGGAATGTTGGTCAAATGAAGATCCCAGAAGCAGCTTCAACAACCAGATCAATCCGCATTTGATGAGACATTTATGTAATTGTATTTTATTTCATGTTCAGTTGTAAAAGACCCACATTATGCATGTAGGGCCCATTTCATACTTGTAAGGCCGAAGGCCCACTCGAAAATCTATAAATAAGATGTCTCACTGTCATTTGAGGGGATCAAATCCGAGAACTAGAATTAAGCACTTACATACTGTTGGAGATTAGGCTTAATCAACCTTAGTTTTGTATTACAACTCAAAGCATAAACAACAAGTAATCTAACTCTATAGGTAGATAATCACAAATTACATAAACACAAAATAATCAAATTGTAGAGTGGACCTTTCTTGAAGAACAACCTTCAAACACAAAATCACAAAGCTATGATTATATGTGAAACACAAAAGTGACAAGACTTGACACAAATGTATATTTGTTGTCCAAAAATCTCTATTCCTATCATTCTCCTTGTAATTTCTTGAAGCTACTACAATGGAATGAGATTGGAAATCACAAGCGTTGATCCTTAATACAAGTCAAACTTTCTTGATGAAGATCTTGGAGAAACTAGTAATCTTGAACGCTAGAGAGAGAGAGAGAGGGGAGTGATCAAGTGACCAATTAACTCAAATGAACCCTTTATATAGTATAGGAACCTCATTAGACTCAACTAATGAGATTGGAGCATTTTAATTTTTATTTTGGAGCCAAAACACATCATTGTACGGACTCGTACGGACGACCCAGGCGACGCATCACCTTGTCTATTAAAAATTGGTCGTACGAGGCATCGTCGTCACCTCTATAATGACGATCCAAACTTTGTCTTAAAACATCCCCAAATTCTCCCAAACTTTTTGGGTACTCTCATATACTCCAAAGTCCAAAGACACACTTTGGACCCAAAAAGATGATTTATAAATGCTTATTTGAAAGTCACTCTCACATGTTGACTTTTTTTTAAATCGTTATGGTTTATGCACCTCTTCGTGCCTAACCAATTTCACTATGTATTTAACCAATCACAACATTCCCCCACTTGGTTAAATACATCCTCAATTTTCTAGCCTAATGATATTCCTGCATAAAGTAAAGTAAATTTTGGGTTTGAAGTTCACCTTAGTGAAAACATTACAAAGTTTCTACCAAAATGCTAAGGTATTCTTAAAAGATTGAACCCAACATTCCTAGTGATAAAACCGATAATGTCTCACACACCTCTATCTGATTACTCATGTATTTCCCATTGTTCACGCTTAGCACTTTTGATGGCCTTGTTCTTGATCAATTCATGAACCATCCGGAGAGAAAACTCCTACTATCTTGAGAGACGGCTCCACCTCTAGGTTCACATAGGTGTAATTCTTACAACATCTTTGCTACCTTTAGAGATGTTTGTTGCTCTTAAATTTAATTTCATTAAAATTCTATGGCTTAACCCTCCTACTCGGTAGCAACCAACATTAACTCACTCTTGACAGGACTTTTAAGTTGTTAATGTTGAAACTATTCCCTTATCAATGACTTGTTCTTACCCATTGAACTCTACATTTGATGTATGCAAGTTTTGAGTTGAGTTGCCATCATTGGGGAATCTATTTATCAAGAAGTTTTTGTCTCATTCCTCTATTTGTGGAACTAACCAAATCTATCCCAAGAGGTTAGATAAACGGATCCGCTAAGTTCTCACAAGATTTCTGTAATGCCCCGAAATTCTTAATGCAGTTTAATGGCTGGATTAGTAGGCCAAGATGGCCATAACTGTTTAATTATGCCATTAAATGATAAAGTGCATGTTTATGTGATTTATATTATAATGTGATGTTATATCCATGCATGTGGGTCCACATTTGATTATTAGGGTGTTTTGGTAATTTGGCCCGTTGAGGGCATATTTGTGTATTTTGGTGCATATTGTGAATTATGGATGAGATCCCATTATTATGGAGATATATTCGAGCTATTCGGCATGAGATGGTCTTATATTTCAAATTAGCGGTTTTGTCATAACGGGGTCTTTTATTGGGATATTAAGTAATGAGAATGTTTATTTGATGATAAATTGGGAGTTATTGAGATCAGGAGGAAATTCTAGGAGTTTTGACTATAGTGTCCTGGGGGTGTTTTCAGGACCCCGAGCACTAGGTTTTATTGGAGGTTACTTGAGCTTGAAGTAGCTTGTCAGATAGAATCGTACGTTAGAAAAATACTTTCTCTCTTTCCCATTAGTTCATTTTACCGTTCGAGGCAATTTCGAAGAAATCTTGAGTTCTAGAAGTCGGAATCAAGCGAGGATCGAGGCATAGCGATCCTAGGAAAGATTAGAAGCTTCTTGACCGAAGGATTTGATGAGAAACAACCCAATCAAAGGTAATCTAAGTCTTAAGTTTTGAGTTTTTAGAGTTTCGAAGCGTTGAATTGGATTTTGTGAATCATTGAGCTTTTGGTTCGTTTGAGCCTCGGGATTTGATGATTTTGGATCATTGGGAAGTTAGGGAACTTTGATTTTTGGATTTGGAAGTGTTTAGGCCTGTTTTTGGAAGGTTTGGGATGAAGGAAATCATGTTCATGGCTAGTTCTGGGTGGGGGGCCGCAACCCTGTTTTTGGGCACCACGGCCCAAGCTCGAAGAAGTAGCTGGAGGCTTTTGGCCTGTGCTGGGCGCCATGGCCCTTGCTCCTGGTGTGGCTGGGGGCCGTGACTCAAGGTGCTAGGGCCATGGCTCTTGGGTGTTTTTGACGCCGTTTGAGTGTTTTGACCTCGGGAACTTGGTGTTAGGCCTTCTGGATTGTTCTTACTACCCGGATTAGTGGGGATTGATGTCCCAAAGGCTAGATCTTGGTTCGAGAACCTTTGTTATTCATTTTATTGATGGTGTCCCATATTTGGTTATGACTAGGTGACCGCTAAGGGATTAAAAATCAGATCGTTCTCAAGGGTCGTTCTTTTATTCATTCTCGCTCGAATCAGAGGTAAGAAAACTGCACCTTGTGTATATGACATGCATGATTGTTGTTGAGGAATGTTGGTTGATAAATGTGGACATTGATTGCATATTAAATGCTTAGCAGAGCTTGCTTACTTGTGTATGGCACTGATTAGTCAGGGACGGCACTGGTCGCATATTACTGACCTTAGTGTCAGAAACAGCATAAGCGTCCTGAACACAGGGCCGATAAAAGATTAGATCTAATCGATATCAGCATTGAATGAATCTAGGAGCATTAATGTTGGACCGACCCTAAGGTCGATGAAACTTATAAGCGCTTGTCTAGTCTATGACTAGTTACTCAGAGCCAGGGCCAAAGGCCTAGGTGACAGCTTGTCACATGGCTAGGGAGCGAAATCCCATGGTTGTGACTCTATGGTCACGAGGTAGGTTATGTTGGTGACTAGTCACCAAGCACCTATCTTGTTTAAGCTAGTGAAAGGATCACTTATTTGTAAAGCCCTGGTGACCCTATCGTCACATGGCTAGAGGGAATGGAACCAACCTTAGTGACTTTTGTGACTATCACTCATCTGTTTTGGATTGAAAGTCCTGATTGATTATTATGATCATTGTTGATATTATATTCATGCTATATTGTGTTCTCTTGCTGGGCTTTGGCTCATGGGTGCTATGTGGTGCAGATAAAGGGAAGGAAAAGCTCACCTAGCCTTGAGTGGAGAGCTTAGGTTGTGCTGTGTACATATGCGGCCGCTTGACCACCACGGCCAAGGAGTTCTCAGAGGAACTAGGGGGTTTACCCTATTTTTGCTGCTTAGGTCGGCGGGGTTTGTAAACTTGAAACAGTAATGACCATTTTGAGTTGTAAATAACTTGTAAATGTTTTTTATGGGCCCATGAATAGTTTTATGTATTAAATAAAATATATCCTTTCTTTTTTATTGGTTTTCCACCTTAGCCTGTTAATAATACCTAGAAGCACGTTTTTAACCAAAGAACTCGGGTAGCGAGTTAAATTTTCGGTTCACCGTTCACCGTAACTATTCTGGGGTAACCAGAGCGTTACAATTTCACATATGAAATTGATATGATACTCTTATCAATCAATTCCCTCACATAACCATGTATTAGTCTTATATGTCTAGACTTCCCATTGTATATCTTATTGTAAGCTCTAATAAAAGTGGCTTTCGGTATCTCCAACATGAGATCTTGTAGCCACTCATCCTCTTTGTTGGTTGTCGCTAGAGCTACAAACTCCGACTCCATGGTTGAGTGACATAAACACGTTTGTGGAAAGATTATCTCCTACATCAAATATCCAACTTGCGTCGGAATATCCCTCAAGTATCTTAGGAAACTTAGTATACTGGAGGCATAACTCCTTGGTCATTTTAAGGTATCCAAATACTATTTCCATGACCTTCCAATGTAAGATACTTGAGTTGATAGTAAACCTACTTATTTTACTAACCATAAATGCAATGTCTGCTCTAGTACAATGAGAGGCATACATCAAACTTCCAATTGCACTTGCATACTCTAGTTGAGCCACCACTCTCCCTTCATTCTTTTAAAGCTATACACTTGAATCGAAGGGTGTGTTTACCTCTTTGATAATAAGATGACCAAACTTGTCAAGCATTTTCTCAACATAATGAGCTTGACCTAAGGCATAACCATCCACATTTCTTCTAACTTTAATACCTAATATGGTATCAAACTCTCAAAGGTCCTTCATCTTGAAGTTAGAAGATAGAAGCATCTTCGTTTCTATTATGTCTTTCATGTCATTACTTAATATTAACATAAAATCAACATATAGACACACTAAGATGACATAGTCATCACAAGTCTTAGAGTATAAGCACTTGTCCGCACTGTTGTGTCTAAACCCATCCGAAACAATGGTCTCATCAAACTTCTCATGCCATTGTTTTGGTGCTTGTTTTAAACCATATAATGAGTTAACAAGCTTACACATCTTATGTTCATTTCCACTTAGAACAAACCATTCCGGTTGTTCCATATACACCTCCTCATCGATGTTACCATTTATTTTTAATTAAAATAGTTTTTTAATATATATATTTTAAAATGAATTAATATATATTACTATTCTTTTATATTTTAAAATATACTTTAATTTTTTTTAGTTTTAAAATTACTATAAGATTTCAAAATGGCAAAAAATTGATTTTTTAATAATTATTCTAATGTTTTGGTACTTTAACTGCCAAAAAATAAAGTTTTCGTATTTAGCCGCAAGTAAACACAAAATTTAAGTATTTAAGCTACAAATTTCTTACAAAAGTAAGATTTAAATGTTGGTACTTACAGAATGACAATAAAAGAAGCGTTTTGCTACTTTTACTGCCGATTTTTTTTTATTTTTTTGTATTTATTTACAAGTAAATACAAAATTGAGGATTTTTAGCTGCAATTTTCCTATTTGAAATAAAAACCACTAAGGCAGAGAAAGCCCGCATTTAGGGTCTCCTTAGCCCAAAAGTCCTAATTTGTTAATATTTTATTAAAATATATATAATAAAAAATTATGGGCCTGTAAATTTACTAGGAGCCCAATAATATCGAAAAAAGCTGAGAACTACCAACTTTTAGGAGTAGTTAACTAAAATTAGACACTAAATATATTTAGTTGAACTTTACCCAATATTATCATGAGACTTCCCAAGTTACCCTTATTTGAGCACATGGTTCTAAGTGTTGTTGTAATATGTATTATATGTGTCATATTATAGTTAAATTGGAAATGCATTCTAATTGTAGCGTGTCATATATATGTGTGACAACTATATTTATAGTAATGTATTCAATCTATGAAAAAATATTCTTTAAAATGTAAAAATCAAGGCTTAAAATGTAAGAACAATCATTTAAAATATAAACCTGAAGACATAAAATATAAACCTGAAGACATAAAATCTAAACCACGACCATTTAAAAGTTTAACCTCATGGCTTAAAATATAAACTACAACTCTTCAAAATGTAAACCACAAAGCTTAAAATATAAACCATCACTCTTTCAAATTTAAACCACAAGCCTTAAAATTTAAACTGCGACTTGTAAAAATTTAAACCATAAGGCTTAAAGTTAAACCACTAAACTTAAAATTTAAACAACGACCATATAAAATATAAACCATAATCTTTTAAAATCTAAGCCACGATTCTTTAAAATTTAAACCACCACAAGCCTTAAAATTTAAACAACGTCTCTTTAAAATTTAAACCACAAGACTTAAAATTTAAATAACAACACTTTAAAATTTAAACCACGTGTCTTTAATTTAAACCACAACTCTTTAAAATTTAAACCACAATGCTTAAAAGTTAAACTGCTTGGCTTAAAATCTAAACCACGACTATATAAAATATAAATCATGATCATTTAAAATCTAAATCACGACTTTTTAAAATTTAAACCACTAGTCTTTCAAATTTAAACAACAACTCTTTAAAATTTAAACCACAAGGCTTAAAAGTTATACTACTAGACTTAAAATATAAACCACGACCATATGATATATAAACCATGATCATTTAAAATCTAAATCATGGCTCTTTAAAATATAAACCACTAGTCTTTAAAATTTAAACCACGACTCTTTAAATACAAAGCTTAAAATTTAAACCACAAGGCTTAAAATTTTAAAACACAAGGCTTAAAATTTAAACTACGACTTTTTAAAATTTAAACCACAATGCTTAAAATTTAAACCACTAGGCTTAAAATCTAAACCACGATCGAATAAAATATAAACCACGATCCTTAAAAATCTAAACCACGACTCTTTAAATTTTAAATCACTAGTCTTTAAAATTTAAACCACAAGATTTAAAATTCAAATCACGACTTTTTAAAATTTAAACTACGACTCTTTAAAATTTAAACTACAAGGATTAAAATTTAAACCACGCGGTTAAAATCTAAATCACAACCATATAAAATATAAATCATGATCCTTTAAAATCTAAACCACGTATCCTTAAAATTTAAACCCCTAGTCTTTAAAATTTAAACTACAAGGCTTAAAACTTAAACCACAAGACTTAAAATTTAAATCACGGCTCTTTAAAATTTAAATCACGAGGCTTAAAAGCTAAACCACGCGATTAAAATCTAAACCGCAATCATATAAAATATAAACCATGATCATATAAAATATAAACCATAATCCTTTAAAATCTAAACTACTGCTCCTTAAAATTTCAATCACTAGTCTTTAAAATTTAAACTACAAGACTTAAAATTTAAACCACAACTTTTTAAAATTTAAACCACAAGACTTAAAATTTAAATCACGATTCTTTAAAATTTAAACAACAAGGCTTAACAAAATAAAACGTATAGATTTTTAGCTATTAATTTAACCATGTATTTGTTATGTTTCTTTGTTATTAAAAATTATTTAAAGCTATTAATTAATAGTAAAAAGAGTTGGATATGATGGTTATGTGACTTCTTATGCTATCCTAATGGGCATGTGTTCGACTCTTGGCAACTACAATTTGATATAAATGTTTTTATAGCATGCCTGGACACATTGTGTAGAGAAAGGGTGTAATGGGAACATTTATTCTAAATCTGGGTATAAAAGTAAGATGATTAATAAATGAGTAAAAATTAAAATGGTTATCTAAAAGTGGACACCTAGTCTAATTTCTTCAATTATATCACGACATATGATGTTGTGGGTATTAAGATGATATTTTTTCCAAAATAGTGTTTGATGTTATTGGTAATATGTGAAACATTTTAACAAAAGTTGTTATGTTTGAGCTAAAACATCATTACAGGATGCATAAGATGGCATTTTTCGAAACATACTTTAAACAGGAATCTGTTTTTCAGAATTCATTTAAAGTTTACAGTAGTTTTAAAATCTTTTCAAGAAGATTGGTAATTTTCAAAATGAATCTTTGCACAAGTAACTAATTGATACTCTTAGTAATAAGTTAGTAACTGTCAATAAGTTTAAAATCGAAATTAATTCCATTCATTGGGTTTGGGTCATAATTTTAACCAAATTTAAAATATATAATTTATTTTTGAGACACAAAATAAATATAATTTAATAATTAAGTTATTATGCAACATTTTTTAATAATTAACATAGAATTTTTTTTTGTAAAAAAAAAATAAGCAAAAATTCCGTCTTTTTCAAGAAAAATTTCATTCAACAAGAGTGAACTTTACAAATGTAGAAGCAAATTTGTTGTAACCGGAGAAAATGCACAAAAGAGAAATTCCATTGACAAAGAATAATTGGATTTTTTTAAAACTACCCGCTTTTATTATTCATTAACAATAAATAGCCACATATATTATTTTTATTATTAATACTCACATTTAGAGACAGAATGACTAAAATACTATTGATTTATATTTTTAGGCTTGTAATTTACATTTATGAACGTGTGATTTACATTTTTAGCTTATAACTTGCATTTTAAATCCTAATGGTTTATATTTCAAATGATTGTGTTTTACATTTCAAAATCTTGTGGGTTGCATTTCAAAATCTAGAAAGGATAAAATATATATTTTGATTAGAAAAATGGTTATTAATTAACCGTTTTGAAATTTCGGATAAAAATAGAAAGGACTAATTAAATTTGGGTACTACATGTAATTTCTTAGAATAATAAAGAGAATTTTAATTCCAAACTTAGCCAAAACATGAGCTACCATATTAGAGCTTAAAGGAAAGTGAAAAAAATTGATACAATTATCAATATTTAGAGCCTCTTTAATGTCATCAATCACAATAACATTGATCTAGCAAGGTCGGGATGGTCCAGTTCAAAGAATATACCAGCAAAACAACTAAAAATAGAAAGGACTAACTAACTATTTTAACAACTAAAAACCAAATTTGATAATAAAATAAGTGAACACTTGAGAAAAATAAATAAATAAAGCTAAAGAACTCTAGAAACTTAGTAATGTTTCTTTTAACACAAAAAAATAAAATTAAAAGAAACATATTAAATATAAAGAAACTTTTTATAAGAAGAAAATTAAAAGAAACTTATTAAAGTATAAAATTTGTTTAAGAAACTTAATGTCTCATTTAAGTCCGTTACCCACAAATAGGCCATCCCAACAAATTTGAGGGCTTTGGGAGAAAATTCAATTGAGTACCTCTCTAAATGGGGAATTGGCAGTAAAAGTACTTAATATTTTAATTTTTTTGTAAATTAATACTCAATCTTTTTCTTTTTTGTAGTAAAAGTACCAAATGTCAAGATTTAGTGAGTTTCGTTAATTCCCAATCTAACGGACTATTATGTTGTGACAGGGAGTACACATGTTGCCTTCTCATTTATCCAAAATTCATTAAAATTAATTTTAAAAAATAAAAAAATTAATAAAATTGTAATTTAAAATTAAAAAACTAAAAAATATATAAATTAATTGAAAACTTCTTTTGAATAATAAATAAATTAATTAAAAATTAGTTTAATTATTTTTACAAATTTTATCTAAACTACTTTATAAGCATCCACTACTAAAAAAATGTCATTTCTCGACGGGTTGGGCCCATCGTAAATTTGAGTGTTGAGATTGATAATGATGGTCTATCTCGATGGTTCTAGCCCGTCGAGATTGGTCATTTTTCGACCATCTGTGGAGCAATCTTGACGGGCCTGTTGACGCCCGTCGAGATAGGCTTCAATCTCGAAGGGCTAGGCCCGTCGAGAATGAATATGAGGAGGTTTTTTTTTTCTATTTCCTCCTGTTATATTTCATTGATTGTATCTTATATTTACAAAAAAAAAAAAAAAAAAACTCAAACAATTTACAACAGATAGGCAAATTATAGAGTATATATCTTATAACATTATGCTACCTAAATATTAGCCAAAAACTCATAGAAAGTGTATATTGTTGGAAAAACTTATACATGATCTTTATTTATTTTCATGTATATCTAATATTAAACAAATTAATACGAGATAGCCTAAAACATGTTTCTAAAATTGAATTCAAGAGAAACAAAGAATAGAATACTTACAGTATACGCAGCGGAATTAAAAAGTCCTTCCTTCAGTTTCTCTAACTCTTGTATCCTCTCTGTCGCAGAGTATTATCAAGAAACTGAACCGATCTTCTATTTTCTTCACAATCTTCCAATGTATCCTTAGGATCACCTAGACTAGTGTGTGATATTCTCAACACATGAGATAGATATAGAGAGAAGAAGAGAAAATAACAAAGAGACTTGGAAAATGACTTGTGTTTAGAGAGAATCTAAAACTATCAAAAAATCTGACTTGTGACTTATCAAACTTCTGTTTTGACTTCTCTCTAAGCACTCCTTTTATAGACTCAATTAGACCATTTAATTTAATTAAAAAATCAATAAAATAATAGCCATTTTGAAGCCCTAGGTCGAAATTATCATGGGCTATAGGCCCGTGAAATTTCCCATTTGATTATAAGCTCATTGGACTTAAAATCAAGGCATGTATTATTTTCTATTGATTTAATTAATTAAATAATTATTTAAATCCTTTATAAAATTAATTATTTATAATTTGAACCTTGATTTAAACTTATTTATTAATTTAGATACCAATTTATCTTAATTAATAAATCTGCCATAATTTCTCTTTTCTTCTCAAAATTACACAACTCTGTGAAACTATCCAAAATTGACCTGCTCAACTTTGATAATTCTAATTGATGATTAAATCAATTAATTGAGACTATCTAGATGATTCTATCCAAGGTACAATGGGGACCATGGGCCTATGAAATCAAGCTCCAATAAGTTATCATAAATCTAACAAATAAATTTATTAACTTATTAATTCCTCGTGACTCCACTATAGACTTGGAATTGCACTCTTGAATTCATAGAACGCTCTATAACAAATATAGATACGCTATTAATTATCCATTGTTACAACCATAATTGTCACTCAATCCTCTATAGACGGTCTACAATGAGATGGGACTAAAATACCGTTTTTACTCCTCATGGTATTTTATCCTTAAAACACTTAGTTCTTTGTAAATGATATTTCAGTAAACTAATTCAATTACTGAAATGAGATCTCTATCATTTAACACCTTGCACCAAACTAAAAGGAAACCATCATTTCACTTCTTCATCAGAAGCTATAGATGTTCATATCTATGATTAACACTCACACTCAATTATACTACCGAGTTCCCAAGATGTAAGTATGGGCTAGTCCGTAGGGTAAGCTGGTAACGAACAAGTCAAAGAACTCAAATAATACAATTAGTTAGAATACTAACCACTCAGAATTGAGATTGAATTGACCTATGGTCAACTATATGATATGACTAGAATAGATAATAACGGTATGTTTACTTATCTTATCAACTGTCAATATCGGTCCTGTCCGATGTAACAAATACATCCGATCTTATCTACTTTGCTAATGTTCTGGAAAGAACATAACACTGTAATGTGTAAGTAGATCATATCGTAGACTGGCAAGTCAGTGTAAATTTGGTGCACTGACTAATCTTAGGACTAACTTATTTTGAACATATAATCATATTTATATTCCACTGTGATTACGTCACTATAAATAAGATTAGCTATATAATCAGGATTTAATAGAAGTTTATATTAAACAAATAATTATGAAAATAAAACATGTGAGCAAAGTGATTGACCAAGTCAAAAAATGATTTTTATTCTTTTATTGATAATAAAATGAGATTACAAAGAATTTGGGTTTTAATTGGGGCATAAAACCCGAACATATGTAAGTTGTGGATTAAATGAAAATAAGTTTAACAACTATAGCTAGTAGTTAACCTATAAACTAAGGAAGATATCATATTAGAGTCATCTCCATTCTCTATTGCAAACTTTATAAAATATTCAACTCATCTCCACATTCTTTAGGCGATCTATTTTTCTTTTCATCCAATCTCTATCCATCTCAAACTAAAACTACCTAAAATAATCCGATACTATTATTGGTTACTAAATATATATGGTCATACTAGCCAACTTTTAAACTAATTAATTAGTAATAATTATTTGAAAATCATGTACATTATTTAAAAAGAAAATGGGTAGAGTTTCCCCTATTTCAACATACTATCCACAATTTAATATATCACAACAAAACAATCAAACAATATCACACAATTAATTTCATCATTATTTCTCCACAAAAAATTCCAGAAGTCCTAATTCTTCTCTACAATTTATTAAACTTTCTCATAATTAATATAACAGTATCTAGTAAGTGTCTGATAACATGCCTTTCAATTAACAAGTGTTAACACCGTCCAAATTCACCAACAATTATAACAATAATTTTTTAAAACATTAACTAGACAATCAACAAGAAAAAAATTGAAATGTTACCCAAAATATCTCCAAAACAATTTTCCAAGCTCCTCTAACCTTGTATGAACATTGCCCACAATATTTTGAACCTAAAACAAATATATAACAACCTAAATTTGTCAATTTCAATCAATTTTTTCAAACTAAAAAAATATAAATTAGGGGAAAAACTTGAAAAATACTTACCAATAATATATTTCAAAAGCTCCTCTTGATGTTTGATGAAGATAATGATGAAATAAAGCTAAAAGCTTTGAGTTTACACCCCAAAAATGGAGTTTTTGGTGGTGGAGTGAGAGAGGCGGAGCCGAAAATGGAGAATAAGGAGAAGAGGGAAAAAGAAGAAGAAAAAAAAAGGGGAAATGAGGAAGAAGACACGACTGGGAAAAATTAGGGAAAAGTGAGAGACTCTATCTCAGCAGGCCCATTAGGCCCGTTGAGATAGGGTATTAAAAATAATCAATCTCAGCGAGCCCTTTCAGCCCATCGAGATAAAGTAATCAATCTCGGCGGGCCCATTAGGCCCGTCGAGATAGAGCAATTTTTTTTTTAAAAAAGGCCACCAATCTCGTCTGCCCATTTGATGCCTACCGAGATTGGCATGTCGAAATAGCCCAACTTTTTTAGTAGTGATCATTATCCTAACTAATAGAATTACTCATGATTAATGGTTAAAAAAAAATAGGTGTTCATATGATGAACAATTTCTTCCTCACATCCACTGTCATCTTCTTCAATCCTAATTCAAAATCACAAAATTAATTAAAAAAAATTAGCAATCAAAAGAAAGTTATTTCAAATCCAAATAGATCCACATCAAAAAAAAAAAACAAATCAGATTTCAAGAACATGTGTAGAACCAAAAAACAAATCAAATTTTAATAACCCAGACCGTCGGAGCCCAAAGTTGTTGTGCCTAGACCAAACTGTCGCAACCTAGACTAGTGGTGAAGCTCGATGTCCATGGTCGTCGTCCAGTCTATCTCCAACACAACTTTGATCTGGTGGCGCCCCTATAAATCCAAGAAAGCCCAGAGTTCATCACCCACGTTTAGCAATGGTTGTTCATCTGTCCAAAGAAGAAGAAGAAGAAGAGAAGGGTTGAAAAATTGATTTTAAGTTTCAAAATTTTCATTTAGTTTTTTTTCTCTTAACAAATTTTACTTTATATTTTTTTAGTTTAAATCATTATTTTAATTATATAATCACTTTTTTTTATTTTAATAATTAATTTATATGATTTATTCAATAAAATAATTTATATGATTTTATATTTTTAATTAATTTTTCCCATTTTAGATTAATTTAATGACTTGGACGAATAATGGGGTGCCACGTGTACACAAAGTCAACTTTTAACAAAATTGCTTGTTAGAATTGTCTATTTAGTCTGTAAATGTTGTTTACAATATTGTAACACATTGTTACAAAGTTGTAAACTTTAGCTATAAATTTGTAAACTTTGGTTACAAAGAAATTGTATTGTTTACAAAAAAAAAAAAAAAGAACTTCGTATTTACGATTATGCTCCTATGTATTTTTGAATTTTTTTTTTCTAGATTTCGTATTTTTAATATATATATATTTTAAAATCTTATGTATTTTTGTAAACTTCCCATAAAAAAAATACTTCTGAAAATTGTTTACCCAAAAACAGACTACCTGATGATGTGGCAGGATTGGTCTACACGTGGGAGGCACGTGGCTGTTTTAAGTATATGTATCTTGCTTTGCCATTGACCAGAAGATTATTGGTTTATCAAGCATCATACTTATGTGAGACCAGCCTGGTCGCATATATTCATTTATTTCCTTCAGATGTGCAATCTTGTAATTATGCATTAATTGTAATTTCTCTTATTATCTAGATACGCGAGTTGTAATTGTAATTAAGGCCCATTGGCCCATGTAACCTTCTTGAGCCTATAAATACGAATAAAAGGGCTCAAGGGAGGGGACTTTTGGACTGTGAGAATTCTGAGAGAAAATTATAGTGTTATTATTCACTGAAATTGTAATCATCCTGAAGCTTGTGAAACTCGTGAACCCTAGTTCATTGATCACAGTGTTGGGATTCTACATCAATAAGAATACTAAGTGGACTTAGGTCATTACCATCTAATTGGGGTCGAACCACTATAAATTTTGTGTGTCGTTTATCTTTTCGTCTTGATTTCTTCTTGTTTTCATCTCATTTTATATTGTTTATCTGGCTCCGCGTCGTTGACCAATTCGAGGGTCAACATTTTGGTGCTTTCATTGAGAGTTCAACTCAAGACTTCCAAGTAATTCAAATGGCGAAAACATCCAGAAAGACGAGACAGACTTCTAGTACTGCATCCACCTAGCCTCCTCCACAAAATGTGGCTGAAGATGAACCACAGTTGGATTTTGAAGAGGAGGAAATGGATTCTGAGACCCTGAGGACACCACTGATGGGTTACACTCATAAAGTTATGATTAAGCTTTTGCAGTGAATAATCATAACTTGACCAAACTAAGAGGTGCTTTAATGTTTAAAAGAGAAAATAATGAGTTATTTTAAGTTTTAAGCAATAAAGATAAGAATGTCTTATAAATTCTCTAAGATTAATTTGACCGACCCTAAGGCGGCACTTTAATTGTTAGAAATTTTTATTGTGGAAATTAAACTTTATTTTATGTGTTTTAATTGTGCTTATGCATCACGTTTAATTTTCGAAACTTTGATATTTATTTATTTTTCTAAATATAATAATAATATTTTTATTTTTTATTTTATTCAGAATATGTCTATCTCTGGTAATCCAATCACTGCTTTAATCGCACAAGAAAAATTAACTGCTGATAACTTCACAAAATGGAAATCAAATATGAATCTGTTGTTGGTTAGCGAAAACCACAAGTTTGTCCTAAATGAGGAATGTCCTGAAGAACCTGGCGCCACTGCCCCGAAACATGTTCGGGACAAATATGATGCATGGATTCAATCCAATAACAAAGCTAAGTGCTATATGCTTGTAAGCATGAGTGATGTCTTACGAACAAAGCATGAATCCATGGAAACTGCTTTTGAGATACTAGAATCTCTTAAGGAAATGTTTGGGCGCCCATCTGACCAAAGTCGTCATGAGGCTACTAGCACCTACATGAATGCTAAGATGAAGAAAGGTCAATCTGTGCATGAGCATGTCTTGAACATGATCAGTGTACTCCATGAAGCTGAGACGCACGGAGCAGTCATGGATGAAAAGACACAAGTAAGCATTATACTTGAGTCTTTAACTCCTGCTTTTTCTACATTCACAACAAATTATGTCATGAATAAATTAGAATTTAACATGACATAATTGCTGAATGAATTACAAACTTTTGAGTCTTTGAACAAGACGACCTCAAGTCAGGCTGAAGCAAATGTTGTTGAAGCAAAACCATCTTCTTCAAAGAAGAAAAGGAAAAGCAATAACAATGACTGCAAACCTAAAAAGGACAATCCGAAAAAGACAAAGAAGTCATCCAAGGCACCCAAGAACAAAAATAACAATGACCCCAAACAAAAGGCACCCAAAGGAAAATGTTTCCATTGTAATGTCAACGGTCATTGGAAGAGAAACTGTCGAAAGTATCTCGCCGAGCTGAAAGAGAAAAAGAAAGGTAAATTAGATTTACTTGTGCTCGAAGCTTGTATGGTGGAACATGATAAATCATCATGGATAGTTGATTCTGGTTCCACTAACCATGTTTGTTCTTGTTTGCAGATGCTTGAGTCCGCAAAGCAGTTGGAGCAAGGAGAGATGACTATGAGAGTGGGAAGTGGAGCACTTGTTTTAGCTAAAGCATGTGGAATAGTCCGGTTAAATTTTAAGAACAATTTTCTAGTTTTGAATAATGTTCTCTTTATTCCTGAAATTACTAGAAACACTATTTCTTTATCTTTGTTACATGAACAAAATTTTGCCATTTCTTTTAATACTAATGTGATTTTTATTTCAAAGAATGGGACCAATATTTGTCATGCAAAAAAAAGGACGGACTGTACATGCTTAATCCAATTGAAAAATCGCTCAATAATTCTAAATTATTCAAAGTAGCTAACCCACAAAGTAACAAAAGACAAAAGGTTTCTAAAGAAAATGACACGTATCTTTGGCACTTAAGATTAGGTCATATTAGTCTAGATAGGATAAACTGGTTAACTAAAGATGGCCTTTGAGGGAACTAATAGTTGGAACCCTACCGGTTTGTGAATCCTGTTTAGAAGGAAAATTGACAAAACGACCTTTCACTTCAAAGGGAAATAGAGCCAAAGAACCACTAGAGCTTATACATAGTGATGTATGTGGTCCAATTAACATTCAAGCTCGAGGTGGTTATGAATATTTTGTCACATTTACTGACGACTATTCTAGATACGGTCATGTTTACCTAATGCTTAAGAAGTCAGAAACTTTTGATAGGTTTAAAGACTTCAAAGCCTTAGCTGAGAAGCAATTAGGTAAATCTTTAAAGACACTCCGATCTGACCGTGGTGGTGAATATTTGGATTCTGAATTCAAAGATTTCTTGCTAAAGCATGGTATTCTATCCCAACTCACAGCACCTGGAACACCACAACAAAATGAAGTTTCAGAGAGAAGAAACCGGACCTTGTTGGACATGGTCAGGTCTATGTTAAGCTACTCTTCACTTCCCTTATCGTTTTGGGGATATGAACTTCAAACAGCTAATTACATTTTGAATGTAGTTCTATCCAAAGTTGTGACAAAGACACCACTAGAAATATGGAATGGAAATAAACCTAGTTTAGGACATTTCCATATTTGGGGTTGTCCTGCTCATGTGCTAAGACCTAAATCTGGAAAACTGGATTCAAGGTCTGAAGTGTGTATATTTGTGGGCTATGCTCCAGAAACAAGGGGTGGATATTTCTATAGTCCATGTGATCAAAAGGTATTTGTTTCGACAAATGCAACCTTTCTAGAACACGACTATAGGAATGATTTTAAACCTCGGAGAAAAGTAGTTTTATAGGAACTAATGACAGATAAAATTTTATCTCCATCTTCTTCATCAGTTAATGATAAAACAACCAAAGAAACCACAATTCTTGAAAAGGAAAAACAAGTGCAACGTCGTAGTGGGAGGATTGTGAGACAACATATTCGCTATGAACATGAGGCACATGTTCTTGTATCAAATACTGAAAAGGACGATCCATTGACTTTTAAAGAAGCATTGGAAGACCCTAATGTTTATAAGTGGCAAGCTTCCATGAATCAAGAAATGGAATCAATGTATTCCAATTCAGTCTGGGAACTTGTAGATCTGCCTGACAATGCCATAGCACATTGGATGTAAGTGGATCTACAAGAAGAAAAGGGGTGCAGATGGAAAGGTAGAGACTTATAAAGCAAGGCTTGTGGCCAAAGGCTACACACACAGAGAAGGTGTAGATTATGAAGAAACATTTTCTCATGTAGCCATGCTTAAGTCCATTCGCATACTTTTATCCATAGCTGCCATCTATGATTACGAGATCTGGCAAATGGACGTCAAGGCAGCCTTTTTAAATGGCAAACTTGATGAAACCATATATATGGAACAACCATAAGGGTTTATTAAGAAGGATCAAGATCAAAAGGTATGCAAGTTGTTGAAATCCATATATGGATTGAAACAAGCATCAAGATCTTGAAACTTAACATTTGATGAAACTATCAAAACATATGGCTTCGAAAAAAATGTTGATGAAGCATGTGTTTATAAATACATCAAAGGGAAAGTTGTGGTTTTCTTAGTTCTTTACGTTGATGATATCCTACTCATTGGGAATGATGTAGAGACATTATCAAATGTAAAGAATTGGTTGGCTGAAAAATTCCAAATGAAAGATTTGGGAGAAGCGAGCTATGTTCTAGGCATTAAAATTCTAAGAGATAGAAAGAACAAGCTCTTGGCACTTTCACAAGCAAATTATATTGATAAAGTGCTTGAAAGATTCTCTATGGAAAATTCCAAAAAGGGTCAATTGCCGACCAGACATGGAATTACTCTTTGCAAAGATCAATGTCCAAAGACACCACAAGAGCAAGAGGACATGAGAAAGTATCCCTATGCATCAGTTGTAGGAAGCCTAATGTATGTAATGTTATGTACTAGACCTGACATATGTTATGCAGTAGGAATTTTCAGTCATTATCAGTCAAATCTAGGTTTGGAACACTGGATTGCGGTGAAACATATTCTCAAGTATCTCAGGAGAACGAGGAACTATATGCTAGTATATTTGGGTAGTGACCTTGAACCTACTGGATACACTGACTTAGATTTTCAATCAAATAAAGATAGTAGAAAATCTACTTCTGGGTCAGTATTCACTCTTGGTGGTGGAGCAGTTGTCTGGAGAAGCATTAAGCAATCTAGTATAGCTGATTCAACCATGGAAGTTGAATACATAGCAACTTGTGAAGCAGCTAAAGAAGCAGTTTGGCTGAAAAAGTTCTACACGAATCTGGAAGTGGTTCCAGAAGTGGAGAAACCACTTGTTCTTTACTGTGACAACAGTGGAGCAGTGGCCAATTCTGAAGAACAAAGAAGCCACAAGAGGGGAAAGCATATACAGCGCAAATACCACTTAGTTAGAGAAATCGTACATAGAGGAGATGTGTCAATTCTAAAAATCGCATCAGAACACAACCTTGCAGACCCGTTTATGAAGACGCTTCTTGCAACGCAATTCGAGGGTCATGTAC
Organism: Humulus lupulus; assembly: GCF_963169125.1. Classification (NCBI taxonomy): domain Eukaryota; kingdom Viridiplantae; phylum Streptophyta; class Magnoliopsida; order Rosales; family Cannabaceae; genus Humulus; species Humulus lupulus. The sequence continues at coordinate 89,248,608 of NC_084798.1, forward strand.
GTAATATGGGTTTGAGAGAAATGCCTTACTTGCTTTAAGTACAAGTGGGAGATTGTTAGGAGTATGTCCTAAAAGCATGTAAAAGACATTTATTATTTCAATGAATAAATAAATACAATGGTCTATTATTGTTATATTTAGATTATTAAATTATTGTTTGAATAATTTTTGTAAATATAAAAAAAAATCCATATTCATTACTGAGGATGTGATCTTGTATTAGTATGAGAGAATTAAGATCACATGAATGAATAAAAATAGTCAACAACAAATTGAAGTTATGGAATTCTTTAATTGGGGTTGTAAGTACGGTTTACTGAGTATCATGTTGATACAAATAATCTAGATTCGGATTATTGATGTGGTAAGACATCTCGGTAAATGTGCTTTATATAATATGATTATATATGACAGGGACCGATATGAATAAAAGTCTTTATCCAAAAACCATTTAATAATAAAGATTTGTAATTCATATCATAACTGATGATCATTTATAGATCAACCAAAATCCTGAGTGTTCATGAACTCCTGTTTATGTTTATTAAATCTTTTGATTCATTCGTTAAGGTCTCTTCATAGAATGAAGCTAATGACTTTTGTTTTGGAGATTTAATATCATGGATTGTTGGGAATGTAACGACCCAAAATTACTAATAAGGCTTAAGGTCCTTGATTAGTGCGTCGGGAGGGCATAATTGGAAGTTATGTGAATTAACGGTGAATATGCATGATTATGTGAAATGCATGTTTATGAGTATTGGATAAGCATGCAGGCCCTGTTTATCTTGTAAGGGCATTATTATAATTTGGACTCGTTAGGGTATAAATTAGATAAATTGTTGAGACCATATTATTATGTGGATAAATTTATATTTCTAGCATTCGGCACGAGGTGATCCTAGGGAGCAAGTAGAGGGAAAGTCACGACGGGACCCGATACTCGACTCGGGGCGAGTCAAGGGGTATTTTGGGTATTAAGTTATTTGGGTTATCGGGTTATGGAAATAAATAATTGGAGATATATTTGAGGTTAAGAAGCCTAGGTGGGAATACTGGGGAAATTTACCATTTCGCCTTCGGGGATGATTTTGGTACCCCGAGCTTTGGGATTGACCTAAGAGGCTTAAGTTAGATAAGACAAAAGGCAAAGAAGTGTTTAGAGAATTCCATAACCGACCCTTCCCTCTTCTCTCTCTCCTTCCTCTCAAGGAATCTCTTAAGCTGGCCATTGAACCAAGGGATTTTTTGGGCTGGGTTCACAAGAATTGGAGATTAGCTCAGAAATTGATGGTGGATTCAAGCAAAGTTTGAGGTAAGATTTGGATTAAGGTTTTAATGTTTAAGTTCTGAGTTCTAAGTTTTTTTGGGTCTTTGATGTTGAGAGGTTAATTGAAGCTTTGGGTGAGGATTTGAGCTGAATTCTTGTTAGGTTCTATTACTGGGAACTTGGGGATTAGCTCTACAACTTCTAGGTGGATTTGCTCTTCAGAAAAAGGTAATCTTTTAACTATGGTTAGCCCTTGAATTCTATGAATTTCTGGATGTTTTAGGAGGTTTATGAGCTTCTGAGTTTCAAGGATTAAAATGTGATTTTGATGAGTCCTTAGGCTAGTTTTCCTATGGGTTTTGCCGCTGGAAGTATACTTGAATTGCTGTGATAATTAGAATATGTTATTGGGATGATTTTGGGTGAGTTTGGTTGAGATTTTGTGGATGAAAGTGGTGTTTTTTCTGGGTTTGAAGGGGTTGGGCCGCGACATAGTTCTTGGTGAGCCGCGACCCTCTAGAGCAGATGGTGATGGAGAAGAAGGGCGGGCCGCGGCATGGGGTGTGTAGGGCTGGGGCCCGTGTCTGTTTTGGGTGAGGCTGGGGCCTTTGGTTTGGAGCAAGTCATGGCCCTTAAGGGCATTCTTGGCCTTTTTGGAGTTCTTAAGCGCAGGAACTTAACCTAGGGTGCCCGGGATCGATTCCATTACCGTGTTTGGTGGAATTTGATGTCTGATAACTCTACAAAATAGAGTTATTTTACCAGTTTTTATGTGCTAATTGTTGGTTAATTCTTGAGTTTTTAAGTAATTTATTAAGTTTTTAAGTAATTTTGAATTTATTAGTCTTATCATGATTTTATATACTTTTGTGTGTTTTTATAGTTATTTTGTTGTAAAATGTTGTAGTTAATTATTTGAATTATTATTGTTAAATTAGTGGTAAAAAATGTTGTATTATTGAACTTAAATGTAAAATATAAGTTAAGTTATAATTAATATTTTCAAAGAATTAAATTGATTTATTTTATAGTTGAAAATATTGTATTATGATTTATTTTATATTTATTTTGTAGGGAATTTATGCTCTTGAAAAGTAAGGAAAAGACAGAAATAAAAAATGGCAAAATTGAAAGAGAAGAATTAAAAGTGTCAAGGCCCAATCCCTTATTCAACTGCCTCCATTCAGCCACCAGCAGGCCAGTCTTCCGAAGCCCAGGCCCACGCTGAAACCACCTCAGCTGCCCATTTCGGCCCAGCCGTATACTCCTCTCCGCCTGCCCCATCCGAAGCCCAGCGTGGCCAAGCACCATCCAACCTCTCCATCTCCATTAAGCCAACGCTTGGCTATGCCCACATTTGCCACCTGTCCACGCCAGCCTTTCTCCCAGCCGAAGCTCCCCCATGCAGGTCTCCTTCAGCACCAATTCACGTTCAGCAGCTCCTAGGCCTCCCAACACCTTCGGACCAGCAAGCCCCATCCCATGCTCAGCTTTCCTCTCCAAAAAAGCAGCCCCAAGACCAATTCGGTCCAGCCTGAGATCAATCCCACCGTGGGCCTGCGCCAACCATTTGGCCCAATTCAGCTATTCAACCAAGCTTCCACCACAGCCACCAAAAGACCAAAAAAGTCACATTTTTCTTCCCAATGTTTTTTTTCTTTCACTCAAATATCAATTCACTCTTCCCTATTTTTCTTACCTAAATAAACATTCCTAATTCATTTTTTTACCCTAGCTTTTCACTAATCTTTTACCCAACCAAACATTTCATCTTTCCAATACTCTTACACTTACTCTATTTATCCTACCACTTCCCAACACAATTAAATTAATCAATTTATTTATTTTACTCTATTTGCAATTAATCAGCACACTTACTCTATTTGCCTATAAATAGAGTCTTGTAAGACCATTTGGGGGGCTCTTCTTCATCTTTTCAACATCTTCTACACATATTTTTCTCTATTCTTTTCACTATTTTCTCTCTACCATTTTCATCTTTTGAAGAGCATGTCAAGTATGTTATTTTGTAATTTTTATTTCAATCTAGTTATGAGCTTCTAATCTTTTTCAAAGATTAATAAGATGATGATGAAGCAAAATGTAACTAGATAGTATTTTTTGTTGTATGTTGATTTCCCATTTGTACAACATTGTTTATGGATTTTTCTATCAAATATATGCATTTTTCATCTAGTGTTGATTGTTAAAGCATATTACACTTAGTTCTTCATTATGCAAAAATAGGATATTCTTTTATTAAATGTTTTTCATTAAATTGTTCACATCTAATTCTTAGAGCATAAGTATCATATTTTGCCTAAACATAATCTCTTTGATTTTTTGTAGTTTCATTAGGTTCTAACACAACTAATGCTTAGAAATTATATCTTATATAAGTGAAGAAAAATCCTACCTTTTTAAAGTAACTTGTGCTTGAATAGAAAATGTATTTTGAAAAAAATATAGTGTGATTTATTTCAACTATATCTAAACTTGGGAATCAATATACTTACAAATACTATTGAACTTGCATTTTGTAGATTCTAATATCTTAATAATCTTATTTTACTTATCTTATTTGAAAACCATTTTTCTATTTAATCTTAAATCTTTTTATTACTTGTCTTTTATTTTTCTAAAACAAAATCTCATCAAATATTTGGAACTAGGTTAGAATATTCTTGCTTTGTTTGAAATAGTTTCTTTTGATGTTAGTCAACTCCCATGGGCTCGACCTCGTACTTACATGAACATTATATTCCGAAACGATTCGTGCACGTGCGAGTTTAAATATTAAAACACCCTCTTTTGGGATCAACAATGTCCCGGAGGCTAGAACTTGGTCTAGAAACCCTTAATCATTTATTTTTTATGGAATCCTTTATCATGGTTGTGACTAGGTATACGCTTGGGCTCGGGGCAGGATCGGCTCGGGGGTCATCTTTCCTAATAGAAGCACTTGGAATTAAAGGTAAGAAAACTGCACTCGTTTATGTGGATAGGATGGGACTGACTGTTCCCTATATTTGTATGCATTGTTATATGATTGTGATAAACCATGTGAATATGTTAGGACTAAGAGCTCCCTATAATTGTATGAATGTCATGAGGTGGAATTATACCACGGGGACATGTGATAAACGACCTAAGAGTGCCGGAATCAATACTTGCGCACAGGGCGCGGCTGAGCCACTGGTAGCTAAGGACAACTTTAAAATCATTGAGCTCGGTTTAAGTGGGCCGGAGTCAATGGGGTGAACACTGGGCTTGGCCTAAGTGAGCCAAAGACAGTGGGTTAAATAGAGGGTGCGGCCTACAAGCGCTGACCCTAGTTGTTGCTTGACATATATACTATTGTTAATTGTTATTTATGATATGCTGAATATCTGGAAACTTGATCATTGGTTATTGCCTGATGTCCTGGATTGAATGAATTCTATGGCTTGCTAGGTAATTGATTGATGTCTTGTAAATCATTTGGGTATGCTCTGTGAACTACTTAGTTACTGGTACTGATTATGCTATGATATTGTGTTTTCTTGCTGGGCCTCGGCTCACGAGTGCTACGTGGTGCAGGTAAAGGCAAGGGTAAGATGAGTTGACCATGAGTTGGAGAGCTCTAGGAGCGGGGTGTACATAGTCAGCTACTCGGCCACCACAGTCGAGGGATTGTACAGGGACAAGAAACCTAAAATGTGTATTTTTCCACTAAAGCGGCTTTGATTGTTTACAACATTCGAAAATTTTGTAGTTATGTTATTTAAATCCTGATTTGGGATCTGTTTATCAAAAAAACAGCTGTTGATGACGTGGCAAGAATTTTCGACACGTGCCCGAACACGTGGCAGAGATACTGCTCGCCTATCAACCAGAAATATTTCTACATGCGAAGATCAAGTTTTATATACGACCAGACTGGTCGTATACTACGTTCATTTATGTAAAGATGTGTACAGTTGTAATGATATCTAAGAATATCTCATCATTATGACCTGAAGATCCGTTTATTAAGGAAATATATTATTATTCGATTCATGTAATCCTTCTTGAGCCTATAAATACACAAGAAATAGCTCAAGAAAGGGGATCATTTTCTCTTTTTCCGAATTAGATTACTATTATCCATCGTTTGTATTGTTTTCTTCTTCTAAGGTCTGTAAAACTCAGGAACCCTAGTTCTTTGATCACACCTTTGGAGCTCAATACCAATAATAGTATCAAGTGGACGTAGGCTATTGCCAAACACTGGGGCCGAACCACTAGACCATTTTCTCAAGCTCTATATTAATTTTTTGTCGTTTTCTAGACTCTGTGTCGTTGATGAAAACTAGGGTCAACATTCTGGTGCTTTCATTGAGAGCGTTGAACTCAAGAAGATCTAATGGCAAAAACTACCAAGAAGACTGGACAAGCTGCTGCTGCACCATCCCAGCCTCCTCCCCCAAATGTAGCTGAAGACGAACCTCATTTGGAGTTTGATGAGGATGAGTTGGACTCTGAGACCCTGAAGACAACACTGGGGGTGTTGCAAGATGAGTTGGCCAATCTGAGGGCCAACCAAGATAATGCTACCGAGATAATGGCATTGTAGCAAAGGGAGATAAAGCGCCAGTGCCAAGAGCTGAGCGATCGGTAGGCGGAGACGGACCATCGGCAGAGGGATTCCATGGCAGCCCTTGAAGCAGCCCTCTAGTTGGCTAGGAATCAAGCTGCGCCAGCCTCGCAGCCTGATTAACCCCCAAGCGGCCTGCCTCAAAGGGGTTCGAATCCTAGCCCTTTGCTCCAGCCAATAAGCCCTCAGAGGCCGGAGCATCCACCTATGCCTTAGGATGATATCCCACCTAGGGATCCTGAGACGCAACCTCCGTCTCAGGCTGGTCGAGGCAATCCCCCGCGCCCGAGGCAAGATAGGGCTGGGCAACAGCCCTGCAGCCCTAGAAGCCCAGGGTGTGAAGAGTCGAATCCACCGAGCAGGGGGCAGCGTCCTTCTGCCAACAGAAGGAACTCGGAGACAGGCTCTGCAGTCAGAGGCCCCCCACGGCATGACAATGCACGAGGACCCATCGACCACAGGCCTCCCCCTAACTCTTGGGAAATGCCAGCCCAAGGAGGCAACAGAGGAAATAGTCGGTTGCATCACAGCCAATCATGGTTCAGAGATGGCCACGGCTACAATGAGGCTGACTCAGGCAGAGGAAATGCTGGTCGGAGGAACGAAGAAAGAGGTGGAGGCAGGAGCCCCCCACCTAGAGAAGACCGACAAGCAGGACATAACGCTGGGGGGCAGCCCAGACAAAATAACGTCTTTAGTCGGCTCGGAGCCAGCGAGCAGCGGTGAAGAGACGATGACTTGAGGGATGTACTCAACAACCGCCGAGAAAGGCGCGATGAGTACATTCCCCCGGCACCAGAGGCCTCAGCAATTCCGGAAGCCATTCAGGCTCAAATCGATGCCCTTAACCAGGCTCTACAGCAGCTGGATGGGGGGCGGATATCGCATATCGAGTACGATCAGAGGAGAGGCACCCCTTTCGTACAAGGGATTGTTGTGGCAGAAACCCCCAACAAGTTCAAGATGCCAACTCTGCCAAATTTTGACGCGTATGGAGACCCGGTATCTCATGTTAATAAGTTTGAGATACATATGGACATTCAGAAAGTCTCTGAAGATGCTCGCTGCAGGATCTTCCCAGGGATACTTTCTGATGCCGCCCGAGAGTGGTTCTTTAAGTTCCCTCCTACAAGTATAGTATCCTGGGAGATGTTCGTGAAGGAGTTTTACGGGCAATTATACGCAGGTCGTGTGCACCCCACCGAGTCGAACCAATTGGTCGAGATACGCCAGAAAGAGGGCGACCCTTTGAAGGATTCCATTCAGCACTTCATGCGAGTCGCAGCAGGAGCCAAGACTGTGGGCGATGAAGGCAAGAAGATGGCCCTAACCGCTGGGGCTAGGCGCCATTCTCCCCTCTGGAGTAGCCTCAGGAAACATGGGGTTAAAAGTACCCAGGAGCTTTTGGATCGGGCTGATCACTACATCAAGCTCAAGGACGTGATTGCCAATGAAGAAAAATCACCAGCAAAAGACAAGGGGCCCAAGAAGGAACCCGCCAAAGCTGCCAACGGGTCTAAGCCCAATGGCAACGACAAAGGCAACGGGAATAACAATGGTATGAATGGTGGAAAGAGGGCGAGAAATGAACCCTCGACCTCCGAGAGTAAGCGCCCCAAAGGTAATCGGTACGAACAGAAATTCACCAATTACACCGCCCTTGTTGAAAGCTGAGCCGAGGTTTACCAGGCGACCAGCTCGAGCGTGCCCTACAAGCGACCCGCACCAATAAGAAAATATATCTCCAAGAGAGATTCTACAAAGTTCTGTCGTTACCATAACGACTACAGGCATGACACCAATGAGTGTAACCAGTTGAAGGTTGAAATTGAGTTCCTGATAAGACAGGGACATTTAAGAAGATATGTACGAGCCGCGGGAGGTTCTCAGCGAGAGGCTCAAGGTGGCAACGAGTCGGTGCCTGCACGCCAATGCTCGCCACCTTTATAGCCAGCTCCTGTGGCAGGTACCCTACTCACCATCTGCGGAGGCCTACATCTTGCAGGAGATAGTGGAAAAGCGAGGGAACAATATGCTCCAACCCTACGCCACGACTAGGACATCGAGATGATGAGTGTCGAGGATCGTGCACCAAAAAAGGCTCGAACAGAGGAGTAACTGATCACCTTCTCTGAGGACGACGCCCAGCATGTGCGATTCCCACACTCTGATCCGCTGGTCGTGGATGTACAAATCGCGAATATGATGGTGAAAAGGGTGTTGGTCGATACAGGAAGTTCGGTCAACATCCTATATAAGTCCTCGCTGGAAGGGATGAAATTGTCCGTAAAGGACTAGAGCCATGCAACCAAACCATTTATGGTTTTTCCGGAGAAGGGCTCGCCCCAGTAGGGTCAATTAGACTCCCATCCATGGCAGGCATTGCACCTGCTAACAGGACTTTACTCACTACTTTTATAGTAGTTGTTTGTCCTTCAGCGTACAATGCTATGATAGGGAGGCCAATTCTTGTTGACCTTCGAGCCGTCACTTCTATATGGAACCTTGCCATGAAATTCCCAACGGACGCAGGGGTAGGATGCGTATTGGGAAACCAAAGGGAAGCAAGGGAGTGCTACAACGCCTCGATCACCAAGGCAAAGAAGGGTGTATCGAGAGATGCCACCGGGAAGGAGTTGCAAATGGCAACTGATGTTCAAGCCCGCTCAGGTGATAATCTCACCAAATAGGACGTTGCCCAAAGTGAGGATAGAGACTTAGATCCTCGCTTTGGGGATTTTGAAGAAGAAGTGGGCCCCATCGAATACCTTGAAGAGGTCCAACTCGATGAGGAAAATCCGACCAGAGTTGTGAAAGTCGGTAAAAACATAGAGACAACAACAAAACAAGCACTGGTGGAGTTCTTAAGGAGGAACCAGGATGTCTTTGCTTGGTCACATAAAGACATGGTCGGGATAGATCCTGCAATCATTAGCCATGTCCTGAACATTGACAAAAGCTTTCCACCTGTGCAACAAAAAAGAATGTTACTCGACAAAGATAGATCAAAGGCTTTGAAAGAGGAAGTCGAGAAGCTGAAAGAGAATGGGTTCATCAGGGTGGCATTTTATCCATCGTGGGTCTCCAATCCCGTACTCGTGCCCAAGCCAAATGGCAAGTGGCATACATACGTGGATTTTACAGACCTAAATAAAGCCTGCCCCAAAGACTGTTTCCCACTCCCGAGGATCGATCAGCTAGTCGATGCCACTGCAGGACACGAGATCCTCTCATTCATGGACACATACTCTAGGTATAATCAAATCAGTATGCATCCCCCTGATGAGGATCACACTAGCTTTCAAACTGATACAGGGCTCTACTGTTACAAAGTGATGCCCTTTGATTTGAAAAACGCTGGTGTGACTTACCAGAGAATCGTCAACCACATGTTTAAGGAGCTGATCGGTGCAAACATGGAGGTTTACATTGACACATGCTGGTTAAGTCGAAGAAAGCAGAAGGGCATGTAAGGGATTTGCAGGAATGCTTCAACGTCCTGACTAAATATAGGATGAAGCTAAATCCCCTTAAATGCTCCTTCGGAGTAGGATCAGGGAAGTTCTTGGGATTTATAGTTAACTCAAGGGAAATTGAAGATAATCCCAAGAAAATAAAAGCCCTGATCGAGATGAAGTCGCCCGTGAAGATTAAGGATGTCCAAAGCCTGACCAAGAGGATTGTTGCTCTAAGTAGATTTATTTCAAAATCGATAGATAAGTGCGTCCCATTTTTCAATCTACTCAGAGGCAATAAGAAATTTGAATGGACAGATAAGTGCGAGCAGGCCTTTCAAGCACTAAAAATGCATATGGCGCAGCCACCCATCCTGTCAAAGCCGGTCGATAAAGAGACTTTGTTCATCTACCTGGCAATCACAGATTACGCTGCTAGTGCTGTTCTTGTAAGAGAAGAAAAGGCTGTGTAGAAGGTTGTCTATTACGTAAGCAAAAGGCTAATCAAAGTAGAATTAAGGTATCCCCCCATCGAAAGGTTAGCCTATTGCTTAGTTTTGGCCTCTACGAAGCTGCGGCCTTACTTTCAAGCTCATCCGATTACGGTATTGGCCGACCAGCCTCTTCGGCAAGTCCTGCAAAAGCCAGAGGCTGCCAGAAGATTACTAAAGTGGGCAGTCAAACTCGGGCAGTTCGACCTGTCTTACTTGCTGCGAGCAGCGATAAAAGGACAAGCCTTAGCAGACTTCATCGGCGAATTCACAGAGCCTGCGGGTGGCGAGCAGATTGAGGAGCCCAGCGAGCCTGAATGTCAAATCCAAGCACCCTCGTGGAAATTTTTCACAGACGGTTCATCTAACAAATCCCACACACGAGCAAGAGTGATATTGATAATGTTGGAAGGGCATCGATTTCACTGTGCAATATGATTTGACTTCGCTGCTTCTAACAATGAGGCCGAATATGAAGCATTACTCGCTGGACTGCGATTAGCCAAGGATATGAACATAAAAGCGCTTGACGTCTCTAGTGATTCTCAGCTGGTGGTGAACCAAGTCTTGGGAGACTATCAGGCGCAAGGTTTGAAGATGGTCGTCTATCTGAACAAAGCAAAGGATATGTTAGCCCAGTTCGACAGATATAGTCTCCAGCAAGTACCTCGCGATCAGAATTCCAATGCGGACGCTTTGGCGAAGTTGACAAGTACAAAAGATGCTAATACTTTGGACATAGTGCCAGTCGAGCGACTATCAGAACCAAGCATCCAAGCAGCAGAAACCACTCTGGTCATCCAGATGGGGGATACATGGATGGCACCATATGTAGAGTATCTGTCAAGCGGCGTGCTACCAACGAACAGAAACAAAGCTAGGACCCTTCAGCGGCAAGCTACTAGGTATATTCTGGTTGATGGAATCCTGTACCGAAGGGGATACTCATCGCCACTTCTCAGATGTATTACAAAGGAGAAAGCCAAAGAGTTAATGAAAGAGGTACATGAAGGTTTTTGCGGGGACCACGCTGGGGGGCAAAGCCTGTCAAAAAAGAACCTAAGGCAGGGATATTTCTGGCCAACCATGAATGAAGACCAATGGAGTTCAAGAGAAGGTGTGACAAGTGTCAGAGATTCTCAAAAATCCCACGAGCAGCTCCCAATAAGTTAAAGCAGATGCAGAGTCCATGGCCCTTTGCAGTTTGGGGAATAGATCTAATCGGATCTTTGCCTACAGGAAAAGGCGGGGTAAAGTATGCAGTGGTTGCCGTAGATTACTTCACCAAATGGGCCGAAGCTGAGCCACTCACGACCATAACGACCAAGAAAGTGCTTGATTTTGTAGTCAAAAACATCATTTGTCGCTATGGATTACCGAAGAAGATAGTCTCAGATAACAGCACTCAGTTTGACAGTGATATATTCGCGGACTTCTGCAAACGTCATGATATTATCAAATGCTTTTCTTCAGTCGCTCATCCCCAGGAGAATGGGAAAGTCGAAGCAGTTAACAAAACGTTGAAGGATACCCTAAAGAAAAGACTCGAAGAAGCTAAGGGAGCATGGTCAGAAAAGTTGCCTGAAGTCCTCTGGTCGTACAGAACTTCCCACCGAACAGCAACAGGTCATACCCCGTTTTCCTTGGCATACGGGTATGAAGCCATGTTTCCTGTTGAGTTGGATCCACCCTCGCACCGCAGATTAGCATACGACCAGGACTCTAACAGCCAGCTACTGATGTTATCCTTGGACTCGATTAATGAAAGGCGTGAACAAGCCCAGCTCCGAGTAGCTGCATACCAGCAGAAGGTCGCTAGGTATTTCAACTCTGAAGTGCAAGAAAGAAAATTCAATGTTGGAGACCTTGTGCTCCGAAGAGTTTTCCTTAACACCCGAGACCAAGCTGCTGGAGTACTCGAGCCAAATTGGGAAGGGCCTTACCAAATTGATGAAGTCCTTCACCCAAGCACTTATAAACTTGCACGCTTAAACGGAGATCTCGTTCCATTCTATTGGAATGGAGAACACTTGCGCAAGTATTACCAATGAACAATTCTTCTTAAAGAATTGGCTTGTATAAATTTTACTTTTTACAAGTTTTGGAAAAATGTAAGATCTTATTGACCGCTCGTAAAGACATGTTTAGTCCATTTATTACAAGAAATAAAAGGGACTGTGCTCAACCAGTCATTTCTTGCCAACTATTGTATTTATTACAAGTATTTGCTCATTACGTGTGTTGTTTTGCTATATTATAATGCTAATCATATTGCTTCGAGCAGAAATGCTCGAGCAGGTTCTAGTCAAGGAAAGTGACCAAGGATCTAAAGCTCCCCGATCACTTGGGGGCATACAAGGTACAACTAAGCAAAGCATATCGTTAAAAGGTATGTAAACACATGAGAAAATTAAGTGAAAGCATGCCAGGGCACTTAGAGTATTTTTCAAAATTTTGATATTTTGTTAAATCAAACCAAAGTGCTATGCTAAGTTCGGTCATGCGAACAGATAGATGTTGTAATAATATGCAAATATATTATAATATCAAAGTGAATCCTTTTACACCGCAAGCAGTAACTGCTTCGATGTAATTGTTCAAATAAAAGTAAAAGTTGCCCATGCAGCAAACCAAAAAATTATATGGTTTTTACATCACGACCCATAGGTCGTGTAGTTAAAAAAAAGAAAAAACATAAAGAGAAAAGACTAAGGAGCTTGAGGAGCTGGAGGATCTTGGGGAAGGTTCTGGTCGACAGCACCTGCAGCCTCGTTGTCTGCACCGTCCATCCCAGCGGCCAGTGAGATTTCGGGGGAAGCAGGGACCCTTGATCTTTCTTCCTCAGCCAACTGAGCCACACAGCAAGCAAGCTCAACATCTCTCGCATTCTCGGGAAGGTAGTCGAAGTTGGCACCCTGATTGTGCTTCCAGAAATCATAAAAGCATCTCAGAGTGGCATTCTTGTACCTTTCCAAGTTGCCGACGTTTGTCTTCTCCAACTCCTCAACCCGGCCCTCCAGAGTTGTGGTCTCCTGCCTGCTCGCGATCAAGTCTAATGATAACTCTACAAAATAGAGTTATTTTACCACATTTTATAAGCCAATTGTTGCTTAGTTCTTGAGTTTTAAATTAATTTATCAATTTTTTTAAGTAATTTTGAATTTATTAGTTTTATTTTGATTTTATGTATTTTTATTTATTTTTTGTATTTATTTTGTTTAATTATGTTGTACTAATTTATGTGTGTTTAATTTCTTTATGTAGGTGTATTTGTTGGGGCAAATGAAATGGTGATAAAATGTTGGTATAAAGAAATGAAGAAAGCAAGCCCAAAATGAAAGGCCCAATCCAATTCTTGACAATGCCATGTCATCAATCCATGTGCTTCTTTCTCCACCATTGGATTTGTAACTATAGGAAAAGATGACAATTTTGAGCATGAATCCATGTGCTTTTTTTTAGACCAATAGGAGTGTTATCCTTTACCAAAGAATTTATCTATAAATAGGAGTCTCATTTCACCATTTCAAGCACACCTTCTCTTACACCACTTCTTCCATCTCTCTATTCTCTCCATCTTTTTCTTTTCTTAGATTAGTTTTTATGTATTTTTAGAGGAATAATTTGGAGGTTCCTCCTCCAAATTTTCCTATTTATGTTGTAATTTTTATTTTGTTTTTGATAGTTATGGGTTTCTAATCCACTTAAAATTATTAAGGTGGAGGATGAACCAAGATATAACTATATAGTGTTTATTTTATGTTGACCTCCCAAAATGAGCAATAAAGTTTATGATTTTTCTTCTTCCAAATATTTCTTTCATCTATAATATCATGTATTTTAGATTGTTAGAACATATTTTACTTGGTTCTTAATTATGCAAAAATATAGTATTCTTTGATTAAGATGTGTCATTAAATTGTTCACATCCAATGCTTAGAACAAAAATACTATATTTTGCTTTAGAAATAACATTATTTGATTTTTTTGTAGTTTCATTAAATTGATTCACAACTAATGCTTTGAAGTTATACTATTGAAGTGAAGGAAAATCTATATTTTTTGAATTAAAGAGAGCTTAAAGGAAGAATAATGTTTTGGAAAAGGTAATTAGATTAATTTCAATTATCACTAAAAATTGGGAAGTCAACATATTAATAAATATTATTATTTATATTTTGTGGATTCTAAAATCTTAATAGTTTTATAAATAACTATTAAAAACAAATCTTTTTAGTTTATTTATTTTAACTTTTTTTTTTAGTATTTTCTTTCTTTATTTTAAAACAAAACACATTAATCTTTGGAACTAGGTTAGAAATTTATTTCACTTTGGTAAAAATAGTTTTCTCTTTTGATTTAAGACAACTCCTTTGGGTTCGACCTCGTGCTTACACGAAAACTATTCTATAAATACGATTCGTGCGCTTGCGAGTATAAATTTTTAAAACATACCCGTTTTGGGTCTATCATCTAACTTGAGCTGTTTGGCCATTTTGTAGTTGAAGTGGTTGGACTCCTTGAATTGGTCCCTCTGCTCGCGAACTTTCTCCAAAGACCTCTGCTTCTCTTCCAACACCTTAGCCAGTTGGGCCATTTCCTCAACCACCACTGCCAGCTGATCAGCATGTTTGGCCTCAGTAGCTTTGAGTTCATCCTCGTGCCATTGCTCCGAAGTCCTGGCCTGCTCGGTGACGGCTCCCAGGCGGATGCGGCCAACAGTAAGGGTTAGCATGGCCTGGAGTCAGAATAAGAAGTTAGACAAACAGTAAACTAAAGAAGACCTATTTCCACAAAATAAGATGACTTACACTGGTGAACTCATTCAGGGCACGGTTCAGGATTGGGTCAACTCCCATTGTCTTCGTAGCAGCCATTGCCTCTCGGCAACGGTCGTGCTTCGCGATCTTGGTGATCCTCTCCTTAATCAGTTTGAAGGTGCGACCGACCATCTCATTCCCAGTTAAGGTAGGATCAACCTGCTGGGGTTGGTCGGTCAGTGCCGCAGGAGGAGGAGTCAATCCGGCTGGAGCAGAAGGAGTCTGCTGCTCGTGGGGAGAAGGTGGAGTCATGGTGGCGGAGGGCCTATCCTCCGAAGGGCCTGTGTTCCAAGCTTTCTTCGCTTGAGGCGCTTTGATACTCTCCCCATGGTGTCTCTTGCTGTTTTTCTTCTTGCTCGGGGGAGCCGCGGCAGCCTCTGGAGTGCTGTAGAGATCGAACATGTTGGCAGATTCAATGTTTGAAAAAGAAGGACAAAGTTGAATAGTGAGATATCATGAATGACCAAGTACATTACATCAGAAAAAGATGCAAAGAAAGATTGCAAAGTCAAATACCCGAGCTATTATTACTGGTTGCTATCCTACAGACTATACTAGTCTTATACTCATTCTTTGACATGAAGAAGTCTGGACCTAAATGTGGAGTATATTTAAAATTGTTGTCCCCGTCGAATAGATGACAGGGAATTGGAAAATTGTCTAAAAGCGAAATAACTATACCATTGTCATCCGATGAATCGTCAGAGAGTTCGACAGGCTCGGTGGCCTTCTTCTTTGCTTTCCCCAAGGGGGTCGAGGGCCTCTTTGCTGGAGGAGTGCCAGCAGGTTCCCTGATCGTGACCCCAGTTGGTCCCCTCCGTGGAGGTGATGCTGGAGGATGCTGCTCGGGTTCTTTCTTGGCAAAGGCACTCCCTTCTGAAGGCACCCTCGTGTCCGATTGAGGGGCCCAGAGACCAACCAACCTAAGGTTCGCCTCTGTAACCAGATGCTTAACGCTATTTTCTGCATCAGGCATGCTGGCGAGGAGCGCAGATCTCAACTCCATGTCCGGAGTTGGGTTTGGTCGCAGCCATGGGCCGGGAAGACATTAACAATTTAAGAAAAGATGGAGGGGAAAACTAAGTGAAGAAGGGACAGCCTGTGATGAGAAAGTTTTACCACCTTGTGCGAAGGCCAGGTTGTCTGCGATCATGTCGGTTGTGAGGAAGTACTCCTGATAGTACCTCCCCACATTTGAGATGTGGGTGGTGTCAGTCAGGAATGTGCGCCAGGTTTCCTGATGACAGAAGTGAAAGAACCCCGTGCCTTCTTGGTTGGGGTTGGATTTGAGGTCGAACAGGTAGTTTACCTCATGAGGCGTCGACACGGGCCATTTCTTTTGGCTGTACAGGATATTGTTGGTTTTTATTGATCAAATCAGAGATTATGCGCAGCGGAACAACAATCAAATTGTTAGATTAATCCCATAAGATTTCTAGATCTACTTCTTCACACTCATATATATATATTGAATCAAGGACAAGAATAGAAAAATTACCTCAGGTCCTTCCTTGCTGCTATCTTTTTGTATGGCTAAATCCTTGAGATCTCACACCAAGATCTTCCAAAATGTTCTCAGGCACACAAAGAACAAGTGTGGGCTCGCTATACAAATAATAGGCAATAACTATTTATCAGATGTTCTCAACACATGAGATCTGATAAAGTTTGGACCTAGGTTTTGTGAAGAACAATGACCTTTGTTTTTGTCACTGTTCTCTTTCTCTAAGAGAATCCTAGATATTTTTCTATCCCTGAAAACTTACGTTCTGTGAAAACTGATATCCAATATTTAATAATATCCAATATATTAAAATATTTGTTATTTTAAACAAATTCAAAATAACTGATCAGTTATCAGATTTTTGTTTAAATAATAATATTTTAATCATATTAAAATATCTCATTATTTATTTAATATTTAAATAACTAAAATTGTGGAATCAAGAGACTCAGTCCATCCCTTATGCATGTAGCCCAATGCCTGTGCACTGTGCCACACGTGTACCACATGCATGTGCAGGCATGTGATTTTTCCCAATTTTTATTATTATTTAAATACCAAAAATCCCAAAAATAAATTAATTCAAAATTAATTATATTTTTGTTAAATCAAATAATTAATTAATTAATTACACATAATTAAACAATAATTATGTTTGATACATAGAAAAATATTTTACTTATCACATAAGTCCTTTTTGCCCATTTTTGTATTTGCCTTTGACAGTGATTGTTTGAGCAATTTTGGGGACCATGGACCTATAACATTAAGCTCCAATAAATTGAAACTAAATAATTAAACTCTTTAATTATAATAGTTAATTTATTAATTATGATATTACTCCACTATAAATTCAGAATTGCACTCTTTATGTTATAGATATACTTTTACAAAAATCTTATTCTTAAGTCGTCCATTGATATAACCATCTTACAATAGTTCAACCCTCTAATTAATTAGTTCATAAATCAGAATGGGAGAATTGCCATTTAACCTTTCTAATTTACTTCTTGTTCCTTAAGTACCATTAATTCACTAGTGAATAATTAGTCTATAATCTAATTATAGATTTGAGCTCAAAATCATTCAGTTCCAGAATTAACCCTTAAGGAAACTAATATACGATCCGTTAGGAAAGATTAGATTCCGTATTGTTGATACATGTTCCCAGCCATCCATGATATTAAATCTCCAAAACAAAAGTCATTAGCCTCATTCTTTGAGAGACCTTAACGAATGAATCAAAAGATTTAATAAACATGAACAGGAGTTCATGAGCACTCAGGATTTAGGTTGATCTATAAATGATCATCAGTTATGATATGAATTACAAGTCTTTATTGTTAAATGGTTTTTGGATAAAGACTTTAATTCATATCGGTCCATGTCATATATAATCATATTATATAAAGCACCTTTACCGAGATGTCTTACCACATCAATAATCTGAATCTAGATTATTTGTATCATTATGATACTCAGTAAACCGTACTTACAACTCCAATTAAAGAATTCCATAACTTTAATTTGTCGTTGTTGACTATTTTTATTCATTCATGTGATCTTAATTCTCTCGTACTAATACAAGATCACATCCTTAATAGTGAATATGGAATTTTTCTGATATTTACAAAATTATTCAAACAATAATTTAACAATCTAAATATGACAATAATAATAAACCATTGTATTTATTTATTCATAGAAAAAACAAATGTCTTTACATGCTTTTAGGACACACTCCTAACAATCTCCCACTTGTACTTAAAGCAAGTGAGGCATTTTTCTCAATCCCATATTACGTACATGACCCTCGAATTGCTTTGTTAGAAGCGTCTTCATGAACGGGTCTGCAAGGTTGTGTTATGATATGACTTCAGAATGGATACATCTCCTTTATGTACGATTTCTTTGACTAACTGGTATTTGCGCTCTATATGCTTTCCCCTCTTGTGGCTTCTTGGTTCTTTAGAATTGGTCACTGCTCTACTGTTGTCACAGTAAAGAACAAGTGGTTTCTCCATTTCTGGAACAACTTTTAGATCGGAGTAGAACCTTTTGAGTCACAGAGCCTCCATAGCTGCTTCACAAGCCGCTATATACTCGACTTCCATGGTGGAGTCTGCAATGCTGGTTTGCTTAATGCTTTTCCAAACTAATGCTCCTCCTCCAAGAATAAACACTGATCCAGAAGTTAATTTCTGACTATCTCTTTCTGATTTAAAATCAGAATCAGTGTAACCAATGGGGTTCAGGTCTCCACCTGAATATACAAGCATATAATCTCTAGTATTTCTAAGATACTTGAGAATATTCTTCACTACAATCCAATGACTCAATCCAGGATTGGATTGATAACGGCTGACTATCCCTACTGCATAACAAATGTTAGGTCTTGTACACACATGGCGTACATCAGACTGCCTACTGTTGAGGCATAGGGATACTGTCTCATGTCTTCCTTTTCCTGAGGTGTTTTGAGACACTACTTCTTGGAAAGGAATACTCCAAAATAGGTTGGCATATCACCTTTTTTGGAGTTTTGCTTATTAAAGCATTTTAGCACCTTATCAATATAAGTTGCTTGAGACAGTGCCAAAGTTTTTTTCTGTCTATCTCTAAGAATCTTAATGCCCAGAACATACTTGGCTTCTCCCAAATCTTACATTTGGAATTGTTCAGCTAACCAGTTCATTACATTTGACAATGTCTCTACATCATTCACAATGAGTAGGATATCATCAACATAAAGAACGAGGAATACTACTATACCATCTTTGATTTGTTTATAGACACAAAGATCGTCAACATTTTGTTCTACAACCAAATGTTTTTCTTGTGTCATCAAATCTAAGATTCCAAGATCTAGAAACTTATTTGAGTCCATGAATGGACCTAAGAAGCTTGCAAACCTTTTGCTCTTGATCTTTTAATTCGAACCCTTCTGGTTGAGACATTTAAATGGTTTTGTCAAGGTAGCCATTCAGAAATGATGCTTTGACATCCATTTGCCAGATCTCGTAATCCATGCACGCAGCTATGGACAAGAGTATACCAATAGTTTTTAGCATGGCTAATGGAGAAAAGGTTTCTTCATAGTCAACCCCTTCTTTCTGTGTGTAACCTTTTGGCTACAAGCCTTGCTTTGAAAGTCTCTACTTTCCCATTCAATCCTCTTTTCTTCTTGAATATCCACTTGCAACCAATGGGTTTGATATTCTCAGGTGGATTCCATTTCTTGGTTCATGGCTTCTTGCCATTTTTCCTTGTCAGAATGATTCATTGCATTTTCAAATGTCAATGGATCGTCTTTGTTTGTGTCAAACACAAACATTTGAACCTCGTGTTCACAGTACGTGGGTTACTTACTAACCCTCCCACTACGATGAAGTTCTCTACTATTCTGACTAGAACTAGCAGTTTCCACTTGCCGTTTTTCATTGGTTATTGCTGGTGACTTTGCGACTTTATTTGAGACCATCTCCTCCAGTACAACCTTACTGCGAGGTTTGTGGTTATTAACATAGTCATATTCAAGAAAAGTTGCATTTGTCAATACAAATGTTTTATTTTCTTTTGGACTATAGAAAATTCCACCTCTAGTCTCTTTGGAATATCCCACAAACATACATACTTCAGAATCCGTTTCCAACTTCCCGGTCTTCCTATTAAGCACGTATGCACGACACCCCCAAATTCTAAAATGGTGTAAACTAAGTTTACAACCATTCCATAATTCTATGGATGTCTTTTGGATAGACTTAGGTGGAACATCATTCAATGTGTATAGAACACATTGAATCATATAGCCCCTGAATGACAGTGGTAATGATGAGAACTCATCATTTGTCTAACCATATCTAATAACGTTCTATTCTGATTTTCTGAAACATCATTTTACTGTGTTGTTTCAGGTGTAGTGAGTTGGAATTGAATGCCATGCTCAAGTTGATGGTTCTTGAATTCACAGTCCAAGTACTCTCTTCCTCGATCAGATCGAAGTGCTTTTTAGTGATTTACCTAATTGCTTTTTAGCCTTTGCTTGAAATTCTTTGGACTTTCCAAAAGTCTCAGATTTTCTTTGCATTAATTATAGGTAACCATATCTTGAATAATCGTCAATGAAAGTGACGAAATATTCACAACCTCTGTTTGCTTGTACATTAAGTGGATCGCTAAGATCCATGTGTATTAGCTGAAGTGGTTCTGTGGCTCTTAAACCTTTAACAGAGAAAGGTCTCTTGGTCATTTTGCCTTCTAGACAGGATTTATAAACAGGGAGAGATCCAATAAATGGTTCTCTTAAAGGACTATCCTTTACAAGCCTATTTATTCTGTCTAGACCAATATGGCCCAATCTTAAGTGTCACAGATATGTTTCACTATTGGAATCAGTTTAATAGATCTAGGATTAGTTGTTTTTAAATAATTCAAAATGATAAAAAATTTGTCATTCAATATAAGTATGTAAACTTTGTTTATCCCAAAGCATTTGCATAACAAGTAAATAGATAATTTCTTTAAATAATAACTACTTTATTAATAAAAGAAATAAATGTTATGCAAAAATAGAAATAAGTTTCCAAACATTAATAATCAAAATTACTAACGATAAACTAAATTTCTAGACTGTAGTTTTCTTTGTTTAAAGAAATCTAAAATTTCTAAAACAAAATAAAGAAATTTAAATTGTTCAACTAACAATAAAATTACTAAATAAAAACTACTGCTCTCCAACTTCTCCAGCTCCTTCCTTGCTACCAAAATCCTCATCAGTCTCTTCCTCCTTTTCAGGGTTCTGATTCTGCAAAAGGAAAGATAAAAGAAAAATAGTTTAGTGGCATATATTTTTGAATCTACTATCCAAAAATTTGAATCTGATATTCATAGTCTTTGAATCTATTATTCAAAGTTGAAAAATATATGTATCTTATTTACCTTTTTCGTTTGATATAAACGATGACACTCAGCATAGACTTCCTCTGTCATTGCTCGCCACTTCTCATGGGCTGAGTCATAGTGTATATATTTTTCCTTTGTTTCGTCAGGCATGGTTGAAAGCATGCAATAACGTGCCATACGATCGGAGTTCATCCAATCTGCATATTTTTCTTCTGCTTCATAGCTAGTAGCCAGAGGTGGTTCTGTTGGAGGTTTTTCACAGACAGTTGACATCATCTTCTTAGAAGAAAAAATATTCAACATGCCTCGAAACCAGTGTTTCATATTTCCAGGTTCAAAAACCAAGGATTTGAGAAAGGCATCGGTGTGTGATTCACCAATAGACATTTTGCCGGTAATAAATAAGTACAAATAAATATTATTATTATTATATTTAGAAAAATAAATATCAAAGTTTCATAAATTAAGCGTGATGCATGAGCACAATTAAAACACATAAAATAAAGATTAATTTCCACGATAAAATTTTCTAACAATTAAAGTGCCTCCTTAGGGTCGGTCAAATTAATTTTAGAGAATTTATAAGACATTCTTATCTTTATTGTTTAATACTTAAAATAACCAATCATGTTCATCTAAACTTTACTAAAAAACACTTTTTAAAATAAAGTTGGTTTAAATAAATTAAGTCATAAAGACTTGATAAAAATTGGTGTGATATTTTACCAAGTTTTCAAAATAAAACTAAGTAATTTACATGCAATTTATTTCACAAAACAATTCATATAAATATATAGGACAATCCTAATAATCATGTTTCTACTAATGAGATGCATGATTACAACTGTGTGGGTTTTCATGTATGGCATACAATGCATGAACATGTTATCAATCACATTAACCACATGAATATAATTATTTAAATAAATAAATAAACAATAAATGTTGAACAGAGTGCTTTTGGGTATTTCTAATTTTACAACCACTTTATACAATTAAAATAAATAAAATAAAATTGCCTTAATCTCCATCGGGCTTCTTTACTTTACTGTCAGTAGGATTTGTGGCATTGTTGGTCCAGAATAATAATAAGAAAACAATTTTCAAATTATTTTGATTAATTAAAACAAACTTTTAAATAATCATTATTTTTTGTTTTTCTTTTTAATTAAAACAACTTTTAATTAAAACTGAAATGAATTTGAATTAAAATCTATTATTTTAAAAAAAAAATTAAATAAGATATTCAAAAAAGTTTGTTAAAACAACAAAAATATCTCATTATTTAAATATCAAATTTCAAAAATAGGATATTTAAACATTTTAAAATTTTAAAAAAATAAGAGATTAATTTCAGAAAAAATAAATAAAAAATTCTAGACCGTCAGGCAGGGCCACACGGCGTCAAAACGGGGCCGCCGGGGCCAGACCGTACGGACATGTCCGTACGGCCGTCCGTACGGCGTCCGTGCGGAGTCCGTTCGACGTCCGTACGACGTCGGGCAGTGGCTCGGAGGTTGGCCTCGGAGGTGCGGTGGCTGATTTCTGAATTCCGGGCTCCGATCTGACTTTTGTGTGATCGGAATTACAATTTTATGGTGTTGAAAACAAAATAAAATTACATAAATCCTATGCCCTTTAAAGGCTTACACAATGATCTAATCATAAACAAATCATAACCCAAAAACACTATACAGTTAACGATTCAACATTCCCACGCATTCAATCACATTAAGCCATCCATTCATTCGTCAAAATAAATAAATGCATAAAATTAAACCCACACAGATTCAATACATATATATGTGAAGATGGCTCTGGTACCATTTGTTGGTTTTTATTGATCAAATCAGAGATTATGCGCAGCGGAACAACAATCAAATTGTTAGATTAATCCCATAAGATTTCTAGATCTACTTCTTCACACTCATATATATATTGAATCAAGGACAAGAATAGAAAAATTACCTCAGGTCCTTCCTTGCTGCTATCTTTTCGTATGGCTAAATCCTTGAGATCTCACACCAAGATCTTCCAAAATGTTCTCAGGCACACAAAGAACAAGTGTGGGCTCGCTATACAAATAATAGGCAATAACTATTTATCAGATGTTCTCAACACATGAGATCTGATAAAGTTTGGACCTAGGTTTTGTGAAGAACAATGACCTTTGTTTTTGTCATTGTTCTCTTTCTCTAAGAGAATCATAGATATTTTTCTATCCCTGAAAACTTACGTTCAATGAAAACTGATATCCAATATTTAATAAAATCCAATATATTAAAATATTTGTTATTTTAAACAAATTCAAAATAACTGATCAGTTATCAGATTTTTGTTTAAATAATAATATTTTAATCATATTAAAATATCTCATTATTTATTTAATATTTAAATAACTAAAATTGTGGAATCAAGAGACTCAGTCCATCCCTTATGCGTGTAGCACAGTGCCTGTGCACTGTGCCACACGTGTACCACATGCATGTGCAGGCATGTGATTTTTCCCAATTTTTATTATTATTTAAATACCAAAAATCCCAAAAATAAATTAATTCAAAATTAATTATATTTTTGTTAAATCAAATAATTAATTAATTCTTAATTAATTAATTACACATAATTAAACAATAATTATGTTTGATACATAGAAAAATATTTTACTTATCACATAAGTCCTTTTTGCCCATTTTTGTATTTGCCTTTGACAGTGATTGTTTGAGCCATTTTGGGGACCATGGACCTATAACATTAAGCTCCAATAAATTGAAACTAAATAATTAAACTCTTTAATTATAATAGTTAATTTATTAATTATGATATTACTCCACTATAAATTCAGAATTGCACTCTTTATGTTATAGATATACTTTTACAAAAATCTTTTTCTTAAGTCGTCCATTGATATAACCATCTTACAATAGTTCAACCCTCTAATTAATTAGTTCATAAATCAGAATGGGAGAATTTTCATTTAACCTTTCTAATTTACTTCTTGTTCCTTAAGTACCATTAATTCACTAGTGAATAGTTAATCTATAATCTAATTATAGATTTGAGCTCAAAATCATTCAGTTCCAGAATTAACCCTTAAGGGAACTAATATACGATCCGTTAGGAAAGATTAGATTCTGTATAGTTGATACATGTTCCCATCCATCCATGATATTAAATCTCCAAAACAAAAGTCATTAGCCTCATTCTTTGAAGAGACCTTAACGAATGAATCAAAAGATTTAATAAACATGAACAGGAGTTCATGAGCACTCAGGATTTAGGTTGATCTATAAATGATCATCAGTTATGATATGAATTACAAGTCTTGATTGTTAAATGGTTTTTGGATAAAGACTTTAATTCATATCGGTCCATGTCATATATAATCATATTATATAAAGCACCTTTACCGAGATGTCTTACCACATCAATAATCCGAATCTAGATTATTTGTATCATTATGATACTCAGTAAACCGTACTTACAACTCCAATTAAAGAATTCCATAACTTTAATTTGTCGTTGTTGACTATTTTTATTCATTCATGTGATCTTAATTCTCTCGTACTAATACAAGATCACATCCTCAATAATGAATATGGAATTTTTCTGATATTTACAAAATTATTCAAACAATAATTTAATAATCTAAATATGACAATAATAATAAACCATTGTATTTATTTATTCATAGAAAAAAATGTCTTTACATGCTTTTATGACACACTCCTAATAGATATAGAGTGTAGCATGCATCCTATATCCGTTTGGGGTTATTTGAAAGGGGGCAACTCCAAAATAATTGGCCCCCCCCTGAAAAAATGAATGAAGAGGCAAGGTAGCCCCTGCCTCGATATGAAACCTCGACTAGTCGCTGAAGGCGCCTTCAGGTAGATTTTCCCTTTGGTCTGGTTTGGGTCTAACTAAGGTCACCCCTGGGAGGCTGTATTTCCTTAAATAATTGGCGATCATTCTGATCGTCACCCTGCTTTCAGAAACTACATACTACTCAACTTCCGGCTGAATGGCGTGTCGAGGGCGGGCATGTCTTTGGATGTTAGGGTCAGGAGCATTTTCATCTCGACCACTGGTCGAGGGAGCATCAGCTGAAGCAGCAGGCTGATGAGAAGGGTCGGAGCTTTTCCTTTTTTGGGCTTTGGTTTTGGTGTGAGCCATATTTCGGGTCAAGATTGGGGAAGTGTTTGGATTAGTACGAGAAAATGGAATTTCGGGTATCAATGACGAGGGTTGTTCTTCATCCTCGAGCCATTAAGCTAGCAGATCGTCGTCGATGGGTTTTTCTCCTCCCCACAGATCTTGCATGTAAACTGCAAATAAACAAAGGAGGAGATAAGACGCACCGTCTGGGAGCTTATGTTGAAAGTTGGAATAACGTTGCTCGCGTCTACGACCAGCAGTATTCTGACCGAAACACTAAGTTTTATGCGAACAGTTTGAAAAATAGATCAAAAAGTGAAAGTAAAAAGTTTTTATGGAAAAAACTTTTCAACTCTGAAGGGGCGGGAAAACCCCAATTTTTCAGCTAGCCTAAAAATCAAATTTTTACTTTGATTTTACGCCCTAAACCCATGATCCTGACTATAAAACTGATTCCTAGCTTCTACATAGCAAAACTACACTACCCTATCAAGCATCAAACGGTATATACAATATCCTCACAAATTTCTACCCAAGAACACAAAAAGTTTCAGAACTCAAAAGCAGTATGCATGGCATCTCATAGGGTTTAAAAGACGAAGAAATTTACCTAGATGAGGGTTGGAGATTCTGAAATGGGAAAACTTTGGGCTTGCAAACAAAGAACCCTTAAGCAAAGTGACGGGAGACCTTCGAAGTTTTGAGCCCTGGGATGGAGTTCTTGAGAGTTCTTGGCAGGAAATGGCGAGTAAAAGGTTAAAAGGTGAATGAGAGGATTATTTATAGAAGCTGAGATTTGTTGAAAAGGGGTAATCATGAGTTACCTTTTTCAAGGCATGGGGGAGTGTAACATCCATTGGAAAGGTTACTTGGAAACTGAAAAGGCATGATTGGACGTGATTAGGTCACAGTTTTCAAGAACGCAAGAGAGGCTCTGATAGATTTTGTGGGGCATACGAAAAGTTAGTTTTCTAAGTTTACTTATTGCTGGTTGCAATAAATAAACTTGGGGGGCAAATGTTTGTCGAAAAAACATCTGTTGATGACATGGCAAGAATTTTTGACACGTGCCCGAACACGTGGCAGAGAAACTGCTAGCCTATCGACCAGAAATATTTCTACATGCAAAGATCAAGTTTTATATGCGACCAGACTGGTCGTACACTCCGTTCATTTATGTAAAGTTCTGTACAGTTGTAATGATATCCGAGAATATCTCTTCATTATGACCTGAAGATCCGTTTAATAAGGAAAGATATTATTATTCAATTCATGTAATTCTTCTTGAGCCTAAAAAAACACAAGAAATAGCTCAAGAAAGGGGATCATTTTCTCTTTTTCCGAATTAGATTACTATTATCCATCGTTTGTACTGTTTTCTTCTTCTAAGGTTTGTGAAACTCAGGAACCCTAGTTCTTTGATCACACCTTTGGAGCTCAATACCAATAATAGTATCAAGTGGACGTAGGTTATTACCAATCACTGGGGCCGAACCACTAAAATTCTCTATGTTCTTTATTTTCCATTAGATCATTTTCTCAAGCTCTATATTATTTTCCTGTCATTTTCTAGACTCCGTGTCGTTGACCAAAACTAGGGTCAACCGGATCCCTTGTATCAAACATTTATTTTAATGAAAATTATTCGTTTAGAACCAAAACCTTTTAAATCTAACTTGTTTATGTCTCTAGATTCACATTTTTATTTAAATGACTTGATTAGCAAGTCTCGCACTATTTCAAACACACACTGTAACGGTCTTGGTTATCCAGGGCGTTACAGGGAACATGTATCAACAATATGGAATCTAATCTTTCCTAACAGATCGTATATTGGTTCCCTTAAGGATTAATTCTGGAACTGAATGATTTTGAGCTCAAATCTATAATTATATTATAGATTAATTGTTCACTAGTGAATTAATGGTGCTTAAGGAATAAGAAGTAAATTAGAAAGGTAAAATGGTAATTCTTCCATTCTAATTTATGAACTAATTAATAAGAGGGTTGAACTATTGTAAGATAGTTATATCAATGGACAACTTAAAATAAGATTTCTGTAAAAGTATACCTATAACATAAAGAGTTCAATTCTGAATTTATAGTGGAGAAATATAAGAATTAATAAATTAACTATGATGATTAAAGAGTTTAATTATTTAGTTTTAATTTATTGGGGCTTAATGTTATAGGTCCATGGTCCACGAAATGGCTCAAACAAACACTAACAAAGATAAATACAACAATGGGCAAGAGGACTTATTTGATAAGTAAAATATTTTTCTATGCACTAAACATAATTATTGTATAATTATGTGTAATTAATTAATTTAGAATTAATTAATTATTTGATTTAACAAAAATATAATTAATTTTGAATTAATTTATTTTTGGGATTTTTCGGTATTTAAATAATGAATTTTTTTTTTGGAAAAATCACATGCCCTCCCTGGCATGAGGTGGTCGTGTAGCACAGTGCACAGTCACTGTGCTAAGCGCACAAGAAGGTTCTAGAAGGATCTTGGTTCAACAATTTTAGTTATTTAAATATTAAATAAATAATGAGATATTTTAATATGATTAAAATATTATTATTTAAACAAAAATCTGATAACTGGTTAGTTGTTTTTAAATTGTTTAAAATAACTAATATTATTCATTTTTAATATATTTGATATATTAAATATAGGAAATCAGTTTTTCAGAGCAATATACTTTTCAGTGATAGAAAATATATCGTGAAATCTCCCTGAGAGAAAGAGAACAGTGCTACAAGCATAGGTCACCGTTCTTCACAAATTTAGGTCCAAACTTTATCAGATCTCATGTGTTGAGAACATCTGATGAATAGATCTTGCCTATTGTTTTGTATAACGTGCCCACACTCGTTCTTTGTCTGTTGAGGACATTTTGGAAGATCCTGGTGTGAGATCTCACGGAATTTTTCCCTACAAAAAGATAGCATCAAGGAAGGACTTGAGGTAATTTTCTATTCATTTCTTTGATTCAATATATATATATATGTATGTGAAGAAGTAGATCTAGAAATCTTGTGGGGTTAAATTAACAATTTTGTTTGTTGTTCTGCTGTGTATAATCTCTTATTTGATCTATAAAAACCAACAAGTGACTGCTCTGAATTCCACTAGGGTTAGATGCCCCAGGATGGCATTGTACGTGGAGGAGCAGTCCACAACCATGAAGGTGCAGTACTTGAAGGCCTGGCGAGGCACTTCTCCAAGCATCAGTGGCAGTTTGATTTGCCCCATTGGGATAAGACCTTCCCCCGAGAACACATAAAGAGTGGATGTACAAGGGGATAGGTCACCAGTGGTCAGCCAAATCTTCTCGTAGGCTGGCTTAAATTGGATATTCATAGAACTCCCATTGTCCACCAGGATCCAAGCCACCATTTTGTTGGAAATCTGGCTCTCAACCACTAACAGGTCGTGGTGGGGAAAATGTACCCTCTAAGCATCATCCTCGGTGAAAGTGATGACTTGGTCAGTCATTAAGGGAATTTGTGCTGGTAACTGGGTTAGCGCAAACACTTCATCGTCGTGGTTTAGGGCCCGAGCATACCTATTATGCGATCCCCTTGACATGCCCCCCAGGTGGGGTCCTCCAGAGATATTCCTCACTCTCCCGTTCACTGGGGGAGGTTCATGGGCTATCTACTACTGCAAGGTCGCGGGCACATGGACCAGGGCCTGAGGAACCACCAGCTTAGGAGGGAATCTGGTAGTCGAAGCTTGGGCTGGATGGGAGCTAGTCCTAGCATACTGGTGGAGGTGCCCCATTTTGATGAGACTTTCAATCTCATCTCTAAGTTGCCTGCACTCATTGGTATGGTGCCCCCACATCATTGTGAAACTGGCAGAACTTAGTGGAATCTCTCTTCTCCTAATCCCTCTGCATAGGTGGTGGTTTCTGATAATGGACCTGTTGCTCAGTAGCCAGGAAAACATTCTCCTGAATATCCCCCAGGTCAGTGTACTCAGAGTACTATGGAGCATATTTCTCGTAGGGAGTTGTTCCAGTTGTTGGGCTTCTTGCCCTTGCCCTTTCCCCCGTGTTTCCTCTTACTGGGTGTAACGACCCAAATTTACTAATAAGGCTTAAGGGCATTGATTAGTGTGTTGGGAGGGCATAATTGGATAATATGTGATTTAACGATTAAACGCATGATATATGATTATTTGAATAACTGTGATGCATGACTATGTGTATTAGTATGCATGTAGGCCTTGTTTAGGTTAGAAGGGCATAATCGTAATTTTGGCCCGTTGAGGGCATAACTGTATATATATGTGATAACTGTTGAGACCACATTATTATGTGGATATATTTGTAATTTGTGACTCAAGACGATCCCAGTGAGCGGTTTAGCGAAAATGTCACGGTGGGGATTTATACCCGGTTCGGGGCGAGCCTGTGGGTATTTTTGGGGATTTAGGTAATATATTGGAAATTATTTGATATTGAGGAATGTAATTGGAAACTAGTTAGGTGTCGGGAATTAAGCGACAAATATTAGAGACATTTGAGGAATTAGCGAGAATTGGGTGAAATGATCAAAATGCCCCTAGGTGGATTAAAAGGCTTAGGAAATTATAGGAGGGTATTGTGGTCATTTGGCTTATAAAGGATAGGTATTATTAAGGTTTTATACTTAGTGTAATATGTAGAAAGGGCTAGAATTCTGAAGGAAAGAAAAGAAAGGAAAGGAAGGAAAGAAAGGGAATTAGAAGTCTGTTTTTCTCTCCATCGGTTTAGGCTCTTCTCCATCAATTCTTTAGGTCTTTTGGAGCAGAAACTCAGGGAAAGTCAGAGTAAAAGCTTGAGGCTAGAGTCCTTGGTCTGGCTTTAAGAATTGGCAAGGATTTAGCAAGAGCTATCCATTCAGTCGAGCTAAGTTTCTAGGGTCTGCTCTTATGTTTCTGGTTTTGGCTGAGATGATTTTTTCTGAATTGAGTTTTTATGAGGAATTAAGGGAATTAAAGCTGAGGATTTGAGGAGGAGTAAGCCAAGGAGGTGTAGAGGCTAGTTTAAGGTCGAATTCCCATTGAAGGTATGAAATTCTAGCTCTAAAATCCTGAGGTTTTAGCTGTTTTGCTGAGTTTCTGAGTTTGAGGTCCAACCATGATGAATTTTGGGATTTGGAGTGCATGTGCTTGGGTTTTATGTTGTTGGGCCATTTGGGATGAGTTAGACATGTTGATAAGCTTGTTTTTAAGTTTGGTTGAAGTTTGGAAAAGTTTTGGTAAGGTTTGGCTCGGGAAAATCGAAGGAGGGAAAAATTGCAGGGTTGTTGTTCTGTGACTAGCGCTACAGCACTAGCCTTTGGGCGGTGTAGCGCTAGGCCATGTTGTCTGGGACGTTTTTAGGTTCTGTTTATAGCGCTGTAGCGCTACCCTGCTTCCAAAAAAAGGTTTGTGGGTTATTTTTTAGGGATTTTGCGTGGGGGTTCAGGGTTTGATTCCACCACCCCGTTTGGTGGAATTAGGGCTTCCCCAGGGCTCGGGATTGGTCTCGAGGCTAGGTTATGAACTTGAGGTTTGGTGATGATTTTGATCTATGGTTGTATCTAGGTGCGCGCTAGGGCTCAAGAGGGATCGTGCTTGAGGATCAAATCGAACAAAGCTACAAATCTAAAGGTAAGAAAACTGCACCCGACTATGTGTTTGTGATGGGAGTAAGTTCTCCCATTAACTATATAATGTCATAGATAGTATTACACCATGGGACATGTGATAAACGGCCTAAGGGTGCTGTAATTTATATTTGCGCACAGGGCGCGGCTTGGCCACTGGTAGCCGAGGACAGCTTAATATTCACTGAGCTCGGTTTAAGCGGGTCGGAGTCAGTGGGATAAACATAGGGTGCGGCCTAAGGGCGTTAACCCTGGTTATCATGTGTGGATTGATTGTTGATATGGAGTGATATACTTGGTATGTTGGATACTTGATTAACATGAATGCTTAAACTATTGAGTACATGCTTATGCAGTATGAGATACCTGATTGTCTGTTGATTGATTGTGCTTTGTTATTGTGTTTTCTTGCTGGGCCTTGGCTCACGGGTGCTACGTGGTGTAGTTAAAGGCAAAGGCAGGTTGGACCAATCCTGAGATGGAGAGCTGCGGGGTTGAATGTACATAGTCAGCTGTTCGGCCGCCACGGCCGAGGAGTGGAACAGGACGAAAAATGTTTAACCGTCTGTTTTGCCTTAGAGTGGCTAATCATTGTATCTAGATCTTAAATCTTTTGTAAACAGTCTTTAACTTATTACTTTTGGGATCCCATGTAAATAGAAAATATTTATTTATAAGAAATGCAGCTTTTGAGACCAAAATCTTTTAACCCTAGTTCGACTATAGTTTCAGTAACACGTTTTGAATTAAATGACTTGATTAGAAAGTCTTGCACCTTTATGAACACACAGTGTAATGGTCTTGGTTATCCTGGGCGTTACACTAGGGTTCTCGCTGGGTGCTTTCAAATGGTCTGAAGCCGTAGTTCTTGCACTGAATGCAGGCTGATAAGCACTGTATCTGGTGGGAGCTGCACCATAGACTATCCGGGTGGCACTAAAGCCGACACTCGGCATGGTGCTAAAACAAGCTGGTTAAACAACAGGGCTGAACTGTGGAGTGCTCAATACACTTGTTTGGTTTGGAGTGTATGGTGAGTATTGGGCTCACGAGGCCACAGTGTTTGGGAACTATGGAGCGAGGAAATTGATTGGTACTCTGAACGCTCCAGTTGTAGTACTCTTCGGCTCGACGTATGAAGTCGTCAAGCTTTTGGCATCCTTTTCGCTGTTGGTCATCCAATAATGGGGAACCTACTCGGATGCTAGCTTGTTGGTCCATCAGCTGTTGGCCATCATCGACCTTCTTGGTCCTGGCTGCTTCTTCCTTAAAGTGTTTGATGTAAGCTTTAAGGGTCTCAAGTGGTCTCTACTTTATGTTGGCCAAAGCAATGACCTTGAAATTTACCTTCCATGCAGCTATGAATTGTCTTCGAAAGGAGGAGAGTTGGTGCCAGGAGTGAATGGATCCAGGCTTATTTTTCTTGAACCATTCATATGCTGATCTCGTTAAGGTCAATGGGAAGACATGTAATTTGGTGTCCTCAACCGACATAAATCTATTAAACTTCTAGAGATGGTCGGTGGGATCCATGCCTCCGTTGTACGAATCGATGTTTGGTATTTTAAAGCCTCGAGGTAGGGGAGCCTCAACAATGTGGGGGGCACAGGGCTCCCCATCCTCTTCCTCGAAGTTAGAGTCATGACCTTGTCTCTAGGCCATCTTTAGCATTATCCTCTTCAAACTTTCTAATTCTCCACGGAGACGGTCGCGATTTTGATTGGCACTCTATTCCAGGTGTTCTCTCTTCCAAGCATTAAGGTCATCTTGAAGGCCCGGTTGTTGTTGTCTCCCAGGATTGTCCTCGGGAGCTGTATTACGTCTTCTAGCCTTCAAGCTATCTCATTGGTCAAGTTGATCTTGGTGGCGACCACCGTCCTCAAGGTATTCTACTTTATTTCCCCGTTGAATTTGACGTATTCGCTATTGGCAGAAATACTGATTCCCTGTCCTCAATTGGCAGAGACATTTCTCCATTTAGCCTCGTGGTTGGGTTTTCTATGAGGCTGGCGAGGTGCCGGGGGGACACCACCTCCAGGGCTAGCGCGATAAGACGCGGTGCACCTGGGCTGGGTGCCCTAGGGACGCTTGCAGCATGGTGTTTTCTTTGGGCACCATGCCCCTAACCTTCATTGGCCCTCGGCCTCGAGGCCTGAGCAAGTTCAGAAATCTGACAAGTTCTCTTCTGTGCCTACGATGGATCGTCATCTTTCTTGCCTTTTCCATAGTGTTGTGGAGCTGGTGGGGTTCCAACTCCAGCTGGGTGTGCAAGTGGCACGCAAGCTGGCAGATCTTGCGCCAGTCCAGCGGGGTGCTCGGGAAGCATGGCTGGTGCATTTGCAAGTGGCACTCCAGCTGGGTTCACATAGGCACACCAGTTATCTACCTTGGTGGTACTTCACCATGAGGGTCCACTCGCAGTCCTTGGGCTGCCAGAGTAGCCCTCATGGAATTAACCATCTCTTGCAAGGCGAAGATATTCCCCTCCTGGGCATCAAGTTTTTGTTGCTGGGAAGCAACTTAGTTGTGGAGCATCACCACCTTTGGTTATTCCTCTGCGTCCATAGATTGATGATAGTCATCCTTGTAAAACTCGCCATCTTCACTGTCGTAGTTGGAATTCGCATCGTAATCTTCTTGGGCCATGTCCGAGAAGTTGTGTAGAGGTGGACGATTGGTTTCTCCCCCATCATCTCTAGTGGGACGAACGATGTCGTCTGGGATGTTTCTACGCGTGGTCACCATGACTGTTTCTTCAAGCTCTCAATGAAAGAACCAAAATGTTGACTGCCTTTTTCGCTATCAACTTAATCATAGAACTTAAAGAAAATAATGAAGATAAACACCAAGGTTTTACATGATTCAGGTTATAAAACAACCCTAGTCCACGAATCTTTAGTATTAGAGTTCTTGAAGTTAGGGATGGCAAGCTTCAATGGGGGTTTTCTCAGGCAGAGTATATATTGCTCTGAGCACAAAAGTTGTGAACCCTTTCAATGGTATCCTAGCGCTATTTATAGGAGCTGAAGGTCATTAATATCATTAATTACAAATATTCCCCAATTATTTAGGGAGTTAATTACTATTTAACTCCTCTGAATGTTATAATAAAGACTGTGGGCCCGTGCGTATCGTAGGGAGCCTAATTTGTAGGTTGCAGCCCACCAACTTTGCAGGAGACACGCCTCTGACATTGTCAGGGTGCGACAGCATGTTTTCCCGTGTCAGGCGATGTTATGGGAAATACCAATTGTCGAGTGTACGAACTCAACACCACTACTCGAGTCACCCTAAAAGTTGTCAGACAATCTTGTGGTGGCCCAAGGCTACAGTTATTGACACCTGGCGCTCTCTTCAAGCCCGAGGAAAAAGCCCCTAGACTTGGAGGACCATCGGATCAAGAAGACGGGAGGACCTCTAAGGTGGTCCTCGGAACGTGGCCTCACTTGGAGACATCCACCCCTAAAATAGGGAAGTCGACTTGCTGGGAGGATACTACACTCCGATGAGCTTTGGGCGAGCTTTATAGAGCTTCACTATCCTCCCGATGAGCTTAATTACTTCTCTAATGATTGCCACGTGTCCCATGATGAAATCATGGACAACAGTATCATTGTCATATAAATTTCAAATAAATAAACAATATTATATATAAAATAATAGCATAAACATATTAAATGAAAAATTAAACCAAAATATTGTTTATGATTTTTTAAAAATATATGTATAATATGATATCCTTTTTAAACATAAATGATACTTTTTTAATAAAAATTAAGATTATGTATTATTATTATAATGATATTTTATAATATTTAAATTTATACTGATATAAGTATTAAAAATCTAGTCTTGTATTAAATATTATTATAATAATTTATAATATTTGAATTCATATTAATATAATTAGTAAAAAATTAGGATTATATATTATTATTATCATAATAATATTTTATAACATTTAAATTTATATTAATATAATTATTAAATATCTAGCCTTATATTAAATATTATTATAATAATGATATTGTATAATATTTGAGTTTATATTAATATAGTTAATAAATATCTATTAATAATTAGTTTTAAGGGTATATTATGTTAAATATTTAGAATATTCTCTTAAAGTTAAAAAAACATGTTGGTAACTAGTTTAACATGTGTGCAGCGGAAAGCACAGGGTGGTGGGCCCAAAGATTTAAAAAAGAATTATTTAAACATTCTTTAAATTATCGGATCCATTAATATGCAAAACATTAATGAGAGGGTAAGAAAAAAAATGAAGATTTACCAGTTGTAGAACAATCAAGAATCATTGATATATTTTAGTAACTCCAACGAACATCCGATCCAAAGCAGTCTTCTGAATGCTCAAACAAAGATCTTCCAAGATGTTTCTCTACACCTCAAGATGTGTATGGGCAAGTAGAGTAATGGTGTGAGATTTTCTGATTCACAAGATGTACTCAACTCATGAGATCTTTGAATATTAGGTCTGAGACTGTTTTTAGGGATAGAAAAATATTACGTTATATTTTTCTCTCTTTGTGAAAAGCTTAAAATTTTTCTCTCTAGAATATTCTCTCACTTTAGTATATCTTGAAACAATTTCTATTTGATAGATTTATAAAATAATTAATTAAATTTAAAATTCAAAATTCAAATTATAAACCAATTATTAAATAAATAAAATAAATATCACGATCCAATATTGGATATTTGTTACGCCAACTACAGTGCTAGCATTGTATAAAACATCCCTCATTTCAGAGATGTGTTCCAACCACTTTTATTTAATAATTATTTATTAAAAAATATTTAAACCTAATAACTTATCTTATCAGGTTAATTAAAGAATAAATATCATTTCAAATATAATTTGAATTATCATAAATTTCTTTTCACATTATTTCAATAAATAAAATTAATTAATTAAAAATTAATAATCTTAATTATTTGAAATGCTATTTTCGAAAATGCCCATTTTATTTAAAAAAAAATTATTTTAGAAAATTATTTAATTAATTTATTAATTTTTAAAGTTAATATATTAACTAATTAATATGTCTCAATTACATATTTGACCCTGAAGAACAAATTTCTTCCAAATAAGACATTTCCTTGATTTTTCCCAATTTCAACTCTTACCTTGAATAATGTTGATAGAGCCATCTCGGTGACCTATGGACCTGTAATTTTAAGCTCCAATAAATTTAGATTATTAATTAAAACTCTTTAATATAATAATCTTAATTTATTAATCTCAATATTATTCAACTAAAAATATAACATTGCACTCTTGTAATTATAGACATTTATTTATTGAGTACTTTAAAATATAAAAAGTGTTCATCGATTTAATCACTACATACAATTCAATCCTCTACTAATGGGTTACAATTAAAGTAGTGTTATACCCAGATTTCGAGCCATGGTAAATGTGACCTCGAAAGTTGGATTCGCAACAAATGGACTCAAGGATTGGAGTATGCTCCGGGATTGTATATCGAGCCTGCAAAGTACGATATATGATCTCGAATATGGTGACCTCGAAACGATCTCGATCTCGAAAGGTATCTCCGAGAACACACTCATCCTCGGGGACGACTTCGGATCGAGGGTCTCGAGCTCAATGTGCGTACGATCTCGAAAGACACGTGATCTAGGGAGATGTCATTAGCTCGCACAATGACGTGGGACCTGGGATGCTAAAACCTTAGAGATACGCGATAACCACCTTGAATATCTACAAGTATTATAAATATGAGATGTAATCCTCATTTATTAATGTAAATCCCCAAGAATCGTGGGATATTATTTGGTCAGTTATGCGTTTCCTGGTCTTCAGAGACGTTTCCTTTTATATCTGATTATAGGCATTTAAAGCCATTTATTTTATTCACAAAAGAGTAACTACCCAAAATATGTGGGATAGTATTCTGCATCCTTCTCTATAAATAGAGAAGCCATGCACCATTGTAATGGACCGAAATTCTGATCCTTGAGACAAAACTCTGAAGAATTCATGCTTAAGAATTTTCAGAGATAATCTTGAGATTAATAACAGAGACTTGTGGACTAGGCAGATTTAACTGCTGAACCACGTAAAAATAGCGTGTTTGATTTGTTTTATTTCATTTAGCCATTGTCATTCATTGTTTACGTGCTCTTCTTTCACTGTTTGACGAAAAACGGCGTCAACAGTTTGGTGCTTTCATTGAGAGCCTTAAGCATTCATCCCTGAGAGATTCATGGCTACAAACAATCAGAACACCCCTGATGAAAGCTACCCAAGGCGTCCTGGAAAAAAACCAATGGAGAACTCGGATGTTGAGGACAGAAGTGGGTCCTCCGATTCTCGGGGACCACCGCCTCCACCGAGGGATGAGGATATGTACTACAATCCTGAGCGTTACGTTCCTATTGTAGAATTGGAAAATTGGCAATTGAAACAGCTGTTGGCAGAAGCCAACAAACGGAATGAGGAGTTGACTAGGATGGCCACAGAGGCGCAGGTGGCTCAGCCCCCGCCTCCGCGCGAAAACCAAGTCCCTCCTCCAAGGGACGTGCATGTTCCTCCCCGAAGGCCCCGTGGACGTCCACGAAAAGATGCTGCCACAAGGAGGCTGACTCAACCTCCGGCACCAGCAGAGCCATCTGCTCCTCCTGGGCCCCAGAGGAGTACTCGAGCTCGGGTCCCGCCTAATCCACCTGTGGAAGTGCCTGCAGGAACTAAGAATAACCGAGCTCCTACCGAGGCTCGGACTCAGGTTCTGGTAGTGCACCGAATGCGACTGACCCATCTCGGGCAAATTCTGGACCCTCTAGGCCGAGGCAAGGGCGGCAGCCATCGTCGCCTATACGGTTCCCTCCGTCTCCCATAAGATATCCTTCACCTCCCCGCAGAAACGCTCAACCTGTTCGAGATCAGGATCAAGGGCGTACGGGGGATAGACAAGGACACAGGGAGACTTTCCAGGAGCGGAGAGGCGCACAATCTGAGAAAATTCAGACGTCCCGGTCTCGCACTGCGGAGACGAGGAGACATGGGAAGAACCCATCGCGAAATGACCGATCGATGAGTTTCACCAGTGACGAGTCTGGAGAGACCAGGTCCATCAGTAAACACGACCGAGGTCGTAAAATTACTGGAAGCCGCAAGAATCGTCCTGACCTGCGAAACCATCTGAATCAGAGCAGGGGGAAGGGAGATCAGACAAATCCGGACCTAAGGAATCACCTGAATGGGCGTAGAGATCCCTCACGGAGACGCGAGCCTGGAATCATGATCAATGACTGTCAACTCCAGACACCACCTAAGGACCCAGTCCAAGAAAGGATCGATCAGCTCGAAAAAGCCTTTAGGCTTTTAAAGAATGAACGAGGGAATGGTCGATATGAGGACTCTGACGAGGAGCTCGAGCCGTTTGCTCCACATATTTCTAACACTCAATTTCCTCAAGGGTTCCGGATTCCTCACATCCCAGCGTTTGAAGGAAAAACCGACCCATGCAGTCACCTGAGTACATTCAACACTATTATGAGAGCTAGTAACGTGGGTTACGAGCTCAGGTGCATGTTGTTTCCAACATCATTGGCCGGACCTGCCAAGAGTTGGTTCGAAAAGTACAAGAGACACTAGAGACTTCAAGAAGCAATTCCGAGCTATGATGGGGGTCAGACCAGAGGCATCCACTTTGACTAACGTCCGACAACAGCCAGGCGAAACACTGAAAAGCTACCTGACAAGATTTAATCTAGAGGTCGCCTGAGCTCGAGATGTGGATGACAGTGGGCACCTGATGGCTATCCGAGCTGGTGTTTTACCCGGAAGTGCCCTTTGGGATGACATGCAAGGGAAACCGGTGAGGTCAATAACCGAGTTTAACAGACGGGCGCAGAGATTTGTCAATGTAGAGGAGGCGAGGTCAACGCTCAAGGCGACCTCACAGACCAAAACTACAACGATAAACATTAACTCTGCCTCAACCTCAGCTGACCCAGCAGCTCCACAGCCTACCTCAGAGAATCCCTCCAAGAGGAAAAAGAGCGACGGAAATAACCCCGAGGCTGAAGGGGGAAAGAAAAAGAAAGGAGAAAGGTATTTCTCCGTATATAAAGTGCACACAGAGCTCAACGAGTCTCGGGAAAACATATACCTGGCTAATGAAAACCAGGTCCCCTTCAGGCGTCCGGACCCAATGAGGAATCATAAATCCAAAAGGGATTCCAGTAAGTATTGCCGGTTCCATAGAGACACCGGACACACAACTGATGAATGTCGACAGCTGAAGGACGAGATCGAAGGGTTGATCTCGAGAGGTTATTTCCGGCAGTATGTCAAAAACCAAAGTACTGGACAGACTACTGCGAGCCAGAGAGTAGCCGCGCCTTCGACGGCACAAAATAATAACTCCCGATCTCGGGAAGAAGACAGGCCCCCGCCGATAGATGGAGAGGACGTAATAACCATCTCGGGAGGGCCTCATCTCGCAGGAGGGGGCAGAAATGCTCAAAAGTGATACGTTAACGAGCTGAAGACAGGGGACGGGTCTCCTTATGAACCCGAACCTAGGGCACCAAAAAGCCAAAGGATTGAAACGCAACCGATAACCTTCACTGAGGAGGACGCTTCCCATGTTCAGTTCCCTCATCATGATCCATTGGTTATTACTCTTCAGCTTGCCAACAAGAGAGTCCGCCGAGTTCTCATAGACAATGGGAGCTCAGTCAACATTCTTTATAAAGCGACTCTCGAGAAAATGGGACTCTCCCTTCGCGACCTGAAGGCATGTGCAACTACTTTGTACGGCTTTTCAGGAGAAGGGACTGCCTGTATGGGATCCATTGAACTCCCTGTGACCTCGGGAGACTATCCAGTATCGGTGACCAAGATAATGGAGTTTGTGGTGGTAGATTTACCGTCTGCCTACAATGTACTGCTCGGGAGACCCGCCCTGGTCGGGCTGGGGGCAGTGTCATCTGTGAGGCACCTGGCCCTTAAGTTCCCAACCCCAAGCGGGGTCGGGACATTAAAAGGAGATCAATTGGCAGGAAGGGAATGCTATAGCATTTCTTTGAGGGGAAAGAAACAAACGAGCGCTCAAGCACTCGTTATCATACAAAATAAAGATGGAACGGTTTTAGAAATTGACGAGGAAATCGATCCAAGGATTGAGGATAAAGTTGACCTCGAACCATTGGAAGAGCTCGAAGAGGTTCAGCTCGACGAAGCTGATCCCTCAAAGAAGGTGAAGGTCGGGAAACACCTCCAAGACGAAGCAAAATAGCAATTAATTTGCTTTCTGAAGAAAAACCAGGATGTCTTCGCATGGTCACACTCAGACATGGTGGGGATAAGCCCGAATGTTGCGAGCCATGCATTAAACATAGACAAAAGCTTTCCCCCGAAGCAACAAAAGCGAAGACAGCTGGACGAGGACAGAAAGAAAGCATTAAAGGAGGAAGTTGACAGATTAAAAGCAAACCATTTCATTAGGGATGCTTTTTACCCTGTCTGGGTAGCTAATCCAGTGTTGGTCCCAAAGCCCAATGGGACGTGGAGAACCTGTATTGACTACTCAGATCTCAACAAGGCTTGCCCAAAAGACTGTTTTCCGCTCCCAAGAATTGATCAGCTCGTGGATGCCACGGCGGGGCATGGCTTGATGTCATTCATGGATGCATATTCTGGATATAACCAGATTCCCATGCATGCCCCCGACCAAGAACATACAAGCTTCATCACAGATAAAGGGCTATACTGTTATAATGTTATGCCGTTTGGGCTCAAGAACGCTGGAGCTACATATCAGCGGCTCGTAAACAAGATGTTTTCAGAACAAATAGGTAACAACATGGAAGTTTATGTTGATGACATGCTTGTAAAGTCTCAACTTAACAAGAACCATGTTGATGACCTCGAAGAGTGCTTTGGCGTTCTCAGAAAGTACAACATGAAGTTAAATCCTCATAAGTGCACTTTTGGGGTATCTTCGGGAAAATTTCTGGGTTTCATTGTCAACTCTCGTGGAATCGAGGCTAATTCCGACAAAATAAAGGCCCTGATTGATATGCCTTCACCTCGGAAGCATAAAGATGTCCAAAGCTTGACTGGCAGGATGGCCGCCCTGAGCAGATTCATCTCGAAGTCAACGGATCGTGGCCTTCCATTCTTCAACTTATTAAAAGGAAGTAAGAAATTTGAATGGACAGAAGAGTGCGAGCTAGCCTTTCAGGAGCTCAAAAGACACCTCGCTGAACCACCCATCCTGTCAAAACCCGAAACGGGAGAAGTATTGTACCTATACCTCTCAACCACCGAACACGCGATAAGCGCGGTGCTCGTTCGAGAGGAAGAGAGGGTGCAGAAACCCTCTATTACATCAGTAAGAGATTACTGGGGGCAGAGTCAAGATATCCACTGATGGAGAAACTCACCCTCAGTTTAATCCACTCATCTCGCAAGCTCCGCCCCTACTTTCAGGCACATCCCATCCACGTACTGACATATCAACCACTTAGGCAAGTCCTGTCTAAACCAGAGGCATCAGGTCGAATCCTTAAATGGGCTATTGAGCTCGGACAGTTCGAGATCACTTACCATCCAAGAACGACCATTAAGGCACAAGCCTTGGCAGACTTCATAGTGGAGTGCACTGGTATAGCCGACGATGAGGTAATAACCACGGCCCACGAGCTGTGGAAACTTTACGTCGACGATTCGTCAAATGAAAATGGAGCGGGGGCAGGAGTTATTCTGATCACTCCTGCAGGGAGCAAATTTCACTCTGCTTTAAGATTTGGCATTAAAGCATCTAATAATGAAGCTGAGTACGAGGCTCTACTCGCAGGACTACGAATAGCAAAAGAGCTCAAGGCCAAAGCTATACATTGCTACAGCGACTCCCAGCTCGTGGTTAATCAAATCTTGGGAGAGTACCAGGCTCGTGGCACAAGAATGGAAGCTTATCTGGAGAAGGAAAAATCCGCATTGGAGTATTTTGAGTTTTATGCAATCGAACAGGTTCCCCGAGAACAAAACTCAAATGCAGATGCCTTAGCTCGACTCCCCACTTCCGTCGAAAATGAAGAGCTGAATGTTGTACCCGTAGAACACCTATCAGCACCCAGCATTACTGAGCCAGACGAGGAAGATGTGTGTATGATTGAAACAGAGCCGACCTGGATGAGTCCAATAGTTGACTATCTCGAAGATGGAATTCTTCCAAAAGATCGGAATCAAGCTCAAAAGTTGATGTATCAACTTCCTCGTTACACCATTCTGGACGGAAAGCTATAGAGAAGAGGGTATTCCATGCCGCTGCTTAGATGTGTAACTCCTCCCGAGGCAAAGAAGATCATTGAAGAAATTCATGAAGGGTTCTGCGGAGACCACACCGGGGGACATAGCCTGTCCAAGAAGATCATACGCCAAGGATATTTCTGGCCAACCATTAGAACAGACTCCTTTGAGTA
This sequence comes from Humulus lupulus, assembly GCF_963169125.1. Lineage (NCBI taxonomy): Eukaryota > Viridiplantae > Streptophyta > Magnoliopsida > Rosales > Cannabaceae > Humulus > Humulus lupulus. The sequence goes on from NC_084798.1 coordinate 89,290,951, forward strand.
TGTGAAAAAATGTGACAAATGCCAGAGATTCGCCACGATACCCCGAGCTCCACCATCCGAACTGACCATGTTAACATCCCCATGGCCTTTCGCAGTATGGGGCATCGACCTCATAGGCTCTCTCCCAACTGGAAAAGGCGGAGTGAAATATGTTGTAGTCGCCGTTGATTATTTCACGAAATGGACGGAGGCTAAACCATTGGCAACTATAACTTCGAAAAGGATCCTTGATTTCGTGGTAAAGAACATCGTATGCCGATACGGAGTACTGAGAAAGATTGTATCCGATAACGGAACCCAGTTCGACTGCGACCTATTCACCAACTTTTGTGAAAAGAACGGCATTATAAAGAGTTTTTCATCAGTGGCTCACCCTCAAGCGAATGGTCAGGTCGAAGCCAATAAAAAAACTCTCAAGAGCTCTCTAAGGAAAAAGTTGGAGGAGGCAAAGGGAAAATGGCCCGAGGAATTGCCTCAAGTCCTTTGGGGATACAGGACCACAGCTCGGACATCAACAGGACACACTTCGTTCTCTTTAGCGTACGGCTGCGAGGCAATGTTGCCCATCGAGGTCGAAATCCCGACGATCCGAACTCAGATTTACGATCAAAGTTCCAATCATACTCAGCTCGAAGAAACCCTAGACTTGATCGAAGAAAAAAGAGAAGAGGCTCAGCTGAGAAATGCTGCTTACCAGCAACGAACCACAAGATATTTCAATAAGAGGGTTCGAGATCGAAAGTTCGGAGTGGGAGACCTGATTTTGAGACGCGTATTCTTAGCAACCCGAGATCCAGCAGCTGGAGTGCTCGGGCCGAACTGGGAAGGACCATACCAGATAGATTCAGTCATCCGACCTGGCGTATACAAACTTGCGAGATTAGATGGGAGCCTGATACCACGAGCATGGAATGGCGAACACCTTAGACCTTACTATCAATAGTGTAGGAAAAGTGTTGCCTGTAACCATGACTTTCTATCTGTACTAGTTTGTTTGTTTGTTTTTGACTTTCATCAAATAAAAGTTCTATTTTGTTCCATATGTAATTTCTTTTTATTTTTGCAATCTCTCTTAATTTAATAACCTATGGTCACACTCATAGGATATTAAGGGGGCATCATTGGTATATATACCATCAGATTAAAAAATAAAAAATATATATATATATATGAAGTATTTGGATATAACCAAGTACGCGAGCTTAGATAGTTCGGACATAACCGACTTATCAAAAAGATAAAAGTATTTGGAGATAACCAAGTACGCGAGCCTAGATAACCGAGTTATCAAAAACATATGAAGTATTTGGATATAACCAAATACGCGAGTTTAGATAGTTCGGAGAAAACGGAACTACCAAAAACCTAAAACGTTTGGAGTTAACCAGATGTGCAAACTTAGCAGGTTTGGAACAGACCAGCCAAAAAACTAATCGATGATAAGTAGGAACCTAAACCTATTTCGAGATAAGTCGAGATCGAGGCTGGAATATCTTAAAAGATAGTTTCGAACTCTTAACCTCGGAACAAAAACTGAGGATGAGGAAAAGTGACTAAACAAAAAAGATATAACCAAACCATCCACATTACATACCATATAAGTACTTTTGAGTTCATGGTTAAAGTAATATCCGACCTTGATAAGTAACGAGGTCGGAAGCGGATAATTCGAATAAACTAGGTATGAATGCCTCGAATTTTGAGCCTAAATCCAAACTATGTTTGTATGAATAAATAAACATAACCGGTTCCATCAATATAAAAATATGCAAAATATTTCGAACCAAGAAATGTAAAGCATATAAAAGAATGGTAAAAGAAATTGTATTAGCCCCGTGGGCATATATTAAAATAGTTACAGAAATAAGGGGACGCAGCCCCGATAACTGATCTCCCCGAGGTCAGATTCAAGGAAGAGGAGTCTCCTTGGCCTTCTCAGCATCAGTGGCACCGGATCCCTCAGGACGAATAGCATGACTATCCTCTTGAGCTTCCTCCGAAACGGTGCCCGGAGCAGCCTTTTCCTTCTCGAGCTGCTCAGCCTTCTCCTTCTCAAGCCGTTCAGCTTCTTCCTTCTCGAGCCGAGAATTCCATCGTTCAAGAAGCGGCGCCTCGTGGGGACCTAAGAAGCTGGTGTCCAGCTCTTCGTTATAAGCCCACATCCGGTACATGGCTGGGTCGATCGCCTTTTCCTTCTTTTCTTTGTACTCGGCAAGAAGGCGAGTTTTGGCATCCTCTATGAAGTCGAAGGTGGCGGCCTTGTCCTCTTCAAGCTTCTTATTGGTCTCCCAAAGCTGGGTGTTATCTTTCTTTTGCTCCTCGAGTTCAGCTCTCAGCTTTCCGAGCTCCTTGGACATGTCCTCACACTCCTTAACCACTGCCTCGAGCTTAGCATTCGCCGCCTTCAGATCGTCGTTCGCTCTAAGGTGGAGGTCCTTCGCCTCTTGAGCATGAGTCCTGCTCGAATGGATCTCGTTGTTCAGCTCCTAATTGAGCTGGGCAGTGAAGGCAAGAGCCTGAAAAAAGGAAGAAACCACCATTAGCCTCAGGTCAGTATGAATGTAAGCAAAAGGAACATAGAGGAATATTTATCGCAGCAGTGTGCTCGATACTCTTCTCGTAAAGAACAGTGCGGTCTCGGGTGCCGGTTAAGCACTGCCACTGGGGAGCTTCGAAACTGCCATAGCTCTGGCCGATCCGGGACATGACATCCGAGATCAGAGTAGATCCGTGAGGTCCAGCAGCATTGTCCACCACATATGAGTCCATATGGGTGGAGATTGTTAGCTTCTGAACTCGAGAAGCAGAAGGTCTTCTGGAAAGTTGAGCAGAAGACGTTTCACCCACCACAGGAGGTTGGGACTCAGCAATGGCAGGGGCACCAACCAGCGAAGTCGGTGCAACCGTGGAGACGACGGCTTGCGAGGATGGCATTGTCGTGGAGGCGCTGGCCTGGACAGTCGACGCAGCAACATAGCTCGAAGCCGGCGGGGCAAGGGGAGGTGTCTTCTTGGATCTCTTGGAACCTTTGCCCGGCTAGCCGGTCTTCAGTGACCCCGCCCTAGGGCGTTTGCTCCTCTTGGCGCCCGCATTGTCGATAAGGGTGTCGAGGTCGGAGTCCATCTCGCCTGCACAAGTCACAACACAGTGAGTCAGTAAAAGAAAAGTCTACATCAAGTTATTTCAGTATCACAGACATATAGAGTGATGATAGAAGAAACCTAACTGGAACTCTCCCCCGAGCTCGAGCTTGGGGACCATGAAATTCCCCCATCTTTAGAGGAGGTGGGGGGAGTGCCTTCCCTATAAGTAGGTGATAACCTCGAGAGGTCCCTATAATCATTGGTCCCATACTGTACAGCTATCCCATTCCACACCTCGTCCGTGGTGTACATGGTATCGTATTTCCCGAGCCCACTATCAAACCTATGGACACAGTCATCTACCCAACTCCATATGTAGAAGTGGTATCTATCCTGTGGGCACGAGACTAACCTATTGGGCCTGTGTTTTAGTAAAGTGGGGGACCACATTCGCGAAGTAGGAAGGGTTTTACCTCCATCCGAATCCGAGCTCGAGGCTTCGTCATTGGCCTCATTCCCCGATCGCGGACTCCTAAGGCGAACTGGGAGTGATGGTCTCCTTTCTCTCCTCGGAGGAAGGGCGCCTGTGGGCAGTGGCACTTCCTCCCAGCGTTCATATTTTTTACTGGACCAGTCAGAGGTTGACTGGCCCTCTCCCAACAACCCGCAAGCTCGGAGCTTGTCCTCATGCAATAGATATGAGAGAGATCTCCTGCCATAAGGGAGTCGGAGCAAGGCTTCTCTGTGCCTTTTCATTGCCTCATCGGGGGTGGGACGCTGGAAATTAGCTGAAAGGCGAGACACATTTCAACTAAGTATGGATTTAAGAACTAAAGTCTCGAGCTCAGGAATAAAAGTAACGAGAATACTTACGAAACTGCCTGAACGAATAATGCCGAGATGGGGACAGACCATCTGTCCAGAAGAAGGCCTTTTTGAAATCAGGCGGGTGGTTGGGAAGATCCCCAAAAACCTTCGTCTCCTTGGGGTAGCTCGAGAGGTAGTAAAAACCATCCCCTCCCCGAGCTCGGGAGGGGTTACTTTTCAAACAAAAGAGATATAAAATCTCTTGAGGTGAGGGTCCTTTCCACTGCAGCTCGTGATACAAGGACCTCAGGGCGGACAGTACCCTGTACGAATTGGTGTTGAGCTGGAACGGTGCCAACCCAACGAAATCAGTAAAGTCTTTGAAAAAAGACTTCAAGGGCAGCAAAGCTCCTGCCCTCATGTGCTCCTGGCTCCATGCCGCGTATCTCACTGTGGCGTCGCGGCCGCCAGGAGCGAAACAGCTCCGTTCATGGCTGGTCGGAACTCGACACTTAAAGGCGTCGGACGAGCTAAGGCCATGGAAGGCCAATATTTCGGATATTTGGCTGGTTGTGGTAACCATGCTCCAGTAGAGTTCGGCCTCGAACATCTCCTTCCTCGGCTGCGAAGATGAAGTTTCCCCCATTAATGAAAACTGGAGTTCCCCTGGGTGATACGCATCAGTGACTTTTAGCGCAGGGTCGAGGGGAATAGGCCTAGGTCCTGAATTGGGCTCCGGATAGATGGCCTCCCGAAAAACTCTTCTCTTCCCTTCGATGACTTCGTCTATCTGGCGGCGATAATGAGCTTGAATGTCTTCTTGCTCGCGTGCAAGCTCGTATTCTCTTATCCGACGTTGGTTCCGAGCAAAGAGCGATTCCGAGCTCGGAGATTTCGGCTCGTAAGGAACTGCCAGCAATGACCCCTATCGTCTTTCCAGATTCTGTGACATCTAGCGAGAAAGAAAAAATGGTGAGGGCCATGCATGCAAGAGTCACGAGCTCGATGGAATGAGCTCGGAGGTTTAGGAATGAGACTAAATACTAAAGACCCTTATTGAAGAGTCAGGGGCGTGTATTCCACGAAAAAGAAAAGGAGTGTGGATAATTTTTTGGAAATCTCGAAATTCAAGGGAAAGAAGAATGGCGGTTAGCCAAGAAAAGTGTTTTTGGGTTTCGTGCATTTGTCAAAGCCCATGTTTTTATCCGAAAACTTAATGTACAAGAAACGCTGCCTAAGGGTTTCAAAATCCAGAAAATGGGAACCACACTCAAACGTCAAAACTGGGTATATACCAGAGACGAACATCCAGAATGAAAATCTAGAAAGCATAAAAGCCTATCGGTTCAAAACCTCCTATCGTATCATGCTAAGAACATAAACTAGCACACACAGCAAGAACATTTTAAATGGAGAACAAAATGGCATACTTACACAGTAATGGTGATTGCAGAGAGATCGTCGATTGAAGAAGAGGTTGCAGGAAAGAACTCACTGACTCGAACAGACCAGGATTCCTTTGCTTCTTTGGTCGAGAAAACATGCACGGAACAGGAACTTTGCAAAGAGGTTTCTGGGCTTGTTTTTCTTTTCTTGCTTATGGCGAATGAAGATAAAAGTGAAGAAGATGATGAGTGGGGTCTTGTATATATAGGCGGGGAAAAGGAATTAATCAGGAGCGTCGAATGAAGTCCTCACTAGATCGAACGGATGGGGATCAATGACAAGAAGGCGCCGAAAAGTTGTCAGACGGACGATCGTGGGCGTGTTTCCAAGGTACTTAAGTACCTAAAGTGAGCAATACCCGGCTGACGCGTGTCAATTTTCAAGAGTGTATGACGGTACAGTTCTAAAAAAAAAAGTAGTTCAAAAGTTTCCTTCTCTTAGGATTCGAACAAATACTTTTGAGGGGGCAAGATGTTATACCCAGATTTCGAGCCATGGTAAATGTGACCTCGAAAGTTGGATTCGTAACAAATGGACTCAAGGATTGGAGTATGCTCCGGGATTGTATATCGAGCCTGCAAAGTACGATATATGATCTCGAATATGGTGACCTCAAAATGATCTCGATCTCGAAAGGTATCTCTGAGAACACACTCATCCTCGGGGACGACTTCGGATCGAGGGTCTCGAGCTCGATGTGCGTACGATCTCGAAAGACACGTGATCTAGGGAGATGTCATTAGCTCGCACAATGACGTGGGACCTGGGATGCTAAAACCTTAGAGATACGCGATAACCACCTTGAATACCTACAAGTATTATAAATATGAGATGTAATCCTCATTTATTAATGTAAATCCCCAAGAATCGTGGGATATTATTTGGTCAGTTATGCGTTTCCTGGTCTTCAGGGACGTTTCCTTTTATATCTGATTATAGGCATTTAAAGCCATTTATTTTATTCACAAAAGAGTAACTACCCAAAATATGTAGGATAGTATTCTGCATCCTTCTCTATAAATAGAGAAGCCATGCACCATTGTAATGGACCGAAATTCTGATCCTTGAGAGAAAACTCTGAAGAATTCATGCTTAAGAATTTTCAGAGATAAACTTGAGATTAATAACAGAGACTCGTGGACTAGGCAGATTTAACTGCTGAACCACGTAAAAATAGCGTGTTTGATTTGTTTTATTTCATTTAGCCATTGTCATTCATTGTTTACGTGCTCTTCTTTCACTGTTTGACGAAAAACGGCGTCAACAAGTAGGAATTAAATATTATTTAACATCTTTAATTATATCTTGTTTCCTTAAGTACCATTAACTTTACTAGTGAAGGTTAATTCATAAAATGATTTATGAATTTGAGCTCAATAACCTTTAAGTTCCAAAAGGTAACCCTTAAGAGAGTCATTACTCAATCCCTCTCGAAAAGGTATAGATTCCATATTTGTATATTATATCCCCAACCATTTACATTAATGAGTTCCCAAAACAAAAGTTTTCAGCCTAATCATTTTTACATACCATAACGAGTGAATCAAAGAACTTTGTTTCCCTAAAATATTTGCATGTTGATGTGGCATGTTTAAGATGCACATGACTGATTGTTGATGAAGACCTGGTCGACCAACGACCAGGGTATAAAAGAGGAAATTGAGCTATAGGCGCAAGGAATATGTTGAGCAGTTGGAAAAGAAGATGTGTTGACATATGCAACCAGATCTGCTCGTAGCACAAGCTAAGGATGGCCCAAAGGCCCATATGTATAGTCTTGAGCCTATAAATAGGACTCATAGGATTCATTTAGAGGATATGCAATAATTTTTATTCAGAGAGAAGAAGTGCTTTTATACACGATATTTTGTATTCCACTTTGGAGCTTGTGAAACTTAGTGAACCCTAGTTCACTAATCGCAGGTTTCGGAGTTTACGTCAATAAAAACACTAAGTGGATGTATGTCATTACCAATCTTTGGGGTCGAACCACTATATAAACATTGTGTCGTTTCAGTTCTTGCATTCAGCTCTATCATTCTTATCATTTTTTGTGACTCTGTGTTATTGACTTATTCAAGGGACAACATTTTGGTGCTTTCATTGAGAGCCGAACTCAAGAACTCATGAATTTCAAGATAACAATGGTGAAGAACATGTGAATATTCCTGCCTTGCCAATTCCTCTTGTTTTATCAGCTGTTCATTCCAAGGGTCATCCTATAGACTCTGTTGCTGCCTAAGTAACTTTTGAAAAGCTAAGGTATCAGCAACTGAAATATTACCAAAAGCTACATATCCTTTCTGCATCAGAAATCAAAATTGGACTGGATACAAAAAGGAGACGAAAATACCCAGCTTTTTCATTCAAGCGTAAGAGCAAGGAGGATAAGGAATAGAGTCTATACAATACAAGATATGAATGGAAATTGGGTGGAAAATCCTGGAGAGGTAGCTAAAGCTTTCCTAATCTACTATCAGCAGCTTCTGGGCTCAAAGTTGGAAGGAAGGAGGAGAGTACGACTAAATATAATTAGAGCTGGGCCTGTGTTAACAAAGGTAGAGGCTAAGTTGCTTGTGTCTGAATATACAAGTGAAGAAGTAAAAAAAGCCATGTTCGATATTCCAAGTATTAAAGCCCCTAGACCAGATGGTT